>NC_140455.1:17487114-18100864 GCF_963576455.1 Neolamprologus multifasciatus
CTTTTATTTGCAATTATCTGATCAATAATATGGCTGCTGGGCAGCAAATCGTACTAACAGACCATCCAAAGAAAGAAATTCCAGCCTATCGACACAGTATAGCCAACCAAGCAGGCTAGCATTAGCCAACTACTCCTCCAAATGTGGTACTTCTGGTTCCAGTAACAAGGTGTAGTCTTGGTCACAGTGTCTACGTTTATCTGAGCCTTGCCGGAGGTTCATCACAGGGAGTTTTTGCTTCTCACTGTTGCCAAGTGCTTGTTTATGGGGGGTTGATTTTGGGGGCTTTCCTCTGCATTATGGTAGGGTCTTTACTAGTGGTGCAATGGATCAAAAATCTCACGGTTCGGATCAGATCACGGTTTTAAGTCACGGATCAGATCAATTTTCGGATCAGCAAAGAAAAGAAAAAAAAAATACAAAATTTTACCATTTACTCATTAACTTAAGTATTTTTTGCCTATTAAAAACATTCAATTCAAGACTCAGTCCACGGAATTATATAAAAACAAATTAAGGTGCAATATAGGGCAGTACAGGGCTTTGTATCTACCACTCCGCTGTGATATAATGAGCGGTCACGGTCACGTGGCTTTCCGTTGCCCTGGAGGTCCACCCATTTGTAGTTGGGCGACAGAAGATGCCTGGGACAGTTCAGCCATAACTTATACATAACTTTTCCTGCTCATACATGCCTGGGTACAATCTTGTCACTAAAGTGGACGCGCAACGGGATATCATAGTGTGGCTAAGCACGTTCATCATAGTTTAAACCCCTTGTTTTGCACAAGGGAATACGGCCTCCCGTCTGCAGCTAAACACACCAGTAGCTTTTGTAATAGCTTTAGCCCGGTCAGATTGGGCAGCAAAGGGCTGCTTAAATGCCGCAAACTCCTCTGCTCCTCCACTTGGACCGCTATCGCTGGCTATAACTATCGCTGGCTATAACTATTGCTTGACAGACTGACCACCACTAGTCTTTACCTTACAGTATAAAACGTCATGGAGCAAATGTTGGCATTATAAAAATAAAACTCAACTGAGCTGAAATGCATATACCTCTTCTGCATATGGATAATATTGCCTTGTCGGATGACAAATTAAAGGAAAAACCAACAAAAAGGGTTGAGTATAAAGGTCAGGCCAAGAATGGTGGGTATTTAACCCTTTAAAGCCGGTCGGAGCGGGCACGCTCCGTTTTGCATAACTATTTTTAATTCCCGGTAACACTGCAACCACATAAGCTAGCGCAATATAGTGATGGGATTTCCGGCTCTTTTTAGAGATCCGGCTCTTTCGGCTCGGCTCACTAAAAAGAGCCGGCTCTTTCGGCTCCGAACCGGCTCTTCAGGTTGTTTTGTTGCTTTAATTATTTAATCATTAACAATAATATAAAATTATGCAGAAAAGGAATTACTAATGTAAAAAAAGTGGTTTTATTTATATATGTTTATATATGGCCCCTAGAAACAAAGCACGTACAAACTCTAAAGCATATACAAACTCCAAAACACATTTCTAGCTTTTACTGAACTTCCAAAACAGAGCTACCCAGATCACTTAAATTACACAATTGAAAGCATGTGTGTATTGTTTGTGTATTTATAGACAAGCACTCATATTTATTCAAATAATTTAAAAAACAAGTTCATTTACCTGTTACTACCACACACCAAATCCAGTTGTTGATACTTCCTGGCTTGTGTAGCCACTAGGTAACAAAAGCTCAACACTTCGCCCTAGAAACCTGGAGCACTTCTGTTGTCTTTTGTACGTGATTCTGAGTTTGTACGTGCTTCTGAGTTTTTACGTGTTTTGGAGTTTGTACGTGCTTCTGAGTTTTTACGTGTTTTGGAGTTTGTACATGCTTCTGAGTTTTTACGTGTTTTGGAGTTTGTACGTGCTTCTGAGTTTTTACGTGTTTTGGAGTTTGTACGTGCTTCTGAGTTTTTACATGTTTTGGAGTTTTTACGCGTTTTGGAGTTTGTACATGCTTAGGAGTTTGTACGTGTTTTGGAGTTTGTACGTGCTTTGTCTCTAAGGTCCACCATAAATATACTTTATTTATTCACTCCACATAAAATGTAATAAATAAATCATATAATACAAAAAACAACTATTTACATTTTAAACTTTTAACTATTTAAATTTTCAGCTTTTTCCTTTTAAACAAATTTAACGTGAAACAACACAAAACACTGCAAACCACAACACAATTAAATATAAATTTAAATATTAAAACAAAAAGAAGATGCACATTCTCTGTCATATGGGCCTGCATGATTTCTGAATCCTTTATCATCTGCAACTGAAAATAGCGGATGATTACTATACCTTTCTAATGTGACGTTGTCCCTCACTCTCTTTCTCTCTGGCTCTGTTCCTGTGCTACTGGGAGTGTAACTAACGCCCCTCCCCCCTCTGCCCAGCGCAAAGTACAGGCCGCGCATGCGGAGTTTAGCGGAAAAAAGGGCGAGAGAGAGGGTGAGAGAAAGAAAAAAAAACAAAAAAAACCTCACGGCTCCCAATAAGGAGCCGGCTCGCGTCGTTCACTTCAAAGAGTCGGCTCTAAGAGCCATTTCGTTCGCGAACGACCCATCACTAGCGCAATAATTGTATTGCATATGAAACCGGAGGAGTTATGCCATCAGCTTGTCCTAAGTTACAGTTTCCTTCCACATATAGCTTTGCAAAAACTGCATAAAAAGCACTTGCAGCAACAAAAACATATTCCAGAAGCACGCTTTGCCGATCCGATCAGCTGTTTGTAACACTTCCTACGTCCATCAGTGCGAACTATCGCATGTCCGCCATGTCCTGCCCGAAACCGGAAGTGACGTCATTTTGCGGAAATGTAGGTTTTTTTTACTATCAGGGCCTCATGAGCCTATACTTGTGTTTTTAAAAGTTATGTTTGACTTTATGACTTTCTGTGTCGTTTCTGGGGTGCTTAGGACTCATATTGCACTACTGGAAATTTATTTTGATGCATATGCTGTTTTTTTTGCAAATTGGCATTGTAATATTTATTTTCGTTTTTCCTGCAGTATATAAAAATTGGTGTATTTCAAAAATAAAACTATAAAGGCACTCAAAATAAATTTCCTGTGGTGGGAAACTATTTTGTGCAACTTTTTTGTATTTACAGTTTTGAGGGATAAGCCTCTTAAATTTCTCCAACTAGAAATATATGTTAAAAAAAACAAAAAATATTTTACATTTTTTGTAGTTTATTGCATTTTTTTTGCAATTTATGTAATTACTATGCACTTAATGCAGACATATTATTACAATTTGGGCTCTAATGGTTGTATTGATGTATATCAACTTGAAATGCTCCCAAAAACGACACTACAGCATGTAAAAATATAATATCAGCTCTGGCGGACTTGGTTCTATGGTAGGTCTTAAAGGGTTAACAGAAATATGCAATATCATTAATAACAGAGATAACAAAACAATAATCCAAGCAGAGAATTAATTTTGACATCGCCTAATTACTCAGACTGACACAACTTCAGTCAGAGCTGGTAATATTTTCTGTACCGTGAATTTAATCACATTATGATTTTTTTTTCTTTAAATAACCGTCTCCGTGTGGAATCTGCATCAGTCTCTTTTTCCTTCCATTGTGCAGCTTCTGTGCAGAGCGCTGGTGGGAAAAACGTGAGCGACACGTGACCTCAAGCTCAGTGAGATCTCACACAGACACACACGGCTGAATGAGTGGGATAACATGAGGTTAGATTATTCATGCTTGTGTTGTTTCCTTTGAGAAAAATTACTGCAGTTGTATTTTTATCAGCACAGAGTGGTATCAGGACATCAAATCTCCTTATTCTATTTGAAGAGTTTTTTTATATACTTAATTTATTTCTGTTAGTTTATATTATATTTATCATAACTGCATTTACTGGTTATTTTCTCTGTGTGTGGGTGTGTGTGTGTGTATGTGTGTGTGTGTGTGGGGGGGGTTCTCCTCAGCACAGTGAGCTGATTATTACTCATCTGAATATTTTTAGGATACAAAGGCCCTTTATGAATCTGTAAGAGGCTGGTAAACAGTATAGAGTGCAGTGCTAACACACAATGTTTCACTTACTAACGTAAAGACTTTCAGTATATTGATATAAAAATAATTTGAGTACAGGAAGCAGTAATGGTGGTAGGGTTTGGGGTGCCACCCACATGGAAAATATGATAAAAACACAACACAAACAAAACTGCGCCCAGGGATAAAAAAAAAAGGGAAAAAGGAAGCAGGAATGAACTCAAAATGCAATGATTTGCAAATCACAAACCCTGAGAGAAAGACCATTTAAAAAAAAAAATTTTTAAAAAGTCATTTTAATTTTGGCAGCTCCAGAAAGCTGGAATCTAGCATGATTCTAGCTGCTTAGCAGTTCCGGATCTTTGTCGTATTTCTGATTTCATGATGCTCCAGATGTTCTCAGGTGGTGAAAGATCTGAAGTACAGGCAGGCCAGTTCAGCACTGCACTCTAATATGAAGACATGAGCACTGATAACAAACCGGATGGTCTCTCTTCTCTTTAGTTTGGAAGTAGTGTCCACGTTTTTCATTAACTTTCCACTTTGCTTCGCTCCATTTTAGTCCAGAGAAGATAGCAGCTCATCTGGATTCTTCTTTGCATGACAGAGCTTTAACCTGCAGATGTGGATAACATCCGTTTGTAATGCAGTGCCGCCTGAGGGCCCAAAGATTGGAGGCATCAAATACTGATTTTTAGCTTTGTCCTTTACACACAGAGATTTCTCCAGATTTTCTGAAACTTTTGAGGACATGTCGTCCTATAAGTGATGAGATATTCAGTCTCTACAATTTTACACTGATGAACATTATACTGAATTTTTTCTACAATGTGTAGACACCATTTTGTAGATTGGTAGAACTCATTTTCACTCATTTTAAATCCAGCATGTTTCTGACCTGCTGCACCATTTCCTTTTTGAGCCTTTCTTTGAGAGGTTTCTTTAACCGTTTAACCGTGTGTAGTTAAAGTCCACTTAACATGTCTTTCAATAAAAACCATCCTTTCTGCGCGCTTACGGGTGTTTTTCTTCTTTTTACCCAAAGAGGAAACTAGCGCCACTTGTAAGAGAACTTGACTTTCAAACTAAAAGCACCAAAACGTTGACTACAAAACAACCCCAAACATAAAGTAATGTACAGCTTAAACAATTTACAATCATGACATGGATCTTGACGAGATAAAGAAATAATCCAAATTATGTACAATGTCATCATGCCAACAGCTACAAGCCTTTCGTTGCTCCCGTCCCAACCATTCTGCAATGTGCCATTGCCATCAAATTCAAAATTAGCTAATATTGTTAAAGTAGTAAAATAAAATAACTAAATATAAAGAGAAGTGGGACTAAAATAGTCTCACTTGACTAAAGATTTAAACTATGCATTTAAAAGTTAAAAAATACTCAACGACACACTAGTATGAACGTCAAAGCAAACCTGTAGACAGACTTTAGGAGTTAACCGAGCAAACGCAGAGCAGTGGATGAATCATGTTCATCTCTGTGGGTTTGAAGTGGTGTCAAAGTTCCCTCCACCAGCAGTTAAAACACACACACACACACACACACACACACACACACACACACACGTACGTTTGGGTCTGCATGTTTAAACATTTGCTCAACAAGCTCACTCAACAAGAAAAATTCAATAATCTGTGTCCAGGAAAAAGTTTGACTGCACATCTGTGAAAGCCCTGATGTAGTTACTGTATAAGAATACACGACAGCACTGTTCACCCAGTGATTTTTCACCTTCCCAGAGGGACGCCTCCAACGTGCCCCTTTTGCATCAGACATCCTGCTAAAGTGGTAAACCGTTGCACTTTTATATGAAGTACAGCAGAATCTGTGTGCAACAACCAGCTCACACATGCAGTGAGAAGCTGACAGAGAAACAAAGGCCACACACACAGACACACACACACACACACACACACACACAGTAGTGTCTTCCAGGCATGTGATGGGATGCAGAGACAGGAGGTGACTGGGTACCATCTGGGAGTTACGCAACCACTCCGCCTCTCTCAGCTTCCATCATAGCATGTTCCTTGAGTCATATTATGTTGACATAACACAACAGAATAATAACAACAACATGAGATTCAGGAAGAGGTTTGCAAGTCTGCATATTCAAGAAGTGCAGCAGAGGAGTTTGAGAGCAGCAACTGTAGGAGTTGTGGGGGTGGACGGAGAGAAGGGGAAGTTTCAGGTTTGTAGGTAATGTAGGTGGCTCGATTTTTTGTCTTAAGCTTATGCGCATCACACTTTTATTAGACTAAAGAACGCAGAGCAACAGCCTGTAAGTAATCGTAGGTAAACAGTGAAGTTCTAGCAGGCCTAATTTTTTTGTCATCCACTGACAAAAACAGGAAACTACACCTTTAAGGTGGATGGTGACACAGACTCAGGTAAGTGGAGTCCCGGAGCTGGATCTCTGGACTGTGTTTGTGCTGTCGGAGCTTTTTAATGCACCGTGGCCACCAAAGAGTTAGATCAGTGTGAGTACGGCGAGGCTCAACTGTGTCACAGAAACTCTCCGTCCATTAGTGGTGAAGTGATGGCACGGCAGCAGCCTGCAGGGATGGGTCATGTGACCACACGGGGAGTACACTGCGCCTCACAGCAGTTTCTCATTGATAAAAGCAGAAAGGTCATCAGGGGACATGAGGGGCTGAAAAATCAAGTCATTGTGTCAGAAAATCTGACCGTCTCTCAAAAACAGGCTGACTGTGGCCCAGTGGCAGTCAGAGATAACTCACCAACAAATTAGCCGCACAATTTAATTAAAACTAAAATTACACACAAGCGTTTAACTGGGAAACCACAAAGGAAATAAACACTTGCTTACGAAAGAAAAAAGAAATGCCAGAGTCCAATAATGTACTCTTCGTACTTTAACCAAAAAGTGGTATTGTATTTTAATACATCTCATGATGTTTATTACCTGCTCACACCAGCTGATGTGACCCTGCTTAACTGGTCCCATGAATGTGTTAATTCCTTAAATACAAATTTAGATTTCATATTATTTTCTCAAATCAGTCCTTTCAAATGTTCTTGTGCTTTGGTCTGTGTGTGTTTTATTCATTGTGCATTGTGAAGGGTGACCTATGCCCCGCTGGAAGGACCCCGCATCCTGCAGACTGATCCAAAAACAAACACAGAGGGAGACTGAGCTGCAGAGACAGACAGGTAGCCATCTGTAAGCTCTCAGCATCCTCGCCCGTCTTTTAGTTTCCACTGGAGGTTTCTCCACATTGCCTCTACTCCTACAATGCATCTGTGGCGATGACACCATTGACTGCTTGGCGAAATATTGTGGGAGTGTTGGTAGCGAGACTTCACATTTCAGGGATGTAGAGATTCAGTTAAATGAATCAGCAGCAGTGTTTGTCCTATAAATAAATCTCTCTGCCTGCTGTGAATCAGACCAAGTATCAGATGACTGACCACAGCTCTGAAGACGTACACAAGGAATCAATCATGAAATCCAATATGTGGTACAGTGGGGAGCAAGCAAATGGTAAATGAAGACAAAAATAGTACAGGAAATATTTTACTGTGTTCACATGATGACACATGAACTCCTATAACTAGAGTCACACCCTGGTGATCTCTGCTTCTCATATATAATAAAAGTGGCTGCTTGTGTTCAATAGTGAGGAAGTCTGGACAACACTAATAATGGTAATTACTAATAGTAATACTACAATCAAACCCCAGCAAAAACAAGCTTTACAAGTAGTTGTTCCACGTTCTGCTCGAGTGAAGAGCAGCCAATCAGAAGACGGCTATTATAAAGGAAGAGTTGCCCGAGTTGTTTCAGACACAGGATGAATATTCACATTTATACTATGACTCATGCAGTTGCAGCAACAAGCAAATGAAAGATTTTTTTTTTCCACAGACCCGCTGGAAAAAAAAAAATCCTCATGAGAGTAAAAATAGTCCAAAAAAAGATTTATGAATGTGTTCTTTGCTGAGAGGAACACACCTGAGCATCAGTGTGAGAACACAGCACAGCTGAACCTGCAGTCAGAATCTGGGTCACAGAAAAAAGTGTTATGGCTTTCCAACATCGTTATTTATAAGGAGAGCTTGTTGGTGTCATCACATCGTCGTCTAGCACTGCCATCTTTTACCCGCCTATCTCCCTCATTCGTCCACCTGTGTCGTTGTCTCAGCATCGCTGTGAAGGTCACTGCTGTTTGTCCCAGAGTTACGCAACCACCCCATTGTGAAGGTAAAGTGGGTCTCTCATGCACACACACACACACACACACGATCAAGGTTACCATAGCAACAGTGAGTGAGGCATCTCTCCTCCTCCTCCCATGATGTGGATAGAGCAACATCTCACCCATCATTCACTTCCTGCCCCTTCACTGCGACCTCTGATCTTCTCAGCATGAGCTGCCTGTAACCTCCCTCACCCCGTTTATCCAACAATCATATCAACGGTGGGAAAATAAGACGACTGACTCACACCATCCAGAAATTCCTTATCTGCAGCCTTCAGCTGCTGGAATTTCACCAGCTGTCAAACTGACGTTTCATCACTATGGATTCCTGTTGGTCGGATTTACTTCCAGGGCTTAAAGCAAGGAACATTTCTGTGTCTGAAATATATTTCAGAAACCAAACATCCTCTGCTAGAAAGAATGCATTTTTCAGCACAGACACTCAGTTTTCTGTATTCTGGTGAATTTATAAAAACGAACTTTTCTGCATCGATATAAGAGAAAGCCAAATTCCCTTCTAATCCCCAGTTTTGGTAGTACACATCATGACATGCTAAAATCATAACGTGACAAGCTGTAAACCCAACGGACAGTTAATATGACTGTGTTCATGTCCAGACTGAGACCCTTTCACACTCCGCTCACTCCTCAGTTTGTGTCAACATAACATGTATCCTAAGAATTCAGCTGATGTCAAATGGCTGGTTACTCACCACAGTAACTAAATGTCGTGCGGATATAGCGGCATGCTCCGGCTGCACCTCGTGATGTGGTCGTGCCAGCAGGTTAAGGCTTTGCTGGCCGGCGGGCTCCTGAGGAAACAGACCATCAGGTAGGTCTTTGGCTAATCTGGCAGGGTGCTGATGGTGACGATGATGATGGAGGTGGTGCTGGAACTCTGGCAGTTTGTTCACATCCTGATGACCATACAGAGATGGAGGGAAACGACCCAAGTGGCGAAAAGGTGAGGCCTCATTGGAAGATGATTCTGTGGAGAGAAGAGGGAAAAAAAAGGGGGGGGGGGGGGGGAGAGAGAGAGAGAGATTAGAATTCCTGGAGCGGATAATTTCCACAGTCCGACAGACCAGCAGGTGTATGCTGCTGCATCGACTTGGACTGAAGCTGCTCTAATGAATGATGCACCTTTTTAATCTCAGTGGTATAGGAAGGAAAACCCCTGCTCACCAACTAAACCCAACCAACTGTGACAAATATGAACACTGCATAATTCACCATCGCCCTTTAATTATCATGGCAAAGGAACAAAAAACCCTGAGGAAGAACTTTCAGTGCAGCAGCATATGCGATTTCACATATGAGCATATACAATACAACTGAATATAATCTCTATGAAAGTGGTATGCAGTGTTGGGAAGGTTACTTTTAAAATGTATTCCATTACAGAATACAGAATACATGTCCCAAAATGTATTCTGTAACGTATTCCGTTACGTTACTCAATGAGAGTAATGTATTCTGAATACTTTGGATTACTTAATATATTATCATGCTGTTTACAACTACATGAATGTACTATTGCTGTGATTTATTACTGTTACTGAAGGTCGGCGGCTTCGAACTGTAGTAAAGGGACCTCTGGCTAATACATCGGTTCGGTGTCGGGCTCGTAGCCGAAAACTAGCTTTACTTTGTTGTCTGGGTCAATTTTGCTAGCGACAGACAGAGAGAGGCGTTGAAAGGCTGCTCCAACGGAACTTATTTTGTTTTTGGAGGAAAACACGAACACGGTGTACAGTCGAGTCTTAATAGCTTACTTACAACTGGGCTCGTCAGTAGTGATGTGCGATACCACCGATTTGCTTTCCGATCCGATACCAAGTAAAATTCAGGGTGGTATCGGCGATACTGATCCGATACCGATACTTTGTACAAAATTTCTTTTTTTTTTACTGTATCTTTTACTGTATCTCAAATTATAGCTTCATAATGATTACAGGACATCAGATCACTTGTTCTTATCACTTAATAATGCAAAATTATCATACAGAAAACTGAAGTTGTGTGCCATTTGAGCATGTTGCCTGCCTGCAGCATTAAAGGACTCCGTGAGAGACGTCTGTCTCGCCCTAGCAGCACCTGTCCCTGTCCTCCTCTTCAGTTCGCCTCAACATACGCTCGTCATATTCTGTGATATGATTTACTCTGAGGTGTTTGATGAGGTAAACAGTGTTGCCACAACACCTCACTTTCTTGCCACATGTATCACAAACCGCATCTTGGCTGTTTGTGGAGGTAAAATACGTCCACACATGACTCCATTTACGCCCAGCCATTGTTGTGAGTGCGCATGCCAGAGGCTGCGACACATTTATAGAGCCTTATTTCGCACATGACTATTAAAGGCGGAAGAGGAAGTAGTTCCTTCCAATGTAGACAATCCAAATGATATAGTTTCTTTCCACTCTGTTCCTGTTAATGATAAACTACAAATTTACCCTACATTACTAAAATATCGATATTTTAATATGAGAATCGATTCTAGAACATAAATGACTGGTATCGAAGGAATCGATATTTCAGTATCGATCCGCACATCACTACTCGTCAGGCACTCTTCTTGGCTGCAGTGGTTATTATTATATTTACATGCTTCCAGCTCCCGTTTTTGCTCGATGACAGCTCGTACATTTCCTTTTTCTCCCTCCCTCGCTCACAGACACATAACGTGTATGGCAGTCCATTCTCCCTGCAGCACGGACTACACTGCCTATGATGCTACATTCTTTAGGGCTATACCTGTAGCATTCTGCCTATTAGCTTAGCACAACAACAACAAAAAGCCGCTCTCTCACTCAGGAAACACGCAGAGAGAGCGTCACCCTGTAACCATGGCAACCGTAACGCTGCCACCTGGAACAACAGAACGTAGCTGTCAAACAAAACCCAAACAGGCCTGACCCGCCACAATATGAAACAGGGAAGTACCGCCGTGTAATCCATTTATTTCAACAAAGTAACTGTATTCTAAATACCACCTTTTTAAACGGTAACTGTAACGGAATACAGTTACTCATATTTTGTATTTTAAATATGTAACGGCGGTACATGTATTCCGTTACTCCCCAACACTGGTGGTATGAGATAATCTTAGTGGATGTGGACCCAGTACAGAACCCTGAGGTACACCACACCACATTAAACTAAAGTATTTTTCTAAAGCTATACCTCACCCATTGGTTTGGAAGCCTCAACATTAGTGTTTTGGGTCCCGCCATGTTGTTTTTTCTGGAGCCAGAAGTGACCAGATTAACGAACATATTCGTTAATGCTAGCTAGTCTTGTTAGCAGGTCTGTGCAATGCACAAATAGAGCTTACTAGGTAGTACTAAGTAACATCTAAAATAAATCCTCCTTACTCACATAAACTGGAGCACAGCCTTCTTGAATGGACTGTTAGGGCAATTAACCTGACACCAGACATATTATTGGTCAGATAATTGCACTAAAAATGCTCGAAAAGCTTAGCACTCAGCTAGCAGCCGTCTGAGTCACACTTCACCTGTCAGTCAAAAACCCACGCCTTTAAATGCAAATTTAAAGGTTAATGCGATTTAAACAGGTGAGTTATAAAAACATTATCTCCTTACTTTTGTTATGATGGATAAAATCAGCTAAAGAAACCAAAACTATTAATTGTAGAACCATGAACATGACACATTTGACATAAGTGGGAATTAGATTAGCAATTTTTTGGACTTCAAAAATAAAAATACTTTTTCTATTTTTATTTTAAAGATGTGGATAATGTCCACAGAAGTAGGAAAGCGTCAAATCAGTTGCTAGTTAAAATAATTTCAGAGAATGAGCGTTATTTTACAATAATTAATTTAAATTAATGTTAATAGTTCTTTAGTAGATTTTAATTACACGTGATAAATTTTCAAAGTAATCTGTGTGCTGGCATTTATCCAAAGCTTTTCAAACTCTAGACTTGAGAAAGAAGACATGCACCAAGGCTTTACAGTTCAAAAATCTATTTCCTTGTAAAAATTCTCTGCTGTGTCCTCCTCCTCATGCCTCTTATCTTTCATCATGTCCTTCTCCTACAACAACACATTCAGTATCTCTCACAGAGATGAAGAGAAAGCAGCAGATGAAATGAGAGCAGGAGATCCCATCTGTCTGCCTCTGCCATCCCAGCTCATTGGACAGGACAGAGACTTTCATGACTTTGCAGGCAGGCTGAGAGGAAACCCCTGTGCACTGACTGAACCCACCCGTCTGTGATAAATACGAACACTGCATAATTCACCATCAGTCTTTATTTATCCTGAGTGGTGGTGGTGGTGGTGGGGTGGGGGTGGGGGTGGGGGGGTGACTGAGAGAAGCACTTTCTCCGTTTCATATTCATTCATGGTCCTTTCTATTTAAAGAGCACTCAGACATGAAAGAACCATCAGAAGTGGCCAGTCCTCTTCATGTTTAGCTTGCTGGCGGACAGAAAATTAACCGATTTGATTAAGCAGAAAGTTTCTGAAATATACACTTGAAGACATTAAAAAGCTCAAGTCTGCATGTGAATCAATCAAGAACTTTAAAATGACTAATCATGTCTAACCAACACAAGAGACCAAGTGCATGAAACTCTGTATATTCACAACGATAGACTTGTGTATTGTGTATCCATCTTTTTATTTATTAAAGTCAATTTGTTAGGTTTTTCTGCTGCCTAGCTATAACGCTAGCTTGCATCACTTATGTCTGTCTGCAGGAGGAGGAGTGAGCAGATGATGCTGGAAATTTCTCCTGCAGCTTCAGCCTGAGCTGACAGACTGTTCGTCCGGCCGTCTGTTAGACTCCAATGTTTGTTCTGGCAGCAAAGACACGGAAAAGAAGGTGTTCTCCGACTGCTGTCGGTCTGCAAACATTATTTTTCTCTGCTGTATCGGTGCCAAAAAACTGTTTTCTGTGAGTCAACAAATGCAGACAGAAACCAGGAAGAGAGACCTGATATAGAGTCTCAATTTTATCTGGAAAATACATATGTCTGAAAGTAGGTTTCATTAAAAATAAAAGAAACATGTTGAATTTTGCTGTAAAACATTAACAGCAACAGGAAGCTGCAACAATAAATCAGGTCTCAGCTGAAATGAAAAACTGAAGCAGGCCTTTCAGGCGTCCGGGAAGCTGACATGGCTCTTCTCGTCTCTGTTTGGCATCTTTTTCCCTAGTGACAGCTTCCTGGTTGCCATGCACAATGCTGAGTTGAGCTGTGCTCAGATTGGACAGAGGAGCTGGCTCTGCCTCTTTTCCATGAGACTACCAGCAAATCACAGGTCAAATTAGAGCAAGGGCAAAGTCTTCAGTATGCGCGTGCGCGTGTGTGAGAGAGGAGAAGGAGAGATGTTTAAAGTTATGACTATTAAAATTCATTAACAGGTTTAAATGAGAAAAAACAAGGACACAAGGATGTTGACTTCTTGTTTCTGTAAAATTGTTACAGCCCTAGCTGAGCCTCCTGATACTGCCCTTGTGTGGGCGTGATGTTTTTCTCTGCCTCCTCCTCTCTTGCCACTCCTACCCCCTCTGTTTCTCTCACTCTCCTCTCTCCCCAGGACACAGCTGCTCTTGGTTAGCCTCGTTTGCCACCTGAATCCAGTCGGCAATCACCTCTGAGGCTATTTAAACTGGGGATGAGCTGTGAGCAGGGTGGTTTTTCTCTGGTGTTCCCACGTGGGGTGTTCTCTGGTGTCTCTGCTTTGTGTTCTTGGGGTGTAGTTATCCTGCCTGAAGTGTGGAGTTGTGGAAACAGTATAGCTGCTTTACGTGAGTAGTGTGGGCCTTGGCAGCAGTAAAGCCAGCTGCTGTTAGTGACAGGGTGAGCTTGTGGGCCCCTGCAAGTGCCTCCTCGTGGTGTGGAGTTTTTGTTTGGTTGTTGTTGCAACCTTTTTCCCTTTTTCCAAGTGTTATTGATAAAACGGCATTGCCGGCTCTTTATGTTAAGATTATCTATAATAAAGACTATTTTATTTACTAAAAACACCTGTCTGTTTCCCTTTCATTCTGTTCTGGACTCATTTGTTACTGGTCCCCTCACTCGCATGCCTAGACCCCTTCGGGGGGACGTAACAATGTGGGGGCTCGTCCGGGATTTGAACCCGGGACCTCTCGCACCCCAAGCGAGAATCATGAAAGGGAGTTCCAGCTAAAGAAGGAGTTGGAGCTTAAGCGTTCAGACGCAGAGCTTGCCAGAGCCAGGGAGGTTGAATTGAAAAAGGTGGAGGCGGAGACAGCTGTTAAGTTGCGACAGTTGGAACTCCAGCAGGCTTCCCTTCCTGCGACTGCTTCTATTCTGCAGGCAGAGGCACCATTTGATGTGGGGAAAAACATTAGTCTGGTTCCAGTGTTTCGCGACACTGAGGTTGACAGTTATTTTGAGTCCTTTGAGCATATAGCCACAGCCTTGCACTGGCCACGGGATTCGTGGGCTATTTTGCTACGATGTAAGCTGGTAGGTAAGGCTCAGGAAGTTTGTTCCTCATTGTCAGCTCAGGACAGTCTGAATTATGACAAGCTGAAAAGTGCCATCCTGCTAGCTTATGATCTAGTCCCAGAAGCTTATAGGCAGCGTTTCCGGGGATTAAAAAGGGGACAGGGTCAATCCTACCGAGATTTTGCAAGGAAGAAAAGTGTGCTTTTTGATGGGTGGTGTGTGTCCAGCAAAGCTACTGACCTGGCGTCGATGAGTGAATTAATGCTGGTGGAGGAATTTAAGAACTGCATCTCCGAGCAGATTGCAGTATACCTCAGTGAACAGGTTTCCTCATTACAGCATGCTGCAACACTCGCTGATGAGTTTGCCCTCATCCATAAAACCAGTGTCATTAAGCACGACCGACGCGATGACCTAGTGAAGGTTAGTAATGTGCCAGTTACACAGTACCCAAAGGGTGAGGCACTTGTGTCCCATTCCAAGGCAAAACGAAAATGTTTTTTCTGTTTCAAGTCTGGCCATTTAATAGCAAATTGTGAGGCCTACAAACAGAAACAGTCAGTCTTGAGAGTTAGGAGTGTGCCAGCTAACAAAGCCGATACAGGCGTGGTTTCAAGAGCCAAAACAAAGCTCTGCTTCTTCTGCCACAAACCTGGCCACCTGATTGCTCACTGTATGAAAGCCAACTCAAAGCAAAATCGATCTGTTTTTAAAAGAGTGAACTGTGGTTCACAAACAGACAAAGTTGCCAGTCCTAGGCAACAATTGGAGCATAATTGCTCAGTGGTGTCATTTGGTCACTGTCAGAGATCAACTAATTGTAATCTGCCACCTGTTGACCGTCTTTCGGGTCCAGATGACCTGCAGTGTGAAACATTGTGTACGACACAAACATTCCAACCTGCACCCCTGGCTAACCAGCATGCCTGTCGCCGTGACCTAGCAAAGAAGTGCCTGAAAAGTGTTTCAGTAAGGCCTTCTAGCTATCCGCTGGGCTCTCCTTATGTAATGGCTCGAAAAACATCTGGCTGTCACTCAAAACACTATTTTGAGGGAATTGAGCCAACCCCATTCAGTGTTTTGGACCCATCGAAAAGGTCTTGGCGGATTCGGCAGGCTATGCCTAACCGTTATTATGGTGCATGGTAAGTGATATGGTTAAAAGTTGGGTAGGACATTCTGTGACAAACCACTGGTTTGTATTTATGGGAGGGGGTGTTACAGCCCTAGCTGGGCCTCCTGATACTGCCCTTGTGTGGGCGTGGTGTTTTTCTCCGCCTCCTCCTCTCTTGCCACTCCTACCCCCTCTGTTTCTCTCACTCTCCTCTCTCCCCAGGACACAGCTGCTCTTGGTTAGCCTCGTTTGCCACCTGAATCCAGTCGGCAATCACCTCTGAGGCTATTTAAGCTGGGGATGAGCTGTGAGCAGGGTGGTTTTTCTTTGGTGTTCCCACGTGGGGTGTTCTCTGCTTTGTGTTCTTGGGGTGTAGTTATCCTGCCTGAAGTGTGGAGTTGTGGAAACAGTATAGCTGCTTTACGTGAGTAGTGTGGGCCTTGGCAGCAGTAAAGCCAGCTGCTGTTAGTGACAGGGTGAGCTTGTGGGCCCCTGCAAGTGCCTCCTCGTGGTGTGGAGTTTTTGTTTGGTTGTTGTGTACTTTGTTGTTGCAACCTTTTTCCCTTTTTCCAAGTGTTATTGGTAAAACGGCGTTGCCGGCTCTTTATGTTAAGATTATCTATAATAAAGACTATTTTATTTACTAAAAACACCTGTCTGTTTCCCTTTCATTCTGTTCTGGACTCATTTGTTACTGGTCCCCTCACTCGCATGCCTAGACCCCCTTCGGGGGGACGTAACAAATCTGTTTCAAGTTAAGTATCGTGTTTGTCTTCTGTCTTTATTTCCATCCAATGTTTGTCTTGAAGAAAAAAAAAAAAAATCTCCCTACACTGCAGCGGGTAGGTATGTACCCACTGGAACATTTGGGGTCTATAACACAGATTGTATAGAAAAGATGGATGTAGCCACTGTGACATCACCCTTTTGTTTCTGAGCTCCGCATTTTGAAGCCTTACCTTTAGCATTTGGGCCTCCATCATGTTTTATTGGACCTAGTCACCCTATCTGTGATGAGTGACATGCCAAGTTATCAGCGAAGTGAGCAAAATTGGTTAGAAGGTTGGCAAACATCCAAATAAAATTCTACAATTTCACTGCATATAGGTCATATTGTTGATCAGATACTTGTAAGAAGGCCACAACAGGCTCCAATTAGCTTTAGAGACCACAACTGTTTGTGGTCAACAAAGTCTGCCAAAATCAACAGACACCAAACACTGAACTGCCCTGAAAGGGCCAAAAAAAGGAAGACAAAAAAAGTGCTCATCCAACAGGTGATGTACATAAAATGTACATAAATCTGCAAAAAGCTATGTACCTCTCAAATATCAAATTATGAAGATTACAGATCTCACACTATAGTCAAAACTCCATCAGTCTCAAACCAACGTGGTCGCACAATACCATCGTCTCAGGAGATCTCAGTGTTCCTATGTCAAGATGTTTCAAAAGTGCTTACTTTTAGTTTTCTTTGCCTTAAAAGCTTCATAGTAATCCCATTCAAGGTGTGAGATATTAATGTTATTGCCATCTTTGTTTACATCCAAGCAGGGATGCAGAATCAGGACTCTTTACAATTTTTAAGGCAGTAAAATTCTTTTCAGAACATGAATGAGCTAAGTCCCTGGAACAAGACGAATATCTGGATCTGGATTCATCTGTAATATTTTCTTCTTCTGTCATTCTTGTTTAATCATGCCCATCGCTTGTATTGGTAAAGAATCCTTTCAGAAATTTCTGGATCCCGATTGAGTCTCCTTCTTCTGTTTAGACCTTTCCTAAATCCATTCTCAAATTTGGAGAAACCCAACGACGAACACCAAACCTTTCCTATGAAACTCTTAAACTGCTTCAAAAAGCAAACCCATTTCTCTCTACCTTTTATTAGAGTTATTCCAGTCGTTCCAGCAGCATCCATTTCACCTGCCTGGGGAAACCTAAAAGCAGCTTCCAGGAAAACAAAAGTGCAATCTTCTTCCTGTTTAGGAGCTTTCATTTCCCCCAGGAGGCTTCATGCCCGTTGTCAGACAGAAAAGTCAAAGGGATGCTCGTATGGAGCCAAATCAAAAGGAGCAATGATACATTTTTAGCCAAATTAAAAACTTGTCTTTAAACAGCAGGAACCTAACTGTTCCTAACAGAGCTCCAGTTTTACCTCAGCCTGGTAAAAATGAAGCCCTGCAGTGAGCCGGTAGCTGATCTTATTCTTCAGCTGTGCGCTTGTTTCCAGCCCAGCACCTGCTTCTACCAGTCATATCATGTAGCAATACTGAAATGCATCTGTCTGTGGCGCACAGGTAAAAGTGAATCCCTGCAGTGTGGGAGCCATCGATCTTCTTGAATTTCTATATGACCTCATGTGTAAAACACAGCAGCTGTCCAGCTGCCAATTAGGAGCCCAGGTTTGTGGGGACACAGTCTGGTGGTTTACTCTGACCTAGATTCAATTTTGAGACTTTGCTCAGGAACTGCGTCATTAAAACAACCGGGAAGGTGCAGTGAGGATGCCAGCACCTTCTGCCGCAGCTTCAGATGACTCGATTATAGAAATGGAATATTTTTAAATGCAATCCTTTTGATACAGAAATTATTCAATGGAAAAAAAATTCAAGCACAGGTCTTAAAATACTATGCTCAAAATCACAGTACCCAACTTCAGTGTGTCATTCTGGGATTAACATTATTAAACAGAAACTATTAAAATGTTGCTCTGTGGATATGATATAGCATCTGGACTAGAAAATACTGGAAAACTATATGAGTCAGCAATGGAAATGGGTTCTATCATAGCCTATTTTTGCAGTATTTGCAGCAATAGAGTCATCTATATTCAACACTTCAGTACAGACAATATTTAAAAGTCTGTCTTTTCTATGTTTTTGTTCCTCTACATGTGTACAGCACACATGCTGTGGAAGACTTAAGCAATTCTTCTGAGGAATGTCAGCTTAAGGACTTAAACTATGTATTTGCAGTTGATATAACATCACCTGCACTGGGTAAAATCCTATTAAGGACGCTAGCAGTTATTCCTTCAGCCAGCTATCAAACAAGCAAACCGCACATTAGAGGAGATGTGAGCACCATCTGCGCGCATGTTTACAGGCTGGACTGTAGAAACATATCTAATCACCGAAACATGATCACTGTGAAGTAACACACAGCAGGTGCTTACCTGTGAGCAGCAGCTGTGTCCATATTAGACACACGCACAGAAACATGGTGAATGCTCCTTTGCAGCTCACTCTGAAAGAATCAGCTCCTCGGATTTCCTCCTGCAGCTTGTCTCGGTGCTGTAATCAGCCCGCGGCTCTTTCCTTCATTAAGCAGCCGCTGCCAGAGCTCCGCAGACCCGCTCCGGCACCGAACCCCGCGTCGCTCCTTCTCCGCCCTGCCGTGCCCTAAAGCGGCCTGCCCGAAAAAGGAAGAGTCGCTCTCCAACCGCGTTAGATGCGAGCAGAGGACTCTCTCCCTCTGACATCAAAGGAAGAATAGTGTTTGTGTCCACATCAGCTTCAGGTGGAGGATGAAGGCTGGCGAGGATGAAGAGAGAGACGAAGGGGAGGAGAGAAGGCGTGGAGAGGGGGAGAGGAGACGAGGATTCGTCCTTAAGAATATCAGCGCTCAAATTAATCTCAATACTATTAGAATGATTTCAGTCATCTTCGCCATTATTTTGGTTACCGATTAATAGAATTACATTTATAAAAACCTATGTTAGCAATAATGCAACAAATCGTTTACCCAGAGCATCGTTTTACTTTAAATGACTGCAATACAATTGTAATTTTTCAGTCACAGGCCTGATCCCAGAATGTATTTATCATATCATATTATATCATATAATCCACCACCTGGCGGTGTTGGATATTTCTGTGTGGAGTCTGGCTGGGTCCTCTCCGGGTACTCTGGTTTCCTCCAACAGTCCAAACACGCGCTTGTTAGGTTCACTGGTGATTTTAATTGGCTGTAGGTGTTGTAGATGTGAGTGTGAATGGTTGGTCTGTGTTCCCCTGCTACAGACCGATGACCTGTGCAGAGTGTATCCCGCTTCTTGCCCTATGGCAGTTTCCCCACAACCCTAAATTGGATAAGGAGAAGAAAATGGATAATGTAATATAATATAGTGTAATATAATATAATATAATATAATACAAATATAATATAATATAGGTGACTATAAGAGACTACAAGGTAACTCTAGCTTTGGCTGTCTGGACTTTGCTTCATCACCAGGAGTGTAAAGTATGAAATAATAATACAAATGATACCTTCAGTTTGGAGATGCTGCTGTGGAACGCCAGCTTGAAGTTGCTCTATCCAGATCAGTCAAACGTGGGATGCTTAGAGGAGACAACAACTGACAGTTGTAGCCGAGTCCATGCTAATCACCTGATTGTCAGCTCTTGGAGTGCCAGAAGCTTAAAACAAGATATTTGGCAGAGATTTGTCAAGGTATTCATGGGTACGGCCCACATACTCATCTCCGCTGCTCATCCCAGAAATGTGTTTTCCTTACAAATAAGGCTCAATTTAAGGGGAAATAAACATAATAAATGAATGAATAAAAAAAGGGTATTGCCAAAAAGCATTGTTAGAATAATAAAATAATTTAGCAAAACATACATTTTCTTACTTATTTTAATATATACAATTATTACTTTTTGACCAACTATGTGCACAAGTACAAGGAATTGGGCTCTAATTATTTCTTTTCTCTCAGAACACAGTCGACAACAGACAATACCAGCATGTGGAAAGACAATGGAATAACAGAGCCTTTCCAAAACATTATAATATCATGGAGAAGGATATTTATTTCCAAAATTCCATTCAAAAAAACTTTCATAGATTATAGACTCAGGGCCCACAACTTAAATGATTTTAAGGACAGTTGTTTATTTGTACATAATTTGGGCTTCCAGCTCATATAACCCACAAAAATAGAAATTCAAAAAATTAGAATACTGTGAAGTCATCAGCACCGAATTTTATAGGACATGAATGTTTTAATCTGAGTGTCACACACAACTCATCTACTACACTTAAAAAACCTGCACAGGTTTTCCCAGGTGTCATTAAAGTGCTTCACTTTGATTCAATTGTCTCAGTTATGTTCAATATGGGGAAGACTGCAGACTTGACAACTGGCCAGAAGAGCATCATTGTGGCTTACCCATCCTATGGAGGATGGGTAAGCCACAAAAGTTCATAGCTAAGGAGGCTGGCTGTTCACAGAGTGTTGTCTCCAAGCATATCAATGGAAGGTCTAGTGGAAAGGCAAAATGTGGCAGGAGAAGATGCACCAGCAGAAGAGATGACCGTGGCCTTCAGCGGATTATCAAACAGAGAAGATTCAAGAATCTGTGAGAGATCTAGAAAGAGTGGAATGAGGCAGGAGTCACAGCTTCAAAAACCATCACATTATGGGGTGCAATGTCTGGTGCAGGTGTTGATGAATTCTGCTTTCTTAAATCCACCACAACAGTCTACCAGAATCTTTTAGAGGACTTCATCATTCCCTCTGCTGAGGATCTGTATGGAGATGCAGATTTCATATTTTAGCAGGACCTGGCCCCTGCCCATACCGCCAGAAGCACCAAAACCTGGTTTGATGGCCATGCTATTACAGTGATTGACTGGCCAGCCAACTCGCCGGACCTAAGCCCCATTGAGAATCTATGGGGTATTATCTATCTATTTATTTATCTAATTTTTTGAATTCCTGTTTGTGTGGGTTTTAAGAGCTGGAAGCCCAAATTATGTACAAATAAACAACTAAGTACTTGAAATCGTTTAAGTTGTGGGCCCTGAGTCTATAATCTATGAAAGTTTAACGTTTTGAATGGAATTATGGAAATAAATATACTTTTCCATAATATTCAATTTTTTTTGCAAGGCTCTGTATATATGCAAGGATTGACTGTACGTATATATATATATATAGATATAAATATGTGTGTGTGATGAAGCCTTGCTCAACAGCTCATTTGCAAGTATTGACATCTTGTGGTCATTTAAAGTACAGCAGCCCTGCTGTGATAATACAGTCCTGATCAAAAGTTTAAGACCACTTGAAAAATGGCAGAATGGTTGGATCTTAACAAGGTTCCAAGAGGTTCTGGAGGGAACCAGGCACAGTTCCTCACCTGGACAATATATACCTAGAGTGAAGCATGGTGGTGGATGTTTTGGGGCAGCAGGAACCGGGAAACTAATCAGCATCGAGAGAAAGATGATGCACTAATGTACAAAGGCATTCCTGATAACCTGCTCCAGATCACTCCGGACCTCAGACTAAGAAGATTAATCTTTTAACAGGATAACGACACTCAGCACACTGCCAAGATGACAAAGGAGTGGCGTCAGGACCACTCTGAATGTGGATGTGCACCAACACACCCCATCCAATCAATGTTCTGCTACGATCACTGGGAGTAAGACTCCTTTTGTTCCTGTAGGCAGAAAATGCTCAGACATTTTACACATCTCAGCTGCAATAATGTTCCAAAAACACGAGAACAGTTTATGTCTTACAGACAGGTCTGCACAAAAAGGATTTTTTACCTGTGTAGGTTGTTTGTAAAATTAGTGAAACACCCAAAGCTTCATATAGTCAGTATCTGCAACTTCAAAGTGAAAGAGCTATGTGTATTTATGCACTTGGCACAGTAGCTGTAAATATTCATCTCTACCAATTATTCCTGACAGAGGATCAAACAGTTATGGCTCTCAGGCTTTTTTCACATTGATGTGTTTAACAGAGTCACAAATATTTATAATGTCACCTTTTTTTTCAAATTCAGATTCAGGGTTTACAGTAGTGACTGTTGTGTCATTTTTGCTGACGTTTTCCAAAAGAAAATCATTAAATAATCATTACTATTCAAAATTAAATCATTTTTCTTAGCATTATAATGTTAATACATATTATCACAGCATCAGAATTTACAAGTAAAACTGATGATGGTACAAAAATTAATATAACATTAAGATGAACAAATATAATGGGCACATCTGATTATGTGTTAGTAAACTGTGAGTAAAGAGGCAACAGGTAACCATGACAATATTATAACTATTTCCTGTTATAAAACAGTTGACGTTGTATAAATTTTTAAATATGAAAAAAGCAAGCTTTCATACTGTCCTTTTCTTCTGCTGTGAATCTTATCATTTCACTGCTCAACTTGCTGGTAGAGCTGCCGTCATATTTATAGAGACTATAGATAAAAACTAATTGGAAAAATAAAATGAAAATCAAAATAATCCTGCACTGACAGGAATGACAATCTGCAAATTCAGTAGTATGAACAAGTGTTTGCATATTTGATTTTGTAATCTTTTTGGATATTTGTCCATTTAAATGTTTCAGATTGTTAAACAAATTTAAATATTAGACAAACATAACAGTGGGGTTGGGTTAATTAGAAACACTAAATTGTGAATGTGGGGGTGAATGTGAGTGCAAATGGTTGTCTCTGTTCATGTGTTAGCCCAGCAACAGACTGGCGACAGTGGTGTACCCTGCCTCTCGCCCTAAGGCAGCTTGGATAGGCTCCAGCACCCCCGCGACCGTGAAAAGGATAAGTGGAAGCGAATGGATGGATGGAGATAACACAAGTAAACACAAAATGCAGTTTCTAAATGAAGGTGTTTATTATTAAGGGGGGAAAATTTTCAAATCTACACGGCCCCATGTGAAAAAGCGATGGCAAACACTTTTTCACACCACTGTACACGCTCTGAAGTATAAACTGAATATTCACCACAGTTCCCCATCACTCCACAGGGTGAAGCTGCAGCTCAAAACACTACAACCATAACCACAGCCTACACTAGTTCAAAGCACACTGATTCTCATTGTTGTGTCATAAACAGATATATTCTGCAGAGACTTTTAAAGAATATTTAAATGAATAAAATAGATGAAATAAAATGCAGGTGAATATGGAGCAGAGGGGGTGGAGTCAGTGTGTGTCTGCAGAGAGTGTGTAGAAGGACAGCAGCAGCAGAGCAGTCCAGACATACTGCTGAGGGAGACATAGGAATGATGGTGGACTCTGCTGTGTCTGACAGCAGAGCTGTTCCCACAGCAGTTCACTCTGCAGCACTAACAGTCATCTGAACTGCTTCTCATTCCTCTGTCAGTCACTGCTTAAACTCTGCTTTTCACTCCACCTCCCAGTAACATTAACCAGTTGGAACATCTCCCCAAACACAAGCTGCTGCTGTCCTTTCTTAGCCCTGCTAACTTCACTTCCAGCTGTAGAATGAAGAATAAAAGAACAGAGATCATAAATGAGTGTTTACAGAGGCTCTCTTCAGCAGCTGTCAGCCAGTGTTGCAGGAAATCCAGCAAAAAGAGCAGCAGGGACTTGGTTGTGGTGGAGCAGCTGTGTGCCTGAGTCCTGAGTACTTCATTACTGTACCAACACTTTAGTGATGGCTCTCTGTGTTTTCATGAACATCTCATCAATTTCTGAATCACTTTTTAATAAATAGAGACTGTCCCTGAAGATATCTGGATGAAACCCCTGAGAAGGACAAATATATATAAAATATATATACATTTTTTTTATATATGTACTCTTAAATAACACCCAGTTAATTTCTCTGCTTCAGTCAAATTGATCTCAGACCTGTCACGAGATGAAGCTAATCTGTTGTTTAGTGTTAAAATGAATACAAAAATATGTGAGATCAGATTGGAGAGTTTGATTCAAATTGTATGGCTGTCAGTTAGAATCCAGCTTTATTTCTTGTAGACATGAACACAACACTAATTATCTTCACAGAACTTAAACACCTGATCACAAAAAGATTTTTGGATCATCTGACTGGTCGAATGTCATCTGTCTCCTCTTACATCTTCAATGAATAAAGCAGGCACTGAAAAGACTGCAGTTTTACAGAAAACACAGGAGTTTTGCTTTCATACTAACTTTGTTTAGCACAATACTCCTGAAGCAAAGATGGAGTACACCCTCTCTGATCTAGCCAAGAATCCACACTGCAGACTCTAGTCTGCAGTGTGGATTCTTGGCTAGATCAGAGAGCCACTCCACATCTGAATCCTTCAGTTTATTGTTACTCAGGTGTAGGTGTTTAAGATAAGAGGGGTTGGATTTCAGAGCTGAGCCAAGAAGAGCAGAGCTGATCCCAGACAAACTGCACCACCTTAATCTGAATAAAGAATAAAACATGCATATAAAATTATTAATAATCGATTCAGCTTTTCCAGTGATAAATTGGATTAATGTCCCAATGAGCTCTATGTCTCAGTGAGCTCTACTTTCTAAATTGAGTAGAGTGTTTTCATAGATCGTTATCATGTCACTGGAGCAGCAGGTTCGGGGTGTGGTGTGAGGGGAGACTGATCTTCACAACCGGTGAACATTATCATAATTATTATTATTGCATCATTACTAGCATAATCATGCCCTCCCTATTTCAGTAGCGGCCGGGGCTGGAGAAGGGAGCTTCATCTGATTGGAGCATCTGGCGCAAGAGGAGCTGGCAGCAGAGATCATTCTCTGGTGAGCCTGGTTAAGGAGAGAGAGTGGCTGGGGCCACCTCTCTCTCTCTCTCTCTCTCTCTCTATATATATATATATATATATATGTATGTATGTATTAGGGGTGCAACGATACACAAAATTTGTCATTTATTAAATTTTCACGGCACATTCTGCACCACATCTCTGTGCGTTCATCATTTGTTTGAAGCCAGCTCACCTCCTGCAACCACTTTTCCGAGAATACGCGCTTCTTTTGTGGTTCGGACTCCTTCTGACATTTCTTGGATGTGGAGGAACACCAAAGTAATTGCTTAAAGGAGCTTCTTTGACATCTTTAAGAGTTCTAAACAAATGTCTGTCCTCCTCCTGAAAATCTTATGTACGCAAACACACGTTGCAACTTCTTGTCTTGTGCGCGTTTTTTATTTTGACAGCGAATGCGCACCTGCGGACCACTTATGCGCAGCCCTGGTTATTTAGCTCGTCATATTGCAGCCACAGAAATGATTTTGTCCATGAAACCATAAAGCTGCACTTTCTTTTTGCCTTATAGTCTGATTTGTCATAACTTTTCCGTTTTGTGGTAAGCTTTTCTTTGGCTGTCACTTCTTCACCCTGACCTGTCTTATTTGGCTCAGCAGAACTAAAATATATATCCTGCTGCTTTTACACACGCACTCACATAACGCTCAGCGATTCTCTGCGCGATCAACCTCTCACATGTTTAAGCTTGCTGCGGGAGATTTCACTTGTCATGTTTGCATAGTAAGCTAACGATTGATAAGACGATGTCAGAGGAATTGGTGCGCAAATTATCATCACTCACCAATCAGTGCTGTCGCTCTCTATACACAGCCTGTATCCCTATTCAGGGTCTGCGGCCTTAAAGGCCGCATTTTAAGGCCGAGTACGTCACAGTGACGCGACGAAGGCTGTCCCAATTTGAAGGCTGCTCGAAATGCGGCCCTCAAATGCGTCCTTCATTTCTCTGAATTTTAAGGATGTGGTGGTGTAGACTTCGTGGCCCAATATATCCCAGAATGCATAGCGCGGCGGTGGGTGTGGATAATTTTGCCGAAAAAAAAACGTTGGATCAGGGGTGGCCGAAGAGTAAACTTTAAGTAAGTACTGAATATTATGTCACTTATTTATGTGCAAATGTTTAATAACGAAGAACATTAAAACATTACTGTTGGCCACATGTCGGCAAAGTTATGTGACATTAGTGACATTTGTACTAACTTGCTTTTAAAGCCTTTACTTTAAAATATACGCCGTTCAATAGCTGACCTTAATCTTACAGAGAATGATCAAAGCTCATGTAGAAACAAACAAACAAATGAACAGAAGATTTTCTCCTTCATTTCTGTCAAACAAAGCTGAAAATTTTCCAGCTGTTAGTATCATGGTTGCTAGGCAACCTGGACAGCGCGACGGAGGCTAGACCGTCCCATTTCACAAGCCTCGCACTTCCGGCCTTAGCGGTCTTTGAGTACGCGGCCCTTGTGGACCGTTAAGGCTGCGTACTTTAAGGCTGCAGACCCAGAATTGGGATACAGCCACAGTTCGTGCGATTGCAAAGTGAAAGCAAAAAACAAGCGCAAATTCAAACGCGATTTCAATATGTCACATATTGACAGTGGCTCACCGATGCCAATGACATAATTACCCAGCTACATTTCCGAAAGAATGCAAAAGCATTGACATATATTTTTCCTTCCTACGATAGCCCGACGGGCAGGGCAGAGAAAGATTTTGGTAGCCAGACTGGAAAAATCGCTAGCCCCTGGACGTCGGGCTAGCGATTTTGCGAGCCCTGTATCTGATTGAGGAATCACTCATCTTTGGAAAAGAGAGTTTATTACACAGAAATGGCTCTTTCCAAAATAAAAGCTATACTATACGCTTCTTCTGGGCTATATTCTCAGCAGCATATTAAACATATCAGGTCCCCATAAGGAGAATCGTGCTAACGGCTGTCTAAATGACTCGGGTAAAGTTTGTAGCATGCGTGCTTGTTGTTTTTGTCTGCTTCCACTTGTCTTTGCACTAGGATGATGTTGGAGTAAATGTGCAGTCATATTCGTTGTGTTCCCACTAGTGCTGTCAGCGTTAATCTGAAATGAGATGAAATCTTCGTTAACGAGCTACCGCGGATCGCCCCGTGCGTGGGGCTGGACAGAGCTAACTGCGCTAACGCACTAGTTCCCACCCATGTAATTGAGCATTGCTGGCATATCCGACATTCTGTTTTACTTTTGTCCATGATGCGCTTACCTTCAGGGTCATACTTCACATGAAAACCAAAATAGTTCCAAACGCCAGATCTGAATGAGGGTGGTGGAGGTTCAATTTGTCATGTTGCAACGAGCTTAGCTTCTGTCTTGCTAGCTTGCGTTGCGCTCAGTGGATCTGCACTCAACAGTGCAGCCTAGGCGGAGTAGTCGAACGCAGATCCACTGAGCTCTGAACACAGACAACATCGTCAGAAGAAAAGTTGATAAAATAAATTAAAAATTTTGTATTGTTCGATACATATGCGTACCGAACCGAAAGCACTGTATCGAACGGTTCAATATCGATACGAGTATCATTGCACCCCTAATATAAATATATATATATATATATATATATATATATATATATTTTATTTTATTTTATTTTATTTATTTTTTTGATGATCAGGGATCAGTAGCATGTATTAACCTGTGGTATAAGCCGCAGTCAGTGAAATGTTACTGTTTCAGATAAGAAATCTAGCAGATCAGAGTCAGAGTCAGGGCTGTGCAGAGACGTTTAAAGGGGCGGGTGCTCAAAGTTAAAAAGGGGCACATTGAACCAGGCTGAATAACAACAATACACGTTCATCAAGAATCTAATATGGGCAACAAGGCAAAGCAAACGTAGCCTATGTTTTACCTGATGGGTACAACGTTGCTGTTGAGGGGTTGCTGCTGCTCCTGCTGCTGATAGTGCTGGAGGGCAGGGCTGTGTTGATCTGAGAATGTAGACATTAAAAAGTCCATAGGAGAGATTGTAGCTGATTAAACAAGTGTCATGAGATAATAACAAAATGCAAAGATTGGTGACAGCGCTTGGAACCATAAGCCAACAAAAAACTGAGAAATAATTTAGGCTCTGCCTGTGAATCACTCTTTGCTTCTCTTCTTCCTTCCATCCCATCATTTCATATATCACTCTCCACTTGCTGTCTATCTGAGAACAAGGCACAACTTGCTATTGCAATAAACTATAATTTAATTATCAACACCTAACAACTCTTGCACTTAATCTATAATAAAATGACGACAGAAAAATGTTATAGCACTGCCTTTAGTAGCCTCACACAGCTCCTACTGTTTCCTCCTCATGTCCTTACCAGGCATGTCTGGACAATGTTATATCATGAGTAATAATTTAAAAAAATCCATATACATAAAACACACACATGCACGCACACACAGTGACATTTTAGACCTTATTCAGAATACTGGATATACTGTGGGCATCATGGTGCTGATCCAGAATCCTTACATTATTATTTATTACTAGAGCTACAATAATAAAGCAATGAGGAGGGGGAAGTAATAAATATGAAATAATGTATTTATGATGATTCCATTTGTTTCACTATCCACTCTGTGCAGGGGCAAAGCTTAGGACATTTTTAAACTGTAGAGATACAATAATTTTACTGCTGTAAAATCCAAATTTTGTCTTATTTAAAATATAAATCTACTATAATCTGCTTCTTAATGTATGTTCTTTAAAATACAGCGTGTGTTTTTAATATATTATAATTATAATAATGCATAATTATGTGGACATGCATATTAGATCGTTTTTTAGTGAAATATAATTCCTCCAGAAAGGCAGGAAAAGCCCGGAAACTTACTTTAAAACTAAATATGTTCTAAATACTTTAAAACTAAATATGTTCCCTAAAACGGTGGACAGAGCTGCAGACCCATGACAGCCTTACACAGGTAGCCAGCAGCTATGACCAGCAGTACTTGTGCAGTTAATAAAATGACAGGTAATGTTTGTCGCGCTGTTGCACACACAGCACGCTCATTTGTTTCAGTTCGTCAGTTGCAACAAGACACCTTACCAACGTGTACGTAATAAGCTAATACTGTGTGCTGTAGACTAAAGTGTACGCTGTACACCTACTTACTGGTTTTGTCGCATCAGTCTGTGTCTCTGAGTTAATTTGTGTTTCTTCTACAGCTCCCGACCGCAAAAATTGCACGTGCTCTTTGTGAGCTCGTTCCCGGCTCGTAACCAGCGCGTTCTGCCGTCAAGGGCGATCATTGGTTAAATGTGATCATGTGACTGATGCAAGCCAGATCCTTTTATTTAGCAAAACTGTGATTAATAGTTAAATATTATTGTTGAGGGGCACAGACAGGTCTCCGCACGCCCACACACATAAAAAAAAAAATAATAATTTTTTTTTAAAAAGTTGCCTCAACAAAAGGGCACTTTAGGCACCCATCAGGAATGGGGCGGGTGCTCAAGCCCCTCTAGCCCCCCCCCCCCCCCCCCCCCCCCCCCCCCCCTCTGCACGTGCCTGGTCAGAGTTCACACATTAGCACAGTGCTTTTTGGTCCCACTGACCAATGTGGACAGCGACTGTGGAGAACTGTTCTGGAAAACAGAAAAGAGAATTAAAATGACAAAAAGCCAAACAGGATTTCCACAAAGACTCTCTTGGAATCAGCAATCAGAAAATCATTGGCTCATATTACAATTAAATATGAACAGGTTCCTTAAATGTAAGCAGTTAAGATCGGATTTGATTTACATCCTTCACACAGCACATTTGTCCAGGCTGTCAGGTAAACATAGAATTAATCTCAGGTAACATGACTCATAGTAGAGATTCAGTAAGAAAGATTGCTAGCTCTAATATTATTACCACACCAACAGCTCACATTTAAACAAATGTCAGCCTATCCATTCATTTTCTTCTGAATATTCAATTCATGTTCACAGTGGGAGGGTGGGGGGTGTTGTGGAATTTTGTAAATAAAGTCTGCAACACAGAAAGAGCTGTGATCAAGCTATTTATTACTGCGCACAGGAGAGCCAACACACATCAAACATCACAGTTCAGTCATGTCAGCGCTGCCACAGAAGTGGTGCTCCTACTCCTTTATGCATTCCAAGGAAGAGGGAGGAAGTTACAAACTGATCCTACCACACTTCACGTGTCTCGCTATGAAACCTAACGGATCAATGGTTAAGCTGTTTGGTGCCCTTGGCCTTATCAGCACCTGTAAAGGGAGTTGTTTTCTCAAACTGCTGATGCTGAAGTAAGTTCATCTAGTTTTAGAAACTTTCACTGAACAGTCTATAACAGTGTCACAACTAAGCATATGCATAAGCACTTAAATACTTTAAATGAGAATAATAGAACATTTCTTTTACAGAGGCTAGAGCCTGTCCCAGTAGTCATAGGTAGAACACACCTGGACAGGTCACCAGTCTGTCAGAGGACTAACACAGAGACAGACATCAGAGTAACATATAGACAATATTCATTTCTAAATTATTAACTAACAATCTTGTGCTTAAAGTGCTTTGTCAATATTGTAGAAAATGTTAAACTTAATCATCATCTCGGCTCCTCTGACGACATGTTTGCTGCTGTCTGTTGCTGAAAGGCAGTGGGGAGAGGGGACACTTGGGCAGTGCATTTATTGCAGCATATAATGTGTTTTCTGGATACACTGTGCTTTTTCAGCATTCAAAGATTGATGGCACCATGTCAGAGCACTGGCTATAAATTTCAGACGGATCAGGCCTTAACTTAAACAAAAAAGTTATCAATCGTTCTTTTCATATTACCCACAGCTACATCCACTCTGTCGGGCCTAGGCTGCTCACTAGGGCTAGGTATCATCAGTGATTTCTATAATCCATTTGATTGCGGTTCTCAAAGTCCTGATTCGATTCAATTTAGCCTCAGACAGTCAGAAATATTATAATTCTGATCATTTATCAGTACTGATACATGTGAGACTTCATCAGAGGTGTGAACATCACAGCAGATGCCTTTGTGTGAAACTGAGAATAAAACACAGAAAAACATGAAGGAGATTTTCCTGGTCTGGCTTTTTATAGCAGATAACCTTAAAAATATTCTTAAGTGAAAAAAGAAAAAGACAGCGCTGTAAACAACGGTAGACTGGTGGGTAATAAGCGAATGAATAATGCAGAAAACAGAGATTTGACACGGGAAACTGTTCTTGAAGTACACAGAGAGAGAGAGCTGTGCATGAAGTGTGATTTTTATCGTGGTGGAAGCAAAACAGCAAATGTCAGAGGGAATTCATGACGACATTTATCAAATGTGAAGCGTAGTTTGCTGCTTCTTTTGCTGCTGGCTCGGCGAATTTTGGTTGGAGAGAGACAAAACCTGCAGCTCAGAATCAGCGCAAAAAAGACGTAAACACAGAGCGGACCCGACGCATCAGAATTGCTAAGCTCCGACAGTGTGTCCGTCTTCGGGCCGTCGGGTGAGAAAGCCGAGAAAGACAAAGCCGATTCTGATGTGTCGGGTCCGCTCTGTGTTTACGTCTTTGTGTGGAATCCGTTAATGAATTGATATCACTTTATTCAAGCTACTCACCTCTCTCTTCCTCCTGCACTTTCAACTGGACCACGGCCAATCAGAGAGGTCCCGCCCCTGACTATCTCTGATTGGTTTAGTCCACGATAGGGGCATAATGTGTGTCTGTTGTTGACCACATGGAGAGTTACATTTTTTTTTTTTTTTGCTACCCGAACAGTTGGTCGCACAGGTGCGACCAAATATTTTTTTTTAGTCGCACCACGGAAAAATCTAGAGCCCTGAAGTATCATACAGTTTAAACGAAGCACAGAAACTTGCACATATTTATTACAGATGCACTGAAGCTAATCGAGATATTTACTGTCAATCTGTGGCTGCGATTAATCACTTTACTGGAAACTAGTAACTTCATCAGTCATGACAGAAGCTAATATTTCTGTCCTAACATCATTTAAACAGTAACAGCTTTACTACAATATAAGCTAACGTTTACACCGTAGCTTTAAGCTAGCACCATAAAGAAAGTAAAACACGTAATAATATCTACAAATGCATCTTAAAGCTGTTATATTAGCACTCGGTGTATTACTTTTTTTTTTTTTTTTTTTATTTAATTTTATTTTCAGTTGTTACAGACGGGACAGACATGAGTGAGGGATAGGATAGGGAGAAAGAAAGAGGAAGGAAAAGAAAAACAGAAGGGGGAGAGGGACAGTGAGAAAGGGGGGGGGGGGGGGGAAATATCTCCTGGATCACCTGTTGAGAGAAAAAGAAGAGAAAACAAGCAAAAAAAACCCAAAGCAACATACTAAACACAACACCATCGCATTAATCTAGCTAAGTGTAAACAGCAGTAAATACTAAATATTGAATGTTGTTGTGCAGCACGCAGGACAGACAGCGCACAATGTGCTTTGAAGTAGCAGCCAAGAAAGGTGTGATTTAAGTCTATGAACAGTGAACACCCGTGTGCACACCTGTATGGATCGGCGCGCTTGTATTCAAATGGTTTCCCCATGTAATGGTCTGCAAGAGGATGTAGAGAGCCATAGCCGTGTCCCCCAGGGCATGAAGCAGGCATGGAGGAGATCCAGGCCCCAGACATCCAGAGGCCCCAGAGTGCAAGAGCCCAAGGAGGACCACCGGAGGGGCATCCGTGCCACCTTCATGGGAAGGGCTGAGGATCCCCAGACGAGGGGTCACCTAGTAGCCACCGGGCAGAAGCTAGAGGGGGCTGCACCGGCGTGCCCGCCGGCTCCGCCGGCAGCCAGCTGTGCCAGAGTGAACCGAGCCGCAGGCACAGAGGCCAGAGGCCCGAGGGCCCTCCGCGCCCCGGAAGAGGCCTGACCGAGCAACAGGCGCCAGGCCCCGCCAAGTAGCCACCGGGAGTGAGCTGGTACATACCTGAGCGCCCAGCCCCGGACACCAAGAACCAACAATGCACCGACCCCTGAGGACATCAGTCACCGGCAGAGAGTGTGGTGAGGGGAGATAGGCCTCCACACTTGGAGGGCCTGGGAGTTCCCAGAGAGGTGGAGTCTAAGACCCGACCTGACATATAGACACAGACAAACAGGCACACACAGACACAGACATGCATTCCCACCCTCATGCACACATATACAAACACTCAGCACTCACCCAACGCAGGAATAAACGTAAATGGACATGTACACACAATCACACTCCCCAAACATACTCTATACCCCGGGTCCAGGTATCCTCACCCCCAGAGGGGGAAACGGCACCCAGACCCAAGAGATGTTACCCTTCCCTCCGGGGTGGAGGCAAGCAGACCGCCCCAGGCTCCGCAGCAGCAGGGAGGCCAATCGGACAGCCAGCATCTCTTCCCAGCCCCCCCGCCCCGATGGCTAGCAGAGAACGGGGGGGTGTTAAGACCCCATACCTCCCTCCTCCCGCTCAAGTGTAGTGTTGCTGCGTGTTGCTCTAAAGTGCATTTAAAACAAGGGAGAGCTTGGTGCTGCTGCCAGAGAGCAGCAGGTGTTAGCACGGCCCCTCCCGAGAACCCTCAATGTCTACATGGATTTAAAATTGAGAGGTGGGCACCGGCGCCAGAGGTAGGTTTGAATACACAGACCGTCTACTGGACGCCATTAAGGTGCCCACCTTCAAGGCCCTATATATATATATGTGTGTGTTATGAGAGTGTAAGTAATGTGGATGTCTAAGTTGTGAGATAAAATTGAGGCACAGGTGGCCAGAAGTGGACGGGGGGGGGGGGGGGGGGGAATGTCTCTCCTGCGCCCTGGTGACACACCCACACCCCAAGGCCCTACCTGTGTGGGTGGGTGTGGTGGAGCGGGAAGATGGAGGCAGCCGGGGATGGGGAGGAAAAGAAGGGAGGGGAGGATGCCCCTCCCAAGGGCCAGCTCCCCCGCTGACGCCAGTAGGCACCCCCGTCCTCTAGTATCCACCAGGGCAAGGGAGCCCAGGCCCATCCAGACCTAGCAAGCCCCACAGGACCCGGGGCAGCCCACCCTACCCCACCACAGAGGAAACTGTACCCACCCCAACATTCAATCATCTCCCAGACTACACAAGACAACAGACACCCAGGTTAAGTTTATTTTCCACCTCTCCTATGTCTCTCCCCCACCTGCAGAGTGGACTCCTGCAAGGATGGAACAACCTCCCTGCCAGTTGAAGAGCCCCCCGGTTAGGCCGATGCACAAGAGGCCCCCTGCGCCAGGTGTATTACTAACATAACCACATTAACATTTTTGATAGTCACTGACTTTTAATAGTCATTCTATAAATGCTGTCCGTTTAAACGGTCTTACCTGTAAACACTGCTGTATCCACCGGATTCCAGCCAGAGTGGATTCTGGAGTCTTCCCACGCTCCTGTTAGTGATCCTCCATCTGGATGGATGAGAACAACCTTATGAACAATCTAGCAGTTGGAGATGGCCCATGTCTATGGGAGTGATTTCTGCTAATAACGCCTGATGGACTGATAACATCCGAAGTGGGTGAATAAAGTCACCCAGTCGCTAGTTGTGCTATTACCCAGCATACACCACTCCCTCCATAAATGCAATAAACAATACAAAAGTAATAGCCTATAATTAATGTATCTATCTAAACTGAGATTTTCCGTTTTCGTTTTAAAAAATAATCCCATCCACACGTAAAGGCAGAAATGAAGGAAAACGCTGCTAGGAACATGCCAAAGCAACAGGTGGCTATATATACCTAACCTGTAGAAATGTTGGCCAATCAGAAGTCTAGAAGCCTCCGTGGGAAAAAGTAAACAAAGCTGGGGCATAGAAGCAGAACCGAGTGGTATGTGTGGAGGGACAGTAACTGTGTGTGTATATGTAAGCATTTAAACACTGCAGAGAGTACAATTAACAGTAATAGTATTGTAGAAATTCATTTCACCGAAACAATAACGTGGCGCACAGTGTGACGTCAAAAAATGTGCACACCTTTGACGCTGCGTTTTCTGCGTTTTCTCCGTTTTCCTCGTCCACACGTAGATGCAAAAACTGAGTTTTCAAAAATATCCACCCTGGCTGGAGTTTTTAAAAATCTTGGTTTTCAGTGACCAAAAACGCCGTTTACATGTGGACGAAAGGTGCAAACACATAGAAAAATCTGCGTTTTCATAAATACCCGGGTACGTGTGGACGTAGCCTCAGTGGATTTTTTTCTGCACTGTTTTTACACACTCAAAAAAAAACAAAAAAAACAGCCTATACGGCTGTTGATGTTTAAAGTCTGGGAAAGCTTTTATAAATTCTCTCTCTCTTCCAAGGAAAGTAAAACTCCTGGAAGCAAAATGAGTCACAGCTGGATGTTTAAACTGTGTGCACGTGGGCCCAACAACGTCCACACAGCTTTTCTCTCCGGCTCAGCAGCAGAAATTTTCCACTGCTCCTGGTGTCAAAACATTGCGTTTAGGTGTGTGTGTAGGTGTGTGTGTGTGTGTTATGCCTAATATATTTGCTTGTATTGATAAATAGTTTGTAGTGAACAGGATTTAAGATAAGAGTATAACATAAAGAAATAGAAATATTAAATATCTTTATGGCTCTCTCTTATTGACCGGTCACGCAGTCACACCAAAATAATTTGCGCACCTATATGGTTCAATATACCAGCGCAATTCATCATGGTGCCTTTAAGGGCACCTCGTAAATTCAGGAATACTGCAGCCATATAACTTGAAAACAATCACACATGTATCCAAAAACATTTGAATGTGGTGGTGTTTGCAGAAAACAAGTTTTAATTTTTTTCTTTGAATTTGTGCTCATGCTGCAGTGATTTCTAGGATGTAATCATTTCAAAATGTTGCAGTTGTAAAAATCCGTAAATGATCACCGTCAGCCTGCCTGCTGTGACAAACTGAACAAGAATATAAGGTTAATAATTAATGGCGGCTGATAACCGCTTGGTTATTATATCCTTTGAAGTGTGTAACTATGCCTGTATATTAGTGTGTATTTTGTATTTTCATTTTATTTTTTGTAAAAAATGAAGGTTATCACAAACAGTCCTGTTGATGTGTTAAATAAAAAAAATGAAATTTGGTGGTAAAAATGAAACATTTAGAAGCTACCTTATTGATTTTAGCATTGAATTATAATAAACACTTTATCAACAGGAACAGTATTGTGGTAATGGGTGTAAGGATACAAAATAGAAAATAGGCCTTGGATGTGAACAAAGAACTGAGGTGCAGGGCAGGAGGACCAACCCCCACCCCCAGGGCATGAAGCAAGAGTTACTGAGGGTGAGGGGCAGACAAAGGGCAAATGGGCACTACCATAAAAGGAGATGGGGGTCAGGGTGTCAGCACCCTTGGCCACTGTACTAGTGTATTTCCATTGTGGGGGTGTTTACTGTAGGGGGGAGGAGACCAGAGGTTATAACTGTAACTGTTGTGTGGAGTTCTTTAGATCAGTCTTTAGCATAGGACTGCATAGGAATGCAGTGTGGTGATCTCCAGATGCATCTGTAAGAATAATGGGTAATAAAAGGATTGTGTAAAACATGGAAACATCTCAGCGTGGTCTCTACCAGGACCAAAAGAATCGCAGAGACCGGCGTTGTCTCAATTCAATTCAATTCAATTCAATTTTATTTATATAGCGCCAAATCACAACAAATGGTAAATGGTAAATGGACTGGTTCTTATATAGCGCTTTTCTACTCTTTCTGAGCACTCAAAGCGCTGTACACAACTTGTACATTCACCCATTCACACCCATTCGCACCCATTCGCACAAGCACATTTTTCTAAGTGCTTTTCTAACTAACATTCACACACACATTCATACTCCGATGGATGCATCGGAGGGCAATTTGGGGTTAGTATCTTGCCCAAGGATATTTGACATGCAAACTGGGGAAGCCAGGGATCGAACCACCAACCTTCCGATCAGTAGATGACCTGCTCTACCACCTGAGCTACAGCCACCCTCAAGGCGCTTCATAGATACAGAGAAAAGCCCAACAATCATATGACCCCCTATGAGCAAGCACTTTGGCGACAGTGGGAAGGAAAAACTCCCTTTTAACAGGAAGAAACCTCCGGCAGAACCAGGCTCAGGGAGGGGCGGCCATCTGCTGCGACCGGTTGGGGTGAGAGAAGGAAGACAGGATAAAAGACATGCTGTGGAAGAGAGACAGAGATTAATAACTGGTATGATTCAATACAGAGAGGTCTATTAACACATAGTGAGTGAGAAAGGTGACTGGAAAGGAAAAACTCAATGCATCATGGGAATCCCCCGGCAGCCTACATCTATTGCAGCATAACTAAGGGAGGATTCAGGGTCACCTGGTCCAGCCCTAACTATATGCTTTAGCAAAAAGGAAAGTTTTAAGCCTAATCTTAAAAGTAGAGATAGTGTCTGTCTCCCGAATCCAAACTGGAAGCTGGTTCCACAGAAGAGGGGCCTGAAAACTGAAGGCTCTCCCTCCCATTCTACTTTTAAATACTCTAGGAACAACAAGTAGGCCTGCAGAGCGGGAGCGAAGTGCTCTAATAGGGTAATATGGTACTACAAGGTCATTAAGATAAGATGGGGCCTGATTATTTAAGACCTTGTATGTGAGGAGCAGGATTTTGAATTCAATTCTGGATTTAACAGGAAGCCAATGAAAGGAAGCCAAAACAGGAGAAATATGCTCTCTCTTTCTAGTCCCTGTCAGTACTCTTGCTGCAGCATTTTGGATTAACTGAAGGCTTTTCAGTGAGTTTTTTGGACATCCTGATAATAATGAATTGCAGTAGTCCAGCCTGGAAGTAATAAATGCATGAACTAGTTTTTCAGCGTCACTCTGAGACAGGATATTTCTAATTTTAGAGATGTTGCGCAAATGGAAGAACGCAGTCTTACATATTTGTTTAATATGTGCGTTGAAGGACATATCCTGGTCAAAAATGACTCCAAGGTTCCTCACAGTGTTACTGGAGGCCAAGGTAATGCCATCCAGAGTAAGAATCTGGTTAGATACCATATTTCTAAGCTTTTCAGCGCCGAGTACAATGACCTCAGTTTTATCTGAGTTAAGAAGCAGAAAGTTAGTGGCCATCCAAGTCTTTATGTCTTTAAGACATTCCTGCAGTTTAACTAATTGGTGTGTGTTATCTGGCTTCATGGACAGATAGAGCTGGGTGTCATCTGCATAGCAGTGAAAATGTTTGCTATGTCTTCTAATGATGCTGCCTAGGGGAAGCATGTATAATGTAAACAGAATTGGTCCTAGCACCGAACCCTGTGGAACTCCATAATTAACCTCAGTGTGTGAAGAGGACTCTCCATTTGCACAAATTGGAGTCTATTAGATAGATATGATACAAACCACTGCAGTGCAATACCTGTAATACCTACAGCATGTTCTAATCGCTCTAATAGGATATTATGGTCAACAGTATCGAATGCTGCACTAAGGTCAAGAAGGACAAGCACAGAGATGAGTCCACTGTCAGAGGCCATAAGAAGATCATTTGTAACCTTCACTAAAGCTGTTTCTGTGCTGTGATGAGCTCTGAAACCTGACTGAAACTCTTCAAATAAACCATTCCTCTGCAGATGATCTGTTAGCAGTTTGACAACTACTCTTTCAAGGATTTTTGATATGAAAGGAAGGTTGGAGATTGGCCTATAATTAGCTAAGACTGCTGGGTCTAGAGATGGCTTTTTGAGTAAAGGTTTAACTGCAGCCACCTTGAAGGCCTGTGGTACATAGCCGATTATTAGAGATAGGTTGATCATATATAAGATCGAAGAATTAATCAATGGCAGGACTTCTTTGAGCAGTGTTGTAGGAATGGGGTCTAAAAGACACGTTGATGGTTTGGAGGAAGTAATTATTGAAGTTAACTCAGAAAGATCGATTGGAGAAAAAGAGTCTAACTTAACATCAATGGTACTAAGAGTAGCTGTAGATAATATTACATCTGTGGGATGATTATTGGTAATTTTTTCTCTAATGATAAAAATTTTATTTGTGAAGAAGTTCATGAAGTCATCACTAGTTAACGTTAAAGGGATGGTTGGCTCAAAAGAGCTCTGACTTTTTGTCAGCCTGGCTACAGTGCTGAAGAGAAACCTGGGGTTGTTCTTATTATATTCAATCAGTGATGAGTAGTAAGCTGTTCTGGCTTTGCGGAGGGCTTTCTTATAAAGCAACAAACTATTTCTCCAGGCTAAATGATGATCCTCTAAATTTGTGACACCCATTTCCTCTCCAGATTACGAGTCATCTGCTTTAGGGTACGTGTTTGAGAATTATACCACGGGGTCAGGTACTTCTGATTAGAGACCTTAGTTTTCACTGGAGCTATAGTATCCAGAGTCGTACGTAGTGAGGAGGTGAAATTATTAACAAGATAATCGACCTCTGTTGGGGTAGCGTTCAGATAGCTGCTCTGCTCTGTGTTGGTACAGGGCATTGACGATGATAACAGTGGCTGGATTATATTCTTAAACTTAGTTACAGCGCTTTCAGAAAGACATCTACTTTGATAAAGTCCACTCTCCACTGCTGCGTAATCAATTATTGTAAATGTAAATGTTATCAAGAAATGATCAGACAGGAGAGGGTTTTCAGGAAACACTGTTAAATGTTCAGTTTCTATGCCATATGTTAAAACAAGATCTAGAGTGTGATTAAAGTGGTGGGTGGGTTCTTTTACATTTTGAGAGAAGCCAATTGAGTCTAACAACAGATTAAATGCCATGTTGAGGCTGTCATTTTTAGCATCAACATGGATGTTAAAATCACCCACAATAATTATTTTATCTGAGCTCAGAACTAAATCAGATATAAAGTCTGAGAAATCAGACAGAAACTCTGTGTAAGGCCCAGGTGGACGATAGATGATAACAAGTAAGACTGGTTTCTGAGTTTCACAGCTGGGGTGGACAATGTTAAGCATCAGGCTTTCAAATGAATTAAAAGTCTGTCTTGGTCTTTCATTAATTAATAGACTGGTGTGAAAAATTGCTGCCACACCGCCCCCTCGACCTGTGCTTCGAGATTTCTGGTAGTTAGAATGACTCGGGGGTGTTGATTCATTTAAACTAACATAATCATCCTGCTGCAACCAGGTTTCTGTAAGGCAGAGTAAATCAATTTGTTGATCAATTATTAAGTCATGTACTAACAGAGACTTGGAGGAGAGAGACCTAATATTTAATAATCCACATTTCACTGTTTTACTCTTTGGTTCAGATGTGGATACTGTATTATTCTTTCTTTGTAAATGTTTAAGTTGTTTGTTGCTGGTTTTTAGTTTGTTTTTTGTCTTTTTGGAAGCAGACACAGTCTCTATGGAGATGGGTTTTTGGGGGGGGTAGCAGGAGGAGAGAAGCTGCAGAGAGGCGTGTAAGACTGCAACTCTGCTTCCTGGTCCCAACTCTGGATAGTCATATTTTGAGGGGTTTAATAAATTTGTCGATATTTCTAGAAATGAGAGCTGCTCCATCCAAAGTGGGATGGATGCCATCTCTCCTAACAAGAGCAGGTTTCCTCCAGAAGGTTTGCCAATTATCTATGAAGCCCACATCGTTTCTGGGACTCCACTCAGACAGCCAGCAATTTAAGGAGAACATGCGGCTAAACATGTCACTCCTGGTCTGATTGGGGAGGGGACCAGAGAAAACTACAGAGTCCGACATTGTTTTGGCAAAGTTGCACACCGATTCAACATTGATTTTAGTGACCTCCGATTGGCGTAACCGGGTGTCATTACTGCCGACGTGAATTATGATTTTACTGAATTTACGTTTACCCTTAGCCAGCAGTTTTAAATTTCCTTCAATGTCGCCTGCTCTGGCCCCTGGAAGACAATTGACTATGGTTGCCGGTGTCTCTAGCTTCACATGTCTGAGAACAGAATCACCAACAGCTACCATCTCTCCTGTGGACTTTTTAATGTCTACACAGGGCTTGCAAAATCGCTAGCCCAACGATTTTTCCAGTCTGGCTACCAAAATCTTTCTCTGCCCTGCCCGTCGGGCTATCATAGGAAGGAAAAATATATGTCAATGCTTTTGCATTTTTTCGGAAATGTACAGTGAGGCAAAAAAGTATTTAGTCAGCCACCGATTGTGCATGTTCCCCCACTTAAAATGATGACAGAGGTCAGTAATTTGCACCAGAGGTACACTTCAACTGTGAGAGACAGAATGTGAAAAAAAAATCCATGAATTCACATGGTAGGATTTGTAAAGAATTTATTCGTAAATCAGGGTGGAAAATAAGTATTTGGTCACCTCAAACAAGGAAAATCCCTGGCTCTCACAGACCTGTAACGTCTTCTGTAAGAAGCTTTTCTGTCCCCCACTCGTTACCTGTATGAATGGCACCTGTTTGACCTCATCATCTGTATAAAAGACACCTGTCCACAGCCTCAACCAGTCAGACTCCAAACTCCGCCATGGCCAAGACCAAAGAGCTTTCGAAGGACACCAGGAAAAGAATTGTAGACCTGCACCAGACTGGGAAGAGTGAATCTACAATAGGCAAGCAGCTTGGTGTGAAAAAATCAACTGTGGGAGCAATCATCAGAAAATGGAAGACATACAAGACCACTGATAATCTCCCTCGATCTGGGGCTCCACGCAAGATCTCATCCCGTGGGGTCAAAATGATCATGAGAACGGTGAGCAAAGATCCCAGAACCACACGGGGGGACCTGGTGAATGACCTGCAGAGAGCTGGGACCAAAGTAACAAAGGTCACTATCAGTAACACACTACAACGGCAGGGAATCAAATCCCGCAGTGCCAGACGTGTTCCGCTGCTGAAGCCAGTGCATGTCCAGGCCCGTCTGAAGTTTGCCAGAGAGCACATGGATGATACAGCAGAGGATTGGGAGAATGTCATGTGGTCAGATGAAACCAAAGTAGAACTTTTTGGTATAAACTCAACTCGTCGTGTTTGGAGGAAGAAGAATACTGAGTTGCATCCCAAGAACACCATACCTACTGTGAAGCATGGGGGTGGAAACATCATGCTATGGGGCTGTTTTTCTGCCAAGGGGACAGGACGACTGATCCGTGTTAAGGACAGAATGAATGGGGCCAAGTATCGTGAGATTTTGAGCCAAAACCTCCTTCCATCAGTGAGAACTTTGAAGATGAAACGAGGCTGGGTCTTCCAACATGACAATGATCCAAAACACACCGCCCGGGCAACAAAGGAGTGGCTCCGTAAGAAGCATTTGAAAGTCCTGGAGTGGCCTAGCCAGTCTCCAGACCTCAACCCCATAGAAAATCTGTGGCGGGAGTTGAAAGTCCGTGTTGCTCGGCGACAGCCCCAAAACATCACTGCTCTTGAGAAGATCTGCATGGAGGAATGGGCCAAAATACCAGCTACTGTGTGTGCAAACCTGGTAAAGACCTATAGTAAACATTTGACCTCTGTTATTGCCAACAAAGGTTATGTTACAAAGTATTGAGTTGTATTTTTGTTATTGACCAAATACTTATTTTCCACCCTGATTTACGAATAAATTCTTTACAAATCCTACCATGTGAATTCATGGATTTTTTTTTTTTTTTCACATTCTGTCTCTCACAGTTGAAGTGTACCTCTGGTGCAAATTACTGACCTCTGTCATCATTTTAAGTGGGGGAACTTGCACAATCGGTGGCTGACTAAATACTTTTTTGCCCCACTGTAGCTGGGTAATTATGTCATTGGCATCGGTGAGCCACTGTCAATATGTGACATATTGAAATCGCGTTTGAATTTTCGCTTGTTTTTTGCTTTCACTTTGCAATAGCACGAACTGTGTATAGAGAGCGAAAGCACTGATTGGTGAGTGACGATAATTTGCGCACCAATTCCTCTGACATCGTCTTATCAATCGTTAGCTTACTATGCAAACATGACAAGTGAAATCTCCCGCAGCAAGCTTAAACATGTGAGAGGTTGATCGCGCAGAGAATCGCTGAGCGTTATGTGAGTGCGTGTGTAAAAGCAGCAGGATATATATTTTAGTTCTGCTGAGCCATTTAAGACAGGTCAGGGTGAAGAAGTGACAGCCAAAGAAAAGCTTACCACAAAACGGAAACGTTATGACAAATCAGACTATAAGGCAAAAAAGTGCAGCTTTATGGTTTCATGGACAAAATAATTTCTGTGGCTGCAATATGACAAGCTATATAACCAGGGGTGCACATAAGTGGTCCGCAGGTGCGCATTCGCTGTCAAATAAAAAACGCGCACAAGATAAGAAGTTGCAACGCGTGTTTGTGTACATAAGATTTTCTGGAGGAAGACAGACATTTGTTTAGAACTCTTAAAGATGTCGAAGAAGCTCCTTTAAGCAATTACTTTGGTGTTCCTCCACTGTTAGCAGAGACGGGTCTTCCAGCAGACTCTGCATGAATATTGAAGATACTTATTATTTAGTCGGAGGAATAATCACACGTGGGGCATCGGCTTTCACCGGAACGTCACACCCTAAAGGTGACATTGTTTATTGAACTCTCGCGTGCACTCTGCAGCATAACAGGAAGCATCCTTTCAAAATAAAATCACAACAGATGACAATGAGGGCATACCTATTAACTATCTCAACACCCCCACTTGCACTCACGTTGTCAGCTTTACATGCATTCCAAAACAAAACAGTTTTTCTTTACTATTTGTTTACACTCCAAACATATATTTCTCAAACTTCAATAACTTCCCCTTTGTTGCTGGCTTTGTCATAACATCGGCCACCATCAGACCTGTCGAACAATATTCCAACATCAAATTTTCAGCATTAACTGTTGATCTTACAAAATGATACTTGATATCGATATGCTTACACCTTTGTCTGTTAACAGGATTCTTTGCCAATGCGATAGTCCCTTGATTGTCCTCAAAAATCTTTGGTGGTCTCTTTTGATGCTCATACATGCTTTGCAACAGTTGTGTCAAGTACAAACATTCTTGTGTTGTTGCTGCCAAAGCTATGTACTCTGCTTCACAAGTTGACAAGGCAACAGTTGGCTGCTTCTTTGTTCGCCATGACACTAAAGTACCTTCTTCATTCAGGCTTATGCAGTAACCTGTAGTACTCCTCCTGTCAGTCACATCTGCAGCCCAGTCTGAGTCACTGTGACCTTGTACTCTCAAATCTTTGTCACTTTTCCTGTAGCACAATGTCTTGTCTTTTGATTGTTTCAAATACCTTAAAACATGTTTCACAGTAGTCCAATGTTCCACAGTTGGTTCTTTAAAGTGCTGTGACAGCTTACTTACAACAAAACACAAATCTGGTCGTGTGCAAGAGGTCAAGTAAATAAGGCTACCTACTGCCTCTCTGTACATTCTGACATTGTCCATTTTCTCAGCATCATCATTGTAGTTCAACTTTTGTTCACAAGGAGTTGATCTTGGTTTACAGTCTTGCATTTGAAATCTTTCCAGTATGTTTTCTACATATCTCTCTTGTGACATTTTTACACAATCTTTGGTTTGCTCAAAATCAATACCAAGAAAATGTTTGAGTTTCCCCATATCTTTCATTTTGAACCTTGCAGTTAGCATTCCCTTCACAGTTTCCAAAACCCTTCCATCACTGGCTGCAATAATAATATCATCAACCCATATGATCATGATCACTTTGTCTTTTCCTGTTTTCCTTGTGTAAACACAATTATCTACAGGACTCTGCATGAAACCGTTCTCTATCAAATAGTCATGTAATGTCCTGTTCCAGTTTCGGCCTGACTGTTTAAGCCCATAAAGTGACTTTTCCAGCTTATAGACCAGTTTCTCATCTGTTTTTCGTTTTACTTCATAGCCTTCTGGCTGCTCAACATAAACTTCAAAATCTATTGGTGCATGCAAGTATGCAGTTTTTACATCCATCTGATGCAAAGTCAGGTTTTCTTGTATCGCACACTGCATCAATACTCTTATGCTTGTCAGGTTAGCAGTCGGAGAAAAAGTTTCATCATAGTCTATCCCAAAACACTGGTTGTAACCTTTAGCTACGTACCGTGCTTTATATTTTTCTGATCCATCACCACTGTTTTTCTTCACATATACCCATCTACCCCCCACTGCTTTCTTGCCCTCAGGTAAGCTCGTTAGGGTAAAGGTGTTGTTCTCTTTTAAGGATTGCATTTCCTCATCCATAGCTGCTTTCCACTCTTTAGAGTTGGGTGACTTTACAGCTTCACTGAATGTCACGGGTGAGTTACTTATCAGTCTGTAACAGTAGTCTATGTTAGTCAGCACTTGATCATCAATGTCTTCTCCTGACTCATATTCATTTAGATAATCTGGTTTCTTTCTTGTTCTAGAAGGATACCTTCTGGAGTTTTCAGTCTCATCACTAAGTGGCATCTGACTGTTCACTTCTGGTTGGTTGTCAGTACCTGGTTCCTGTGAACTGGTACTGGGGCTTTCCCTGTTCATGTTTGGTCTCTCCATCACCTGTATGTCCTCATCCTCAGATGTCGTGTCAGTTTGTGTTTGCTTTTCCTCATTGTGTTTGGTTACAAACTTAACCAGCCTAAACTTTTGCACTTTAGCGCTGTCTGGGAAATAAACCTTGTATGCTGGACTGTTTTTGTCGTAGCCTACAAAAATCCCTTTTGTACACCTAGAATCCAGCTTACCCTTGTCTTGCTTGTAAGCATAACACTCACACCCAAACTTTCGCATTCTGGATAAATTGGGCTTCCGCCCAGTCAGCAAAAAGTAAGGTGTCTGTCCTGTCCGGTTGTTAAAGCACCTGTTTCTCACAATAGCCGCTGTTTGAACTGCATACGTCCATAATTCCTTTGGTACGGCACTTTCAATAAGCATGCACCTTCCCATATCAAAAAGTGTTCTCCAGCCACGTTCTGCTGTACCATTCTGGTGAGGGGAATATGGGGCTGAAGTTTCATGTCTTATTCCATGTTTGTTTAACAATGCCTGGTAACTCTTTGCCATGAACTCTGTGCCGTTGTCTGACCTGATACACTTTACCTTCCCGTGTGGGGCTGTATCAGCCAAAAAGATTTCAGTTGCTTGCATTGTTTCACTTTTGTTTTTGAGAAAATATACAAATACTGCACCAGAAAAGTCATCGGTAAACAATAATGCATATCTGTGTCCATCTCGTGATTCTGGATCTATCGGCCCTGCTAGATCCGTATGTACCAGCTCGAGAGGTTTCTCGGCTCTTCTGTCAGGGTTTCTATTCCTAGTCTGGACAAATTTTCCCTGGATACACACCTCACAGTTCAAACTTTGGTTGTCTGTTTTCCCCTTGATTTTCATACCTTCAACAACATTTTGTAACTTCAGAATGTCACTATGATTGCAATGTCCCAAAATTTCGTGCCATGTCTGTACATCAAAACAATTATTACACTTATCATCATACTCACTTACAGTTTCAAGGTAATAAAGTCTGTTGTGCTCATGGATGTAGAACTTTGTACCATCTCTGTGTTGAAGGACGTTCCTTCCTTTCTTAAAGATGATAGTAGCTCCATTCGCGGTGGCCGCTCTCACAGAGAAGATATTCTGTGGAAATGAGGGAATGTATAGAGCGTCTTTCAGTGTTGTTTTACACTGTCTCCCTCTGCTGTCAATCAAGCACACCTCTGCATCTCCTCTGCCTTCAGCCACTCCTTTACACCTGGTGCCATCAGCTAATTCCACACAGTGTGTTCCCTGCTGGAAGTCTTCATTAAATTTCTTGAACGCTGTTTTATCATTCAGGATGTGTGATGTTGCGCCAGTATCCACCATCAGGCCTTTGGTCCTGATGTCCTGTCGCTGTTGAGGTTCTGCGTAGTCATCGCTCATCCGGAAGACATAGGTGTCGTCGCTCTCTGCGTTGCCGCCCTCCTCCGAGGCTGTGCGCGCTTCATCATTCCGTTGTCGTCTCCTGCAAGTCGACTCTCGATGGGTGTTGCTTCTACAGTGACCGCACCATTGTCTGTAGCGGCATGCTCTGGCCTTGTGTCCCCGCTGGCCACACTTAAAACAGACTATGTCTGACATGTCTCTCCTGTGGTCATTAGCAACTGCTGCGGGTCTCGCGCTAGGTTGCACTCTCGCCTTCATGATGTTATCCTCTTGTTCCACTAAGCGCATTTTCTCAGTGTCCTCATAGCTGCGGAGTTTTGTTTTAAATTCCGCAAACTTGATTTCTGATTCACTTTGTGTAATGTGAACCGAAAAAGGTTTAAATGCTTCTGGTAAACCTTTTAACACCATCGCTACAAGCAGACCATCACTAAGTGTCTCTCCAGCATTTCTCAGGGCTGTAATAAATGTCTCTGCGCGTATGATGTACTCGGTGACGCTCTCACTGCTTGCTTTCTTCAGAGAAGTCAGTTCAGTATAAAGGCTGATAATTCTTGGTTTACCTTTTCCTGCATAATAGTCTCTTAAAATTTTCAATGCCTCGCGTCCATCATCAGCAGCTTCTCTCATCACGAGCGATAAACTCTTATCATCCAGGAACTGTATTAACTCTGCATAGGCCTGGGCATTCTTATCTTCGTCGTCCTCATCTTCGTCATCACTTTTCAATATTGTGTCTTTTAGACCTTGTAATCTAAGATGTCCCAAAAATTTTGTCTCCCACAGTTCATAATTCTTCTCATCTCCGTCAAAAACCAACCTTGCCCATCGGCCACTGGGTTCACCAGCACGCTTACTCATGGTGCTAACTTAGCATGCTAATCCTCACCGAACACGCTGTACTTTGCGACTTTTCTGGTGGTAAACTTTCCCCTGGAGTAGCTTCAATATTTTCCTGGGCCCATAACCTGTTAGCAGAGACGGGTCTTCCAGCAGACTCTGCATGAATATTGAAGATACTCATTATTTAGTCGGAGGAATAATCACACGTGGGGCATCGGCTTTCACCGGAACGTCACACCCAAAAGGTGACATTGGGCCTTTCTCAATATGCGTACTTGTGCGTACTTGCGTTCTCGTGTACTCGTGATACGTCATCAGTCGGAGACCAAGTACTGTTCCAATTCGAAGTACGCATCAAGCCGAGAACGCGAAAAAGTCCCGGATGTGTTCTCGCTCCGCCCGTTTTATCGAGCATGCATCGGCGGTGACTTGTGTGGACTTGGTACAGCTAAATATCCCAGAATGCATTTCGTCCAAAACTCAAACGCGGCAATGGCGGACGAGCGGGTCTAAAAACTTTTAAATATTACTCTTTCTGGGTCACAAAATAAACTTTTAAGTTCTTTTCAAGCGAGAATCTAGCTGTGTAAACTTCAAATATCTGCTCGATTTATCAAGATATCATATATTTCCAAACGAGGTCCGACGTTTTCGGAGACGTCTGTGACCCGCCAGCTCCATAGCAGACAGCGAGGTCGAGGATTATTACAGCCGGCGAGAACAGCCGACTCCCGGCAGACCGTTTTCAAACCCCCCCCCCCCCCGCGGTCTTTTCGCTACTCAGGTTAAACAAACCCCAGTAGTTGTCTATTGTATTGAGTGTCCACTAAAATAAAAATAAAAGCGTTCTAACATCTCACCTGCTTGTTTTTATTAAGGTATGTACACGTACACTATTTTTATTAATAGAGATTTCACTACTGAGGTTAAACATAATATATAAGTCACTTAGATCACTTCTAAATGTTAATGTTTGGTTTATTTCAGTGTTTTATTTGTTCCTGAGTAAACCGGTTTGGCTGTGATTAAAGTTAAGCTTCATAACGTATTACTCACAGTTAAATTAAGGACGGCAGTAAAAACTCCGGACCTATGACATCATCAAGTACGCTGGTGTTCCAATTGTACAAATCGCGAGTCCGTGCTCGCGTTCTCGGCGAGTCCGTACTCCCGTGCGTTCTCGGCGAGTACGTACCCGCCGAGAACGCGAGTACGTACTCGCGTACTTGAGAATTGAGAAAGGGCCATTGTTTATTGAACTCTCGCGTGCACTCTGCAGCATAACAGGAAGCATCCTTTCAAAATAAAATCACAACAGATGACAATGAGGGCATACCTATTAACTATCTCAACATCCACCTCCAAAGAAATGTCAGAAGGAGTCCGAACCACAAAAGAAGCACGTATTCTCGAAAAAGTGGTTGCAGGAGGTGAGCTGGCTTCAAACAAATAATGAACGCACAGAGATGTGGTGCAGAATGTGCCGTGAAAATCCCACTCTAGCGGACAAAAACAGTGCCTTTTATATGGACGCAAACGCGCGTTGCAACTTCTTATCTGGTGCGCGTCTTTTATTTTGACAGCGAATGCGCACATGCGGACCACTTATGTGCAACCGTGTAAATAACATGATGTTCTGTGTTGTTGGTTTTCCCTCGATTTCTGAGTCGACAAGCGCCTTTGTTACTGGGACCAGTCATTTTAAGAAAGCCCCCCATTATAACCCATGAGAAATGCAAGAAATGCATTATTACAGTCTGCAATATCTTTCCCAGAACAAAGACCAATTGGAAATAACATACTAAAAATAAACCTGAAAATCTGTTTAGAACAGCTACTATGTTGCAAAGAGTGAACTACCACTGGCACAATTTAGCAGTCTTTGCAAACTTCAAAAAGCAAATGGCCTAGATCTTGGTTCCATTTTCCTCTTACCCGTGACTTCAGTGGAAATTTCAAATTCAGGATCTGACACAGACTGATTCATGTCCTACACAGTTCTTACAAGTTCATAGAAATTTCTGTTCAATTAGAACCAAGTATTTGAGTTGATGATTGTAATTTTTATACAATGTTGTAATTTGTGTTTCAACAATTTTTTGATTAATGTGTTGTTTCCTTTACAATATTATACTTTAATGTATAATATTGTAACGGAAACAAAACAGGAAACAAAACATCAATCAAAAAAAATTGCTCTCTTTTTTATTCGGGCTACTTACATTTATTTTGGGCTACCAAAAACTGAAGAGTCCCTGCCCGAAAGGCTACCAGAGATTTTGAAATTTTGCGAGCCCTGCTACAGTCCCAGATCAGCACAGCTCTGCTGGCTCCGTGGCCCAATATAACTTGCTATCATTTATGAGGGATATATTTGATCTTCGATTCTTATCAAATCTTTACAGTAGTTTAAATCCGATCCGTCTTGGCAAACACCGGAATGCCCCAGACTCCTCCTGTTAAGTATCATCTGGCTGCTCCGTGGTTTACTGGAACTCCCGCCCGCTGTCGTCTGGGGTAGTTTAAAAGCAGCTCAACCCGCCCATCTCCTCTCACTTTCTCCGCAGCAGTCGGCGCTCCTGTGGACTCTACAAACAGAACTGTTTTCTTCAAAAGTGTTCTTCTCTTTCAAGCTGCAAATATGGCTCAGATCAACACCTGCCTTAAACGCACCTTCATCATCTTCAACATCTTCTTCGCGGTGAGTTGAGCTTCATTTTCAAACAGCAGCTAAAACGTGTTTGGTCCCAGCAGTAATTTAAAGTGCGCAGTGCCGGGTTGCTGTGCCAAAAACTGATTTCCAATGTTTCCGTGTGTTTTTTATGTGTAATATCATTACGTATGTTGCTAAATAGACTTCGGTGAACAGGTATTGCAAAGGGGTTAAATACACAATTTTAAAAAAATTACCTGTTTCTCAATTATCTTTGTAGCTGTGTTATTGTACTTAATTATAATCAATCAGCTTCCTTTTGTCCACTTAAAATATGTTTACAGAACTATTTTTGCATTTGTTGCAATTTCAGCTGTCCTCTTGGCCAGAATACTCTTAAAAGAGACATTTTTAAAGCAAACAAGAATTTTTTTTAACTGCATAAATAAAGGATACATAAAAGTCACTGCCAAAAAGTGATTGAGGCTTCTACCTTGTTACAGAAATGTTGTTTGTTGGTCAAGATGACTTGATATAATTCATGAGGGATATATTTGACATATGTTTCACATATTGTAGATCAACAAGTTGTTTATAGCAGTTTAAATACAAACAATCAGTTTTTGGCAAATGCCAGAAATCAGTTTTTGGCAGACAATCACTTTTTGGCACAACACCGTCACGTCTCACAACATAGAAGACATAAGCTTCGAAGGCGTCACTGTTTCGCTTGGGGTTGGTGGACTTTGTTTTACTGGTTTCAGTTCTGTTTAGTTCTCGACCAGTCACCTTTAGCTTACAGCTCTTTAATCTTTATTTGTTTGGAAGTAGGCCAGCTGATCGTTAGCTAGGCTGTGGTTACCTGTATTTCAAAATAACTGCTCATTATTCGAGCAATTCTAAGATATGACCTAGTTTCCCTAGTTTTTAAAGTTTTGGTTCACAGCTGTTTCGGTTGTCGTGGTCCATAAAGTTCTAACCAATCAGTTTTATTTTGTATTTAGATTGTTGGCGGCGTCATCATCAGTCTCGCTCTGCTGGCTCAGTTCTCCACCAGCATTCAAGAAGGAGGAAATGTGAGAACAAAGCTGTTGAAACACAGGTTTAACTCATGGGTGTGACTCTGAAGCTGTATCTGACTTTTATTTACTGCTTTTGGCCGTAGCTGGAGGGTCGGGTCAGTGGCCTGTTCAGCCTCTACATCATGGGCGCCATCATCATGGTGCTGGCTATCCTGGGAGCCTATGGAGCCCACAAAGAGAGCAGAGTTGCTCTGATTGTGGTGAGTACAAAGATTACCTGATCTTCTGGGATACTCTAACTTCAAAATAAAAACTCCAAATGTCGACTTACTGCTGGAGCCTTAGGTGGGCATCGGAAGTACTGTAACTTTTGATACTTCAGCCCTTAATTTTTAAGCCCCAAAGACTGCTGTTTGTACCCAATATGACCCCAAGGAGTAACTAACACACACACAGACCACTGTTTCAGAAAGTGTCCCCCTGTGAGTATAGACTCGCTGTGCAGAGCACACTGGAGCTGAAAGCATGTTCTGGAGGCACTGCTATTAAAGTGCAAAACCGCTTTTAGGTAAAATGAGAACAGTTGAAAAGCTTTATACAGCCACAAAGCTTGAAGTAGATCACATGCACAGTTGTGAAAGAAGAAAAATTACTTCCTTTTTACATGTTACAAAATCAACCATCTTAGAAATATTCTATGATTTAATGTGGAGAGTCAAATGATCTTTTTTCTTCTTCCTCACAGTGAAACTGGTCAGGGTTGAGAAATGTCAGTAATCCCCAAATACATCAGATTAAGTGTTTTCATGTTCTTCCCCGCAGTTCCTAGTGTGTATGGTCCTTGGATGTCTGGTGATGTTCAAATATGCAGTCCCGGTTGCCATCATGCGTCCACAGGTAAAGGCCCATCTGTCACTGCTTTGGAGTCTAATGATAGGAAATGTAAATACAGGCACTCCTTTATTTATGCTGCGAACATGATGAAGCTAAATTCACCAGTAAACACAATTAAAAGCCATTTCCAGTAATTCATTTATTGGCAGTTGTTGTGTTGCGTAGTTTCAGAAAGTAGAGCATTTTCAGAGTGCTTTCCATGCAAAAATTTCCCATATGTTGTGCCAAATAGAAAAAAATTTGATGCAAAGGGGTTGATAGAACTGAACACTAAGCTTGCCCCCAGCCCTAAAGAGATTCACCAGTGTCTGGTACATGTAAAGAGGTTTACATGAGCTGACAGCAGCAGAGAAGTTTAATCAGGTATTCGGTTTTCATTTTTATTGTACATGGTTTTATTGTACCTGTTATATGTAGGTAAGGTGGAAGGTTGTTAAAATAAATATATATTTAATGACAGTGTTTAACTTCAGTAAAATACTGTAGATGATAACCTAACTAACAACTTCATCAGTTGAAAGTGTAAGAGTTCACTGTGGATAAAGACATAGTGGAATTTCAGCTTCCTCTGAAAAAGTGGAAATAACCACATTTTCACAGACTGCAACCGCATGAGTGTCTGGTTGCCACATCAGCGCTACAGAGTGTGTGTAGCTTTGTTTTTCAAGGAAAAGTACTTGCAAACTACAGCGTTACAACAGCAGTGACAAATAACATAGTTTAATAATCCAAATGTCGACATAGTTTTTAGTGAAATTACTATAAATTAGGCCTAAAAGTGACGTAAAGCTGAGTTTCATCAGTTTAATCCTCTCAAGTGGATGGTTGGATGGTTTTCATCTTATTTAAACTGTTCCTTAAAGAATTTAATAAACTGTAATATTAAAATATTTCAATACTTCAATTCTATTTGCACAAATATCTCTGCTGGAAACCCTTTTAGTCACTTTATGTATCAAAATAATCACCAAGATAAATAATCACTGGCTAAAACAACATTATTTTCAAAAAGTGATATCTAATATGGATGACGATTTTGTTTGCAGATTGAAGGTATAATGGAGGACAAGTTTCGGATGTTTCTGCCTTTGGATGAAAACTCAAAGGATATGAAGAACATGGCTGACAACATCCAGAAAACTGTGAGATATTCAGCTCTGCCTTGTGTTTTATACTTCATGTAATTTGTGGATTTCTCTTTTGTTCAATTTAATGTTTTATTCTTACATCCAAACCAGCTGAGTGCCATTAAAGGTAAAAACTGTGTGGTGGGTTGGGATTTCCATGAAACTAAAACTTAATGGTACCCTTCAGTGCCAAAATTGTGAAAATGCTAGTAGGGTTGTTGAGAAGGGAAGACAATCATAATCGTAAATACTAAATGGTACTAAAATTAAAACAAATAACAGCAGCACAACCAACTTGGTGAAGCTGACAACCCAGTGTTTCTGAGGAATTTTGTCAGGTCAGACTTTTTAAGCTGAAGTATTAAACATTAGCATTAGCTTTAACTACTTTAGCTATTAGCAGTTAGCCACATTAGCTACCTATTAGGTTATCGTTACGGTAGTAGATGGCAAATAATAAAAGGTCATCGTTTGACTGTGGGGCATTGTCATCAGTCAGGACTGCCAATCCTGTTCTCCATCTCATCTGTGCCAGTCAACAATAACCCTCCTGTTTCTTCTGGGGTTTTTTAGTTTCACTCCTGTGGTCTGTTCAGTTTTGATAGATAAATAGTGTTAATTTAATAGCAAAGCATAATTATAAAGTTTGTTTCCCATATTGAAGCAAAAGGAAGTAAAGTAAGTACCAGCAACCAGAAACTGTGACAGCCTAACATACCAGATCTGTTTGATGAGGAGCCAAAGAGTCAGAAGTGTTTGAACATTTATTTAAAACATAAGAACTGTCTTTTCATTCTGTCATTTTGTCCTCATGTTGTGTATTTTCTTGAGTATCAGTATCGAGCCGGAAATTCTTTTTACGTGACAGTGTTACTCATGAAGACACCGTGCAGCCACGCACTAATTGCCAAGTATGAAAAGTCATGGTTGGTTGCTTTGACAAAAGAGCTTCCTCTTTCTCGCTACATTCAGATTGCAGCCATTGACTTTCCAGCTCACAAACATTTGTTGTCAGACCTGTTTTTCCATTCCCGTAATTCCACACAGGGCATCCAGTTGAGTTCAGGCTGCTTATTGGCTGTCAGATGCATTCTCAAAGAGAAGTGCAAATCAAGATATGCAAAGTGCGGAGCCAGGAAATGCTTTTACCAAGACAGTAAACTGTGTTCCTTTATTTTACTGTCCTGTTTAAAAAAAAAGCAACACATGAAATGGTGTCACTGAATCTTTAAACTTTTTACACTAGAAAGACTATGATTGTCACGTCTGCAGTGGTAGATGAGTGGAGGTTGAAAGTAGGACCCTAGATGAAGGCTGCTTCTGATGTGAGCGAGCTTTATTGATTTGGTAGGTAAAACAAACAGGAACATAATGGGCATGAAACAAAACCTAAGAATAACCTGAACTGGGAGAAATAAACCAGAAACAGTGACGCAGGGAAATACACAGAATGCCTGATGGCAATTACCCAGAAAAACCAGCAGCTAACAGAGGCAGACACAAGGCTTAAATACACAGAGGGATAACGAGAGAATGAGACACAGAAGGAGGACACAGCTGGGAGTAATCGGACATGACGAGACAGTGGAAACAAAACTAAACACGCTGACATGAGACACGGACCTTCACAACAAAACAGGAAATACATAGACTGAACTTAGAGGTATAATATAACATAGAACCAAAACGTAGGAATAAACAAAGATACATCATGAAGTCAAAGATTAACCATACAAAACAGAAAACACTGGGTCACAGACCCAGGACCGTGACAATGATATGTGTATCTGACTTCCCTTTAGAATCAAAACCATAGCTCTACTTTGAATCTCGGTAAAAAGCAGAAGTTTCAACTTCCTCTCTTGCGGCACAATGTAAATCAGAGGTGCCAAACATATTTTTGCATTGAGGTCAACATACAGCAAGCTTTGGTCTGAAGAAACTATCCTTTCTGTCAGTCTAAAGAAGTTTAATGACACATTTCATCTCTGTCTCACTGTAAGATACAGATGTGCGGTTTCATGAACACATCTCGGCTGGTTATAGATTTATATATTTTCTGTTTTGACTGAGATTTCTGTAGATGCTGAAAAATATGAACAACCACGGAGGAGAGTCTTTATCATGACAATTAAAAGTCCAGAATTTCTGCCCCCTTCACTTTTTCCAGAGCTGTCCAACAGGCCAGATTACATAGACTGGATTATATGGGTTGTATAGATTACAGTTAATCATAACAGCAGGAGAAGGAAATGTCCTGGACAGTGTCTTATAACATTCTCTCACACTTTTTAAAGAATCAGTCTCCATCTCATCTGTACCAGTCAACTATAACCCTCGTGTTTCTTCTGGTTTATTTTAGTTTCACTGCTGTGGTCTGTTCAGCTACAAAGACTGGAACAACATTCCCGAATCCTGTAAATGCAACCCAGAGGAGGAGGAAGACGGCAAGTGTCAGACTGTTGGCTACAGAGTGAGTATCAACACACACAGCTTCACTTCTATTAAATGTATCTCGGTTAGTCATATCTTTTAATTTTTCTATCTTTCCAGTCTTTAATGGAGAGATCAACATCCATCTACACCCAAGTGAGTGACTTGGCTTCATTTTGAAAAATGTTTCTTGATTTCATCAGCTGATTTACAGAAACTATAACTCTAACTTTATTTTTTTATGTGTTTAGACCTGCTTCCCCATAATAATGCACTACGTCCTGCTGGGTTTTGACATCGTACTCGGAGTCTTCTTCACTCTGGCTATTCTGGCAGTGAGTATTGTTAGATATTTAAAGACAAGGTTTCCACAGAGTAAATGTCCTGTTTCAGTTACTAATGGCAGCACTCAAACAAAATCTGATTCAATATCATTTTTTAAGAAAGTAGTTTAATATAGCAGTAAAGTATTCAGAGTAGTGGATGGGGATTTTTTTTATTTTAAATATGGTGAAATTGCAGGATGTGGTTTGTCTAAAGTGCTTTGATCTTTAGGTAAAACTTGTGATGCATTATATAGATGCAAGTCATTTACCATGTGATCTGTAACAATCCTTTAAAACTGAAAAAACAAATGGCCAGTCATTTAGCTTCTGTCTTGATGGGGAGTGTTAAGTTTACATCAGTCACTGTTATTTTTGATTTACAAAATAATAACCAAAATTTATTTTGGTTTTATTTACTTCACGATCAAATTTAAAAATGATCGTGAAGTCCTAAAATCATGTTTCAAAGACTTGAAAATGCCACATGCTCCAGAAGATCAGCATTTGATCTGTGACAATAAAAAGAAACATTTCTGTGATGAAATTTCAGTCAAAACTATTTTTTAGTTTAAGTGAGTTCAGTAAAATGTTCTCAGTTCGGTTTCATTCTAACCAAATACACCTGGAATTCCTGTTCCTGAGGTGGCCGCTCATAGTAAACATGGAAAAGTTTCAAATAATGAGGTCATTGCGTGTATAACACATCTAGTTGTTCAGTTTTTGATAGCACTTTATAACACAACCTGCAAATACGGCTCAAGTACCCTGTACTTGCATGCAATTTGCAGGCAACAAGTCAGGTTTTGCAGGAAACAATGAGGCAGGAGACAGTAAGTACTCTGTACTTTCTGGAATGCGAGTCATATTATGGAGTCACCTGAAAGACACGCGAAACAATAAAACACTGTAGGACCCATGACTAAGCCACAAGTAGCCTATAATCATGTGTACCAATCCAGGTCTTTGCAGGAAACAATAAAATAATAACATAAAATATCGTATCGTTATCTCAGGCTGAGAAAACAAACCAAGTTGTTCATCAAAGCTTCTGTTTGAAGAACGAGTGGGTGGGGAGCCAATCAAATAAAAGCAACGAGAAACCAGAAGGAAATGTTTGTGTTAGTTGGAGAATGAATTTTCACCAAGTCCCAGAAAAAGATTAATATATGATTATTAATTATTTTGATATAAAAATAGAATTGTTTCAGTGTGTGTGTGTGTGTGTGTGTGTGTGTGTGTGTGTGTGTGTGTGTTGATTGATTGATTGATAATACTTTATTCATCCTGAGGGAAATTGAGTTAAGGCTGCCAGCCGTGCCAGCGCCATAAATCTAAATCTGATATTTCTCATTAACAGTGGAGCCAGAATCTATTTTAGCTGAAAATGGTAAATGGCCAGCATTTGTATAGCGCTTTACTCAGTCCCTAAGGACCCCAAAGTGCTTTACACTACATTCAGTCATTCACCCATTTACGCACACATTCACACACTGGCAGTGGCAAGCTACGTTGTAGCCACAGCTGCCCTGGGGCGCACTGACTCTGAGTTCAGTTCTCATTTCTCTTTAAATTCGAGACCTTTTCCTTTTTACAGTCTCGAAGTTCTTGCTCGTACAGAGTGATCTGATTTTTTGTATTATTGTTGGGCCTTTAGCTGACAACATGAAACACCCTGAGGAGACTGTTGTTGTGATTTGGTGCTATATAAAGAAAACTGACTTGAATTTGCTTGTTATCAATTTAAGATTTTTAAGCCTGCAGAGCAGCTGATTTTTAACTCTCCTTTCTGTGTCCCCTGCAGCTGCTCGGCACAATTCTGTCCTCGGCCATGATCCACCAGATGCGTTACCCCAACAGACCCACCATCCTGCTCACAGTTCCCACTGTCCTCTCCACATCGCCACCAAAATATGAGGAGCTGTACAACCCTCCACCATATTAGACACAGAAAGATGCACTGTTCCTTTATTGCTGGCTTTGCGTGGAAGTTCCAGGAGTTTTGTTTTTCTTGAATTTTAACGTGAGTTTGAGGTTTGTGTCCAAAGTGCCTTACAGCTCTGTAAGGAGTTCTGACTTGTTCCTTTAAGATCAGTGAAAACACGATTTTTAAGGAGCCTGAAAAATGCCACAGCTTTTCTGATACATAAACATTGTTCTTATGCTACTGTTTATTTATCTTATATGTTCTTGCTTTAAGTTAAGAAATGTTTTCAGTTTTCCAAGATTTGACTTGTGGCTTTCATTTAGAATCAACTTTTATCAGAAATCATTATCTTTGTCACATGTTAAGAGTGCAGAAGTTCATCACATAAAAAAGATAAGGGATGTGAAAGTGAAGCTCAAATCTCTCCAAAAGAGAACTGGTGCAACCAGGACTACTAAAATTAAAAGTTTAATTATTTGAATTCAAAGTTTACATTTTGAGTTTTAAATGTGTTTTCTATATATATTTCCAACACTTTTATCTTATTTTTATTTTTAAAAGTTTTAGAACTTTTAGAACTTTTATAAAATGTTTTAAGGAAAAAAAGCTCCTCCCATTTTTAAGAAAAAAAAATGAGGGTTATGCAGTCAGTGGCATTCAAGCATGGATTCAAAAGAAAACTCACACATGCCAACAACTCATTTTGGCCTGAAGTCGCCTTGAAAAAAGCTGCAGCAATCATTTTGGGTTTTTTTCGTAAAGCAATTTTTTTAAACAATGTGGACTCATTTATCTTACTCCACTCAGTGTTTTTGTAGACACACACACACACACACACACACACACACACACACACACACACACACACACACACACACACACACACAATAAAACAGCATTTTAAATATTTAGAAAGAGAATTTTTTTATTCTACATTTTCTTGTGGGTCTCTTGTTTTTGTCATGTTTGATTTTTCTGATGTAAACATCGACGACTTATAAAAATAAAAGGTGATAAAAGAGCAGCACAGGCATCCCTGGTTTTCACAGACACTCAGCTCTTTCCACACCACTACTGCATTTAATTATTAATAATAAATAATAATTAATCATCGCTGGCTCTTTCTCCCAAAGTGTGTTTTTGTCCTGTCTCTGCTTGGCTTAAAGCCCAACCGGTTGTTCAGATGGTTGCCCCTCCCTGAGCCTGCTTCTGCCCGAGGTTTCTTCCTGTTAAAAGGTTAAAAGTTTTTACTTCCCACTGTCACCGAGTGCTTGTTCATAGGAGGTCATATGATTGTTGGTGCTTTCTCTGTATTATTGTTGGTTCTCCAGCTTAGAATATAAAGTGCCTTGAGATGACAATTTTTGTGATTAATTGTCTGTCATTCAGTGACAGAAACATGCAAATATCAAGATGGAAGACGAGCTACAAACAGAAGTAGAGTTCGCAGTCATTTCTATTTCTTTCTGGCTGTTTAAGCTCATGTGTAGATAGATTTCCATGTAAGTATCCAGAGGCCTGTTATGATGTCTGAGCCTGGATTTCATCAAATCGATTAATTTTTTAGGTCTAACATTTTGATGATTAAAAGTCACTCTTTAAACAGCCTGAGGAACAAAAAGGAAATAAGAAGCTTTAAATGTGTGTCCTTTCTCAACCACTCTCATTGAATATCTTTGTACTGCAGGCAGTTGGCCACCAGAGAGCACTGTTTAACAAGTGCCCAGCTGACTCTTACGAGAAGAGGGAAGTGTGCATGTCAAACTGCTCAGGGGATAAAACTAATGAATTTCCTGCTCTTTCAGAGAGAAAGGGGCACTCCCTGAGCGGGGGACTGTGATAGGTCAAGCTGTCTCCTTGAGCCTTATTTAGACCTATCTCAGTTCACAAGATAGGAAAGTTCATGCAGTCGAGCCAGAACAAGAAAATGACAAAAATGTTCAGACAATACGAGATCTGAATGATCTAACCACCATACAGAGAGAATGTATACTGTCTCACATGCTCCTTCAGCTGCTTCAGCCTTACTGCAAAAACGCCGAAGGGGAATACATTTCCAGCTTGTCAGGCCAGAAGATTTCAAACTCTCCTGGAAACCTTCAACCCTCAGCTGCTGTGGCCACAGATGCAGAAAAGGGAAGAGGAACCACAAATTCCCGAAGCCACTGGAAGACCTCAAAGGCTTTTAGTTCAGTCCAGAATCAGAACCATTTCAGCCTTGGAGGGCAGATCACCATGACAGGAGAACAATCACTGATCAAGTTGTTAAAGTCTAACCCAGACAGCTCAGATTCCATAAGTGACAGGCTGTTTAGGACTGTAAACTTATAACAACATTTGTAAAAAGTATCATTCTCATCAGGAAGTCTCTGAACTGCACATGTTAGGAAATTGTTGAATGTAATCCCCAAACAGGTACATTTTTAGTCACATTGGATTCACAGAGAGCAGGTAACTTTCTTCTAAGCGCACTCAGGTATTGCTAACATTGGTGCCCCACCACTATCTGTCAACTCAAAGGTGTAGTCTTCAAGTGAACTTTAGGCTAGCAGGCTAGCAGCATAAACATCCACGACTGTAGCGCTAAAAACTGCAACAGTTTTCACTTTACTGACCTTATTCCATGTTAACCACCAGAATAGCTGACATTTTACCTATAGTGTATGTCATTTCTACTCCGATTTTTTTTCAATTATTGCTTTTTTTGTTTGTTTGTTTGTTTTTACAAAAGATTCAGTGTCAGTGAGGGATCAAAGAAAATCTCCAAATGATAAGTGAGAAAACCATTTAGGTGGTGTATCACAGGATCTCCAAGTAACTCTACAGGTTCTGAGTTTCCATAAAACCAAGAAAAATATTCATCCATTTTCTGTGTGGCAGACTTGCTGTAACTGCGTGGCTTTGTTCAGTGATAAACAGTTCTCGTGTACAGTAATGCATGCATGTGATTTCCTGAAAATTGAGATGGCAGGAAGTGGTTTTCTGCTCAATAGTGAAAGTATTTAGAGTTCAAACTTCATTTTACAGAAATGGAGCTCAAGGAGGGAAAGAAGGTAATTGTTATTGTGCATTTATATGGTGTAAGAATAATCATAAACAATTGTTTTTGAATGAAAAGATGTGCCTCAATTCTGAACATCTTTGTACCTGTAGCACATTTGGTACACGCGCTTGTGACATAGCATACACAGGAGCATGGTGGAGGAAAATAAACGTGGTGTCTGCTGTTTCTCCGTGGACTGCAAGAGAAAATAAGGATCTGCTCATTTATGAGAATTGTCAGCTTGGTTTATTACACTCTAGACTCCTGTCTGCAGTGTGTATGTGTGTGTTACTTCCTGTTCTAGGTGTGAAGTTTTTGTCTTTCAGTGTTGCCGGGTTCTCTCAGATGCACTGAAAATGAGGGATCTGCATCAAGAGGATTACAGAGCAGAGTCTCCAGGATCCAGCTGTCTATCTATGAAGAGTGACTGGTCCAAAGCTCAGCCTCCAGTGTTCAACACTGAACCTAGACCCTCAGACACTAAGTAAGAGATACTTTCTGTCTGTAGATCAAACTGAAGATAATTCATTTCATAGGAAGACAAAACTAAATGCTGTTTAATTGTGTCAGATTAACCCACTTTCTGATTTTTAACCTTTTGCTATTGAACAAAAAGTCATTCAAACCTTCTGACGCTCTTTACTATATCCAACTGCTTTCTAATGTGTTTACCCACCAAAGACCATGAAGTCATCTCCCTGAAAAGAACTGGTCACAATATAATGGCAAAAGCTGAACTGTAGATAAACAGATGCTGATGTTGCTGACTAGAAGTATACACTGCTCACTCAATAAAAGGAACACTTGGAAAACACATTAGATCTCAATAGGGAAAGAATGATGCTGGATATCTATACTGTTATGGACTGGGTAATATGTTAGGAATGAAACATTGTTTGATGGAAATGGAAATTATCAATATACAGAGGGCTGAATTTAAAGACACCCCGAAATTTAACCCTTTAAAACCGGTTGGAGCGGGCACGCTCTGTGTTGCGTAACTATTTTTAAATCCCGGTAGCTCTGCAACCACGTGAGCTAGCGCAAAAATTTTTTTTGCATATGAAACCTGAGGAGTTGTACTTACATCTTATGCCATCAGCTTGTCCTAGGTCACAGTTTCCTTCCACATATAGCTTTGCAAAAACTGCATAAAAAGCGCTTGCAGCAACAAAAACATAATATTCCAGAAACTCGCTTTGCCGATCCGATCAGCTGTTCATAACACTTCCTACATTTGATTAGACGTCAGCGCGAACTATCGCATGTCCGCCATGATCTGCCCGAAACCGGAAGTGACGTCATTTTGACTTGGTTCTATGGTAGGTCTTAAAGGGTTAAAGTGAAAAATTTTGTGGCAGGCTTGTTTATTTCACCAAAATTTCATTGCTGCAACTCAAACTGGTATTAAGTAGTTTATGTGGCTCCCATGTGCTTCATGCAGGCCAAATACCAACGTAAGGGCATGCTCCTAATGAGATGATGGATGTCATTGAGAATCTGGTCCCAGATTTAGACTGGGGCATCCCTAAGCTCCTGGACAGTCTGAGGTGCAACCTGGTGATCCAAGATGGACCAAAACATAATGTCCAGGAGATATTTTATTAGATTCAGGTCAGCCAACCGTGGGGGTCAGCCAGTTCCTCCAGGAATAGCTGCATTCCCTGGACACATGAGGTTGGACATTGTTGTAGACCAGGAGGAACCCAGCAGCCACTGCACCAGCATCATTCATGGTGCTGGGCAAGAAGCACAGATCCCACTAGAGGATGTCAGGCCGTCAGGTCACCCTCATGAAGTCTGTTTCTAATTTTTTGGTTAGAAACAATTGTTTGGTAAGGACATTCTATGGCTCTGTTTAACTTACTCCTAGATTAATTGCCTGTCTGCTGGACCTTCATACACTTGAGACTGTGCTGGGAGACTAAGCAACCCTTATGGCAATGGGATGTAATAATGTGCCATTTTGGAAAAGTTGGACTACCTGCAGCCTATGTTTGAGTCAATAGTCTGTGCTTTTGAATGTGATGCTATCAGGAAGTTACAAGTGAGCACTTCTTAAATCCTCTCTTAATCACAGTGGCCTGACTGCTCAGCCTAGTTTCATGACAAAACCCAAAACTGTCTCAAAAGCTGCCATGAAAAAAAAAACCCAACAAAAAACATTTTATGTCCATGAATGACAAGGGTTTTTGGGGGGTTAGTTTTTTATGCTTTGTTTGTGTTTCCAGAGATCAACACCACATACACATCACATCATCTGCAGAATCTAGCTGTGTGTCTGCGAAGAGTGATTGGTCCAAAGAGCATAATCCAAACTTCAGTGATGAACCCGCAACCTTAGACAAAAAGTAAGAGACTGTATCTGCTGAACTGAGTAATTATATTTAAAGTCTATATTTCTGACTTTACTGTGTATTTTTCTGGTCAGAATATTTTTTCCTTTATGTCCACAGAGAGAAGAGTTATGTTAGTGTGGAGGAGCAGCTGTCCTACTGTGCTTTGTGTCAGGACATCCTGAAGGATCCAGTCTCTACCAATTGTAGACACTGGTTCTGCAGACAAGGGAGAGACTCCTTGTGTCCACAGTTTGGATGCAGGTCCAGACTGCAGACCGCCAGTCAGAGAGGTTGTGCTCAAAGTACAACTGAACGTCTAAAGCCTGGACTTCTTATGGTGTTGGGTATTAAAGAGTTTTCTATCTATTTAGCATCATTGTTTTTCTTTCTTTTACCAGATGTTGGTCTGCAGGAGGTTTTAGATGAAAATAAGATCAGTCTAAGGAGGAGATGTGAACATGTGACTGAAGGAAGTGATGAAACAGGAAGTGGGACTCTGCTCAACAGGATCTACACTGAGCTCTACATCACAGAGGAACAGAGTGAAGAAGTTCATACCCAACATGAGGTGAGGCAGCTGGAGACAGCTTCCAAGACCATCAATGACACTCCAATCAGGTGCCAGGACATCTTTAAAGCTTTGGCTGACCAACAGAGACCCATTAGAGTTGTTCTAACAAATGGCATTGCCGGCATTGGAAAAACCTTCTCAGTACAGAAGTTCACTCTGGACTGGGCAGAAGGTTTGGAGAACCAAGACATCAGTGTGGTGATTCTGCTTTCATTCAGGGAGCTGAACCTGATCAGAGATGAGCAGTACAGTCTTCTAGAGCTGCTCCATGTTTTCCATCCAGCATTACAGAAGGTCACAGCAGAGAAGCTCGCTGTCTGTAAACTTTTGTTCATCTTTGACGGCCTGGATGAAACCAGACTTTCATTGGATTTCACCAACAGGAAGCTCGTGTCTGATGTCACACAGAAGTCATCAGTCAGCGAGCTGCTGACAAATCTCATCAAGGGGAATCTGCTTCCCTTGGCTCTCGTCTGGATAACTTCCCGACCTGCAGCATCCAGTCAGATCCCTACTATATGTGTTGACAGGGTAACAGAAGTACGAGGTTTCACTGACGCCCAGAAGGAGGAGTACTTCACGAGCAGATTCAATGATGAAGAGCTGTCCAGCAGAATCATCTCCCACATGAAGACATCCAGGAGCCTTCACATCATGTGTAGAATCCCAGTCTTCTGCTGGATCACTGCTACGGTTCTGGAGCACATGTTGACTACAGAGGAGAGAGGAAAGCTGCCCAAGACCCTGACTGACATGTACTCACACTTCCTGCTCGTTCAGACAAAGAGAAAGAAGCACAAATACCATGAGGGACATGAGACGAGTCCACAGGAGCTGATGCAGGCTGACAGGGATGTTCTCCTGAAGCTGGGGAGGCTGGCCTTTGAACATCTAGAGAAAGGAAACATCCTATTTTACCAAGAAGACCTGGAGCAGTGTGGTCTGAATGTCACAGAGGCCTCAGTGTACTCAGGCATTTGTACAGAAATCTTCAAAAGAGAGTGTGCGATCTTCCAGAAACCAGTCTACTGCTTTGTTCATCTGAGTATTCAGGAGTTTCTGGCTGCTGTCTACATGTTCCACTGTTACAGCAACAGGAAGGAAGAAGTGCTGGAGAAGTTTCTGAGAAATGATTTTCCAGATTTATTTACTGATGATTTTGATGATGGTATGGCCATCTATTTTCAAGAGGACTTTCTTTCCACTGTCATGCAGAAATCTCTCCAAAGTAAGAATGGCCAACTGGATCTATTTGTCCGCTTTCTTCATGGCCTGTCACTAGACTACAACCAGAGACTCTTAGGAGGTCTGCTCAATAAGATGGAGTACAGTCCAGAAATCATCCAGAGAGTCATCAATAATCTGAAGAAGATGAAGAGTGATAAAATCTCTCCTGATAGAAGTATCAACATCTTTCATTGTTTGATGGAGATGAATGAATTCTCAGTACATCAGGAGATCCAAGAGTTCCTGAAGTCAGAAAACAGATCAGAGAAGGAACTATCTGACATCCATTGCTCAGCTCTGGCCTACATGCTCCAGATGTCAGAGGAGGTTCTGGATGACCTGGACCTGAATAAGTATAATACATCAGAGGAGGGACAACGAAGACTTATTCCAGCTGTAAGAAACTGCAGAAAGGCACGGTAAGACCAGATATAGTTACCATCAAAAAATAATTAGTGTCAAATCTATGTTGTAAAGTACCGATTACATGAGAGAAAGACTCATCCTGCAGAAATTGACAAGATCTTTTGACAGTACTTTTCTAGCTTCTCATGGTCATTCTGTCTGATTTCCTGTCTGCTAGAATAGCCACATTGCCACTGTCAGTCTTACATTGACCTACTTGCATCTTTGAGTAGTTCATGGTGGCCTATCTCATACCCAGGCGCATGCAAAAGAGTTCATTATGGAAAATTCCCAGCATGAGATGATAACAAAGTGATGGTTCAGGGCCACCTCATCCAGCCCTTGCAATACAAAAAGTACATTTTAAAGGCTAGTCTTAAAAGTAGAGAGGATCTCTGTCTTTCAAATTCAAATTATAGTTAGCTACCACAAGTGGAATAAGTAACGGATTTTAAGTAATGGTTCCGTTACAACAACTTTAAATTGTGCTAATATTGAATCTGATGATGTTCAGTTAGTTTAATTTTAGTTTAATTTCTATACTGTTTGGACAACAGACTCTAAATGTTCCACTTATGTAGATGAAGCTGGAAATCTTTCAAGTGTTTCTCATCAAATGGAGGAAAACTCATTTGTCCACTTTATAACATGTGTGGTGATATATTTGCCATCACAGGCTTTCTAGCTGTGAACTCTCAGAAAGTCACTGTGAAATTGTCGCATCAGCTCTGAAGTCCAGTCCCTCCTATCTAATAGAGCTGGACCTGAGTGGAGCCAAACTCCCTGATTCAGCTTTGAAGCAGCTGTTTACTGGTCTAGAGAGTGCAAACTGTAGGCTGGAGACTCTAAGGTCAGTTCATCAAGACTGTTTTTTATTTTGAACATATTGTAATAATTTGAATGTCAATATTCAATTTAATTTCAATTCTGTTTTATTTACATAGTGCCAGATCACAACAATAGTGAACTCAAGCTGCTTTACATTAAAATATGAAGACCCATAGAGTCATCACAATATGTTTCTCATTCCCACTGAATGAAAAACTTGAAAACATGTTCCTATGATTTTTAGGCCCACATACAATAACCACAGTTTTATATTAATTCAGAAGCAGTAAATTGGAGGTGATCCAGGTCCTTATAGCTTTACATTTCTTCAGTTTAATTAATTGGTGTGTTTGTCTGTTTTTGTTGACAGATAAAGTTAAGTATCACCCCAACATAGCAATGCAAATGTATTATATGCCTTCTAATAACACTGCCTAAGGGAAGCATGCATAATGCAAATACATTTGGTCCCATCACAGAAACATGAGGAGCGCCATAATTAATGCCAATTATATGAACCTTGAGGTTTGGGTGTCCAGGACTTGAATTTTAGTGGATGTAGGTGCATAGGTGCATAATTGAATTGAGTTTTGCAATTCCACAACACACACACACATACACACACACAAAAATGACAAGAGACAGCTGAAGACCACTTGTTCCTGTAGCAGATGTGAAATACCTTCAAAATTGGCTCATCATGTGTGTTTTTTTTTCTTGGTGTTTACACAGTGTTTACACAGCTGCAGTGGAGGCATAGTAACTGTGTTGATATGAACAGGTTATTGAATGCTATACTGACATTTAGATGATGTGTGTAGAAGTCTGACATGATGATGATTATACACAAGGATAGAACTAACAACACAGACCAAGTCACTACTCATTTTAGAGATAGGTTTGTTCATCAGCACGTACTAATGTTGAGATGCACATTTAACACTTAAACACATCTGATTGGATTATAAATAATTCTTTATTCAGTTTATGGGATTGCAGTTTGTCAGACGTCAGCTGTGCTGCTCTGGTGTCTGCTCTCAAGTCCAACCCCTCCCATCTGAAATATTTGGACTTGAGTCTCAACAACTTGCAAGATTCAGGAGTGAAACACTTATGTGATTTTCTTCAGAGTCAACACTGCAGATTGGAGACTCTGAGGTCAGTTTACTTACCTCTCTCTCACTCACCCTGTCGCTCCCAATATATGATCTGAAAGTTTTTTCTTTTCACAATGTATTCTAATATATTTTGAGGATGTCCGGTGAAATGCTAGCATTTTTTTTATTTACTTCAGTGTAACATCACATTAGTGTCTGATAATTTAACACTGATTGATCAGCGCGCGCACACACACACACACAAACACTGACCTGTAAAAGCTGAGTTGACCATTTTTATTTTTGTATTTTTTTTTGCTAGCTTTATGTTGTTTGTTCTCTTACGTGTCTTTTCTGTCTTAGTCTTGTCTCTGTGTTTTTTCCTTAGTATCTCATTTGTAAAGTCGGTCTGGTCTGGTCCATGCTTGTTTACCTTTCTGTTCTTGTGTCAAGTTTGTAGGGTTGTGTCTGTGTCTCCATGTTAGTTATTTCCTGTTTTATTTTGACAGTTTTTTGTCCCTTTTTTAAAATTCGTCTTCTGATTGATCCCAATTGTCCTGCCACCTATTTCATCCTCCCTCATTATCTTGTGTCTCCCTCTGTTTATTGTCGTGTCCTCTTTCATGCTGTGTGCCTTGTGTGTTCGAATTTCCTCGGCTCTTGACTTGCCCCAGTTTTGTATTTTGGTATTTTGTTCCTTTGGGTTCCAGCAATACAGCTGCCTATGTATTTGAACCGTGTCCCCTGTGTCCTATATACTGGGTCCAAAACTTGAAACACAGTACTTCATGACACCACAAACTGATAATCAGTTAATCAAGCGTATTTGATTAGAAGCATGTGACTTCTGCTCACCCTCTTCAATTTTACGTCAGCAGTGATAACATACTTAGAGTGTTTTCACATCTATGCACCATACATTTGGTAATTTAATAATTACAGAGTTTTGGGAGGATTCTTATACAATAGCCACTTACAACTGGGCATACAGGTTATAGGTTGACTCAGGAGATCTGATTAGATTATAAATGATTGTATTTATATGTTTTACTTTTTATTCAGATTGTATCGTTGCGGTTTGTCAGTGATCAGCTGTGCTGCTCTGGTCTCTGCTCTCAAGTCTAACCCCTCTCATATGAAACATCTTGACCTGAGCTACAACAAGTTGCAGAATTTAGATGTGCAGCAGCTGTTTGAGCTTCTGAAGAGTCCACAGTGTAGACTGGATCTTAGGATCTGAGGTCAGTAGAATGTTGGAGTGGTGCTCCAGTAATATCTTCCTAAACAGAGTTTTATGAAAGCAAAGACCCAGTGTTTCCTGCAAACCTGAAACCTCCAATATATCCACTATCCTCTGCACATGTCCAAGCCATTGCTTGTTTTTTCAACACTATACAACTTGTCAGTTTCATCTCTGTCACTGTTCTGGAATCACTCTGACTAAAGCCTGCAAATCAGTGGCTCTTATTTCAGAGAACCAAAATTGCATTTAGTAACCATTTAATACTCACAGAGAGCACAAGTTCTGCCAAGTTCCACGAAACATATTTATACATCTGTGTTGTCAGTGCTTTCAGTTCAGTAACAGCATCCATGTTTATTAGTCAGCTGATATTTCAGAAACAGATATGTTTATGAACTAGGGCTGTCAAAGTTAACGCATCATCACTGTTAACGAGCTTAAAATTTTTACGTGTTTAACCTATCTGGAGTGCAGAATGGACAAACTTTGGAGAAACTGCCCGAAATGCTTTGACAGAGACATTTCAGGGATTTTGAGTTATTCCAGATGGGTTAATTGTGTTAAATATTTTAATCACGTTAATCGTGATGACGGATTAATCCGCATTAATGTTGACAGCCCTATTATGAACACATGAAGACTCTGTTTTAGTGGAACAACAGGAAATGGTCCACTCTTGCTCTGAACAGCAATCAGGTCCCTGCAGATCTTCATATTGGACATTCTGCATTACTGACAGACAGGAGATGATGGTGACTGTCAATATCTGTAAACAATCAGTTAGAAAATATGTTGTTTTTTTTTCTGCAGAGTGAAGTCATTTTGGTAAACAAGACAGCGTGTGTGCCAAGAGAGGATAAGCTGTGTCTTGATGATGTTGAAGTAGCATTGCTCTGACTGGGCCATGTTACTGGGAGGTTGAGTGGAGAACAAAGCTTCATCCAGAAGTGACTGACAGAGGAGTCATCACCTCACAGAAGCTGTTTCTTTCAGGTGAACATAGATAATCCATCACTAAAGTGTTTCAGGAGTCTCGTGGTTTATTTCCACTGTGGACTTGAATGACATCTGTAGGTTTGATGCTAAAAATCTCTGCAAGTGTGAGCGTCCAGCTCACCAAGTTCAGTCCAACATGACTGAACTTCCTTTCAACATTCAGAGCTGAAAAGGAAGCTGGCTACACTACACAGCTCGTCCCCGACTCCTCTCCTGCTCTCTGTACTGGATGTGCTGTCTTACTGACTGACGGCTGATGAAGAGTCCCTATGGAAACACTTGATTCAAATATCAATTCTGTTATAGTGGAAGGACTCATTCTTCAGTGTCTGACAGATGAATGGGACGATGTGCAGATGATTTTCAGTGCTGCAGAGTGAACTGCTCTGTGAACAACTCCACTGTCAGACATGATGTAGAGTCCAGCATCACCCCTGTGTGTCTCTCTGGATCATTAGTGTATTTGAACTGTTCTGTCCTTCTACACACAGAGAGTCCTCCACCCCTTCTGTTTCACACTCACGCACCTACTCAATCTGTATTTTATTTCATCTTTTTATTCATGTTCAGTGGTTGCAGTGGAGGATGTTTGTGCCTGCGGAAGTCTACAACCAGCTCCTTGGTTTTACTGGCGTTGATCTGGAGGTAGTTCAGCTGACACCAGTCCACAAAGTCTTGAGTCAGTCCTCTGTACTCCTTGCCATCCCCACCAGTGATGAGGCCAACTATTGCAGAGTCATCAGAGAACTTCTGCAGGAAGCACTGGGTGGAGTTGTGGGAGAGGTCTGCAGTGTAGATGGTGAAGAGGAACGGAGCCAGAACCGTTCCCTGTGGGGCCCCCTTACTGCAGACGACCCTGTCCGACACACAGCCCTGAGTCCTCACATACTGTGGTCGGTTGGTGAGGTAGTCCAGAATCATCCATGTAGTGAGGTGATGGTCCACTCCAGAGTTCTCCAGCGTGTCCTTCAGGACCGTGGGAAGAATGGTGTTGAAGGCACTGGAGAAATCAAAGAACATGATTCTCACAGTGCTCCCAGCGGTCTCCAGGTGAGCGAGGGAACGATGTAGGAGGTGAATGACGGCATCATCCGCTCCAATGCCAGGCTGGTAGGCAAACTGAAGTGGGTCCATTGATGAGCTCACCAGGCGCCAAAGCTGAGCCAGGACCAACTGCTCCAGGGTCTTCATCAGGTGGGATGTCAGAGCCACCGGCCTGTAGCTGTTGAGGTCCTTGGGGCGTGAAGTCTTTGGCACTGGTACAACACAGGAGGTTTACCAGAGCTGTGGGACTCTTCCCAGCCTCAGGCTCAGGTTGAAGAGGTGCTCCATAACACCACACAGTTGGTCCGCGCAGGACCTGGCGACCCTCGAGCTGATGCCATCTGAGCCCGCTGCCTTCTTGCCATTAATCCTCCTCAGTTCCCTCCTAACCTGGGTGGTTGAGAGAGACAGGCTGGAGCCTTGTGTTGAGTGTGTATTGGATGCTGTTGTTGGGGGTGGGGAGGAGTGAGCAGGGTGAATAGAGGAGGTGTGAAGTGTCTGAGGTGTCAGAGGTGGAACAGCAGCAGTGGGGGTGGGTGAGTCTGCAGCCGATGTTGGAGACTATATATATTTATAATTTTAATAAATGACAACTTAAAAAGGCAAGAACATTTTTTTTGTATCGAAAAAATATCGAACCGTGACACCAAAGTATCGAACTGAACCGAACCGTGAATTTTGTGTATCGTTGCACCCCTAATACATACATATATATATACATACATATATATACATATATATATATATATATATATATATATATATATACATATATATATACATATATATACATACCTATATATATCAAACAGAATATCACATGTTTCTGATCAAATTATCTAATAGATGACTTTTTGTTATATTTTGTCATTATAAATATTATGATAGTAGCTCAGTATGGATAATTGAACCACAGAATATGAAAACAAACGAGCATTAGGATACTTGGGGTGTACCAGTATAATGCTCGTATCTGTTGTTTAGTGTTTCCAGCAATTAACATTATAATCTCAACAACCAAAACATGATGTCTGACCTCAGAGTGTTGAGTCTACAGTGTGGGCTCCTCACAAGGTCAGACAGTTGTTCTGCTCCTGAATCCATCAAGCTGCTGAAACTCAGGTCGAGGTTTTTCACATGGAAGCAGTTAGACGTCAGAGCTGGGACAAGTGTAGCACACCTGGTCTCTGACAGTTTGCAGCCATACAATCTACACAAAGAATAGAGCATGTGAATAAAACCATTGATTATACAGCTGTCAGTCTGCCCCAGGGCAGCTGTGGCTACAACTGCAGCTTGCCTCCACCAGTGTGTGAACGTGAGAGTGAATGAATTGTGGAGTTGTAAAGCGCTTTGGGTGCCTAGAAAAGCGCTATATAAATGCAATCCATGATTATTATTATTATTATTATTATTATTATTATTATTATTATTATTATTGTTATTATTATTATTATTATTATTATTATTATGTGTTTTTAAATGTTGCTGTTCACAATACTGTCCTAATCAGTGACCGTTTCTGAAATAAAATTGAATGACATTTCCCTTCAACGTTACACCATTATGACAGTGTCACGGTTCTGGGTCTTTGTGACCCAGCATTTTGAGTTTTTGTATTTTTTATATTATGGTTTATTTTCTGAGTCCTTGGTTGTACCGTTTTGATTATTGTCATTTCCCTAGGTTTCAATTACGGCTGTCACAGGTTTAGTTCTTAGGTTTTGTGTGATGACTCCCCTGTGTTCCGTGTTATGTCTACTGTGCCTTTCTCTCCCATGTTCCAGGTCCCTATGTTCTGTCTCCCAGGTCTGTTAAGTTTACATGTCTAGAGTTTAGTTGGTGTGTTTACTGTTTTACTTTTCAAATTCAAATTCAAATTTTTTTATTTGTCACATACACAGTCATACACAGTACGATGTGCAGTGAAATGCTTAGACAACTGCTCTTGACCTAAAGAAAAAAAAAGAAAAGGCTATGAATAAGATAGGAAATAAATATGAAAATTAAAAAGGGTAAATTTAACCAGGAAGGAATAAAATAAAATATAAAAATTAAGTTAAGAATGAGATAACTGTACAACACAAATTAGAATGAAGGGTAAATTTAACTGGGAAAGAATAAGATAAAATATATAAATTAAAGTTGAAAATAAAATAACTGTACAACAAAATACACAGTATAGAAATATATAAGAATGTATGAAGAAATATAAATATAAATATATATATACACACAATAACAGCAGCTGTACAAGAATTAACTGGAAATGAGGAATATAATGTCCAGTGTTGTGCAATCCACATTATTTAGTGTCTTGTGCAGTGCAAATATGCTTAAAGTGGTTTAAGTGATGAAGTGAAAACAATGTCCAGAATGTCCAGTGTGTGTGTAAGAACTATATGTGTGGGTCAGTACTGTTTGGTGGTGTGATTGAGAGACTGTATCGCCTGCGGGAAGAAGCTCCTCCTCAGTCTCTCTGTGTTGGTCTTCAGGGAGCGGAATCGCTTTCCTGACCTCAGCAGAGAGAACAGTCCGTTGTTGGGATGGCTGAGGTCCTTCACGATCTTCCTGGCCTTGGTCCAGCACCGCCTGCTGTAGATTGAGTGCAGGTCAGGGAGCTCTGAGCGCATGGTGCGCTCAGCTGATCGCACAACCCTCTGTAGAGCTCGTCTGTCCTGCATGGTGCTGTTCCCGAACCAGGTTAAGATGTTTCCGTCAGGATGCTCTCTATGGTGCAGGAGTAAAAGTTCCTGAGCACCTTGGGGGACAGTCGGAAGTCTCTCAAGCGTCTGAGGTGGTAGAGACGCTGACAGGCCTTTTTCACCACGGTGTTGATGTGACAGGACCATGACAGGTCCTGCGTGATGTGAACTCCGAGGTATTTGAAGCTGTCCACTCTCTCCACTGGGCACTCGTTGATGACAGGGGTCTGGTAGTTCCTCTCCTGCTTAGTGCTGAAGTCCACTATCATCTCCTTTGTCTTACTGACGTTTAGAAGGAGGTTGTTCCTCTGGCACCAGTTCTCCAGATTCCTAATCTCCTTCAGGTAGGGCGTCTCGTTGTTGTCAGAGATCAGACCCACTACGACGGTGTCGTCAGCAAACTTGATGATGGTGGTGGAGCTGGTAGTGGCCACACAGTCATATGTGTACAAGGAGTACAGCAGAGGGCTCAGAACACACCCCTGGGGGGCTCCAGTGCTGAGAGTGGTGGAGGCTGAGACATGTCCGCCCATCCTTACTGCCTGTGGTCTGCCAGTTAGGAAGTTGGAGATCCACTGACACATACATGAGCTGAGTCCCAGATGCTCCAGCTTGGTGGTGAGTGTGGAGGGAATTATGGTATTAAATGCAGAGCTGTAGTCTATGAAGAGCATTTTAACATAATTCCCCCTTCTAGTGTCCAAGTGAGTGAGTGATGTGTGGAGGAGATGAGAGATGGCATCGTCTGTGGAACGATTTGGACGGTAAGCGAACTGTAGTGGGTCCAGTGTGTCTGGTAGTGAAGAAATGATGAAGTCTCTGACCAGGCGTTCAAAGCACTTCATCACTACTGAGGTGAGGGCTACAGGGCGATAGTCATTGAGAGAAGCAGGGTGGAGTTTCTTTGGGACAGGAACAATGATGGACTCTTTGAAGCATGTGGGGATCACCGACTGAGATAAAGAGATGTTGAATATCTCAGTGAACACAGGAGCTAGCTGGTATAGGGCTTTGGAGCGTGATGTCACGGGGGTGGGCGTGGAAAGGATTTTGGCCTGATCCGCCATTTTCGGGGTCTAAGAGCAAGCGACGAAGGAGCGAAAGCACAGCCATGGTTCGTACTTGCTGTGTGGTCGGCTGCAATGTTCGATCTTACGATCGGCACGGGAATAAACTTGGGTTGTCTTTTTATGCTTTCCCAACCTGGAAGCAATATCAAGGAGCTCATGTATCGGATGTTACCAAACGAAGGCGTCGAGCCTGGATAGCAGCCGTGAGACGAGCTGATATCAAGTTCTGTTCCATCTCCCCATATCACTTGGTGTGCTCCAGACATTTTCATTCCGGTAAGTGCTAGATATGTTCATATCACACTTTATAGCTGAATAATATTATCGTTGGTGGTCTCGGAAGTTATAGAAATTGCGATCAAACATGAATGGAGTGACTTTGCAGACATATGTGCTATGTAAAGATTCGCTAATTCTTTTGCACAACTGTAGGGAAGCCTGCCTATGAAATGGATCAAACAAATCCAGACTGGGTACCAACGCTACACATGGGGCACTCCGAAATCCGAACATCACATTCAGACCGTCACAGGAGGCGAACACAACGCCAACAAAAAAAAGCACTAGTAGGAGGTAAACAACAACCGCACCCCCAACCACAATCTCTTATTTTAAAAGTTGATCTTAGTCAATTAACACAAACATTTGAGTATTCATACTGCCTTAATGTATAAACCACTTTAAAATTCCCTTGTGTATTTGCACTCTTTTTATTGGACAGGCTTTCACAATGGAGCTGCAGAATGTGAAGGTGAAGCCCCAGCAGAAGTTACCACAGGAGAGCAGCCAGAGATGGACAACACAGAAGAGCAACTCCATAACAACCTTGTTAATTTGGCTGAGGGCCAAATTTGTCTTGGACAAGTAGAAGCAGAGGTAACGGGTGCAGATGCAGAAAACAGTGATATCAGAGAGAAACAGACAGAAGATCAAAGACTGACAAATGATTGTGTGCGCTGTGTACAGAGCAGAGCAGAAATAAACCGGCTGCTGGAGGAGAACAGAAAGCTTAAATCAAAGTTGGACAAGACAGAGCTGAATGAAAACTTTTTAAAGGATGATACGGAAAAAGTGAAATATTACACTGGTTTTACTTGTTTTGTTATTTTTATGTCTCTCAGTATGTCTCTGAAGACATAGTACTAGTAAAACCTTTTTTTTTTTATGTGTTATTGTATGAACACACTGACATTACATTATGTAACCATTTCTGTACCTGTTTCACTAAAATGACGTTATAATAAAAGCAAGATAACAAATAACTGTATTTCACTCTTTATTTTACAGTTTGACAATTGTTACATGGTAAGTGCTGCAGGTTTGAAATCAAGTTATACATATTTCAATGCACTTCTGACAGAAAACTAGACACCAGTGGTGTCTACAGTGTCTACAGTGGTGGCAAACACAGCGTGCATCATGGAAGCTGTGATTCTCCCAGCACGCCACACATACCATTCTGGGCTCTTGTGTTGCAGTCTTGTGCGTACCTCGATAGCTTCTGCCTGTTCTTCAGTAACTTTTGCTGCAATTATGTACTTTACACAGTGCAGTTGCAGCTCGGTAAGACCAAGGGACTGTGCACCTGTGTTGTGCAAACACGCCAGAGACATTGGTAATGTGGAAGATTGTACAGTGTGTGATGTGTAGTATTTATCCAATCCAGACAAACACGCTGCTTTATTGTGTTTATGAAGTGTGTCTAACACTGGTGACAACTCCTCAAACGTAGCAGAAGGAATCTTTCGTTTTGAAGGACGGCTTCTTCTGCCTTTCACCACAGACGGTCCGTTTATATTTTCATCAAGAGTCTTTTTTTGTGCTGCTGAAGATGAAAAGTCAATGTTATGGCCAACCTCTGGCTGTATCTTGGTTGTGTTCCCCGGCAAAACCCAGTAGGCTGGTTCATCTGTGACAGTCTTTGTGCCACGGATCCTCACTGTTGCCTCCACTTTAAATAGAAGTGCAGCGACATGGGTGCAGGTCTCAGCAACTCCGGCCATACAGGTGCAGTGTGCAGCTTCGACCTTCCCCGTGGTGCTTACAATTACCCATGGTCGTAATGCAGGTTCATTCAATCTTTGGGAGTGCAGTACCTGTAACATACAAGGACAAGGTTGATGTAAAGACAATAAATGAAATGAGACAGGGAGGACACGAATTGGCGTTAATAATTTGCCCGATTATCAATGTGTTAATTTGCATCTACTTTACAATTATGGGCACATAATATGATAACGATATTTTAGCAGTTCGATGATAAATGTATAACATTAATTATGGTGGGGGGTGGAAAATGGCTATTACACTTGATGCGCTTCAGCTGACTTACCTTGGTATGAATGACGACGTACTCAGAGTTTGGCGGCTTGAAAATACCCAAATCTTGCACCCAGCCGTTGGTAAATTGGATGTGCGCCTCCAGTGACTTCTAATTTCGGAACTGGTTCGCTGTGTAGGCGCTTACTCCACAAACAAGATAGGCGAAGACATCGGGGTAGGACAGTGGCGGTAGGTCGTCTGGGTCTTTACTCCACTGCCGTATTTCGTACGGGTCCAGATTTGCGATGCACTCTATTTTTTTCAAGTAACGCTGCTTCGCCTCTGGACGCAATTGGTCTCTATACCGTCCGTTTTCTTTTGAGCTGCTTTTAAGCATGATTCTTGTCGTCGTCGTTCCAGCAAAGTGAATAGGGCTTTGGATTCGTAGACCCCGAAAATGGCGCTGCGCTCCCATAATGCATTGCGGCGTGACGTCAACTCCAAAGCCCTATGCGCAGTCTCTGAGGATACGACCTGGGATGCCGTCTGGTCCTGCTGCTTTCCTGGTGTTCACTCTCTTGAAGGCTCTCCTTACTTCATGCTCGGAGATGACGAGCACGTTTCCGGTGCTGGCAGTATCTTTCTGTCTGCAGCCGTTAGCGCCGCTAGCACTAGCATCGTTGGAGTCCTTAGCTGCAGCCTCGAAGCGAGCATAGAAAGTGTTCAGCTCGTCTGCCAGAGTCACGGCCGTGTTCGTCATACCGGTTGTTGGTGCTTTATAATCCGTTATTGTCCTTAGTCCCCGCCACAGGCTCCTAGAGTCACTCTGTTGGAGTTGTGACTCTAGTTTCCTCCCGTAGCGCTGCTTCGCCTCTTTCACCGCCTTCCGCACGTTATATGACGCGGCTTTGTACGGGTCCATGTCCCCCGTCGTGAGTCCCGTGTTGTAGGCAGCGGTGCGGGATCTCAGAGCGTCGCGGATGGTTTTATCCACCCACGGCTTCTGGTTGGGAAACGTTGTGATAGTCTTTGTCTCCACGGTATCATCCGCTAGTTTCCCGATGAATCCCACAACCGCTTCCATAAACACGTTAGGGTTGCCAACTCCCTGAGAAATAAATAAGGGACACCTGGTGGCCAGGGCCGGGCGACCCAGTTGTCTTCACCCTTCCCAGTGTGGTGAATTTTTTAGCTCTTTTTTTGTGTGTGAAATTATTTTTTTAACCATTTGACTTGAATTTGATTTAAGTAGATGCATATTCTTTGTGATATCAACACATGGGAAACTAAAATCATTTAGCCATTTATTTTTTAGCTCAAAATGACAACATTAACACAATAAAACAGGTCTCTTTCTTAAACAGAAGCCTGTCATACTTAACTTTTGAGAATAAAAGTAAATCTTTCTTTAAAAGAACTCTGTCCTGCTTAACCTAAAATTATATAAATTAATAGAAAACAATAGAAAGAAAAATATTCTTGTAACAGTGCACATTTAGTGCATTTAGTGCAATTGGCTTCAGTAGAGGCATTTTTTCAGCTTTTGCTCCCGTTTGTAAACCCACTTGTTCCCATGATTACGCATCATAACTCATCATCATTATTCATCTATGTATTACTTTTATGTATTACTCATCTATTTGTTGTAATCATCTATCCTTGCAGTTGTTTATTACACAAAATAAATTATATCATCACACTTCTGGCCACATAGCGCTGATATTCACTGCACATGCCCATTTTAACCTTAACCAGAGGGTTTAAAAACAAACAAACCAGTGTTTACATACCATATCTGCTTCTGCCGTGGCCTGGTGGACAAAAATTGGTTAAGGGTTCCCCGAGCTTTCACGCCCCTCATGTTCTTCATGTGCCCACCATTAGAAGCATGCCTATGGAAAAAGTGCGCCGGCACACAGTGCAGTGCGCTTTATTGGTGTTATCGTGCACTTTTCCAGCCAGGTGTTTTCCTTTTCCCATTCTTTCCTGTACTTTTGTAGCCTTTTTTTCTTTCTCTGAGAGGAACAAACATTGCTGGTCTAATGCTGGGCTCACACTGTGCGATTTTTGGCCCATTTTGAGCCGATTTTTGAGTCGTGCGACCAATTTGGTGATCGGCCCGATTTTGGCCTTCATCGTGCATCGTGTAGTATACGTGGGGTAACGAGAAGCGATTAACACCTCACGACCAGCTCCCGATCATCAATCGCTCGTGAGGGTGTCACCGCAGCCGCTCACACTGCTCACACGCAAACACGTAAACGTCGGTGAAAAAGACGGAGCAGCACGGCTGTGCGGCGTGTGATCTGGACACAAGCGATGGAGGCACAACTTGTAGAACTTTGGAAAGCTCATCCGAGCCTTTTCGAAGTGGCATCACCAAATTATCACGACCACAACAACCGTGAAAATAGTCGGATTTACATTGCTGCTCAATCACAGCTGCCTGATCAGTGTTTTTCATTAGCAATTTAGCAAAGTTGATGGTGGTGTGTGTCTGTGTGACAGATTTTCTGTTATAACCTTCATTTTATGGAGGCACAGTGTGAGCACTCAGGTCGCATCAGAGCATCGGGCGATATAGTGTGAGACCCTGCATCGTGACCTACGAACTTATAACCCATGCGAGCCAATCGTGCAGTTTGAAAATCGCACAGTGTTTGCCCAGCTTCAGGTGTACTGTCGTCTGAGACCGCAGTGTCGGCGTTTGTTTCCCTGTTGGCCATGCTTTTTGTTGTGGTCATCTGTTGTCTTCCGGTATTTTCTCTGCAAGCGACCTTTCCTCAACCAATGAGATGAGCGGTAATCTGAATTGTCATACTCGAATTGTCATAAGTGTGCTGTCAGCTCATTGGTCACAAAGCAGGAGCGGGGCTGGGAATTATGTTTTCAAACAAAGTGTTAATTACATTAAAACTTATAGACTACTTTTGATTCTCACTGTATTACGGGACAAAGTGCGTCCCTTTTCAGCTCAATACGGGACGTGTACTTTTGTTTCTAAATACGGGACGATTCCGTTTTTTAAGGGACGGTTGGCAACCCTAAAACACGTTGACATCATCGTCGGAGCTGTTTCTGAACATGTCCCAGTCTGCGTCGTCGAGTGCGTCCTGACGGTATCTGTCTCATGTCATTGTTTCTAGTTTTGCTTCCCTTGTCTTATCTAGTCCAATTACTCCCAGCTGTGCTCTCCTTCTGTGTCTCATTTCCATCGTTATCCCTCAGTGTATTTAAGCCCTGTGTTTCTCTTTGTTAGTGTCGTGTCCTCCCTCATAGCTGTTTGTGAGTAGCCTTTTTTTTTTTCCCTCCCTCGTCGCCGTGTATGCTTTATTAGTTTTCCCAGTTTAGTTTTGTATCGTTTGGCCTTGTTTTCAGCAATAAAGCTATGCTTTTGCGTTCACGTTCCATCTCGGTGAGTATTGCATTTGGATCCTCTCCTGCCTACACACAGCCGTTTTGTGACAGACCCCTACATTCTTCATCCTAAACTATGACAAATTTTGAACACAGCAAAATTGTCCATAAAAATAAGAAACCATAGGACACCTGAATTAAAAAACAAACAAACACACACACTTACCTCTAAGTTGTATATGGGGAAAAAAAGGCTGTTGTTAGCGTGGGACCCGGTAATGTGGGGGAAGTAACAATAATAATAATAATAATAATAATGTTTAAAAAGTCCACATGACAAAGCAGGTTCTGTTTACAATTAAAAACTAAACTTAAAGAGAAAGCAAAGCTACTTCCAATATCAAGTTATTTAAAAACAAAACGATGACAACAAAAATTAGAAGCTCATCAAAAAGAACAAAATCAAATCACTCTCAGACATCTGACACAGTCCTCTAACCAGAAAGAAGACTTCAATTGCCACAAACACAGACTACATGCTGAAGAACAAAAGCTATATGGTCCTCAGGTTTTCCTATCTCAGATTACTGTGAGGTAACCTTTTTTTTTTTTCTTTTTTTTTTTAACCTAGAGAACAGAATTGTTGTGTGTGTGTGTGTGTGTGTGTGTGTGTGTGTGTGTGTTTTTTTTTTTTTTGTTTGTTTTTTTTTTGTTTTTTTTATATCCTCGACTATTGGTTTGGTGTATGGATTGTAAAGGACCCAGTGTGAAAGACACTGGAGGCAGAGCATTCTAACTAAAAGTAATCTTCAGTAGCCATATCTAAAAGGAAAACCAGTACTGAAAGTAGTGAAAACAGATTACTAACAAATAAAATATCACACTAGGCCACAAATATATCCAATGCATCACCACGGGGGAGGGGGGCAGAGACAGGGAACATTACATTCATCACACAGCATAGGTGTCAGTTTATAAGGGACTTGCTTAACACTTCAAACTAAGGCACATTCAGTAAACTGACCTCAGTTTCCAGTCTACAATTTGGGCTCTTCAATGCAGCAGACAGCAGATCCACTCCTGAATCCTGCATCACATTCAAGCTCAGGTCCAGCTCTGTCACATGGGAGTTCTTGGCCTTTAGAGCTGAGGCTATGGTTTCATAGTGAGTCAGTGACGGTTGACATCCAGAAAGTCTACAATGACAGATACATTTTTAAAAATTTCTTATAAAGATAGCATGTTTTTCATTTCATGTGGAAATGGGGTGCTCACGCACAAATCTGTGGTTATCTTATATTATGATGTCCTCATCAGTTCACTGCCTTGTCCTTTGCCCTAAAGGCCCAAAGGTGTACAAATGCAGATATGATAATCATGTAGATTTGAATTGGGTGTGAAAAAGTGACGCAATGGTGGCCTTCTGATGCCAAGTCACCCAAAATGACCTTGCACCTAAAAACTTGGTCAATAACACTCAAGGCAACAACAAAGCAAAGACAAAACAAACCACAACAATGAGAACCACAGTCACATTTTTAAAAAAAAATTTTTTTTATTACTGCATCCATCCACTTATGCTTATATGCTGAGCCAATCCAGAATGGCAGAAAACCTCACACTATCTAAGGGAGAGGCCAGGTCTAACAGTATTCTTTCTCAAACAATGGATTGGGCAAAATAAATGTAAATAATAGCAATTCTCATTCACCCAGTGGTGCCGAAAGAGTTAAATTACGTTCTCTACTGGAGTCCTACCTTATGTGACAAATATGGCCAATGTGATTGGCTGTGCCTTTCAGGGAGCTCTGTTTAGTTTTAGCAGCGGCAAGCCTGCGCTGCGAGGACCTGCAAAGAGGAGAGGATGGCAGTGCAAAGGAAGAACTTGGATAGAAGTATTTTTCAAAGAAACCTGTAAGTCACTTAAAGCCAAATTAACTCAAATGTGTCCGTCATAATAACGTTACAGGCTATGCTAGGCTTTGGCCCACATCAGTCTAAAATTGTATGTAACCACGAATAACGTGTTTTGGAAACTAACTGCACAACAGGCAGCACTATTAGTTATCTCAGTCTCCCAGAGTAGCATTTCTAATTTTGATTGAAACTGTCAGAGAAAACGGCAGCCTCGAGCAGGCCAGGATATTAGTTTACGGAGGCTGTTAAAATTATGTCTAACATTAAAATGTTGCTGACACAATAATTTCATCCTAATGGTCCTGACATATTCATAGGGTTAATTTTTGAGACAAAATGTCATGAGGTAGTCATGATTTTGCAAATATCCACCTTGTAGTGCAGTTTGCACAAATTGTTTTAAAAATGCACTCACCCTGCAAACATTACTGATGAGTCAAGATCTGCACAAATTGACAGAAACACTGAAGCAGCTACACATTTTATTCTTATTGTCATGTATGTCCTATTTGTCAGGTGACAGAAGAACCAACACAAAGCTCAGAGAGCAATGGTGATACAAGATCACAGGTGGAATTGGATGATGACTTGTTGGTTCATTACTGTATTTAAAGCACATATGTGACTGCATGTATTTGGAACGTCTCACTGTTATTCATCAGGTGACAGAGGCAGCTCTGCCATGTTGTAGCTCAGACAGAGGTGAAGAGGCGAGGTCACAGGTGACTGACTGATGATTCGGTGCTATAGATTAACTAGTATGTATTATCATGACAGTTGTTAGGCTGCTGATGTAAATTTTCATTAGTGTATATTTGACAAAGAATCTGAATTGACATGTCTCACTTTTTATATGGCACGAATCATGTGTTATTTTATCAGGTGGCAATATGTCCTAGTGCAGTCAAAGGGGAAGAGCCAGGGCCAAAGGTGAGGCACATCAAGCACAGAATAATAATTGTAATCTGAGGATAAAACGCATGTACTGAGGCTGAAAGAAGCTTCAGTGCTCTCAGAAGACTAAAAACATGACTATGGTTAACAATGACTCAAATGAGATTAAACAATGCTGCTGTATGCCATGTCCACCAGGAGCGACTGGACAGTATAGATGTAAAACAAATATGCCAGCAGTTTATCTCAGTTAATGAGAGGCGAAGGCATGTGTTTGGCTCCTTCGCATAGTGGACATTGAGTTGTTGTGTGGGGCACCAGTAGTCCGTGTCTGTTGCTGTAACAGTAGTTTATGTTTAGAATAGAAAATCTCAGCTCACTGATTTGATCGGGGCAATAGTGCCTAAACTGTTGCATAATTTTGCTGAGAGATCTTTTACTTTGTGGTAATCTTAGATGAGTAGTTTTATGGACAAACCAGCAGGTCATTCAGTGTTCCCTTAGTGCTAATGTGTCAGATGTTGGTGAACTATAACTGAAGTAATGTTGTTAAGTCCTTAAAGTCATATTCTTTTATTGTCATGACTGTATTTGAAGCTTTTTTTGTTTGCCTGACACCTGATTTATATGAAATATGGCTGAAGTAAACTAAACCCTAAAATACTTAGTCAGTCATTTGTTTAATAGTAACAAACAGGCCCAGGTGGCCATTTTTACCTTCGAGGGATTTCTGTATGACTCTCCACAAAAATTTATCCAAAAAGAATATATCTGTGGATGATGATGAATAAGATACTAAAGATTCAGGATGAATACAAAGACCATTTCTCAGGAACCTCTGAAGCACTTCTGTCTTCTGGTTGGTGTAACAGTGAAACATGTAGACTGCAGCCAGAAACTCGTGAAAGCTCCGATGAACAAAGTAGTAGACTGGTTTCTGAAAGATACCACATTCTCTTTTGAAGATATTTGTACAGACTCTTGAGTACAAAAAGACCCCTGCACCATTGATACCATGTTGCTCCATGTCTTCTCGGTAAAACGCAATGTTTCCTTTCTCTAGATGTTCAAATGCCAGGCTTCCCAGCTTCAGAATATCTTTCTTATCAATCTCCATCAGTTTTTGTGGACATGTTTTATGTCCCTCATGGTACATAAAAGAGCTTTGAACGAAATATAGATTCAGAATCATTTTCCTGGACAGACACAGGGGTTGTCCTTTCTTCTTTTGAGATAGTTACTCCTACATACACAAATACTTAAATACAAGCATAAATGACAGGAAAGATTGCTATTGTGTGCCATATGATTAATAAACGGAAGCTAAAATAATCCAAAACAACGAGATGTAATGGCTCGATACATGCTTTATTATCCATGTAAAGAAATCCCAGAAAGTTAACTTTGTTCATAACACACACACATGCCTTTATTGTGAGTTGATGCAAAACAACTAGAAATAAAATTAACATCTGATTAAAGACCAAATAACATGGCTTTTTTTTCTGTTTGTTTGCATCTAAATCTGTGCTTTGAATTCAGCTTAGACCTGAACGTCACTGACCTGTCACTGTTACTCTCCTGTCACAGTTTCTCTCCAGACTGTTCTCAGCCATGACACAGGCGGTTCCTCCGATCCTCTCCGTCACCCCGAGTCGGGCTCTGGTTGATGAGAAATTTCAAGTGTTGGTGGAGAATCTTCCTCCAGGATGTCCGGTAACCCTCCACTCCATCCACCACTCTGAGGACAAGAACGAATGGGAGGCATATGGTCACTACATCAGCGACCACAGAGGCGTCGTATCAGGTGGGTCACCGCTGGCTGCAGAAGACTTAGGATGCTGTCTCAGAGGGTGAACAAGCTAAAAATGTTTGTGTTGGACAGTTTTTATTGGAATGTGAACTCGACTCCCTTTGTGAGCAACTTCCTGTCCTGCTCATCATGCTTAAAGAGATTCTCACTCTTACCTCAGTAAGCTTTAAAACTCTTACCTGATGTTTTAGTTTGGGGTTTTGGCAGTTTCTGTTTCTTGGTTGATGCAGATGACTTCACTAAAACCGCTTTATTAGATTTTCTTTAATACAAAAAAGGCACTGTTGAATTTGGAGTGTGCTTTATGAATTAATATGTAACTCATTGTCCGTTTATATTAATGATCAATGTGGAGATGGGTGACTTAGATTCTTTGAATTTTCTGCTGTTTAAAGAACATGTCACAGTTCTGTGTCATTTTGACTCAGCATTTTGAGTTATGTTTTGGTTTGATTTTTGCATTATGGGTTGTATTCCTACCTAGGTTTTGTTCTTGTGCCCTCGTGTTTAGTGCAGGTTAGGTTTAGTGTCTTGTCTGCATCTTTGTAAATTGTTTCTTGTTCTGTTTTATTTTGAAGGTCCATGTCTTATGGCAATGCTACTCGTTTCGCTTCTTCTGTCTCGCTAGGTCTTATTTCTCCCGGCTGTGTTCCCACCTGTTCCTCGTTCCCTCATGTTCTTGTCTGTGTATTTATAGTGTGTATCCTCCAGTGTTCAGCGTTGCGTCATCCCTCATTGCTGTGTTACGCTCCTGGTGTTTCCTCCTGAATTTCGATCTCCCAGTATAGTTTTGTTTTGTATGCTTTCCCCTGCCAGCAAATAAAGCTGTGGGTTTTTTTTTTTTGTTTAAGTTACCGCGTCTGAGTCCTGCGTTTGGGTCCTTTCCTGCCTGCCTTCACACACAGCACATTCACCATGACAGAACATCAAATACAGTCTTGTGCACCCTGGAAGATTCCCTCCCTGTCTGCCTTGATTTAGATTAAAAAAAAAAAAAAAACACTGAAAACTGAACCACATCTGGACCTTAATAATCAATAAACTAACTTGTTACATTGCTTGATTTCAATTACTCAAAATATCATGCTCATGTATCATGCCCCAATCAGACCAGGAGTGACATGTTTAGCCGCATGTTCTCCTTAAATTGCTGGCTGTCTGAGTGGTGTCCCAGAAACGATGTGGGCTTCATAGATAATTGGCAAACCTTCTGGAGGAAACCTGGTCTTGTTAGGAGAGATGGCATCCATCCCACTTTGGATGGAGCAGCTCTCATTTCTAGAAATATGGACAAATTTATTAAACCCCTCAAAACATGACTATCCAGAGTTGGGACCAGGAAGCAGAGTTGCAGTCTTACACGCCTCTCTGCAGCTTCTCTCCTCCTGCTACCCCCCCAAAAACCCATCTCCATAGAGACTGTGTCTGCTTCCAAAAAGACAAAAAACAAACTAAAAACCAGCAACAAACAACTTAAACAATCACAAAGAAAGAACAATACAGTATCCACATCTGAACCAAAGAGTAAAACAGTGAAATGTGGATTATTAAATATTAGGTCTCTCTCCTCCAAGTCTCTGTTAGTACATGACTTAATAATTGATCAACAAATTGATTTACTCTGCCTTACAGAAACCTGGTTGCAGCAGGATGATTATGTTAGTTTAAATGAATCAACACCCCCGAGTCATTCTAACTACCAGAAATCTCGAAGCACAGGTCGAGGGGGCGGTGTGGCAGCAATTTTTCACACCAGTCTATTAATTAATGAAAGACCAAGACAGACTTTTAATTCATTTGAAAGCCTGATGCTTAACATTGTCCACCCCAGCTGTGAAACTCAGAAACCAGTCTTACTTGTTATCATCTATCGTCCACCTGGGCCTTACACAGAGTTTCTGTCTGATTTCTCAGACTTTATATCTAATTTAGTTCTGAGCTCAGATAAAATAATTATTGTGGGTGATTTTAACATCCATGTAGATGCTAAAAATGACAGCCTCAACATGGCATTTAATCTGTTGTTAGACTCAATTGGTTTCTCTCAAAATGTAAAAGAACCCACCCACCACTTTAATCACACTCTAGATCTTGTTTTAACATATGGCATAGAAACTGAACATTTAACAGTGTTTCCTGAAAACCCTCTCCTGTCTGATCATTTCTTGATAACATTTACATTTACAATAATTGATTACGCAGCAGTGGAGAGTGGACTTTATCAAAGTAGATGTCTTTCTGAAAGCGCTGTAACTAAGTTTAAGAATATAATCCAGCCACTGTTATCATCGTCAATGCCCTGTACCAACACAGAGCAGAGCAGCTATCTGAACGCTACCCCAACAGAGGTCGATTATCTTGTTAATAATTTCACCTCCTCACTACGTACGACTCTGGATACTGTAGCTCCAGTGAAAACTAAGGTCTCTAATCAGAAGTACCTGACCCCGTGGTATAATTCTCAAACACGTACCCTAAAGCAGATGACTCGTAATCTGGAGAGGAAATGGCGTGCCACAAATTTAGAGGATCATCATTTAGCCTGGAGAAATAGTTTGTTGCTTTATAAGAAAGCCCTCCGCAAAGCCAGAACAGCTTACTACTCATCACTGATTGAAGAAAATAAGAACAACCCCAGGTTTCTCTTCAGCACTGTAGCCAGGCTGACAAAAAGTCAGAGCTCTTTTGAGCCAACCATCCCTTTAACGTTAACTAGTGATGACTTCATGAACTTCTTCACAAATAAAATTTTTATCATTAGAGAAAAAATTACCAATAATCATCCCACAGATGTAATATTATCTACAGCTACTCTTAGTTCCATTGATGTTAAGTTAGACTCTTTTTTTCCAATCGATCTTTCTGAGTTAACTTCAATAATTACTTCCTCCAAACCATCAACGTGTCTTTTAGACCCCATTCCTACAAAACTGCTCAAAGAAGTCCTGCCATTGGTTAATTCTTCGATCTTATATATGATCAACCTATCTCTAATAATCGGCTATGTACCACAGGCCTTCAAGGTGGCTGCAGTTAAACCTTTACTCAAAAAGCCATCTCTAGACCCAGCAGTCTTAGCTAATTATAGGCCAATCTCCAACCTTCCTTTCATATCAAAAATCCTTGAAAGAGTAGTTGTCAAACAGCTAACAGATCATCTGCAGAGGAATGGTTTATTTGAAGAGTTTCAGTCAGGTTTCAGAGTTCATCACAGCACAGAAACAGCTTTATTGAAGGTTACAAATGATCTTCTTATGGCCTCTGACAGTGGACTCATCTCTGTGCTTGTCCTTCTTGACCTTAGTGCAGCATTCGATACTGTTGACCATAATATCCTATTAGAGCGATTAGAACATGCTGTAGGTATTACAGGTATTGCACTGCAGTGGTTTGTATCATATCTATCTAATAGACTCCAATTTGTGCATGTAAATGGAGAGTCCTCTTCACACACTGAGGTTAATTATGGCGTTCCACAGGGTTCGGTGCTAGGACCAATTCTGTTTACATTATACATGCTTCCCCTAGGCAGCATCATTAGAAGACATAGCATACATTTTCACTGCTATGCAGATGACACCCAGCTCTATCTGTCCATGAAGCCAGATAACACACACCAATTAGTTAAACTGCAGGAATGTCTTAAAGACATAAAGACTTGGATGGCCACTAACTTTCTGCTTCTTAACTCAGATAAAACTGAGGTCATTGTACTCGGCGCTGAAAAGCTTAGAAATATGGTATCTAACCAGATTCTTACTCTGGATGGCATTACCTTGGCCTCCAGTAACACTGTGAGGAACCTTGGAGTCATTTTTGACCAGGATATGTCCTTCAACGCACATATTAAACAAATATGTAAGACTGCGTTCTTCCATTTGCGCAACATCTCTAAAATTAGAAATATCCTGTCTCAGAGTGACGCTGAAAAACTAGTTCATGCATTTATTACTTCCAGGCTAGACTACTGCAATTCATTATTATCAGGATGTCCAAAAAACTCACTGAAAAGCCTTCAGTTAATCCAAAATGCTGCAGCAAGAGTACTGACAGGGACTAGAAGGAGAGAGCATATTTCTCCTGTTTTGGCTTCCCTTCATTGGCTTCCTGTTAAATCCAGAATTGAATTCAAAATCCTGCTCCTCACATACAAGGTCTTAAATAATCAGGCCCCATCTTATCTTAATGACCTTGTAGTACCATATCACCCTATTAGAGCACTTCGCTCTCGCTCTGCAGGCCTACTTGTTGTTCCTAGAGTATTTAAAAGTAGAATGGGAGGGAGAGCCTTCAGTTTTCAGGCCCCTCTTCTGTGGAACCAGCTTCCAGTTTGGATTCAGGAGACAGACACTATCTCTACTTTTAAGATTAGGCTTAAAACCTTCCTTTTTGCTAAAGCATATAGTTAGGGCTGGACCAGGTGACCCTGAATCCTCCCTTAGTTATGCTGCAATAGATGTAGGCTGCCGGGGGATTCCCATGATGCATTGAGTTTTTCCTTTCCAGTCACCTTTCTCACTCACTATGTATTAACTGACCTCTCTGTATTGAATCGTATCTGTTATTAATCTCTGTCTCTCTTCCACAGCATGTCTTTATCCTGTCTTCCTTCTCTCACCCCAACCGGTCGCAGCAGATGGCCGCCCCTCCCTGAGCCTGGTTCTGCCGGAGGTTTCTTCCTGTTAAAAGGGAGTTTTTCCTTTCCACTGTCGCCAAAGTGCTTGCTCATAGGGGGTCATATGATTGTTGGGCTTTTCTCTGTATCTATGAAGCGCCTTGAGGCGACATTTGTTGTGATTTGGCGCTATATAAATAAAATTGAATTGAATTGAATTGAATGTATCATAATTAGGGAGTACTACTAAAATACTAAGATTATTATTATTATTATTATTAGTAGTAGTAGTAGCTGTATTAATTGCTGAAATTATGATGCTTTCATTGCTGTGGGAATATTTAAATCCATTTATTGTACCTTCACACAACATTGATGTATATGTGTCTGTGTCTCTTCAAGGTGAGTATCACCTGCTAGTCTCTTAACAAGTCCTATTCGTGAATCCCAGGAGGTGGAAGGGCAGGACTATGGGCAGATGATCAGACCACTGACTTTGTTTACATTATATACAACACTGAAAATTAATTTACCGATGGCCACCTAATAAACAGGGTCTTTCTCAGGATATGGGGGCTATTTTTGGTAAAGGCCATCTTCCGGATCCTATTTCTGTGATATGGTTTGGAAGCGATTCTGAGATTTTAGTTTGTCCTATTTGATCACTGGCAGAATAGTTAAAGCCACTCACACAGCACACTCATCCTTATATCCCATATGTTGATATCCTCCAGTTACAGTGATTGTTTTCCAGGTTGTGGTGTTCTTGTCAGTCTTCTGTGTCCTTGGCACAGATATGCTGTCCTGTTTTTGTTAATTTAAAAAAAGGGTAGGAAAGAAATTAAGATGGTAACTGATTATTGTCAGTGTGAGCTCTGCTCACAGACTTTTTTTTACTGTGGTATTAATCAGTAAAGTAAGTAAAACTGTAAATGAAAAACAGTAAAAGAAAACACTAGAAAGAGTTAATTATGATACAATCAGATGGACTGGTAATGTAAAAAGATATGAAATAAAAGTGAAACAAAGTCAAACGGAATAAAATGGTTTTTATTTTCTTGTAGTTACCGAGGATTTGAGTTTTGGAGGCACGTATACGGGAAAAGAGCCCATGGGCTTGCTGTGGAGCATGCGGCCGGTCCCAGGCAGCCGTGAAGGCCTCAGGTAAGAATTTGGTGGTCATCTTGCCGAGCTCGTGGCGTGTAAAGGAGCTTAAGTTATCACATCAATATTTATGTCGATTATACCAGTTTCGGCACGACAAGGACTGACTTGTACGCCTTTCGGGAGGTAACAACAGACATAATTAGGCTGCATAAAGCCAACGGTGAAAGTCCTTTGTTTAGAAAAAAATCCTGTCTCCATTTAAAAAAAAAAAAAAAAAAAAAAAAAAAAAAAAAGGAAAAAAAACAGCAGCCTGTATTGTCATAAGGAATTACAATACTCATCTTGGCAACACTGCACAGGGAAAAAAAAGGAGTAATAGATATTTGTTTAATTTTGTGCATTGAAGGACATATGACTAACTAACACCATGACTAATGTGTGTGTGGGTGGACTACCCTTTGTTTATTTTGTTCAATAACTCGTATCATTTCTGGTCAGGTTAAGGAAGATAAACGTGTGCACACCAATGCTGGTCAACATCTCAGTCCACAGTGGACACGAGGACTTCAGGGGCCGGACCCCTCTGGCATCAGCACTCGCAGAGAGATGGTACATGGCTCCTGGTGTCAAGAGAATTGATATTAATAAGCAAGGAGTGCAGGGGACCCTGTTTATACCACCAGGTACACCGGAAATAAAACTTCTTCTTTTTTTTTTTTTTTAAATAATCTGGATTTTGTGAGATGGATGGATGACACTTCTGACCCCGAAATTACTACATGAGGAATATCCTCTTTTCCTGACATCAAACAGAACTAAGAGTAGAAAAAACTGACTAAAATACTGTTTGATTCTGTTTTTTTTTGTTTTTTTTCCCCTCAGGCCCTGGACCCTTCCCAGCACTGCTAGACATGTGGGGAGGCAGTGTAGGGCTGCAGGAGTATCGCTCTGCCTTGTTGGCATCTCGTGGTTACGTTTCTTTCACGCTGGATTACCTAAGGTCTGAACACCTGTCAGCAGATGTAGAGTTTAAGTACTTCGAGGTTTGTGCGATTTACATACTAATGTGTTTTATGGGGTTTTTTGTTTTGTCCTTTTGGACAAATAAAATACTTTTTTTTTTTTTAACTTGCACTTCCAGTTTTACATGATTAGTAATTAAACTCTGGGTGAAATCATTCAAAATAATAATAAAAAAATCTTTCAATCTTCACTGTGGGTGGATAGCACAATCTAATTTTTCTTCAATACCATAATATCTAACATATTTCATTTATTTATTTATTTCACACTTGATTCAACAGTTTCCACAGATAGTTCTTTCAGACAAACCAACCACACTTTCTCTTGGTATAGCACTGCAACTATGCTTGAAAAGGAGCAGGAAGAAGAAAATATTCTTTTTAAACCCTGCCCCCTATCTGCAATCCAACTTATATTACAAGTGGGCACCAAAAATCAAGGAACAAACTAACATTTATCTCCGGTCCAAACGCAAACCAAACAACAAATTTACAATCAGCAATATACCGCTTCACATAGTAACAAGGAGAAAAGATAAGTAAATAGAATAAAATGAGGCAAAAAATAAAGGATCCTCTTTCAATTAACTCAATATGAAGAATATGAATGAAATTTGAGTTATCATTTTAGACATGTAACACTTTTTAAATCAATGTAAATTTATACATATTAAAAACAAGGTTTTAATATCTCATTAATTTCCAGTATCACTCTCCTATTAGACAGCATTTAACATTATTAGGAACCATCCTCAAGTGATACCAGACAGAGTTGGAATTCTTGGTATTTCCCTGGGCACCGTGGTGGCCTTCGACTTAACAGCCTACAGCACCATTATTAAGGTAAATGTGGTGGGTAAGATTTCCTTCCTCCTTGATGCCGTGATATTGTGGATTGACAGTGATCAAACTGATTGTCAGTCTCTCGTAACAGTTCGGTGTCCTGTGGATTTGGTGGCTGTCAGGCGTGAGGGCCCCGGTGGTCTGATCGCCACTTGAAAAGTCTGGCTGTAGGTATTTAGGATGTGGCTTCTCTGGTAGGAAAGGAGCCTGAACTTCTTAACCACCAGAAAAGTCGGAAATGAGACCGTCTTTAGCATCCTGAAGAGGGTCTAGACCAGGGGTGGCCAATTCCAGGCCCCGAGGGCCGGTGTCCTGCAGGTTTTAGATCTCACCTTGGGTCATCACACCTGAATCACATGATTAGTTCATTACCAGGCCTCTGGAGAACTTCAGGACATGTTGAGGACCTAATTTAGCCATTTATATCAGCTGTGTTGGTTCAAGGACGCATCTAAAACCTGCAGGGACACCGGCCCTCGAGGCCTGGAGTTGCCCAGCCCTAACATATATTGAATGTGTGTTGCAAGCATGTAGCTAAGGCCCTAGTCTTCAAGATCTTGAATTTTTACCTCTGACAGAACTTAAACAACATCCAGAGAGAGGCTGGGGATACAGAGTATGAGTGGACCATGTTCCATTCATCGTCACTGCCAAGATATTTGTACAGAGTTTTGCCCATAAAATTATTGGGACCAGTCATAGTGGTTTCCTCAGAACCAGATTGACACCAGAGATGAAGGAATCCATTGAGCTGGAGAAGGAGTATGTGGTGGAATTAAGGCACGACGGGACCACAGATCCGTGTTTTAAGCCATGTTTATTTATACATTTGTCCCACCACCACAAGAACCCTCTCAATCCTGCTTCCCCGTGATTTAACACCGCGGGCATGATCTGCAGGTGTCGTACTGGTGCGTCCACAAGGCACCACAGACCACACCACGCCCCACCACACACCCCATCGCTCGACTGAGGCCAGGGAGCCATCCAGCCAAACCTACCTACTCTCTCCCCCCCGGCCTCCAACCCGACGATAGGGCAGTGTCTTTTGCTGAGGCCGCCCAAGTCTCCAGCGGTGATGGCAACGCTGGCCCGCCGGTCGGCCACCTGGCGAACTGGCATGACCGTGCAGGCACAGCCGTGAGCACCTGCTCACTCCCGGCTGGACCTCCATAGTCTCTGGCTGGAGCAGCTGCTCCACCACTCCGCGCAGGGTGGTGCCCAGGGGCATCTTTTCAGGTGGCGCTCGGTCTGTTCCCGCAGCTCTTCCTGCTGGCGACGCACCTCCACCGCCTGCTCCCACTGGACAGCCGCCGTGTCAGCAATCATCTGCGACAGCTCCTCCCTTCCCTGGCTCTGTTGTTGGCCTGTCTTGCCGCATCCTGGGTTTCACCACCAGTGTGGTGGAATTAAGGCACAACAGGACCACAGATCCATGTTTTGAGCCATCTTTATTTTTACATCCATCCGCATGGACCACAGACCACGCACCACCACAGAGTGCTATCGAGCTTGGATATCTTCCAGAACTCTTGCTGCAGCTGACAAGTGCTGGCAGGCCAAGCAGAGTACAGCCCTAGAAGCCATGGAGGAAAACTTTCAACTGGCCTTGAAGCAGTTCCAGAAAACCATCAGGTGGCTCAAGTAGGGGAAGCAATGCTGTACTCACTCTGTGTACAGTATGCATGAGACCCAGTCTGGGAGTCGAAGGAGTATTTTAACAGTCATCTCAATCACACCTACTCGCCTTCTTTAGAGAAAGCAGAGGTGGATAATGAGGGGGATGACTCGCTCACAACTCGGGAGAGGTCAACCTGGGGTGGACCAGCTCTTTATCCTCTTAAAGACATTCGAGGGTCTGTGGGAGTTTGCTCAACCAGTCTGCATGTTTCGTAGACTTAGAGAGGATATGCCCTGGGATGTCCTGAGGAGGTTGGGATCTCGGTCTTGTTGCAGGCTGTTCAGTCCTTGCCCAACTGTAATGAGAGCTTGGTGTTTTTTTTGTTTTTTTTTCTTCCAACAATAAGTTGGACTCAGAGTTTGACCTGAAGTCAGTCAGGTCTGCCTTTTATCACAAATTCTGATCTCAATTTATGGGACAGAAATTCTAGGTGGAACCAAGTGGCAGGCATGCTCCCTAGTGGTGTCAGGATCACATCTGGTTTTTGCAGGTGACGTGGTTCTCCTGGCTTCATCACCTGATGACCTCCAGCTTGCACTGGGACAGTTCACAGCTGTGTTCCCAGTTGGAAAAGAGTGGAAAAGTTTTTGGTTGAAGTGCAGCTTAGTATTTCCCATTAATGTGTCTATATGGGTTATGCTAACTTTGTGCAATTGAGGGGAAAAAAGATGTACATTTACATTTTTCAGTATGACAAAAATAAGCACATAAAGGAGACCTTCAATGCAGATGGTCAAAATGGCAATTCCAGGAGGTTTAAACATTCATGTTTTGTTGAAAACTAAGTTGGAAGCTGGTCTTTGGGTCTTTTAATTCAATGTGCAACATCAAATGTTTTAATCTATCATTGTGTTCCAGCCTCGCTGCATTGTTTGCATCAGCAGCAATCACCATCACCCACCTGGGACCACCCTGAAGGCCGCGTTTAAAATACTAAGCAAGTACGTACTGTTTGTCATTAAAATTTAATGATAATACAAATTATTGTTACTAATATGTATCATAGGCATTTTCACAAGGCACATTTCGATGAGAACTACTATATGAGCTGGAGAAGTTTTGCTCTGGATGTTATTGCTGACCCCTCGAACAACGTGGAAGTGAGTGCTGCATTATACTACCAGTAGACCTAATGACCTCTCCAAGCCTGAGTTGGACCTCTTAGTTCCTGTGGGATTTTTAAATCTGCTTTGTTGACAGGTGGGGAGAATTAACTGCCCGATGTTACTGGTTAATGGCTGTGACGATCAGAATTGGCCTACAGTGGAGACAGCGGAGGAGGTTAGTGATGCTCTAAGACAGGGGTCTCAAACCCGTGGCCTGGGGTCCACTTATGGCCCACATCATCCCTGCTTGCAGGCCGTATATTGACATGAAGAAATATAATGCAATTTGGCCTTTGAAGTTACTTTTTTTTTTTTTTTTTTTTTTTTTTTTTGTTAGGGAGAATTTGTTTTTTGTTGAAAGCAATATTAAAAAAGGTTCTTTTAAAAAGTAAAACATTATTTAATATAAAGGCAATATGAGCAGAGAGCCCAAACATGTTGAGGGACTGGCTGTGTTAGTTCAGTGAGAGAGTTATTTGTAAAGAAAACTATTTTCACTAGTAGTCCAAAACTAATGCGTACACTTATTTCTGCATTTTTATTTTGTTAAATACAAACAAAATTATAGCAGAAGTGCTGCCACGTGTCTGGCCATTAAGAGAGTACCAGTTTGTTTATTTGGTAGTTTAATGAAAGGCTTCAGTTAGTTAAGAGTGAGGGGGGAAGAATATTGCGTTCACATTTGAATTTATGGCTTGTTATACAGTATTTGAACTTTTTTTAAAAAAAAATTTGTGCGTGGTTTCTTGTTTTTTTTTTTTTTTTTTTTTTTTTAAGTTTGTTTGTTGTTCTACTTGAACACCAAAGTGGCCCTCCAATAAGATGACAGTGCCAGCAATGGACCACAGCTCATTTAAGTTTGAGACCCCTGTTCTAAGAGCATTGGTTTGTGTTCACACTCCAAAAACAATAAAAATTTCAGAATATGAACTTTGTTAAATGATGTCAGCATAAAATTAAAGTTGACCTCTGACCCACAGGTGGCCAGGTTGTTGCGTGAAGGTGGAAAGGAACACCTGCTGAGCAGATTAGCGTATCCGGGTGCTGGACACCTGATTGAGCCGCCATTCTCTCCTCATTTTAGAGCTACGAAATTTATCATGCTAAACAGTAAAGAGAAGGGTCAGTTTCTTTTTCTCTCTCACATACTCGCACACACTTCAACCTGACTTCCAGGAAGAATTTCTGGTTGTAACCACTATATTAGGTACACCTGAAAATCAAGGGGTTGAATTTTGAGGTCCCTTAAAAATGTTTACACACCAGGTTGCTAAAATCCTCTGCTTTGTGCTTTGTGATTTATTAGTTAGCTCTGTAACTGTGTGTGTTTCAGTGATATTACTGTGGGGAGGACACACCAAAGCTCATTCAGATGCTCAGGAAGACTCCTGGAGGAAGATCTTGAGTTTTCTGCAGCTTCACCTGTACCATAGCCCGAGTGTTAAAGCAAAACTGTGAGAGTCACATGATGTCGAATCACTGGTGTGATATACTTACCATGGTTTCATTCTGCAACTGCTTTACTTAGATGAGTCAGGCTTTGTCCACACGTACGCAGGTATTTGTAAACACTAGGATTCTGTGTCAAAAAAGCTCAGTTTGTTGTTGTTGTTTCAATGCAGGCATGAAGCCATAATAATTTTATAACCACATTTCTTATTATGAACCTTGCTTGATTATGTAAGCTCATAGTGAGTACGCGTTTTCCCCCATATCATTAGTCTAAACTGTTGCTTACATGAGAAGACCCTAAAAACACCTTTCATCCATACATAGTACTTTCAGTGCTAAGAAATATTATTATATACACACATACTTTCACTGATGTTTTAAGTAATTTAAGACAGTGTATTATTGTCTTAATGTAATTATTTGACTAATTAACCTCAGGTGAAGCCATGGTTGCCCGCCAGACAATAAGAAAACAAGTAGCTATTACAAACAAGAACGTAATAGGCAGTTAAATAAATAAAACAACAAAATGTGTAAAGCCGTGAGAGAAAGAACTTAAAGATACCTGGAAATTAGAAGATAAACAGAGACCATAGAGTCCAGCTAGCTTAAACACCAATGCTAGCGACTCAAGCCAACCAGACACATAAAAAGAAAAGTGTCAGTATGGCTCAAAGTCATGCGACACCAAAGGGGTTTGCAATACTTGATTCACCGCGATATGGATCTCTCAGCAAAGTGCAAGGATCTCCAAAACAGATTGAGACGTAACAATATTAGGATCTCAAAATGAAGTGAAGGAAAGGATATGGTCAGGTTTGTGAAACAACTACTTAAGTAGTTGTTTCAGCAAGTGCAAGTGCTTTAAGCTGATACTGTGCAAAGGAGGTAACACCTCATTAGTTTTTCTATTTCATTTGTTATTAGATTCCCCTTGTGTCTTCCAACCTCTGTTAAGTCTCCCTTGCCCTTTATGTGTTTCATGTCTGTCTTACGTTGTCAAGTTCAGGTTGTCATGTCTGCGTCTCATTATGTTTCCTGTTTTATTTTGAAGGGGTCCTGTGTTCCTATGTTCAATGTTTTTAGTTTTACTCTCCCCTTGTGACGTTGTTATGTTCATGTGTCAGCTGTTTCCCCACGTGTTTCCGTTTCCCTCATTATCCTCCTGTGTAGGGATGGGTACCGGTATCCGGTGCCATCATGGTTCTGACATAAACGGTAGTAACCAGACCGAAAAGCTGCGCACATTTCGGTGGTTTTTTTTTTTTTTTTTTTTCCTGAGCTGTGATACACTTTAGATTCTAGCCAATCATTTTACGTTTCCGAGGATAGTAGGCGGGTCCAGGTACGTACGTTCCTGGACCCGCCTACCCACCTAGCGGTCAAAAGTCTGGCTGTACATCACAGCAAAATATGCAAACTAAGCAGCCTGCAGCAAGTGCTTTAAGCTGATACTGTGCAAAGGAGGTAACACCTCAAATCCAATGAAACACCTGGCAACGCATAGCGTTTTTTTTTTTTTTTTTTTTAAAGCCGAGAAATGCGCATTATTTGATAGCTTGCTGCGAGACCTCACACCGTGCACATCTACTGCGGGTGTAGCCGTAGCCCTGCCAGTGTAGCAGGGATGATGATGGATGATGATGGCAGCAGCAACCGTTCTTCTCTGCGTGAGTAGTTTAATGTTGTTCGTGTGTAATTTACGTTGAGTAGGCTAACCATGTTATTATATTAATGCATGTAAGGTGAACTAGCAAACACCATCGTAGTTACATGCGGCTGTCTTCTTGTTTGATGGCAGATACTCCCTTCACCCTGGCCAAAAAGGCTAAAATGACCAAAGAAAAAGTGGGAAACAGCTAAACATGAGAGGTTTTTGGACAAAGTTAGTGTTTTTTTCCATTGATTAAGCTCTGCTTCCAGCCAAGAGTGATACCATATTTGCCCCATAGCTGCAGAAAAGGCTAACATTGTTATCTTTTTACAAAAAAATCAGCTGAACATCAGGTTTTTTGGACCAATTTTGTGTTCTCCATTCTTTAAGCACCGGTTTGAGCACCGGCACAGTTTCAAAAGTACCGGTTTGGCACTGGTATCGGATAAAACCTAAATACCCATCCCTACTCCTGTGTGTCTTCAGTCATTCCTTGTCAGGTCGTCTGTTGTTCACGCCATGTTCTTTACACCAGGTTTCTAGGTTTCATGTCCAGGTTTTTTCATATTGTTTGTTTAGATTTCCCAGTTTGGGTTTGTGTTAATTTTGCTTCAGTTTGCCTTTTGTTTGTACCTTTTACCAGCCTCATTAAACGGCTTGCTTTTTGTTAACATTCAAGTTTTGTTCCCTGTTCCTTGGAGTCTGCATTTTGGGTCCTTCTCGTTAATTCATACAGTCTGCCCTCGCCAGACTGACAATTAGTGATGGGCAGATAAAGCTTCATGAAACACTGAAGCTTTTCATCCAATTGATCCACCCCAGCGCAAAGCGTCTTGAAGCTTCATTTGCTCTAGTAGGACACCTACTGGACGTAAAAATATTAGTTGGCATGAATTTGAAGACTGTGGCATTTTGCACACAGCCTGTAAATGTCAACAACAAAAGGAGTGTGTAAAACATCTATATTGTAGTGATGGCAGTATACTGTGTATATTTATACTGGCAGTATGGAAAATGATCATTTGGAAATGCTTAAAATGGAAATGATCATTTACTGTGAGGTGTGGTTGGGGTGTGGGCAGTGGTTGTGCTTTTGTAACGTTCAGGTATGGACAACTACACACTGAGGCTTTGAGCCTCAGTCCTGCCCACATTTTATTCTGTAAAAACTAATTTTTCACTGCTTTTATGACCTTTAAGTGGGGAGAACATAGCTAGGATTTAATGACTTAACAAATCTTTTAAATTCTTTGTCCTCCAATGCTAAATGGCTGGGAGTCCTCAATCACTATGCTAACCAGGTCTTCATCAATTTGAGATTGTTCTCCTGAAGAAAGACAACAAAAACAAAGCACAAATATAAATACCACACATGTAACTTATAACAGCTGTATAACATTGTTATATCTTTTAGTTACATTACTGCATGCTACATTATCATGGCATTTGATAGCTCACCTGGTCTTGCTCCACTATCGGTGTTCCCCTTATTCTCATGCAAAGCTCTGTAGTGCCTAAGCATGGATGAGGTGTGGTTGTTATATCCCAGCTCTCTGGCACATAGCAAACACTTCACCTTGTACAAAAGTAAAGACGGCTTAACATAAATTGCATTGCACCATCAGTATTATGAAAATACATCTTCTGTAAAAATTTACATACCTTTTAGGGAGGAATAAAATCAAAATGTTCCCACACAGGGAAGGACATCCTCCTCTTCTTAGCTGGCTCCATTCTCTCCTGACTTTCTCTCCTCACTCTCATAAACCTCCAAACTCTCACTAACCTTAACTCTCCATCAAACACCCACATTTTTGAATGAAGTCTGAGGGGTTTATATCTCTGTCATAGCTCGCGGCAAAGTTCGAACCGCTTCATGAACCAGTCACGTGGTACAGCCGGGCAGCGAGGCTTCGGACGTCATCATTTTCAGCTCCTACCATAAATGAAGCAAGCCTCGATACGCGCATCGCGGAAACGCCCCCTCAATTACTCGACACAAGCTTCGAAGCCTCGATACAGAACATCACATCACTAGTAACAATGATGACTGAACTGGAACTGGTGGATGTCTGGTGTCATTTCCATCCTAACAGAAATTTTACATTTGTGTCCCAAATACATGGAAGGTACACAAGGATAGACTTTTCATGTCAAAAAAACGACATGTATAGGATAAAACAGATGACAATTGAATCAATCATTGTTTCTGACCATAGCCCAGTTATTATGAAAATGAATATAAGATCAAATGATAATTTAAAGATAAAGTAAAAAGACTAGAGAGAAAACATCAATAATATACATTTAAAAAGCTAAAAGAAGCTAGACAACAATTAGATGAGCTACTACCATACAAGGCAGAAGAGGGTCTCGGATATATTAATAAAAACTGTTATTGACCTTTCAGCTCAGAAAGGCACAGTTCCTAAGATCAGAAATTCAGAATTGAAACTCAAACTAAAGAAATATTCAATACTTATGTAAAATATTACAGACAGGAGCCTCGCGGAGTGATGCGTACTGTGCTTCAACATAATATTACCGTATTGTGTGTGTGTGTGTGTGTATAACCACTTTTTAAGTTTTGTGGATATTATACATGGTTATGCTGAGGATATGTCGGCCAATTTCCACTGGAAATGCCTTTTGGTTAAACTGTTAGCAAGGAATTTGCATTTGCACTGTTAATCTTTTATAAAACTTTAATGCACATAAAAAACAGCTGCTTGTTTAAGTGAAAATACATTGATTTTTTTTTTTTGCACTAATAAAGTTGTGGAGTTGTAAAGTATTTTGTCTAGTGTCAATTATATTGTCAGTTATATCGTTATTGCAAATTTTCAAATGTATATTGTGATAAATATTTTTGGTCATATCGCCCTGCTCTACTATGCACTGTACTAGCTATTGCCCAGTAAGACTAATATGTGTGGACTAAAACATTTTAACATCTATTTTAGCCAAAAGAACCAAAATTATATAAAGAAGTTGAATTATTTTAAACTGAACGGTCCTATATCAGCAAATGTTGTCTTTCTGTGTTAAAAATGAAAAGAATGAAATAAAAAGTTAAACAGACGGTCCAAGAAGTTAACTTCTGGCTTCAGGAAATCAAAATGGTGATGGGCAGACAGCTTCAAACCATGGAGTCCCTCACAGTGTTTCCTTTATTATGTGCTTAGGAAAGCCAAGTAAAGAACTAAATAAAAGTTGCATTTAAAACCGCTGCAGGTTATTAGGAGTGCACATCATTTGAACAGTCTTTACAGGCCAAGCATATATCTCCATCTCTCTGTCTAACAGTAAGATGTCTGTGATATATAATAATCCAGAAACTTTAAGCCGAGCATCCCGAGGACTCCAAATCCTGCTTCCTTCCCTGAGGATGCCTGTGTGTAAAGTGAAGGCTAGGAGCATGCTGGTGTTCAGTCACCTGAGCAGCATAAGAGTTCGAATGTGCTCAACAAGTCTCAGAGTGGGTCGGCTGATAGGATAGTGAGGTGGCAGCTTCACTTCAGAGCCCGACGGCATCACAGAGTATCTGCAGGACCGAAACAGATCTGAGCTGTCAGACTTTGGAGCATTTACACATTTCTTCTTTATAATAAGAAGTTAACGTGAGCACGTATGTACTTAGTGACTGTCGTGGCTGTCCTGAGCATACCTGAACTCCTCTCTGAAATGCGAGTGCAGGTGCTGAGCCAGCTGGCTGTTGTACTGCAGACAGGCCAGCAGGAGGTGGAGGCGCTGGAACAGCAGGACGGACTGAACAGGACTGGGGACCGACACTTGCAGGCCCGTCAGAACCAGCACCACCTGCTGGACCTGGTAACCAATGAAGGAGAGCTGCGGGGATGGAGAGGGTCAGCGTTTGAGTTATTCTTATCATTCTGACAGAAATCACAGTTAAATCTGATGAGACCTTTACCAGGTGGGGATGAGGCTGCAGGACTCTAAGGATCCAACCGACAGACAGGAAGTTGTCAGCAGAGACACACCTGCTGGTCTGAAACACGAAGAGTTGAACAAAAACTGTTTGTTTCTTGTTATGTGGATATTCAGAGCTTTCTTGGACCATATCATAGCAAATAACAAATGTTTTAAAGCTATGCAATCTGTATATAGCAGTTGAACTGTTTAGATAAGTCTTTATTGATTAAATATACTGTTTTTTTATGAACTACTGTGTACACAAGAATAAGAATAACAATGTATTAAGCTAAACTGGCTGACACTTTCATATTATTCTTGTGATTTCCTATTGACCCTGTTTATTTAATGCAGGCCATGTGACCCTTTTCTGGTTTAAAAAGGATGGCGAGCCAACAAAGGCCTAGGAGCAGGATTCTTAACACAACATTTCCCCCGTTTATGGACAATAGCGCTTGGACATTTCTCATGGACACCCAGATAAAAATCATGGACTTTCTCTCATCAGTGTGGACCTGTTTTCTTGAATTGGTGGTGTGTTATTTATGGGGAATATTATTGAGCTTGAGAAACTGTATTGTTTGATCTAAGCTACAAGACTGTTTAGTTGTCTTTGTGCACTTTAAACCGGGCACCACTGCACCAGGAGTAATTAAGTTTTTCCTTCTCTTTCCTTGTTATTTTTCCTTGGTTTTGTTTAAATACATTGTACCTGCAATAGCGTTCTGTGTTGTGTATTTATTGATTACTGACCATCAGCTTCAGTAGCCATTCTTTAATCTTCTGATTAATAATATTCTGCTTAATACCTGACGTGTATTAATTCATTAGTGTTTCATCAGTGTTACAGTTGTTTAGTTTTTGTAATTCCCAGGAGAGCCTGAGGTGTTGCATAAACACACTTTACTCACAGCTGAGAAGCACCCCCGTTGTACGCTTTATCAAACTCACCACGTGGCCTACGAGCAGCAGTTCAAAGAGCAGAGAGGCGGCAGTGTCCAGATAATCAGCGAGTAAGGCCTGAAGCTGTAAGAGGCACAAGGTTTAATGCATCGAAGGCACATGAAAGACACTTGATGTGAGCAGAGAGCAGCTCACCTCTGAGTACGTCAGAAATCCTCCGCTGTGAGTTTGTGGCTGAGGGTCACATATTAAGGCAAGCAGCATTCGGGAGGCCAGAGCACCTCTGCAGGGAGACAACAGTTAATGCAGAAAAGGGAAGGTGTGCTAACATCTGGAAATGAGCTTTATAACTCTTCTCCGGGTTTCACCAGACTATAACAAAGGAAAGTAGCGCCAGCTGCAACCAAAGAAATGATAGAAAATCTCCCTGAGAATAATCACATTTATTATTTTCTCACTTTTTATTTACTATTGTTAATAGATAAACCTCACAAACACACTGGAGACAGATCAGTCTATAAGCCATGAATCAGTGTACATTTCTCTCATTTTAATACAGAAAAAAAAATAAGACTCCTCTGGAGCTCCATCACACTGGCATCATTATCAATCTATCGTTCAAGCCTGTATGATTCAGATTTATACCAGTTTTTACAAGAATTTTTCTCTTATAATATTTCACAAAGACACCAGTCTTCTTTTGTAACCACATCATCTTCAAAAAGTGTGTAATAATGTGTCCAGTATTCATTTCATTTTGATCCTAAACCCTTCGAGTAGTTCTGCAGTCCTCTTTGTCATTGTGTATCATCACTGTGTCAGTTAGTGTATTGACTTCCTTAGATGTGGATCCCTCACTTGTAGATACATAGAAAATCTCTTTATTCCAATCTAAGCTCCTTTTAGGCCTTTACAGGAGCTGCCAACAGATATTTCAACATACCTGAAATGAGGACTGTTTTACGAAAGGAACAAACATACACTGTGTTCTGTTTACTTTTTGGCAGAGAGCAGGCTGAGTCTGGCAGCTTCGACCTCCGTCTCTCTGAACATGATGGCGAGCGTGTCAACGATCAGAGAGCTCAGTCTGAAACACAAACAGCAGAGCTTCAGTCACATGCTCATCATCATCGTCATAGCAACACACAGCAAGGAAGATATGACCTGCAGTTAGTTATTATATTGTTACTATAAATATTATCACAGTCGCAGATTCTTTCAGTGTTTTAGGTAATATTGCGGTCTTCATCCACTCACTCTGGATTTGTTCCTGAACAAACTGAATCCTGTGAATACTGTTGTTGTTGGTATAACCGCACGCAACAATAACAGGACATGTCCTCAGTACCGATAAGTGCGAACGTTAATGGGACTATAATGTAAACTTCAGCTCTTTACATGTTCTTTATTATCTACTTTATGAATGAGGAGGTGAAACTGCTTCAGGTTCGACAGGAGAAGGCAGAGAGAGGAAACCTGCCAGTGAGCAGGTTAGGTTCACAGTGTGTTATGCTGTTAATGCAAACTAAGTTTAAGTTAGCTTGTTTAAAGAAAAGTCAGTTTCCCTCATCTCAGGCTTCAAAAATCTGAAGTTTTCACAAAACCCACTTTCTGGAAACAGCTGTGAAATAATGCACATCATCTCTGTAATCGCCACGCTGAATACAGTCAGAGAAACACTTAATGAATCTGAAATCTCGCCTCTGTGGAGCTATGAACACCTGCTTAGGGGCTTACAAGAGCTGATCTGCTGTGTAGAGTCCACCGAGGCTCTGGCGGCTGTGAAGACATCCCTCCAGAGTGCAGAGCAGGAAAGTACACACCTCACTGGACTGGAAAACAGAAAATGAGTCATTCACTGCAACTCACAGGCACGTTCTGTACGTCAAACACACAGTGCCGAGCAGGTTTTATAAACCTTACCCTCCAGAAGAGCCGGCGCAGCGTAACGCTGCGGTGCGCGGCGGTCCTCAGCTCCTGCAGCAGCAGGTACATACTCTCCACGCTGATCCCGTCCTGCAGGAGCTCGGAGCTCAGCTGGCCAAACAGGTGAGCCGTCCGCTCCCAGCTTAAATATAACATCAACATTAACACTGACGTTTGAGCCTGTTAGCAATAACAAGTTTAAATGAGCCTAAATTCGTCACAGCCCGCTGTGATGAACCTTCAGGGCTCAGATGAGGTTTCTCAGAGCAGGTCGAAATCTCTGGAAATGTTTTTATATAAATCTTTATATTGGAATATGAGCGCTACAGCTCAGCACAGCCAAGATAAAATAATATTTCAGTTCATTAAAAATATTTCATGGTCTCATAATTTAAGCTCCACTCAAATGTAAACTAAACAAATGTACGTGTTTGCAAATATTAAATGTGCAGTGAAACATCTGGAGCTGATGCAAAAGAGGTGCAGTTCTCCTGAATGTGAACTTCTGCATGATTATGCGTGGCTGATGCAGGCGGCTGTAGCTGCCAGCTGTCTGATAGGCTTCACCTCAGCTAACTGCAGTCACTGAGCTGGAGCTTTGTGGGGAGCTACCATACTGTAATCTACAGCTACTCCAGGATGCCTCGGCTTCAGTCTCAGAGAGTATCCGCAGCACTAATCAGTAGAGTGGAGTCCAAAACCAGTGGGTGCCGTCACAGTGGCTATGTCCAGTGTATTCTATGAGTGAATGATTTCTGTTTCCACAGTAACAAACTGACCTGTGACCTTTATTCTGACTGGACAAGCAGGAAGTTGTGTGTCTGCAGTCTGCACAGAACAGTTAATTACCTGATGGCAGGAGCAGACAATGAAACGCAGTTCCTCCTTCTGTAGAGCGGATCTAACAAAAGGGTGGACCTCTGAACACACACACACACACACACCTCAGAAATCTGAGCGAGTACACCATCAGACACATGTTTTATACTTTTATACTTTTTCATTTTATACTTCCTGTTTTTTCTTATTTTGTATTTTCTTTGTGTTTATGAGCCTTTGTGATCTTCTGGTTCTTGGTATTAGTTCTTTATCGTTATAACTAAACTAGTTCTCAGTGTAGTTACAGATCACTTTAGGGTGATTAGTTCCCTTTAGTGCTCCCATTCTGTCCTTTCGTCTTTCTCGTCCCCCTTTCAGTTGTGCCTCACTTCCTGCTTTATTTTGATAGTTGTTCCTTGTGTTTGCTTTCAGTTTTGCTTCTTTTGTCTCATCCTCTGTGGTTTAGCTCAGCTGTGTTTTGTTCTCCCAGCTATCTCCACTTCCCTCATTACCTTTCTGTGTGTATGTAACAAACAGCTTGCCTTTTGTTACATACAAAAGTTAATCCCTGTTTTCTGTGTCTGCATTTAAAGTCCATATCATTACACAGGACACGCTCTGTATAACCTGCACACTGTGACATTTACTTACTCCAAAAATCCACAGGGCACCTTTAAGCTCCACTTTCATATAAATAACCACAACATTTCTAAAGCTAACAGTCAATGTGTTAAATACTATTCATAGACAGTCTTCACTCACAATACTGAAGCTGTTCCACAAGCTCTGCAGGTGGAGGTAAAGTCTGGACGTCTCTGAGACGGCGTACAGGTGGAGCTCCGCCTCCCACTCCTCCTCGCTGTCCACGCAGCCTCGTCTCAGCAGGCGTGACAGGACCGAACCGATCCTCCTTTGTAACTGTAACAGCACAGCGGCGAAACAGAGCTCGACCAAATTTACAGAGACGTGTGACCCTTGTCTAAGTTACTTCAAATTGAATTTGAGTAGATCTTTATCGGAACAACCGCACGTTTATACCTGACCACTCTCGAGGGTCATCAGGCTTTTCTCTGAGAGCAATGGCGATGAGGCAGGTGAGACTGAGGGGGAGTAAAAGGGGGGAGGCTGCGGGACTCTCGTGAGGCCGAGAGTCTCTGGGTTCGGGCACGAGGCTGAGCGGGTGTGCTTTAACACTGGGGGGAGCTCCTCCTTCCTCCATTGGCTGCTGGAGAGAAGAAACAGTGCAGACATCAGGTTTATGGTTTCTGTGAAGTGTCTGCATCATCAACTGCGTGAGTTTCATGTCGTATTCCAGCTCCACAAAACAATTAAAAACACCTTCCTGATCAGCTAATGGTTTCGGTTGCTAGTTTGAAGTCTACCTGAACACAACACAAGGATTATGTAGTAAATTAACATCACACTAGAGCCAAATAAGCCTCTAAAATATGCTTTGCTTTGGGATATTTCCCTCTGCAGGCCTCATGGTCTCAGAACTTTATTGTTTTTCTGCACAAATGTTGCAGCTTAAAAACAGAAAGAGCTCTCAGGTAGATTCACACAGTCGTGATAGTCGTGCTCCTGAGACTTCACGCTGTCAGCTCATTCTTAGGTTCAACTTTACAAGCAGTCTAAGGTTTAGGAGTGGCAGTGAAAGAAAAGTGTGTACGTTTAATGACCTACCGGGGGTGAGCACAGCTGAGCAGCAGGGAACGTTAGCGTGAGACAGCTTTTACATTTTATGCTGTTTGCGTCTGTTTTACAGCGCTTCGTCGTTACCAGGCAACAGTTTGGTGACAGTAAATCTGTTCCTTCCTCCCTCCATCTCCTGCCTCATTCACAGAAGAACTCAAGGAGGATCGGAGCCCCGCATGCAACCAAGTAAAAATGCAAACTGTCCAGTAGCGAACCAGCAGGTTCCCTTGTTGTGGGAATTTATAAAAACGTGTTTGGAAAACACATCTCTACATTTCAATCATCAGTGGGCACATTCTGCTGAAAGAGGATAAATGATGGACCAGCAGTACCAGGTGGATGTTACCTGCTGCCTGGTGTGTGGATGAAGCACTGCAGGTGTGATATTGAGGAGCAATGCTGGAGTCACTCTGTGAACATGTTAATGAGCAGCAGGTAAACTAGTCCCTGGAGTAAATAAGTCATGAGCTACCTGAGACACTGAGGTGGTCATTACATACTCAGGTAAAGTGGCTCAGCTGTTAACAAGTTCACAACAGACAACCACATTACAGTGTTGAAGTATCCCACACATAAACTTTCACTGTCTGCCTCACTCCTGCACACTCTGCAGCTTCTAAAATGATGATAACCAAATTCAACACTGGCATTACGTAATGTGTTTGCAGGGAGGACTTAAAAGCCTTTATGTGTGAGTATCCTAAAATAAAACATTCTTCTGAAGTGTATCTGTGTTTTACTCACCTCTCTGTAGAAAAACCTGTGGAGGAAATGGACACACAGGATGGCTAGAGTTACAGATAAAGAAACAAGACGACACATAAACCTCACTGGTGTCTTTCCAAAGGATCAAATCTCTGAAGAGACCATTCCACATATCTCTGACGCGTCTTACAAAAAGCATAAACTTCAGTCTAATAGCATTGCGTAGCATCATTAAATCACATAAACTGTCTCAGTTACCTTGTAATGTGCTTGTTATTTCAGGACAGTGGCTGTTTCTGCGAGAGGGCGAGGCTGTAGGAGGAAGGCCCTCTTTCTTGTCTCTCTTTAACCAATTGCGTTGCTTCGCTGCAGGTTTTCCGGTGACGTAGACGATCCGTATGTGTTGGCAGCGTTCCTGATGCTTCCCACTGAGGAAATCTGGGAGGTCGTTCACCTGTAAAAAAACACAATGCTGTAAAGATTATAAAATGTGACAATATGAGGGAGCAGAATTGGAAATAAGACAAAACCAAGCGGTACAGAAATGAGTCGACAGAAAACTGACATTAGCTCATCAATTCTGATGAGCGACTATTTTTCAAGCAAATTTTGGTTTTGTAGAAACTATTAAACAAACTATTAATAAAAAGATGAATCTATACATTATCATGAGTTTCAGCCCTTAAAATAAAATCGGATATTTACAAAATAACAAGATTAAATAAAGATAATGTTTATATTTTGTGCCATATACAACCTTTGAACATATATACTGTGCACTTATAGTGGGTATTCGCACATCTTTCATGGATATTGATCATCTGCTGTAGACTGATTTTGATCCTGTGTGTAATAAAAGGATGTAGGATAATCCCACACTACTTCAGTAATCTTGAGGTCCAGGCACTGGGGGGTCCAATCCATGACTGATATCACTCTACTGTGTGTTTTTCCCTCCTGACAACATCTCATCTCTCCCTCAGATCTGGTTCAACAATTTTCAGTCCAGTTCTTGTGTCATTTTAATACGTCAACCTTTTCTTTGTTTCCCTTCCTTAAGAACAGCTTCATGACAGCCGCTCTTCCACTGAGACCTTTTCTGATGAGGCTTCAGTGATCAGCAGCCGATCAGCTGAAGGTCCAGGTCCTCCTCTCATATTTTTCATGGATATTGATCATCTGCGAAAGATAGATTTTAAATCTAAGTTTTCAGCTAACAGATCTTTGTGAATAATGTTGTTGTTGTAAAAATATTATTTTGTGCCTGTGAAACTGTGTCATCTTTGGCAACTAAATGACAGAAAGAATGATTGTGTTTTTTATGACACACTGCTGTTGTCATAAAATAGTAAACTGGTTCTTTGCTAACATTCTGTTATGTGTGGAAACAACACTGGTTCATTTAAGTTAAGATCCTTTTTTATGCTTGGATCATAGTTACTTTGAAAGCCTGGAGAAGTATTGCTAAAGAGCACTTAAAAAACAGCAGAAACATCTGTAAAATACAAAGAAATCAAGAGTGGGTCAAAACTTCTGGATTGTATTTTGTCAGATTTTATTTTATTGAGTGACTCTAATTTATTTAACTGCTTTATCAATGTTGCATTGAATATGTTGGCGGCTGCTTTGTCACGGGAACTTGAATAAAGCACGTCTCATCTTCTGAGCGGCTTTAATTTTGCGTTTGCCAAAGATCGCGTTACAAAAGACCTGATTTCTGTTTGTTACAGTGAGCAGGTTCGAGTCCCAGTAAGTTTCCATCCCTTCATTGGGAGCAACACGCTTCATGTGCATCATTATTTATTCACTCAGACGGCTCCCAGTGCTCTGAGGATCCTCCACAAAGTGGGTGCTGAAGCCATGGAGAGGCCAGCACAGGTCATCAGGTGGTAATCTTAGAGTTAATGCAGGTGGGATTAACTCTGTTAGGGCCGAGTTAAACCTCTGACATAACGAGATGAAGTTAGAGACTCAGCGCGACTTTTGCTGCATGTATTGCAGCTCTGTATTGTGTGGCATTGGAACTATTTTAAGCTTTTAAAGTTTAATTAAAATCTGAGGATAACGGCTTCCTCATTAACGGTTTGTCTGTGCTGTTTCTGCTGCTCTTTGGCAGGTTGATATACATGAAGTACTTGAAACGGTCACATGGGCAGCCCTAACAATAAGTACATACCAACATTACTGACAGCTGTTAATCATACCTGAGTCCTGCTCCGTGATTGGTTTCCAGGCTTCCTGCAACTCAGGTGCTCTGAGGCTCAGTGCAGCTCAGTATGAGCAGACATGAAATATGCAAACCAGAGCAGGTGTTACGCTCTTGTTCTCGCCATCAGCAGTAAAGGTGAGAAGTGAAACCTATAAATCGAACTAACTCGTGTGTAATCTGAAGAGTTTAACAGGGATTAATCAGCAGAAGCCAGTTAGTCAGTTAACGCACCATGTGACATGCATGTAATTTAACGTGCTTTAGTCGTGGTTTGGCTGTTACTCAAGGTTATGTCAGTTAAGTCTCCAAAAACCTAAACTTATTCAGTTTACTGTCAAATTAGACAGAAAAAATTGAGCTTTAACATATTCTGCTAATAGAACTAGCTCTAAAGATCCACTAATTACCTCATTGGGTTCAGCTTTAAAGATGTCACAAGTCAAAAATAATAGAAACCTATGGGGTCCTAATTATAAACTGCAAACTTCATCCATATTTATCTCTAAATGTTCTTAAAAAATCTGGAGCTTGGGTTTAAACCTAAGCGTGAAGAGTTAAACGTCAATATCAAGTTTAGATTTAAAGTGACTGTAAACTCTCATCTTTACGGCTCTGGTCAGAAAAAAGCTAGACGAAAGGCCAGAGCCATTTAAATGTGTGTGATGCTTCTTCAGCCCTAGCTCTCAGCCGAACTTCACTGCAGGAATATCAACCAAAGTGCAAACAGGTCACAACCCTTTGGACTTTGTTTTGCTGTCTTCTCTGGTTTGTTCACAGTTTAGGTTTCAAAGATAACTGAGATTTTCCTTGACTCAACATCCACTCTGTGATGTCAGTCTGGAGATTATTTCATCTTGATGCATTCTCAATCATCCAGGTAAGTTAATCTCCAAAGGTTGATTCTGTTCATCTGGATGTAGCGTTTTCAGTGGGAGAAACGTTTCGTCACTCATCCAAGTAACTTCTTTAGTCGACTGAAGAAGTCACTTGGATGAGCAGAATCAACCATTGGAGATCTGGAGAATATTTTTAAAAGAAATACAGATATTTTCTTCTACAGCCACTTCAAAATGTAAGCCTTGTCTTGTCCTCTTTCACCTGATGTGATACAAGTTGCAGTTTTGACACAAATCCCCCCTGAACACAGCGTGTAGACTCATTGCAACACAGCTTCCAAATGCAATGTTAGGATTTAACTATTAAAGTTTTTGAGCATTTACTGAACAAACGAGACATGAACACTTCACAGTATGCTTATTTTCTCGATTCATTGATAAATATTTGGTCTGCACAACAATATCCATGACAGACATTAAAACAGTCACGTCATCATTTAAGATAAAAATACTGGAAATGAGTGCTTTAACTCTGTACTGTTTCTTTTAAAATTTTACTTTTATTTACCTTAAAAATAACTTACCTTAAACGCCAATTTAATAGAAAATCCAATAAATATGGTAGAATGTTTTTCTGTTGATTTTATATCAATATTAAAAAATATATATTTTTTATCATTTATTGAAAAAACCTTAACTAAGTCTTCACAGTATTTACACTTATTTTCTCCAATAATAACTATCTATTGGCAAAATACTATTTTTTTTTTCAAAACATCGTATCTTACTTTATTAAAATCAGGATATAATAGGTCATGTTCAGATTTTTTTGTTTGTTTTTTCGTTTAATAAAAACAGCTTTTGGATTTTGTGTCGGTTAATTAGGGCGGGATTAAAGCAGTAGAAACAAAAATAAATACTTTTTTAAATCACTCAAACTCACCAGCTCAATGTAACGCACGCGCGTGAAGCTAACAGCTGCAGTGAGAGTGCGTGGCGAGTACTCGGTGAGGTACACGCACTCGTCGCTGAGCACCACGTGCATGTACACCTTGTTGATGGACTCGGAGAGCACCACGCACGGCTCGTAAGCCCGGATCCGTTCGTACACCCTCCGCTCCAGCTTCCGCTGCAGGAACGAGTCCAGCCGCGCGTTCCGCCGGCACAGCAGCGACCCGGAGCCGCTGTGGGCCATGACGGGACCGCTCCGTGGAGTGAAAAGTCGAGTTAAGATGAACACACGCCGCTGGTTCTGTCCCGGTTCTGGACAGTGAGCTGTAGGTAAAGCGCCAATGACTCGAGCCGTCAGTGCTTCTGCTCTCTGATTGGTCAGCGAAGAGGAGCGGAACATTGCTGATTGGCCAAACGCAATAATTATGTAGTAATTACTGTACTTAAATAATATATGTCATGATTAAATAAATAAGTATATATATGTGTGTGTGTGTGTGTGTGTGTGTGTGTGTGTGTGTGTGTGTGTGTGTTTTACTGAGCCGTCTGAGTGAATAAATAATGATGCACATGAAGCGTGTCCTCCCAGTGAAGGGATGGAAACTTACTGGGGCTCAAACCTACTCACTGTACCTCTTTTTATATGTTTTGTACAAATAATGGTTTGATATGGAATTAAACCTCATTTGATATTTAACGTTAGTTATTAATTAAATGATTCTGTTTATTCATAATATTTTGGGGGAATATTTGTTAATTTCTCATATTTTATTTGCTTAAAATAGATTACAGGTTGCAGTTTTATGAAGTCTGCGTTAAACCTTTTGAATGATAATAAAATATTTTTGTTGATTATTTCGATGTTGTTGCACTTTCTGACTCTTACCACTAAGAGACGGCAGACTGCAGATTATCACAGTTTCTTCCTGTGTCTCTAACAAGGTTCAGTGAAGAATAAATCTTTGTGCTGCTGCTGCTCAGGGACATATTGCGTTTGTGTGAAGCATAAAAAATGCTGAAAATGTGGCATTGTCTCCTTCATCCTCCTTGTCCTCCTCATCTTCCTCGGGATGACCGTTTCAAACGCAAAGGCGGTTTGAAGGGAAGTTTTGTAACGGGATGAAAATATTAACGGAGGACCACACACACACACACACACACACACACACACACACACACACACACACACAGCATGAAAGTTGTTGTTCTTGCAGTGTTGTTTCAGAGTCAATCTTTTTCACTCAAAGAGATTTGGTAAAGATTCAAATTCATCTTAATCTGCTGTTTGATTCTGTCTTAAAAAAATTCTAAATTTTGTGTTTTCAACATCCTCAACTCTGAATAGACTCCAAAACACCACAAAAAAGTGAATGTTTTTAAAGACTAAATCATAAAAGTGATGCCCTTTCTCTTGTTGGGTTACAGCTGTCACTGCTTGCAGTTTTAGTTTACTGGTCCTTGTGAGCCGATCAGTACTGTACTCCTTTATCACCATCAGCACCATCTTCCTCACCATCACTGTGTCTGTGTGCAGCTGCAAAGAGCAGCGGTGGGCTGACCGCGCACACTACCGTCTTTGTTCTGCAGAAGAAGAAGTAAACACTTTGCCAACAGACAGAGGGAGAATATAGCCTCATGACTAACACACACACACACACACACACAAACACACACTGGATTTGGTTGGTTATGACCTTTGTGGCATTTTGAAAGTATCAAGGATTGTAACATCTAGTCTTTTTACTGAATCAAAAGGAGATGCTGGAGTTTCATGAGTTTGTGTTTGTCATTTAAATTCAGTCTTGCTTAATACACAACATTCAAATTACTGTCACCTTACAGTAATCCTGATACTTGTACTTGATGTGTTCAGTTTAGTTATTTGCACTCGCGTTCAAACTACTTCCAGTCTTCTTCTTCTTCTGGCGTTGTTACAGCAGATGATCTGCCTCCATCTCCTCCTATCCCAGCATCCTTCTTCTGCCTGGCAGTTCTATCTTCATCATCCTTCCTCCAGTATGTCTTCTCACCCTCGTCTGCATATATGCAAACCATCTCAGCCTCTCTGACTCCGAGCTGTCCCCCTGTCCTCCGCTTGCTTCCAGTGAATATCTGAACATGTTCAGCTTGGCCTCCAAACCAACATCACAGCAGAGGGTTAAGGTTTAATTAATAACTACTACTAGTTAGCACCTCCACCCTGCCAGCAATCTCTTCTTCTTGTGCACTCTGTTGCTTTGGATGGTTCTACTGACTTTCACACCTCTTCTCTGCAGAGCATCCTTCCACTTCTCCAGGCTCTCCTCCACCTGCTCCCTACTCCCGCTGCAGATCAAAGTTTCATCTGCATCTGTATTCTCTATAGATGTTTGCAGATCTCCAGTAAATTGCCCAAATTGCTCAGAAATGTACATTTTTACAGTTGTAGCATTAACAGACACCCCAGAGTTGCTTTTCGAAAAGACAAACAGACTCACACAGCTTACAGTCAAACATTTGAATGTTTGAACTCTGATTTTGATTCACGGTTTTAATAAATATGAGAGAACACCGTGTTTATTTCTGACTGTGGTATTTATTTCAGTTTCTGAGGCTGTTCTCGGGATCTTTGTCAGACTTGTGGTTTCGTTTTTAATAAATCTGGAGAATTGTTTTATTCAGAAGTTTGATGTTCGGTCCTGTGATGAACAAAAGTCCAAACAAAAGACAAAGATGAACAGAGATCTCTCTCTCTGTGTGTGTGGGTGTCGAGCAGTCGATGGTCTGTTTCCTCCCAGCAGCAGCTGATCTGATCGGAGGCTGTCCGAACTGAGCCGAGCAGAGCCGAGCAAACGGCGACAGGTCGACAGCAGGAACCACGAACATCACTGAGCGATAAATAGGAGATAATTTCAAGACTGAATTAGTCCGAACACGGCTGAACACTCCGCAGGGATGACGGCTCTAACTAGCTGGGAGCTGTGCGTAAAGTACGCGCTCTTCATCTTCAACTTCGTCTTCTGGGTAAGTTTAAACACGCGGGATGAAATATTTAAAGCTCCAGCCGCCCGTGTTTATTCATTTGCGCACAGAAATAAGTCTTCATCTCTCAAATTTGAGCCTGGAAAGATGAAAATGTATGTTTGTGTGATGTAATTTGTGTTTAAAAGAGACGAACCGAGGAGCGTCTTGTTTTGATTTAGCCTATGGCATTTTGAACACTAGTGTGTTTTGTCGTTCCGGTTTGTGTTTGCTCTTTTATATGAAGCTGATAATATTAATTTTGTGTTTGTGTAACTATCCACTAAAACCGCACTTCGCATTTTTCTGTTTTCTTGTTTCTGACATTCTGGGATGCTGTTGCAGCAGCTGTAGACAGCTGACAAATTAAAGGAAAACCCCACGGAAAGCGTCAATAAAGTGCAGAGACATGACAAACCACCGGAACAACTTCGGTACTCATCAGAGTACTAAACAGTCTGCTAGTTGATGGTGTTCATTTCTGGTGACTTTAAAGTTTTGTTGGTTTTGCAGTAGTTCAGAAATCCAGTAGGGGGCGTAGATGAGCCTAGCACGTCATTCAAAGACAGAGCAGTTGCCTAATCAGTGCTTTCACCTCCTACTCGGGTGTCCTGTGCAGCGAGGAAGCTTAAGGCAGTCTGAAGGATGGCTCCTTAAAAGTCTGAATGATTTCTCAGGGCAGAGGTCAAAGGGTCGAAGGGCCAGCCTCGGGTCCACACCTCCACCTCAGGAATGTAAAACACTCCTTTACATGTTAAAAGTCCTGATGTACATTTTCATCCATCAGTTCAAAGAAATAACTTCTTTTTTATTATTAAAATGAAAAAACTCTCACAAATCTTATTGTTTTTTAAAACGTATTTTTACTACCACCTGCTACACTACAAACTCATATTGAAAATGAAAAAAGAAAAGGTTAGAAATCTGAAATAAATCAACCATCTTCTAATCTAGCTATCCATCTCAGGGTCTGAAAAGCAGGGTACACCTTGGACTATATGAACTGAGTTAAAGGGAATCAAATGTCTGATTTGTTCCATATGGGACATTAAAGTGGAATATTAAGTGCTTCTTGACTCTGGTAAGCTATTGTTGATAAAATGGTAAATGGCCTGTATTTATATAGCGCTTTACTAGTCCCTAAGGACCCCAAAGCGCTTTACATATCCAGTCATCCACCCATTCACACACTGGTGATGGCACTGGTGATACATTGTAGCCACAGCCACCCTGGGGCGCACTGACAGAGGCGAGGCTGCCGGACACTGGCGCCACCGGGCCCTCTGACCACCACCAGTAGGCAACGGGTGAAGTGTCTTGCCCAAGGACACAACGACTGAGACTGTCGGAGCCGGGGCTCGAACCGGCAACCTTCCGATTACAAGGCGAACTCCCAACTCTTGAGCCACGATCGCCCCGTAAGCTTCATATCATTCAGCACACAGGACAGATGGGGATTATTTTTAACTGTGAATCATCCAAAGCTCCTCTGATGGAGTCTACGAATAAAAACATTGAGCTGAAAATGAGCAGAACAAATCTTTTTAAGGATTAAATTATTTGTACCAGTTTTTTCACTCATTTATGTTGAGCTGCTCACTCACTTTCTCTGATAAATGATCGAGTTCAGTCAAGCCATCAGAGTTTGAGCTCAACAAACAACAGCAGCTTATCACTAAAGACATCCTTAGAGAGAATGAGAGTGACGAACAAAAGACAGGCGGGGAGAGATAACGGAGGCCGGAAACAAAGCCGGCGTTGTTGGTTTCACTGGGTCCACTGGGAGCCGATGCAGCGTTGAGTTACTGCAGCAAACAATGAGTCTCCCAAGAGGTGTGAGCATACACCTGTGGAGTTTTTGTTTGTGATTCCTCTGAAACAGCTCGTCTTTTTTTTTTTTATCTGTTTTTAAAACCAAACGCAGGAGTATGGAGGTAAAACGGGCAGCATGAGTCCAGCTGTGCAGCACAGAGGTTAAACTAGAAGAGTATCAGTATTTTTATCTTAAAAACAGCACTCAACAAGTTTGTTTCTCTTTGTTTCTTCTCAATCAAAGAGCATACTTTTAAAATGCTTTATTCCAATTAGAATCAGTTACGGCTAAGCAAGTCCCAGAAACTGCAGTCCTCTAGCATCCACTGGAGGCCCTATAGAGTGAGGCAGTTTCCACAGACTCCAGTATTAAACTGCCCAACTTATCTGAGATCCCCATGTTGGTATTATTCCTGCATTGCAATAACGTGATTAAACTGCTGTGATATTATAGCTTTGAAATGTGAGGGATGAGAGAAAGAAGTGCCTTTGTTTACATAAACCTCTTCTGAAACAAACACTAAGCATTTCAAGTGTTTCCTTTATTGATTTATATAATATAATAAATATATTATCATGTTAGGTTTGCTGTTAGCCAAATTTTTGTTACTCATGTTGGTTTGCTAGAGATAGTTTTCAATAGCATAAGCCAAATTCTGGGCTAATTCTAACTGAACGCTGAGACAATGTGATTGGTTAGCTGCAGCGTCACCAACATTATTGTGATGATATAGTAGGGTGACCAACTGTCCTCTTTTTTTGCACTCGCTGACTTCTAAAAGCTTATATGACATATTTTTATTTCACCATTCATTAACCGCACAGAGAAGGCATAGTTTAAACATGTTAAAGTTTTATTTAAGCAAACTGTATTATTAAAGTTCTTTGTGACTAGCGCAAGTGTCCTCTTTTTTGGAAATCAAAATATGGTCGCCCTATGATATAGGGATAACTTTAATGAGGCTTTGCAGACACTTGATGTTAACTTGGACACCTTGAGTCAAACGGACTTAGAGACCACGTGTCATGAGGGGAAACTGGGTTCCCTGACCAGTGGTTGCTGAGAATGTGATTGTTAAAGCTTCGGTTACACATACCTAGAGACCAGTCAGTGACAACCACCCTGGCAGCCACCTGTTGCTAGGGAAAATTAAGTATTCCCCAACCTGTTGCCAAAAACCTTGTGGTTGCTTTGGAAGTTTGCATGTAGATTTCCTCTCCAGCTACTCTCTGAGCTGTAGTGAGACAGTGAAAAAAAGATTTCCCTTCAAATTAAAAGTTGTCCCCTTTGTAACACATTGGCTGCAGCGCTCGACACAGCTTTTACTTTGAAGGCGAACCTTGTCCATTTCCCATTTTCCAACCTTTACTGCTTTAACTGCTTTAGCAGTTTAGACTATTTGCAGACAAACTGCAGACAACCAAAGAAACCAGAAGGAGGTTTTTGGTGCAGCAGCTTCTTTAGAGCTGATTTCCCTCAGTGAGAGGCAGAATCCTCCAGGAACTACTGCCACATTATTTCCCTAGCAACTGGCGGTTGTATCATGTCCAAATTGGCAGACTGCTCTTGAACAGTATTTGCATGATGTCACCTAAAAAAAGCAGAAATAAACATGTTTACAGCCTCTGTGCTCTCTATGAATGGTTTAAACCTTTCTATGAATTGTACTGTGGGTGAATTTATTCATAATTCATCCCCATGGAAACTGACATTAGTGGTGTGGCCGCTTTGATTTAAAGGCTGTTATCGAAGCCACATAAATGAAAGATAATCAAACTTTAAACTGAATCATTTGATATAAATCTTTGTTCTTCACACAGGAAGCAGATTTTCTCTCAGCCTCAAGTCTAGCAGCCAATCAAACTGGGAAACACACTGTCAATTAACATTTATGAGCCACATGTGAGGTATATGAAGGTTTTTATTAATGGTGGTCCACAGTGAGTTAGGAGTTGACATCTTGTTTCATAAAGGAAGTGTTAAAGGAGGTAATACAAGAAGCACTGAAGCACCTTTCCTGAGTATTTAGAAAAGTCAAGAGGTGTTAAATGCCTTCACCTGTGTTAGACAAGCTGGGTTATGCAGCACACATCCAATCCCCCTCTTGCTCCTCCCTCAGCCAGGTGAGTGCTCAGCAGGGTGTGGCTCACAACAAAAGCTGCCTCTCTCTGTCACCTCTCTTCGTTCTCCTTCTCCTCCTCACTGTGTGACACTCAGGACGCTTTTTCTTCCATTTTTCTGCGTAAGAAGATATAAACAGATCCGAGCACCATGAAAGGACAACAGTGCATCAAGTACCTGGTGTTTATCTTCAACTTTCTCTTCTGGGTACGTAGCCTGGTTTAGCGAGTGGACTGAAGTGGTTTGGTTGCTTTGGATTATGGTGCTTTGTTTGATTGTTTGATGGTTTCTGTGACTGGATCAGATTTCAGGAAAGACTCTCAATCTAAAACACAGGCAGAGTTTATGTTTGCCTGGAGCCACAAAATCTTTAATAATTTGACTATTTTTGATGTTTTGGGAGCTTCAAACCTCTAAAACCATCATTAAATTTGTGCTTTTGTCATCGAGACTCTTTGAAAGAATCAAAGTGGCCTCACGCAAACCCACGTAGCACTTCCTTCTGGGGAGTTTCAGCTCACAAATCTTTGCTTTTAATTCGCTTCCAGTCTTTATTTTATGTCCCACACTAATCTCTGTAAATGCTGCAGTTTGTTGCTTCTACAAACTAAATCATCAGTGCTGTGACAGTTTAAAAATCCTCACAGTCCATCACAAGACTGTCGAGAAGTTCTGGTGCCTTTGAAACGGTCACAATCTCGTTCACCTCTGATGCAAAAGGATTGGACTTCAGGAGTATTATGAGTACATGGTCTGTGGCAACCACGGCCATTAAAAGCATTAAAATATGTGAAATTATCACGTCATACTGAAGGATGGGGGGGCTTGTGAATTGTGGTCAGACGGATGGATGAGTGATGGATGACTCACTGTTGCAGGAGCTTAAGGAATTTTCTAGATGGAATTTCCTAAAAATGTTCCCCTTTATGGTCAGGTGGATGGTCAGGTGGAACTGACATGGAATGACACAGCACATCTGAGTTTTGACATATTTGCTAAAACTGATTCAAAAGTTAATGCAGTTTAAGGCGAAGAAACGAGGATGGGCAGGAGACCGAAGAATGTCATTTCCTTGACTGCAGACAGATGGAAATGCTTGGAAAACATGTGCAGAGCGACACAAAATGAAAGGGCAAGATAAACGAGTGGCTAATTTGCTCAAGAACTGCAGTGACTGTAGGGCAGCATGAAATTACAGCCTGACTTGGTGGTTTGGTGCAGTGCATGCAGCATGCAGAACAGAACAAAGAAAACCGGCTGGGTAGCTTTGAGCCACTTTTATGTTAAGGTGACGTCACACACATACAGGTGAGAGAGTGAATGATCCCCATGCCTCCTGATTCATCTCCAGGATGAGGGATTTTATTTTAAATGTATGAATTTTTGTATAATTACAGAATCAAGTCTAAAAATCACAGATTTTAAACAGACTGTGAATAAATGGCATTAAATCTGCAAAGAAACTGCTTGCAAAGAAACAGTTCTCAAACTGTGGGGTGTGGACCACGAGGGGGGAAATATACAGGGACGGTAACAGAAGCTTCAACCACAACAGTTCAACTGGAATGCTTTTTAAATGGTTTTGAAATGCAAATAAAAACAGGTTAGACCTAACCTGACCTACTAAGTCTAAACGGTGTATATATATTAAGAAAAGAAATGATTTGCATATGACTCAGGTGTGCTGAAGCTGCGCTGCTACAATGTCAGGTCATTATTTTACAATGTGCACCTGTCAGAAATTTATGCCAGCACTGATGAGAGGACTGGAGTGAGTGATAAACTTCCAGGGGACTGGAAAATGTGTAGCTGTGACTCTGCAGTGCGTCACCTCCAGCTGTTAAATGGTCTTTTGTCCTGTAGGACTCCATCTCATTGGTGGACCACCCTGCCCTCTAATTTAAGTTCGTCTATTGCCCTATAAAGGATGCTACTGTGATATGTGGAAGATTTTTATCTGTGAGTGTATGAGTCCTCTGCATCCACGCTGCCTGCCGTCGTTGCTCTTGTTACCTCACAGTACAGAGCACAAACAGCTGCTCTGAGCCCAATCGCTGTTTTGACGGTATGCGTCCATGGCTTTAGTGTGTAATGACACCAAAATCAGCTCTGACTCGACAAATGAGGCGACAGTGTGATCTGAGGCATGGGCCCCTCCTCCAAACACAAACGTGAGATTAGACTGATTTTACATTGAGTTGGCCTCGAGTGTTTCTGATTATTAACCTGAAGAAGTTTCCCACAGTGTGAAGAGCTGTAGGTTCAACAGCACCACTAATTTTTATCACACCTGGAATCAGTATTGCTTCACCTGTCCTCACAAGCAGTTACACTTCACCAGACTCCATTCACAAAAACTGCAGTTTTATTTTCCAAAACATGGAAGAAATTCTACTGTTTTGATTCGCTGTTAGGTGGCACCAGCCTGTGCATCGCCAGAACTCCCAAACACTAACTTCGTCATGGTTATTGTTGTTTCTGCATGGCTAATAGTGCTGCAGAGCAGCTCTGTGCTTAATGAGAGCCAACATGAACCTCAGGGGAAAATGCTGTTTTCATCTCCTCCACACACAACACTCGAGTCCCTAGAGTGTTTGTGGTTCACTAATACCAACATCCCCAGCATTCAGGATGCCAGACGTCCTTTCTTTTCTTTTTTCTATATCTTTTTTTTTTATTATTTTAATTTTTTTAAGTGTTTTTTTTTTATTGTTACAACTTAATGACAAAAATGTTTATTTGGGTTAATTCATGTTAAATATTCTGCAAATGTTGGTAATGGTGCACTAGACAAGCGTGAGAGCGATGTGAGAAGGCTTCTCACATTAACTCTGCTATTGTTCATAACCAGTGATTTTCACTTTACTTTAATTTACTGAAACTGAAGTGGACTGTGCATGCCCTACATGAAGCCGTATGATTTGTAAGATCATTCTTCTAAACTTGGCTGAAAATTGAGTTTACTCCCTCAGATTAGTGTCTAGGAGGCTCATGGTTCGTGATAAAGTTACCACCTGCAGTTATGAAAGCTGAAACTACCCACAGAGACTAAAATAGTTTTCATAGCTGCCTGTAAACATGATTTTTTTTTTGTTTGGTTTTTTTTTTTTTTGCTTTTTTAAAGTAAAGTGGGATGTTTTAACCTGAGTGTAGACAGGGATTGACTTAAGTGGACAAGAGGAACTGCAGTTAATGGTAGCACATTGATAATGTCTCAATATTCATATACAGATACTGGAATTTAAATCTATTGATCTGTGAAGAGATTTATTTGAATATCTGCTGACTAGTCTGGACAATATACTATATATAATTAGATAGGGATGATTAAATGAAGAATGAGTGGAAAGTTATCCATCATACATTAACTAATACTTGCATTCAAACAGTAGCGGGTAAGATGTAGTACTTTACTTTCACAACATGAAGTCATTTCTGACTGTAATGAGATGTAGAGATGAGAAGTGGAAAGTTGCATTGAGACTGAGTGACACTAGTAAAAGGTGCAGAGGCTTAAACCTCACTTCATTCTTTACAGAGCGAGTGGTTGGATCAAACAACGACTGCAAGGCAAATAAAGCAAACTGATCCTGCATTCTTTAAGCTCGAGGCTACGTTTGGAAAAATTTACTGATGATGATCATAAGGTGTGCCTGGCTGACTTAACGCTGACAAACCAGCGATGGGATGATGTCACATGCTGACAGTTACAGGTGTGGCTCTGATTGCTGGAAGATTTCTACTTTCAGTTTACTCACACTGAGGTCACACACAGGCTAAGTTGAGCAGCCCAAGGCATTATATTTGTCGTGTTAATAAAAAATGACCCTCCTTATGATGTTTCAGGCAAGTCTGTGCATCCCAGTTTGGATGACTGACTTACAGGTTAATGATTAATCGTTAATCTGACATGGAGCCAGAAACCCTGCTGAAACACACAGTTGTGTGATAAAAGTGAATGAAAGCAATGGTGTTTGCTTTTAGAGGTGTATGAATTATGCAGCTGATGCCTCTAATTCTCCTACATGTTTACAGCCTGATGCTGTTTTAGTCTCTGTAGGGAGATTAAACTTTTCTGTAAAGGCTTAGAGCAGACATGAACTCAGTTTATCTTGCAATTGACTACAGGCCTCGCCTATGAGTATTCATCTTCATGTTTTATCTGTTGGAGCATTTATTTGATAACCTGGCACTACAGTGTTCACAGTACAGTACAGCCAGTCAACTTGTGCTGTGGGTTTAATGAAAGTCTAGTATTGTACAGAAAACAATGGCGTGATGATCCTCCAACTCAGTTGGGTATTTACAGCTGTGCTTCAGCATGTTAGCTAATACTTTTTAATGAATTAAATATTTGCTACTTGAAACATTTTAACAGATTGTTATTTAACTCTAACCCTCTGTTGCCTCTAACGCCCATATTAAGGTGTTTCTTTGTTAAGGATTCTGGTTAATAACAATAAAAGGATGATACACTAGCTAATGCTAGCATACAAAACTAACAATGAAAGGGAATTTTCCCCAATGACATTAGAAAACAAGGTAAGCTAGCTGCTATGCTTGTTGTCATATTATTTGTATGCCTTGGTGAGCTAACGCTGGCTAGAAAAATAAAGCTGTCCAACAGGGTAGAATTGTCAGACAGAAGTAATTTAAAATTTTGAGTTGATATCTAAAAATTTTAATTTGCCAAGTATTTTGGAATTGTATTTGGAGTTATATTTGAGTTAGTCAAACTTTCAAGAGAGAATTCAAGACCTTGATTTACAGACGGCACCCCCACCCCAAAAAAACCAAAAACCTGAATCATGGTCAGCAGACCGTAGGAGGAACCAGACGGAGGACATGTTGGGGCAAAGTGTTGCCATTCGGCCTGAATGCTTCATGCTGTGTGCTTCATATACTCCCTGTTGCACAACAACAGACGTCAGCGTCATGCTGCAGGACATTATGGGAGTTATTTGGGTGGCAACAAAGAGTTGACGTAAACTGTTTTGTGGTTGCTGAGGTGATTCTGAGTCATGGTAGTGGGTAATTACTGTTTGAGACAAAGTATGGCTGTCATTTATTTATCTGTGGATGCCTTCATATCTAAGTCTCCGTTGTGCAGAGGCTCCACATGTACTGAAGTCATGTTTCCTGGATGGCTCCTCTGTGATTGGGTTGGTCTGGATTCAGGAGAATAAGCCGGGCAGCAAGTCGAACTTCATTCCTCAAATGTTAGCCTCATGTTCACCTTTAATGAAAGGAATTCTTATTCATCCACACTAACATACTTTGATTTGAATATGAAACCATTGCATTCCATACTAGCTGCACATGGTTTTGCAACAGTGAAGCATCACATCATCATACCTTACAAAAGCCAGTTGTTCTTTCATTTTGCTCTGAGCAGCTGTTTTCGAACACCTGTCTAAATGACTGTGATGGGTCCATAAGTTCAGTGATGAGTTCATGGTCTCAGTAGTTTTCTGTGTTTTTTAACACAACATCAGTTGTAAATCACTGTAAAGCAGGATTAATCTGGTTATTGTCTAAGATAGGATGCTTTATACTCGATCAGCTGCCACTGTGTGGGTGTCCACCTCTTCATGTCTCTGCATGCTGTTTAACTCCCAATCTCTAAATAACGTTCACATCAAACACTCTCCTTGTTCCTGCACGTCTCAGATTATCGTGCTGTTATAGTCTGTTTCTTATGAGTTAACTCAGATGTTTAGGATAAAGTTGCCTCTGATGTACTGTACACTGCAGCATCTTCTCCTTTGTTCTTTTGTTGTGTGCTTTTTTTTTTTTTCTACGGTCATCGTTCGAGTATACAGTGTAAGGACAGTTGAGTGCTGTGAGGCAGGTCCAGGTGAGCCCTGTGGTTTCAGTCAGGTGATACTTCTCAAATCCAGCCTCATTCGGGCTTTTCACTTCTTCTCTCTGTATCTAACTGGTAATGTGTTGCCTGTGTCTTAGACCCCCGGAATTATCGACCCGCGCCTACAGCTGTTGTTGGATTTGATGAAAGTGTCTGTTAAAGCGACAGACTTGAGCTGTATGTGCCTTCATTATTTTAAGAGTGGATAATAACTCAATAACAATTTGAAAAAGTGCTCCGGTGGTGCTGGCTCTGTTAACTTACCTTGTTGTGAGCACAGTGTTCTTCCAAACATCAGGAACAAGGTCACACGTGCTGCAATGCCTGCTTTAGAAGCATTTCTGCAGGTTCAGACCACAGACATGGACATAGCCTCTGCTTGTATGAAAAATTAAGTCTGCGTCAAACTGCCTTTACAGATGCGTTGGGGTTTTTTATGCCCACCAGGGGGCGACCCTTACGGTTGGATAGAAGTGTAGAGGCTCAGTTTCTCTCTGACTTCAGTCCTTTTCTTGGCTCAGTTGCAAGTTCTGTATCTTTTTGCTTACACCACAGAGAAACTCATGTTATCTGTAAATATCTATAAATGAGGACAAATGTGCAAAATGGCATTAGTATTTGAATATGGTCTCATGGAGAGAATATTAAACCTCCTTCAGAGACAGTAAACATGTTTTTTGTCTTGCAGCTGGCAGGAACCGGCGTGCTCGCTGTGGGACTCTGGCTGCGTTTTGACTCCAGGACGGCAGGACTGTTCGAAGGGGAGGAGTCGCCCTCCGTGTTCTTTACGGGTAAGGCCTCTGCTGGTTAAACCCTGGATGCAAAACACTTACATGGAAACAAAAGACCATGAAGGAGAATAACCTTGAGGATGGCAAGAACCCTTTATAGAGCAGAGGTGAAGCATCTTAATCGCAGCAGCTTCACTTTTACATTTTTGGATATCTCACAACCATAAACCACAAAATAACAAAAATAACATGCAAAGATTCAAAGTGCACAGAAAGACGGGGAAATAATCAGCTCCTACTCCACTATCATGGTCTTTGAACCTGCCATGGAGTGATGGTGGTGGTGGGTGTTGTTGTAATTACAGCTGATGTGTCTGTAGTGTAGCTTTGACGCACATTACGAGCCTGTTTGTTTTATCATGCTGTCCTATCAATGTGAAGTCTCACACTGCTCATTTCACTCCAACCAGCAAAAACCGTGCCGAATAATCTGCAGCTGGAAATAGTCCCCAGTAACCACTTCGTCCTGTTTATTAACAACCACAGCGTTGTTTCTAGAATGAAATCTTTATATTTGTGGAGGAAGTCATAATTTCAAATTAAATGCACTACAGCTGCATTTAGCTCTGTGGGGCTCTGGACGTGGATATAACCTGACCTCAGAGAGGCGGGGCACTCGGAGGGCAGCTGAGGCCAAAGTTGGTCCACAGCGAGGCGGCTCGTCCAACCCGGCAGATCCCTCCACACATAGCGCTCATTCTTCCCGGCGCACAGGGACTCCTTTGTTCTCAGACTTCTGTATTCCCGGAGGAACTGTCCCACCCTCTCGTCTTTGTGCGTCGCATCCATCAAACTGATAAGAGAAGTGGGCAGAGGAGACGGAGGACGGGCCTGACATGACAAACATCTTAATAACGGCTTCGGAGGAGTATTTGTGTGTGGGTCATGCGCTCACTGCTGTTGTTATCCGACAGCCTGTTTATGATTCATCATCATGAAGTCACCGTTGAAGTGTCGAATCATCGCTCTAAATCTCCCTGCAGCTGATTCCCACTCACCAGATCGTGACTGAAGGTGTTTTTGATAAATAACTCCTCATTAAAAGCAGCTTCTGGTGCCTCTCAGGCCTTCGTGTCTGTTTGAATCAGAGCGGCAGCAGCTCTGAGCCAGAATGCAAATCACTGATGTACATTTACATTTTTAAAAGGCTTGAGCAGGTAAATCAGGGCTGATTTCCAATCAGCCTTCCACATGCACCTGTACACTCACTGACATTTTATTAGAAACAAAGCATGGGTTCTGTTAGAGTTGATGCTTTTGAGATTGTCATTTGTGCTAAGATATACAGACATGGACAAAATTGTTGGTACCCTTTGGTCAATGAAAGAAAAACTCACAATGGTCACAGAAATAACTTTAATCCGATAAAGGTAATAATAAATTAAAACCAATGAAAGTCAGACATTGCTTTTCAACCATGCTTCAATTGAATTATTAAAAAAATAAATGCATGAAACAGGTCTGGAAAAAATTATGGTACCCCTAGAAAATAATGAAAATAATGTGACCAAAGGGACATGTTAATCCAAGGTGTGTCCACTAATCAGCATCACAGGTGTACAATCTTGTAATCAGTCAGTGGGCCTATATATGGGACTCCAGGTAGTCACTGTGTTGTTTGGTGACATGGTGTGTACCACACTCAACATGGACCAGAGAAAGCGAAGGAAAGAGTTGTCTCAGGAGCTTAGAAAGAAAATCATAGACAAGCATGTTAAAGGTAAAGGCTATAAGACCATCTCCAAGCAGCTGGATGTTGCTGTGACTACAGTTTAGGGCTGGGTATCGTCACTGATTTCTAGAATCGATTCGATTCCGATTCACAAGGTCCCGAATCGATTCGATTTGCCTCAGTCAGAAATATTAAAATTCTGATCACGTATCAGTACATTTCCATATTTTTATATCTATAAAAAGAAAGCTGACACTTGAGACTTTATCAAAAGTGTAAGCATCACAGCAGATGCCTTTGTGTCAAAGTAACTGAGGATAAAACACAGAAAAACATGAAGGTGATTTTCCTGGCCTGGGATTTTATAGCAGATAACCTTAAAAATATTCTGCAGTAGATTAAAAATGAAAAAAAAAAAGTCATTAATTAACATACGAACATTAACTGATGCTGCTGAAGTGAAGCAAAGTTAGAGGTTTTATTAGAGACACAGCTAAGTGTTTTGCAATTTTGCACAATTTTAAAAAGTTTAAATTTGTTCAGTATTGAACAGCAGAAATTAGGCTTTTTTTATTTTTGTATTTAATTGTGGCTGAAGCAAAACTAAGAGTGAATTTGTGACGATGTTTATGTGACGCAATATTGTGTTTACGCCCTTTTTGCAGAATCCGTGTACCTGCGCTCCCGTACTGTTTTAGCTATTTGGTGGTTGTTGAAATTGTGTGAGGTTCAATCTGAGATTCTGGCGTTTCCGGCAAAATAAATTTATATTTAAAAATCGATTCAGGATTTTAATGAATCGATATCACGTTATCCAAGCTAGAATTGATTTTAATCGATAAATCAATAATCAAAACCCACCCCTACTACAGTTGCACATGTTATTCAGAATTTAAGATCCATGGGACTGTAGCCAACCTCCCTGGACGTGGCCGCAGGAGGAAAATTGATGACAGATCAAAGAGACGGATAATCCGAAAGGTAACAAAAGAGCCCAGAGAGACTTTTAAAGAGACCCAAGCTGAACTTCATGCTCAAGGAACATCAGTGTCAGATCGCACCATGCGTCGTTGTTTGAGCCAAAGTGGACTCCATGGGAGACAACCAAGGAGAACCCCATTATTGAAAACAAATCATAAAAAAGCCAGACTGGAATAAGCCAAACTACATGTTGACAAGCCACAAAGCTTCTGGGAGAATGTCCTGTGGACAGATAAGACAAAAATTGAATTTTTTGCCAAAGCACATCAGCTCTATGTTCACAGACAGAAAATGAAGCATATCTAGAAAAGAACACTGTCCCTACTGTGAAACATGGAGGAGGCTTTATGTTCTGGGGCTGCTTTGCTGCATCTGGCACAGGGTGTCTTGAATCTGTGCAGGGTACAATGAAATCTCAAGACTATCAAGGGATTATAGAGAGAAATGTGCTGGCCAGTGTCAGAAAGCTTGGTCTCAGTCACAGTCATATGTCTTGCAACAGGACAATGACCCAAAACACTCAGCTAAAAACACCCAAGAATGGCTAAGAGGAAAACATTGGACTATTTTAAAGTGGCCTTCTATGAGCCCTGACCTCAATCCTATTGAGCATCTTTGGAAGGAGCTGAAACATGCTGTCTGGAAAAGGCGCCCTTCAAACCGGAAACAACTGGAGCAGTTTGCTCATGAGGAGTGGACCATAATACCCCCTGAGTGGTGCAGAAGTCTCATTGACAGTTACAGGAATCGTTTGATTGCAATGATTGCCTCAAAAGGTTGTGCAACAAAATATTAATTTGTGGGTACCATCATTTTTGTCCAGGCCTGTTCCATGCATTTATTTTTAAAATAATTATATTGAAGCATGGTTGAAAAGCAATGTCTGACTTTCATTGGTTAACATTTATAGAATTTTTATTTATTATTACTTTTGTCAGATTAAAGTTATTTCTGTGACCATTGTGAGTTTTTCTTTCATTGACCGAAGGGTACCAACAATTTTGCTTGTGTGTGCTGATAAAATGTTTCTCGTTATTAGGTTTTATGCTTCTACGATGGAGTAAGCAGCCTCGTCGCTTCTGCTTTTTACACGTTAGTCCATTGAAAGGTCACAACCTGTACAGGGTGCGATTGGTTGATAAGAAGTCATGCCTTGTATGGTATGGCGAGGGGCCACACATGCACAGACAGACACACTCGCTCAGATACGCTTGTATTAAACTGTCACATGGATAACTGAACCTGTTCTTAATCCTTTAATTTTTTTTAAAATCTGTGTGAACAACAAACCTAAGTATGGAACATCAAGTTCTGATGTTAAACTGTTGAATTGAACATCAAAGAGTGAATTGCATCCCATTTAACAAAACAAAAAAATGAAATGACTAACGGTAACTTTGAACCGGGTGGTGCTGATATCACTGAGGTTGAGATCATGTGCATAAGTTTTAATTTAATTGTGTCTCCTTTGTTTGTAACTGGCCTTGGGAACTTAAAGGCACAGGTGACCCCAGAATGCTTGTTTCCTCTTTCCCATCTGAACGTTTTGTTGCAGGCGTGTACATCCTGATCGCAGCAGGGGCTCTGATGATGGTGGTGGGTTTCCTGGGATGCTGCGGAGCCATCAAAGAGTCGCCTTGCATGCTGGGACTGGTGAGTGATTTCTTGTGTTTTACTTCTCCACATTACATTAAAGACTGGTGACTTTGCTGTGAATCATGAATTCATGCTCAGATTTTTCAGTTGGCACATTTCACAGAGATGTTTGGGCTGTAATCACACCGATCACCAGGAAACACTCCTCAATTTCACCACAAGCGTGTTGGCTGCTGCAGCTCCATCGGTGTGATGTGACTGTTGGTGGAGATTCGCTGTTATGTTTTTACAAAATGTTTTTGTCTTGTGATTGAAATGGTCATATGAAATTGGTGGATGTGATCACATCTACTCTGAGCCGTCATTTTAAATATTAAATGGCTTTAGTTTTAACTTACATTTTAGGTCATCTCTTCCTTAGTCATCTGTTATTTGAGCTCTGTGCACAGAAAAGGTGAACAGCAGAGCTGGTGCACAACAACTTAAAAGTGTTGATGTTATGTTCACCACACATAAATCTATGGTTTTTACCACTGGCTGAGGAAACTTTGGACAAAAGTGACAGATAAAAGTAAAAACCCACTCCAAGTTTCCTTTCAGGACTGATAACCAAATAAAATCATGTCTACACTCCAAATCTTCTTCTTGTTTTCCGGTTTAGTTCTTCTTCTTCCTGCTTCTCATTTTTGCTGCAGAAGTGGCTGCCGGGATCTGGGGTCTTTCCAACAGTGACCGGGTAAATAACTCTCCCCTTCTGTCTCTCGCATGCATGCACACATTCTTTGTTGATTGACATGTGTGTTAACTTTGTCCGTGTGTCTTCAGGTGGTGGAGGACATCACAGAGTTTTATAAACAGACTTACGCCAACTACAAGGACACCAAACAACCAGCGCTGAAGGAGACCCTCCGCCTCATCCACTTTGGAGTGAGAACACACACCTGGACACCTTTTAAGCACCTTGTTTCCTTATTTTGAAACCGAACACATGGCTCTCTTAGATGACTGCCTAACCTGTGTGGGCTATTCCCCCCCCCCCTCGCAGCTCGACTGCTGCGGTCCAACAGGAACAGTGATCGATGCTGCCAGAGATATCTGCCCCAAGCAGGAGGGGCTGGAGCTCCTCGTCACCAAGGTAAGGCAGACTGCAACAAAAGGGAGATGACCTCTCATGTCACATCATGTAAATTTTTACTTAAACATTTTAAGATCTAAGAGATTTGTACTACAAAGTGCTACAGCTAACATTTTTCTCTAGGGTATTCTGGCTTTGTAGAAATCAAGCTCACATTTGCACCAGACATTTGGTTTAAAATAAGATGTGGAGCTCACACCTGTTTTTGCTGTTTTTGCTTCACTGTCCTGCTTCCCTCCTGCAGAGCTGTCCCGCTGCTATTGACGAGGTGTTTAACAACAAGCTGCACATCATTGGTGGAGTCGGCATCGGCATTGGAGTCATTATGGTGAGTCTGCCACTAATGCACATGTACTGAAACCTTAAGTAAAGCTATCATATGGTTGTTAAATTGGCACAAAGCCTAGAAGTGGTAATAAATGAAATGAAATCCTACTTTTTTTTTCTCTCTTTTTTTCTCAAATGTGTCAGGACAGCTGGTTTAGAAAAAGCCAAGTGTCTCATTGTTCTAATAGTGGGTCTGGCTCGTGATTTATTTATTAAAAGCAAAGCCAATTCACAAATGTTGTAAACCTGGCCCCAGTAGGGGCGACATCTGTGGTTGCAAAGACACTTTCATATGTGTAGAAATCTATGAAAAATGACATTACTACTTACTTCATATATGACATCAATAAACACTTTACTGGTGAGTTTATGGCTCAGTCATGAGTACAGAATGCTAAATATGAAGTCTGATGATGACTAGCTATGATTTTTATTGGCTAGCTATCAAACGATGTGGTAGTTTCACACTAACTAGACATTCTACTTGTTTTGGCCCCTGAAATTTGACTGGCCTGCCCTGATGCCACCAAAGAATCAATCCCCAAGGACTATTTTCTTTCATAGAAGAACAAGAAAAATATTAAATATTTACATTCAAGAAGGTGGAATTAGTAATATTTTTTTTCAGGATTGGTCCATTTTTATCATAGAAAATATTTAAAATGAACTTATCAAGATTGTGAAATTTTAAATAACCAAAATACACAATTATGGAAACTTTGACACTTTTGTAAACAGTGTGGTTTATTTCTTAATGCCACATTCCTGTGTCCTGTGACTCTCTGCAGATCTTCGGGATGATCTTCAGCATGATGCTCTGCTGTGCCATTAAAAGGTCTAGGGACTATGTGTAAAAACCCATGAAACGCCGTCCACCTTTAACTCTGCTGCTTCAAATCATTTAAGTAAGAATAACAACATTTGTCCCTCCGTGTGCTGCTTGGGTCCGTACAGGATGGCCTCGTCGACCTGTGAGAGTATGGCTCCTTTTCAATGATGCTTCTTTAACTCCTCCACTCTGTGGGGTCTGCAGCGAGTTATTTATATCCAAAGTAACCTGATAAGTGATAACTGATACAATCTTTTAAATCAAAAACCTACTTTTCATAATAGGACAGGTTTGAGCATATGCAGGTGAAAGGAGACTTTTGCAACTCTGCTGCCCCCTGGTGGACGCCCCATTTTCTTTAAATCCTTTTTTAAGTTATGTTTACAAAATCTGCTAAACGTTTGAGCTAACAGGGTTTTTGCAGCTAAATAAATGTTAATGACCCATGTTTTATTTTAAAGCTGCGTGTTAAAAGCTTTGATTATTTTTTTTATTTTATAAGTTTTATGCAAATGATTTAATGATTGCAGTTCATGTCTTTAAGATGTCAAATAAATGAACTAAAACAAAGATTTGTCTTAAATGGAGTGCTTGCTTTGAGTGCTAAAGGGGTACAATACAGTCAAATGTACAAATCTTAAAAATGCATTAAATGTTTTCCTAACATACTCTAAAAAATTAAAAATGAGATTAATGGGTTATTCAATTTAATTTTATTTATTTTTTAAATATAAGGTTTAGCTAACACTTGTGTACAATTGAATAAAGAATTACATTACAAAATAACAAATAAAAAAATTATCTGGACTTAAATTTTTGTATTTCTGTAGGGGCAATGCACAGTGGGAGATGTGTGTTAAACTACATGGTAATACTGAAAAAATGTGACCATCAATCCAAAATTAAGTTTTAAATTTGATTTTATTTACTTTTAATGCCTCATTTGTTTTGTAACTTTACCCATACGTGTGGTAGAAATAAGAAAATATTTGAGCTGGTTCAGAATTTTAAATATTTCATCAATCTCAAGATTTCTGCTCTTTTGTCAAGTATTTTTTTTTTTCTAGCAGGGGGGGAAAAAACCCCAAACTACACTACAGACTGTTTTCGAAAACCATAACACACGTGTTGATAAACAGGTGGCAACAAAAGGGTTACTATTCACATTTTAAACGCTAGAAATCATAATTTCTTTTAATTTTTTTTTCCCCAAACAAAAATAAAAACAGACAGCCCAGCAGTGAGGTTTACAGTTATACTTCCATTTCCTCACTGTGACTATTAAAAAGAAATACGCATGCTTTGTAAAACAAAATCTGACTTAAAAAAAAAAAATTGTTTGAGATATGATGCAAATTTTTACTGAGCATTACACCAGAGAATTGAACCCAGTTAGCTTAGCATAAAGACTGGTCACAGCTTTATCCAAAGGTAACAAAATCAACTCTAATGCTAACACACAGTACAAATGAGATGTTAATTAGTATCCAGTCTCTGTACCAAGTTAAACTTTTAACTCTATGCAATCTTATTCCACCCGAAACAGTAGATTGATATAGTTAAGATGACAGTGAATATGTCATAAAAAAGTAGAAACAAAAGCAAGAAGACATTGTATTAAAAATGCTGTTTGACTCAATTTTCATGTTCAGGATAGACGAAGAGGAATGCATTATACCAACAACTGTCCTCACAATGCATTGCATCATCCATGGTCCCCACAAAGCTAACTGTACAAGTACAGGTGTGTGTGTGTGTGAGAATTATTCATCCCAGGTGAAGTCATATGGCTGGAAGTCATCTCTCAGCTGTTTGCAGCTCTCCTCCTCCTCTTCTTTGCTTTGTTTACACTCTTTCCAGTCGGCTCGAGTCGGGATGTTTAGCACCGCCTCACTGGCCAGAACCTCCCTACGCACGCACACAAAAACAAAAACCCCCACACCGTTACTGTGACACTGACATTATTCTCCCGCAGTGCAATTCTGACCTCCCATCAAGTTTTTTCCCTAAAATTTCATGACTGACATTTTGGAAACAGCAATTTGTCATTTTTAGATCGGTGCATATTTATGTGAACAAAACACATTAACAGTGTGCAGAATTATTGGTAATAATTATTTACCAATTTACCAGGCTCTTCTTTATATTTACAGGTAAACAAAGGGTGTTTAATGGGGACTGATGCTCACCTTCCAAACTGCAGAGGAAAATGTTTTTGAATGCGGTAGAAGAGCTTGTCCCCCGAGTCCAACTCTACATAGAAATATGGAGTCCCTGGAGGAGCAATCTGAACACACACGTTTAATTCAGCTTTTCAAATAGATGTTAAAATCCCAGAATAGCCAAACCACTGTACTCCAGGTGTGTTTACGGGTACCTGCTTGAGGTCAGTGTGTTCAGGAATCTCCATCATCTCCATCTGTTGCTCCTGAGCCTGGACCATGAACGCCTCCTTGATGTCCTCTGTGGCACAGCGGTTCAACGGCACCGGCACAACCTGAATGACAATAAGAAGATGATAAATAAAGTGATCAGCAAATGTGGCAGTAAATAAAAAACGTTTTACGTTTCTCTTCCTGCGCTTGGATCGCAGGAATCACACTCTAAATAAAGATACAAGGAGTTTAAATATGCTAATTTATTGCCCAAGTGTGACTTACTTTTGTGAATAACTGGCTTCTTGTATGTCAGCAATAGCAGACTTAAAGACTATCTAATTCTACGCTCAATCTCAAATTATTTTAGCAGCTTTGCATGAAGTGCCCAAGTTTACCACATCTTTGTTGACCTTTTTATTGTTTTAGTTTGTGTTACTTCATTTATTACAGTGAAATATCTTGTGTACCTCCATAATCAAATTTAAAAAACAAAAGCAAAAAACCAATTTATTAAAATTAGTTATGAACCTTTAGCTAGTTATTTTAGATTAAAAGTGGCACAAATGAAACACTCATCTTTTATCATTTCTTTTTTTTCTCAAATTTTGAAATGATAAAAAATATGTAAAATTTTGCACTCTATAAAGTGAAAAATATAACTTTTTACACTTCTACACACTGCATCTGTCAAAATTAGAAAATATTCACCTTACAGTATCATTAAAAAAACAATACGAATAACACTGAATTAAAACATGTTTTCTTGGTCGTGTTTCTACCTGCAGCTGCAGATGCTGGCTCCTGTAGTTCCTCTCAAACAACACACAGCGCTCTCCTTTGCTCTTGTAGAACTTCCTCAGGGCTGACTTGTACTTCTCCATCTCCTCCACCACCTCCGAGCTCAGGTCCACCACCGACTGGTAGTGTCCGATGGGGAGGATCAGCACATGGCGAGGAGTCAAACCGCCTTTGGCCAGCGCGAGGTAACACTGCAGAACAAATCATCCTCACTCGGCTCTAACGCTTTTACGCGAAGTCTCGAAGGAGCTTCTGTGATGTGGATTTATGAACAGCATGAACTCACGTGTGTTCCTATGCTGATGACGAGGTGTTTCTCCACCTGAGGGCTGGCCAGACAGAACCAGCATGGACCCGAGGGCTGAGCTGCACACAGGAAAACATTATCTGTGTAACCTCACAAAACCACACTAATTAATGAGTTCTTTCTTAAACCAGATCTAAACAGAGTGTGGTTGGACTCACGGTGCCGGCGGGGCTGCTTGGGCTGCCCCTGATGATGCTGCTGGTCTCGCCCTCGCCCATCTCCATCAGAGTGCCTCTTCCGGCCGTGGCCCCGAGAGCCTCCACCCTGCTTCTTGCTCAGGTCGAAGAAGTACTGATTGGCTGGCTCCTGGCACACATATAACAACATTTTGTACTTTAAAACCTCAAATACACATTCAAAGGTGATTTAAATAAGAGTCAAGATGAATTCTAGTGACTGAATCTCCACAGAGGACTCCAAACAAACCTCCTCCTCTGTGGCGCTGAAGGCCGTCTTTTGTGTGTCCATCTTGTCTTTCGTGGGGCATCTGTACGGGTTTTCCGTGACGTCTTGCGGTTGCTTCACAAGCTCTGCGGGGTCCATGGTCTTCATGGGGATTATGTTGAAGGCGTACAGATACTGCAGACAGAAAGAAGATTTTCACTTGTCATGACTAGGGATGGGTATCGTTTAGGTTTTATCCGATACCGGTGCCAAACCGGTACTTTTGAAACGGTGCCGGTGCTTAAACGGTGCCCAAACCGGTGCTTAAAGAATGGAAAACACAAAATTGGTCCAAAAACATCTCATGTTCAGCTGTTTTTTTGTAAAAAGATAACAATGTTAGTCTTTTCTGCAGGTATACGGCATATATGGTATCACTCTGGGCTGGAAGCAGTGCTTAAACAATGGAAAAAACACAAACTTTGTCCAAAAACCTCTCATGTTTAGCTGTTTTCCACTTTTTCTTCGGTCATTTTAGCCTTTTTGGCCAGGGTGAAGGGAGTATCTGACATCAAACAAGAAGACAGCCGCATGTAGCTATGATGGTGTTTGCTAGTTCACGTTACATGCATTAATTTAATAACGCGGTTAGCTTACTCAACGTAAATTACACACGAACAACATTAAGCTACTCACGCAGAGAAGAACGGCTGCTGCTGCCATCATCATTTCTGCTACACTGGCAGGGCTAGGTTCATCGGATTTAAAGTGTGACCTCCTTTGACAGTATCAGCTTAAAGCACTTGTTGCAGGCTGCTGAGTTTGCATCTTTTGCTGTGAAGTACAGCCAGACTTTTGACCGCTTTGCCTTGGGCATTTTTAATCTGTAGCTCTGCTCTAAAAGAACGTACGTACCTGGACCCGCCTACTATCCTCGAAACGTAAAATGATTGGCTAGAATCTAAAGTGTATCATTCCATACCAGTTGGTGGCGGTAATGCACCTTTCAGTTGTTTGCCAACCGCCAATAGAAATGTAAGGAAGAAGAAAGTGTATCACAGCTCAGGAAAAAAAAGCACCGAAATAAAGCACCGAAATGCCATGATGGCACCGGATACCGGTACCCATCCCTAGTCATGACACATCTGGAGAATTTTCCACAGCAGGAACCTTTTAGCACAGATCTGCTCTGTTACCTGCATTTCCTGCAGGAGAACCAGGGTCTAAAGCAAATTTAGTTTTAAAATAACAGGGAGAGTCTAAATTTAGTTCAGCTGAATTGGCTATTAGGGCTTCCTGTTTGCACTGGATTCATGCACAGACAACAATCACTGGATTCATTGGTCAGTGAAGAAAACTTTAACTTCTCTGTGGTTTCTAAGCATTTTTAAGGACTTTATTAATCACAGATTTTGATGTTTTCCTAACTTTTAGGAAAACCTTGACACAAAGTTTTAATAAATGCAGCTATGCACATAATCTCCATGTAACTGATTCTTTGTCTTGCAGGGAAACGCACCTTCTTCTTGGCGGGGTTGTTGACGGCCGCCAGAGCGATGAAGCGGCTGACGTGTTGAGCATTTTCTTGAAGAACAATGTGATTCCTGCCGATAGACACAGTGAAAGATGGGAGTAACGTAAAACAAGAACCAAACAGTTGCTTCTAATCAATCTGACTTCTGCCAGGGGGGTCACCCCCTACTGCCCAATCAAAATAATGCAGGTTTAAGGCTCTTTGATATCCAGAAGAAATTAATTAACAGGGTCATCAGTGAGCTCCCTCACCGCTCTGCAGCTTACCTGTATGGGAGTCTTTCATAGTGAGCGCCCTCTAGTGCTGCAAATTGGTATCGTGGTTTCAGTTTGTCTGCGAGGCTGGCTATCGAGTTGCTTCCACAAAGTTTTGTGTTCACTTCCTGCCGAACAGAGTTCAGAAGAATCCATTCAGCATTTCGTGGGGTCAGAGGCAGTAAAATTAAAGCAGCATAGACGTCTTCATTACCGGGTTGTTTGCGTAGTGCCACACTCCTCGGGGCCACTGCGATGTCAGCAGGATGTCAACACCTTTAAATTTGGAGCTGCTGGTCAAAGGAGTCATGAGGGCCACCAGATCTTTGGAGGTGAAGCAATGAGCCGGCGCCGGTTCCTGCCGGGCTTCCTGACCACTGACATAGGCGATCTGCAGTCCCGACACGCCGGTAAACACACCACGCCGGCCTGTAACGCACAGATGAGAGCACTGAGTCACATGTTGGTTTCATGTGTTTAATAAAACATGAATATGTGTGATCGCTTACCGAGATATGTGATGTTTTCAGCAAGCTCACAGCCATCGGCATTTGGGAAATTCTTTACCGTTTCCTGGCTTGCTGCTCCGAGGATGTAAGTGTGGATGGGAGCTGAGGAGGCGCAAAGAAAAAAAAAAAAAGGCTTTTGAGCAATGTTCCCTCTAATTTTTCATGTGTCTGAGCGAACACACAAACTCACTGAGCGATCCCTTGGACCACTGTGAGCATCAGACGTGTGCACTGTGGTCACGCCAGTATCAAATCCATCCAAGTTACATGGTTTATTAAAATAATCAAATTACAGCATTTACATTTATGTTACACTACTTTTAATTAACTGCTTTAGCCCACTTACAATGAAAATTAAAAAAAATCTAGTCATTGACCTGTGTAGTATGTTAACACTATTCGAAGTAAAAATAACTTGAACTCCAATTTCGAAAACACAACTTTCTTTTTTCTTCTTCTTTTTTTTTTTTTTTATAAAGCTCTGACTTGTATTATGAGTCTGAGTCTGTGGTCTGGGAGAGAGTCCTGTAACTCTCTGTCTGCAAAATACAGTATATAATGACCAATGCTGGGCAATTAATTAAATAGTTACTTCATCAAAAAAGTAACTCAGTTTGGCAAACAACAGTTTTTTGCAGCTATTTTTTTTAATGCAGCCAAGGCGTTTTTAAATAAACATTTCAAACTATTTATAGAACAATCAGCTGTTCTGCATCAAATTTGATGCCACACAGATCATTTGTGCCACTCCAAAAAAAATTTTCTGTCCACTATGAGATAAAGGAGAACAACAGCCTGATACCTGCAGGCCTGACAACAGGAGATGTATCACTCCTGTAACACCTGTAACATTCAGCAGTCGCCTCATTGTTCTGACACACACAACAAAACTATTGACTAACTACACACTAACTACACAAGATTTGCGCTAAACGTCGCAAATGTCTCACATCTCAAAACACCGCCATCACCCCTAAAACTTCCCCCCGTTTCTTCCCCAACTAGATGCCACGTTGCCATATCATTTTTTGATTGGTCGACATGGTACTTTTTTGGACGAATAGGAAAGGGTGAGAGGGTGGGTGGAGTTTGTTTTTGCTCACAGGCAGAGAGCGCTTTCAAACCTTTTTCCTTATAAAACGCAGTTTTTACCGTTTCTTCCCGCAGTAAATATAAACAACGATAGTATTCAGGAAGAAAACCAAACATTGCATATATTTTTTATCATAACTCTGGTTTTACATGGCCTATCAACACAATTTAAAAACTGGTATAGGGTCCACACTTTTTCCGTCAATTGTTCCGTCTGTCCTGCTCACATCTCCAATAGTTGTACACGTTGTCATTAACGTGGCTTCACTCCACGTCAGCCACGCCGCTTTGCTAGCTAAAACACCGGTGTCGGCACATAAGGACGCTGACATAGCCTGTCAACAACGTTGATTAGCTGTGTATATACGAATGTGAATCGCATTATTGGCTGGACTATGGAATAAGGTGGCATCGTTCTAATCCCATACGGGAGCAGCCAGTCACTTACTGACTAACACTGCAAAACAGAATTGTTAACATATTTACTTTCATTTCAATTCAGGTTAGTTTTTTTTGTGCGCAACGCAGATTTTCCGTGCGCAGAGACCGTGCCAGCAGTGCGCAATTGCGCACGTGCGCAGCTTAGAGGGAACATTGCTTTTGAGTTTCCTCAGAAAAAGCCAAAAAACATGCTTGCTTTCAGCATGAACATAGGAGACGCTGTTGAGTTCTTATGCAATTCTATTAATGTAACAGCGCCCCCTGTGGTCAAAAGCAACAATAAAGATGAGCATCTGCCCAGATATTCCAGATTTTTTCACCTTTCTTGGCTCCGGTTTTGTACAGCTGCCACTCGGCTTCAGCTTCCGGCGTCGTTCCAAAAAACTCTCCAACACACAGCAGCAACTGGTGGAAAACAGATGTGAAAATCACCACAACTTAAATACGATTACAGGTGTTTTAATATGATAACGTAACACACAGTTCTATACAATGATGTACCAGGACATTGAAGGTAACAAGAAAACATTTAAGGGGATGGATGGGGGAAAACTTAGAATGAAAAAAAAGAATAAAAAGTTTTATGAGAAACAAAATGAGATATTTACCAGAAAAAGTCTGTAAGGACAAGTCTATAAACAAGTGTGAATTGAAAATAAATAAACCGGTTGATTTAGAAGAAGAAACGCAAAATTGCCAGAAAAAAAGAGAAACAGCTGACAAATTCATGTAAAAGCAACCGACAAACTTACAGAGGAAAACTGGTAAAAGAATAGAAAATGGCAAATTTCTAAGAAAAAGCTTACTGTAAAAAAGGCAAGTCTATGTGGAAAAAGGACATGTATGAGGAAAAACAAATTATGATAAAAATGTAATAAATTAAAATAATTTTCAAAAAAGAAAAACATTTAAAATAAAATCATGGCTAGTATAACAAAAAAAACCTGTCAAATTTACATAAAAACAAAAAAATAAACAGAAATAAAAACCCACAAATCATTAAAAAAAAATTAAATGATAACTGGATAATGTGATGCATCTGACTCACATCAAACTGCCCAGTCTTCTTCTGGATGGCCTGGACTCGGTTGAACAAAACATTCAGACGGCCTTCAACGTCCCCACACGCCAAACTAGAAACACGCATTTTTTAATATTTTAACAATCTAGACAATTCATAGAGGATTTCCTCTGGAAAACATCAGACAGTCTACAAACACCTGTTGTGTTTTTGGGACTTGAATGATGCCTTACTCATTGGTAAAGTTGGACACTGAAACATCAATAGCACAAAGTGCCTCTTACATTAAAATAAAATAGATCAACAGAATTCATGGATATCATTCTGTTTAATTAAAATGACGTTAATATATTCTGGTAAAGTGCAGATTTTTCACCACAAACTGCAAATATCAAACATGCCTCTACGTCACATGGTATGACGTAAATAAATGTGGAGACTGTTTAATGCAACCTTGAATCATGCAAGTTTTTAACGAGGTTCTGTATATTTCAGTGTAATACATTATGCCGAAATAAAAGTGATGATCTCGTATATTTTCAAACCTTTAAAGAGATTTTACATTAGGCGGACGGCTTTAGAACCTATCCTGGGGGTAGATGTATGCCGTATTTTTCTCTGCTGAACACTGACGTTCAGCAGTGAAACGCGTATTTATAACATATAAATCTGAAGTTAATAAGAAACGCTTAAAATTTCTGAAATTTGTTTTAAGTCTGATTGGTCACATTTTTGCATCTAAACAGTTCCGAAAAAGTCAAGAATTACAAGACCCTGACACGGTGAGGTTTACACGCCTGTTAACGGAAGGGTTTTCATATTTTTCTTTTATCAACGTGTTTGTATTAGAAACGGAGATCCTCTAACATCATAGCTGAAACAACATAATCAACATGGACAACATAAACAGCATCGATTTAACCAGAAGCTACATTTAACCGGACGCTGCGTCCTGTGTTCACTGAGCAGACTTACACTCTGAGCGGCTGCTCCTCCATATCTCTGAGCAGACTTTTACTCTAAATCTTAAAATGTGGGATTTGGATTTTTGCAGCTTCCATTAACCGCCCGTCGCTAGTAACTGTCCGACTAAAACAAAGGCGGAACTATTTGTAATTTACGAAGCGGGAGTAGCTGACGTACACGCGGCTGCGCGAGACACACTAAGAAAGACAAACATTTATTAAATTAAAATTGATAATCTTAATGTCTAAAAACTACAAGAGAAGTAGCTCAAACAGTAAGAAATATTCCATGTGGCTACCCGGACAGATTTCAGTGCGGAAATAGTTGTTGCCAGGTTTGATTTGAGTGGTTTGAAGAAGCTGCCGTGTTTCAGTACGTTGTTTCTGTTTTTTCTGTAGTTTACACCTGTTCTTAAATCCATTCAGCTCTGTAATCCTGATTTTACTCTGTTTTAATTATTAAATCTGCAGTGTGTTTGTTTATTTTATTTATAATTCATATCAATAATGGTACAGAAGACTAACGAATGAATGAATTAAAGGACTTCACCAGGGAGGTAAAACCAAGCATTAACTAACAAAATAAGCAAATAAAAATAAAATTCTAAGACTTTAAATAGTTAAATTAACTGGAGTATGGGTCCTACTCGGGATACAAACTGAATGTACAAAAAACACAAGTTCTTTGTAGTTTCTATAGAAAGCCCTGATAGATACTTTGCAGAATGGGATAGGATCCTCTCCAGATTTATATGGGCGGGTAAAAAGCCAAGAGTTAAGTTTAAAACACTTCAGCTTCCCAAGGATAGAGGAGGACTGGGCCTCCCTTGCCTACATGACTTATTATAAGACAACCCAAATAAGGACTCTGGTGGGCTGGTGTAAACCTGGATATTGTTCAAGATGGAAGGAAGTGGAATTTTCCTTGGGAGGCAACTTCCCTGTCGGGGCACTGAAAGGAGATCCCTCAAAGTTACGTCTCCTGGGAGACCCGGGCAACCATTGGATGGTAAGCTCAATAAAGACATGGAAAAGAGTACTTAAAAAGTATCAATTAAATCAGAGAGCTGGATTTCTTAGGTGGTTTGCATATGACCCAGAATTTTTGCCTAGTAAGACCGACTTGACATTTAAAACATGGGCTAATAAAGGTCTCACCACATACAGTACCTTGTTGAAAGACGGAAAAGTGATGAGTTTCCAGGACCTTAAGAATAAGTTTGGGTTGCGAAATCAAGACTTTTTTAGATATTTGCAACTGAGGGACTTCCTGAATAAAAGCTAAAACATCCCCAGTTATCGACTGGGAATGAAGAAATTATTTACATATTTGAGAATGCATTTAGAGATGCACCCTATGAAAAAATTATTTCCTAATTATATCGTTCACTGACCAACCTAAGGGGTCATGATACAAGATATGTTAAAGCAAGATGGGAAACAGAGGGTAATCTATCCCTAACAGGAGAGGAATGGGATGGGATCTGTAGGCAGCAGTGGTCGGTAACAAGCGCCTCCTCATGAAGGAAGGCGCTTGTTAAGTTGGAAAAATGTAATTTCCTTATTTTAATACCCCGGCTCAAAAATCCAATTATTCCCATAAGACAACATGCTGGAGGCAGTGTGGACATGCAGCAGCAAATCATTTCCACATTTTTTGGGAATGTCCTTGTGTGGCTCCATTTTTGAAGGAAATACATAAGGTCCTGGAAACAATCTTCCAAAAGAAAATACAATTTAATTTTGCAGTATTGTACCTAGGTAACTTAGAGTCTTAAACTATGTAAACCGGATAAATATTTGTTCAGTGTGCTGTTGGTAGCTTCCAAAAAGGCCATAACCCGTTGTTGGCTTAATGAGGATACTCCTACTATAAATGAGTGGACTGACGTGATATATACTGTTTTTGTTATGGAAAGAATATAAAGTTGCAGGCGGACTCATTTGACGAATACTGGTCGAAATGGTTGAACTATGTACAAAATGGGAGGCCCGATTTTGTATAATCTCGTTGTATTTTGTGGTTTGTTTGTTTTTGTTTTGTTCTTTTGTTTGCCCCCCCCCCCCCCCCCACACACACACACACATTGTGATTAAGTTGTATTGTTGTACATGTTGTATAAATAAGAAAACCAATAAAACATAAATGAGAAAAAAATAGTTAAATTAAAAAAACAACAACTCATCACACATTTGCCAGAGAAAAATGCAAAATTCATGAGGGGAAAGACAACCTCTTACAACTTTCGGTTTTATTGATTTGTTACATTTTTTAATCAAACAAAATGTGTTTTCCTTTTTATGGCGCTTCAGTCGTAGATGTCGTTTATTAAAAACCATGAAATATAAATAACATAGGCATGAACAATTTACGGATACTGTACAGACCTGGCAACCCGCTGGCCTTCGCGCAGCCGAGCCTCCATCCTGGCACTTACCTTCATCCTGGTAACTTGCAAGTTCCCGGACTAAAAACAGGAAGTAAGTAGCCGAATCAAAAGTAAAATTCACCGTCTGTTTGGTAGTCGAAGCCAGTGAGAGGTGCGGAGAAAGCTCGGAGCCATAAAAACTGCACCAAAGCCGAGAATAAAGCGCAAAAACAGTGTCAAACTGCACAGACGCCATAAGCTGCAGCTTGTCTACTAACATGGCGCCGGAGAGTTTTCTTCTTTCATTCAGCTGCTTAGCTTTCAGCAGGCTAACGGTTAGCATGGAGTGAGCGTCACTGAGTGTTGGGAATGCCGGTCTTTGTTCCTATCACATTACAGCTTCTGTGTTAGAACAGCGCTGGTCTCTTTTCTAATATTCATGTAAGCGTACCATTAAAGATGCGTTAGTCTGCGCAGAATCTATCTTTTCATTAGTGTAAATAACGATGCACAGCAGCGTCCGCCAAACTCCGTTTAAAAACCTCCAAATTTGATAGAGGTTTGATAATTAAATGGCAGTAAACATACCATTGATCGTAAATTGAAGGAAAACATTAAAGACTTAAATTCTGTGCACTCACTGTCAAAGAAATGCGGAATATTTGAAAAAAAATTTACACCTTTCTTTGTTTGTTATATTTCCCCTCAAAACAGTGGGGGGCGGCAGCGAGCAGGGTAGAATTATTACATTTTATAAATCATGTAAAAAATGATAGGTACTCCCCTGAATTTACCGGCCGCATTTGATAATAACAAATGTTATTATACTTTATTGTTGGGGAAAACAACTGTCTGTCAGCATTCAATTTTTCTTTTAATCCTTCTGTTTTTCAAAGGAGCTTGGCGTGTACACAATAAAAGTAACACATGTTAACTTGTATGGTTTACAGTATTTATTGTCGTCATAAACCGGTGTAAGATCACATGCATGACACATCTACAGTGACACTGCTGGAACTGAGTCACAGTGATGGCGCTTAGTTTAAAGTGACAGATTTCAGAAGGGAGTTCTGACTGTGATTTTTAGTTTAGTTGCCTATCAGCTCATATTTAATTTTAAAAAACATCTGCTAAAACATTTGATACTTTCATTTTTGCAAACTCAGCATCATATGATGAAGAATTACAAAAGCAGCACTTCTATACCTCACCTAAAATTAATAAATGATGTTTTATTTACCGTGTTGTGCTTCTTTTTATTAAGAGGGTGCCAACTGTGCCATGCACATTATTATTATTGTTGTTGTTGTTATTATTTTATCACTGTCAGTGAAATCTGAGTTTTAGGCAGTTAGTGTTATTTTTTTCTGTATATAATATATGTACATATTTATAAAATATAATTATGTGATCAATCACACAAATGACCCATTTGGAGCTAGAAAAACCCTGATGGACAGAAAAATGACTCACTTGGAAAGTGACATTTTATTACTATTTTTTTTAAAGAAGCAAATAATTAACAAGCTTAATCAGGACTGAGATTAGTCATTAGTCAGATCTAGTGTGTAGAAATCTTGATTTTCCCATCTTCAGGCACCCACAGAGTCAAAATCCGTCACAGTCCTTGCAGATCTTTGCTGTAAATAGTTTTTCTTATGAAGGTTTCTAACTGATTGAGGTGACCCTGAGGTGTTTGATGCCAAAATAACAGCCGGTTGAACCTTGTAAGTACCAAAGAAGCTGCTTCAGCACTTCTTCTATTATATCATTGAGTATAGCAGACTCTGGAGCATCGCTGGTCGAGAAAAAAGAGAGAATAATCCTATATAGGGCGCCTCTAACCTACAAGCCACTTTGCAGCCTACTACGAACACACCAAATTGTGATAATTTGGTGTGTTCGTAGAGAAATTAGTACCCGAGAACACCTGTGGCTGTGAAATCGCTCTGAGTTCGTCTTTGTGTCTCTCTGCAGCTGCAGGATGAGTTTAGCAGCAGAGGACGACGACGCCGGCGCTTTAGAAACCGTCAAATCTGTCACGCTCACTCAGGACAGTGATGGAAGCATCATACTGCACTGTCCTCCCTCTGGTGGGTCCACACACACACACACATACACACACACACACACACACACACACACACACATACACACACAAACCCATCAGCCATCAGTAACATTCTTTGTGGTGATTTTGATTAAATTAAAACACTTTTGTTTTTTTAATTGTCACATTTATTTTATTTTTTGCTCCTGTGGGTTTGTTTCTCTTACACTGCACCTGAGTGGAAACAGAACAGCCAGGGTTCAAATTTGTGATGTTTTCTTGTCATTTTTCCTCATATTTCTCAGTTTTTAAGTTTTTTTGAATTTTTTTTATTCATGTAAATTTGTCTTTTTTTCTGATAATTTGTCTTTTTTTCCTCATAAATAAATTTTTCTCCTGATAATTTTCTGAGTTTTTAAATTACTCATTTAAAAAAAAAAAGTTGTTTTTTCTAATAAATGTGACACTTCTTAAAACGTATACGTAAGAAAAACCCCAATTAATATAAAAGTGAAACTAAAAATAACAACAAAAACTTACGATGATGTTTTTGTCAGATTAAGGCTATAGAATAAAAGTGTGTGTGTGTGTGTGTGTGCAGACGAGGACTCGGAGCCACTCCAGAAGAAGCTGCGACTCTCCACAGACGAGCAGGAAAACTCAGACACCCCTCAGTTCTCCGTCGTCACGTTGCCAGGTCAGACGAGCTCTGGACCGTTCCCCGTTCATGACTACAGTGAGTCACACTGAAATCACCTCACACGGTTCCTGCTAACAGCTGCTGCAGCTGCATCCTGATCAGAGGGTTTTCATTTACTCAAACTCTAAATTTACTCAAATCCAGCAAAAATAACAGAAAATACAAGTGAGGTTACTCAGATTGTTCAGATCCTGGTCTCCTTAGCCAGAAAGTACCTGCTGGTGATGTCATCATCCTCATGCTGGTCTATGGTGTTTGCTGTTAATGTCTGCATTAAATGGCACAAATAAAGCTTCAGATATGTGAAGTTGTTTGGGTTTCTGGCTGGATAATAAGGTTCGAGGGTAAAAGATTTTCCGTGTCGTTTCTCAGTGTCAGACACTCAGGCGGAGACGTTTGAGGTGACGATGACGCCCACGGCGGACGAGCTTTCTGAGGACAGCGTCACTCAGATTCAGGTGGTGCTCAGGCTCCTTTTTTCTTATTCTAAGCATTCTGTGTTTGCTTTGTGTAGTTTCCTGTAAGGATGAGCCACCAGTTAAAAGTGAGCTGTTTCTGCTTTAATAAAAGCAAAGTGACGGAAAACAAAAAGGAACTTTATTTATATGAAATGGATTAAATGTAAGAGAACGGGGTGTGACTGAACAGAGGTTTTTATTTTGATCACTTTGTGTTTGCAGATCCTACAGGAAGATGAAGACTCCCTCTCAGCCAATCAGAAGACGGAGGTGTCGCCTGTCAGTCAGGCCTGGTTCACAACTAAAGAAGACAAAGACACGCTGGCTAATAAAGGTACCAAGTAGGCCAGAACCTCTGTAGCACACAGTGAATGCAGCTCACTGAGAGGCTTAGAGAAAACAGCACGGCCCAAAAGAAGTCAGACTGTTTGGAAGTCTGTGTGAAAATGAGCTCAGTGAACTCTTTCCTGATGACTTCATGGTGTCAGCCTCTAGTTTAGAGTCCTGTTGAAGACAGCATGACTCCTACTGCACACCTCGTAGTCCGCCTCGATGGATGTTGGAGTCTGTTAGCAGCAGCAAAGTACACAATAAAAAGTTCTAATAAAGCCAAACTTAACAAAGGAAAAAAGAGTCTGGTTAAAAGCTGATTTTTCTTCTCCTTTTTGACTTTAAATGAAACCACAATGTATAAAATAAACATAATTTTTTACTCAAACCAGCAACTGGGACCATGAACTCCTCAGGAAAGACTTTCATATGGCTGGAGTCCAGACGAGTCATCCCCTGCTGTTCATTAGAAACAATGCAGGTTTTCATGTCTCTTCCCTTTCAGGTCATAAGTGGAAACAGGGCATGTGGTCTAAAGAGGAGATCGACATCCTCATGAGGAACATCGACCAGTACGTGAAGGTACGTGGGGTTGGTCCCTGACAATTTTTGCCTCTGTGACGTCTGATGACGTTAAACTGTTCCTGTGGCCACGATCTCAGGGCCGCGGCATCGAGGACCCGGCAGAGATCATCTTTGAGATGTCCAAAGAGGAGAGGAAGGACTTCTACCGCTCCGTGGCGTTGGGATTGAACAGGCCGCTGTTCGCCGTCTACAGACGAGTCCTCCGGATGTACGACAACCGCAACCATGTCGGCAAGTGAGTGCACAGAGAAAAGTTGGTGTAATAAAGGCAGTGCAAGTTTGTTGGTTTCTGTTTAAGGAGTTGTTTGTGTCTTAGGTACACTCCTGATGAGATCGAGAAGCTGAAGGCGTAAGTACAACTTTGTTTTTAACGAGCGCTTGACGACGGTGTAAAATGGATTTCACACTAACCCGTGTTTATATGTGATGCGTTTAGCTTGAGGGAGAAACACGGGAACGACTGGGCGACTATCGGTGCTGCACTAGGTCGCAGTGCATCCTCTGTGAAAGATCGCTGCCGGCTGATGAAGGACACGTGCAACACAGGTACTGCACAGCAGCCATTTGTACTTGTGGAGATATTTAAATGCTTGCTTTTATTTTGAAATTTGCTCTGTTTTTAAAAACCAGGTAAATGGAGCGAGGATGAAGAGCGACGGCTTGCCGAGGTCGTATACGAGATGGCAGGGGTGTCACCGGGGTCGGCGGTCACAGGAGGCGTGTCATGGGCGACGGTGGCTGATCGAGTCCGCACACGCTCAGAAAAGCAGTGTCGGTCTAAATGGCTGAACTACCTGAACTGGAAGCACAGTGGAGGAACTGAGTGGACGAAGGAAGATGACTTGAATCTTGTACGCAGGTACGGCGGTGTGGGCGTGCACACGTGTGTGTGAGCGAGCATAGTAAACCATGTGTAAGCTTGATGCCGTGTTTCAGGATATCAGAGCTTGACGTGGATGATGAGAATGAAATTAAGTGGGAGGATCTCGCCGGCGGATGGAGCAGCGTCCGATCACCCCAGTGGCTCCGATCAAAGTGGTGGAGCATCAAGAGACAAGTGGCCAATCACAAGGACATCCCCTTCAGTGGTATGGATACACACACACACACAAATTAATACTGTCATTTATTTCCTCATGTTTCTGATTCTCTTCTTCTATTAATAAAATCTCGTGATGTGGTTTCCGTCTCTAGTCCTCCTGAAGGGCCTCCAGGAGCTCATGGCCTCCTCGCAGTCGGCATCTGTTCCGGGCAGCCCCTCCTCCTCCTCCCTTCAGATCCGACTCACCCGATTAGACGAGAACAGCGGCGGAGCCAGCCCCGCCCCTAGCTCTGTGGCCGCACTGCAGATTCCCTTACAGATCCCGCTGCAGATCACACACTTGGGTGAGCCTCGCACGCCCGCACTACCCCACCCACATGTTCACTTCCTCTGCGTGTGCTGCTGCTGTGGCCACACTATTTTTTTTTTTATGGAGATACTAAACCACCATAGCAGAAGAAGAATTAGAACCAGACTATGCTGATGAATCAGAGAAGAAGGTGACTGAGGTTTACCTGTTGTGTGTAACAGGTGTGCTGCCTGCAGCTGAAGATGTTCTTGTCCTGACAGCGAGACCTCTGACTGTTGCTCTGTTTGTGTTTCTGTGTTAGCGTCCGATTCAGCGGCAGCAGCCAGCGACAGCGAGACCATCACACTGAATGCTGGAGCGCTGCAGACCTTTGAGATCCTGCCGGTAAGCACCATGAGCGCCTTTCACAATAAAACACATGAATATGAATGAATTTAAAACCTTTTCTTTGTGCAGTCATTCCACCTGCAGCCCACTGGCACCCCGGGAACCTACTACCTCCAGACGACACCCAATCAGGGCCTTCCGTTGAGCTTAGCCAATAACAGCACCGTTACCCTGACGACGAGCTCCTCGCCCTCGTCTCATGAACACATTATCCTCCACAGTCTGTCGGTCAGTTTATTGCCCTGCTGAGGGTAAACGTGTGTGTGTGTGTGTGTGTGCGTCTTTTCACATGCTTTCCATCTCCAGGCCGACAGTCTCTGCTCCAGCGATGGCGTCATCATCCAGACTGTCACCTCTGACCCCGCCTCCTCCTCCTCCTCTGAAGCCCTCAGTCAGCAGCAGCTGGTGGTGGAGACTGAGACCCGGGGCCAGGACGATCGTCTCGACGCCGCAAGTCTGTTGGAGGGGTCGGAGAGTGTCGTCACGGAAACTCAGGAGCCAATGACGAATGGCTTCAGTGACACAGACAAAGTAGAAGCTTCTGTTTTTCCTCACACGTTGTTTGCATGCTTTTAATTCGAAAAGCTTCGGTTAGTATTGTTCTGTTTTTGTTGAGAAATAAAGGCGTGGACAAAATAATAGAAGCCAGTTTTTGGATTAAAACTTTTTTATGACCAGAATATGTAAGAATTTTAACTTAAACAAAACAAATAAATATATTTGTACAGTGAGAAAACACCAGGTGGGGAGGGTGTGGTCACAACACAACCAAGTCAGCTGTGTTGTCCTTGTACCCAGAGGGAGCACACAATGATGACTGAACAATACAACAGTGTGTGTGTTTGTGTGTGTTTCAGGGCCTGTGTTCCCCCCCGGTGGAGGCTCCAATGGTGCATTCTGGGATAACGTCTCGGAGCGCCGTGCTGATCGTGTCTCCTCCCAACATCAGCAGCACACTAACGGGTAACACGCACACACAGTTAAAGTAGAACGTAACTGCAAATCTATGCTCTGCCTCCTGTCAGTGAAACTATGGCAACCGTGACCCATGAGGCTCAGCATCTCCTTTACTGCTCAGAGACGAGTCCCTGTGTGCTGCATGCGCTGCTTTAAATTCAAACTGTTTGATTGGGTTTTTAAGCCTTCGTGTCTTTTAAATGATGAGGCTGTGCTTTAGTGTCCACGCCGCCAAGCTGTATGGCGGGGTGGTGAAAATACCCAGGCTTCCAAATCTGATGCCCTCTACCCCTGTGGTGCACTTGGAAATTCTGATGATTAAAAATAGAAAAATAAATTAAAGAAACATAAATTCTTTAACATGAAAAATATAGCCTGAAGTTTCTCTCTAAGTGTGTAATCAAGGTATTCATACTGCTGCACGAATTTCTCAGCGCACACACCTGAGCATCACTTCCTTTCTGTTTTTCATCAGATCCCATCTTGGAAAACCAGGAAGTCTCTGACTGAGTCGAACTTCCCGTTGCAGCTGTCGCTCAGGGCGACACCTCCGCCCTTGGGCTTGGCCCGGCATGTCAGACTGTGATACTCCCTCCTCTCCTGCTTCCCGTTTCCTCTTTAACGGATGCAAGCACTTTAAAACTAAACTGAACATTTTTGGAGTCCCTGAATGAAATGACCGCAGTGCCAAAGAGACTCTAAAGCCTGGACACTTTAATGTGAATGGACCCTTGGATCTGAAAAATCATCCTTTTTCATTTTACATGAAGTTGTTTTGTCGGGCTGGTGACAATGATCAACAGAACTCAAAGCAATAGTTCAATGTTACACATTTTCCACCTGTTTTTTCATGACTTAAGTACACCTTTATTTATTTATGCTCATTTTTGAAGACTTTAAATCGTAAACTGCTGTTTTCAGCAGGAACTTCTGTGAAATTTTAAAATAAAAAAAACAAATAATCCTGAAGCTGTGGTCAGGTTGGCTTTTATTGTGAAAGGCTGGGCTTATTTGCCCTAAAGATGTTTATCCTGTTCCTCTGTAACACACAGCTCTGTTTCCATTGTTTCACAGCTGGTAACGCCTGTAACACCCGCTGGATTTATCCGCAGCTGAAAATAGTCCCTCAGAGAGCATTCACTCCAACAGATGGCGCAGAGATGGGAGTGCTGCTGGTTTTGATGTTTTTTGTGAGTTTTGCTTGAACTGGTCAGAAGTCAGAGCTGCCCACAGAGGCAGTGATTTCTTACGGTTGGTGTAAACAAAAGCAGCCTTGCATGATTAATGAGGAATCCAGTTTATAGTCTGGTTTGGTAATTCTGGGCGAACCGGCCCTTTAAACAGGCCGGTTGGAGGATTTACTCCAAACTAATTAAGCACCAGGGTTCTTCTTGCCATTGATCCCCGGTTGCTAATGCTGCCTCGTGCTGTGGACGGATCAGATTCTACCTGATCATCGTTCAACCTACCAAACGTGTCTTCATTCTTTCTGTTAGACTCAGGTTTATTAACTTTAGATGGAAAATAACCTCCCGCTCCTGTTTTTTTTTTGTTTTTGTTTTTATTTTAAACTTTATTGTAAAAGAGGATCTGAAGGCTTTTAAACCCTCGATGGTGTTTTTTGGAAAATTGGAAAACTGAAAACCTTATATGAATAACAGGTCATAAAGCAGGAGCAGCAGGAGGAATGGATGCTTGAGGAGGACTGAATGGATCTGAAACAGCCAGATTAATAACAGCGACACAGCTTTATGGGTAAAGCCATTTACAAAGTTTTCATTCATTTCCACTGGTGCTACAGCTGGCCTGAGAGAGAAAAAGGGTAGAGCGAGTGTGTGATTTAGAAATGCTTAGTGCAAAGAATTGGCAGTCGGTGTAATTCGGCATTTAAATCCAACTTAAAATCCTCTCAGCCACATGTGGACAGTAATTACATACACGGATAGTAGAAGCCGACATACAGAAAAAACACAGGTTTGCATATTTCTGATGTGCTGCTACAGCCGCCTGCTAACGTCTACAGTACTGAACAGCTGTTTCCCTCCATGCTCATAGCCTCCAGGTTAAAGGAAAAGCCCACCTGGTACTCACCTGAGCAGGTAACAGCAGCAGAATACATCTGAATTTGGGCTGAGGACAGAAAGCCCCCTGAATGCACCACTATGGGTTTTTATATTAATTAATGGTACCAGACCACACACCACCATTAGCTTCCATTTGCTCTCCTGAGAAGGGGTGGTGGTGGCATGGCATACTATAATCCATAATTAGCAGATTCTCAGACTAACAGATAAGATGAGGTTATGGTATGACAGTGGCCTGGTCCTTTGTTCCCTTTGTGAGCTTCTCTATGTTTGAATGTTTGAATGGTTCTGAAGAGTCCACTTTGGAAGTAGATTTAGGACAAAACATGTTTATGCCTTCATAATGTCCACAGTCTGTATATAAAAGATGGACATGGCCATTGTGACGTCTCAGGTTTGTTGGGCACCACCATGGTTCATCTCTGCTGCAGCTGTTAAAGGTTTGAACAGTGTTTGTATCAGGATAAAAATATGTTTATTTCTGTGTTTTAACAAGGGAGTCTACCGACTCACTGCTGGTGCCAGCCTCTAGTGGCCACTAGAGGAACTACAGGTTTTGTTTTTGGACACTTCCTCTCTGGCGTTGTCGGCCCCTTAAATATGAGTGAGGTGGGGAAAAACAGAGCGAAGCTGGTGAGTAAAGGAGCTCTCTGACATCCAGCCTGCATTCCTGCCTCCTGCTGTCCTGTTAATGGGACCTTTGATGGCGTTTAATGATCAAAACTCATATCATTAAAGAACTGCAGATCAAACGTGAGAGTGAAGGAAAGATAAATGTAAAAGACGTCAGATTTAAAGCGATTCTGAGAATCAGAGGTGGATTTTTCGTGCGTGTAAACAGTCGACTGTGTGTTGTGCTCCAGCAGTTTGTCGCCTCTTACAGTACATCATCATCCCACACTGAGTCAAGTCTCTGTGCACAGTTCCCACTGGTGCTGATTCCACACCAGGTTCAAGTTTATGTAACAGTTATTATTTTGGTCATGTGACTCCTTCACGCTGGTCCTGCTCATGAAGGCCACGTGTTCCCTTGTTCCCGCTTCCTTGGCCCTGCCTTTACCTGACGTCATGGAAGTAGAGGTTGGCACATATACACAGCAGCACGATGGACGCCAGCATGAAGTAGATCAAATTCCTGAATTTGGGCTCCAGGTTGCCCTGCCGGTACCAGAATATCTGCAAGACAGAGAACAGACGTTTAAAGGCTCCCTTCTGTGACCCGGCGACCTTTGCGTGAGCATTTGGCCATGTTTGTTTACCAGCACTAACGTGGAGCTGCAGGTCAGCAGGATGCACACGGCGAAGAAGATGTTCAGCGGCCGCGGAGGCATCGTGGGAAACACAAAGGAACAGATGACAGTCACCTGCAAAACAAATGCTCATGAATAAAAATAATGCTAGTGAACATACGTCACTCTTCTGTACGTTCTTTTGACCACAACCTGCATGAAGCGACAGTCGCAGCCAGAGATGTAAAGACTTCTGATAGCGGTGGTTGCTAACACTTTTGGTCGCACAACCGTTTTGCAGTCAGCTGACATGAACTTGTCCATTCTGGTCATGCGACACAAACTGAAAGCGTTGTCCTTCAAAGTAAGGGTTTCATCTCAGGGCTCACGTTTCAAAATGTGCAACTTTTACTTTGAAGGTGAATGTTCCATTTTCTGTTTGCCCCCCACTTTTTGGGGTTTTAATGCCGTTCCACTCAGTGAGTGTTTGCAGATATGCTGATGTCTCGTGTGCAGCCTACAGGAAACCATAGACGGCTGCGATTTCACCTAGCAACACCAGGTCTGGGAACAACATTCTCCCCTCACGACCTGTTTTTAATATCACATCCAATATGGCCGATAGCTCCAGGGTGAGATGTCGCTGACCCTCGGGAAACACTTTTCTGATAAACTTACTGGCTCAGTCCCACGTTTTAGGCACACTGAAGAAAAGATAAAAGCTGGTGAATTTTGGTTTGGTTTGGTTGAAAGGAGGGTTACCTGAGGTATGCTCATTGGTTCACAGCTTGTGATTGACAAATCATTAGCCGGTAAGGATATCCAGCTACCTGGTGGATAATTTAGCTGCACAAATGTTAAATGATGCCGTTAACAGTTATGAAAATAATCCCAAGGTTGAGTTCCTTTATTCTACTCCTTACTCTGAGCTTCAGACAGACAGGCAAGGTCGGGCTTTGTAATTCTGTCTCAGGACACCAGCAGCACGGGTTTTAGATCAAAAAGGTCTCTGGCTGATGGACAGATGTGTTCAGGGACAAAAAAATTAAAAATTGAGACACTGCACTGAGAGGAGAAGAGCAGCAGCTGCCAGACTGGCTGGTTTCACCTCCGCCCACTCAGGAGCGGCTTCTTCCTGTGTGCCAGAGCAGGTGTGGTGACATTTTTCAGGTCTGTATGAATGATACGGAACTTACCAGAACCACCACAGACGTAAATCCCCCCACCGCCGTGTTGATGATTCGATCCTGCAAGAAACAGATCAGATGAGTGCATCACCCTGAGGAGTACGCACTGCTGATCAGAACTGATCATTTTCAGCTCAAGTGACTCTAATGAATTACTTCAGTACAAGCAACAGTTAATAAATATTCAGATTAATCCGCTTCTGAAAGTAGTCCTCAGCAGCTTTTGCTCTTTATACACAGCCCAGTCGCTCTCCTGTAGAAACATCAGTAATGGCTGACATCATACCCGAGCGGACGTCTCTCCAAACAGCGGTCTGTTGTCCAGGCCACTTGTGCCATACGTCCTTGTAGTGAAGTCATCCATGGCGGCGCCGGCAGTACAGCCCCGACTGATCGTTTCTCAGCAGCACCACTTCGTGGAAAAGCTGCGACAGTTGTGCTGCATACTAGCCGTCTCTTTCTGCACGCCGGGCAGAAGACGATCAGTGTGGGCGGAGCCGTGGGGACATTATAGAGGTGTGGGCTAAAGGGACCAGGTAGGCTGTTGCTGCTCCTCCTTCACTTTAGTGACAGAAAACAGAGACTGTTAACAAGAGGTAGCGTGGGCAGAGCTCCCTGAAAAGCATTAAATATCAGAGTGTCAAAGTTTCTCTCAGAGGAACGACATGATTGTCTGTCAGTAGTGGTCAGCCGCTGCTGCCGCCGCCAATCACAGGATACATCAGAAAGATTTACACTGTAGTTCCTCTTGCTTCACTTCCTCTTTGTTTAGGATAGATAACAAACCACAGCTGCTGATATCGATACAGTGAATGGTACAGAAAGAGGAAGCTCAAATCAAAACCTCACAGACTCCTTTAAAGAGCTGTGAGCTACAGTGTGTCGTTAGTCTGACGGTTCACAGGCCGCTAAGTGAGATCATGAGCCTGTCGCTGCTTGCTCACACGCTGACCTCACTACTTTACAGTGTGATGGAAAACCGGAGGAGAAGCAGAAAACATCGCTCTGCTTCTGCAGTGAAACTGAAACAAACACCTGCTGCTGCACAGTTCTTATGAACACCATTAATATTTCATACACAGCAGAATTCACTTTATATAGAAAACAAAGTGAGCTGTGGCTGAGGCACAGAGAAGCCAGCCACATCTGGAAGAAGATTCCACCTGATCCCCTCAGAAGCAGCAATGCCTGTTCTCTATAACAGAAGCTTTGAAACCCCCGTGAGGGATGCAGTGATAAAAACAGAAAATAAAATAAAATAAATAAAATGGAACCTCGGGCCTCCCGACTTATAAATCCTCCTGCAGCCTCATTGCCCGTTCCATTTTATTTTCTGTTTTTATAAAAACACCAATAAGGACACATTTACCGCTAAATCTTTACACTGGTGACACAGCGGCCTCCTCCAGGCTCTTCCAGGCTGCAGATTTTCCTGTGTTGCACCTTAGTAAAGCCTTTAAAAACACTTAAAAGTGTTTATTAGAGAATTCCATCTATAAAGCACGTAGCAGCTTGGCGTTTCTTCTCTGAGTGCTCCGATTTTAATTTTATCCTGTTTGTTCTTGTTATCTTTGATAACGTTACAAAAATAAAGAGTTTCATCTCAGGAGAGTTCCTGACTAAAGAAAAAACACAAATATAGTTCACGAGTGTTTAAAAAAGGATGAGCTTATTAGGAAATTATTTTAACTCAGGAGTCGCAATACTTATTTATCGTATTGTTTTATTACTTGTTATTCTGTTTATTAAAAAAACCCCAAAAATAACAGCAACTACTTATTTATTACTTATTTTAAAAAAAATTTGTTTCTTCATTATTTTGTTTCTTTTAGCTCCGGGACCGTGTGTACATAATTTCGTTCCACCTCATGTTAACATGTGATGCAAATGACAATAAAGCTCCTTGAATCCTGGAAGAGGAGTCTGGTGTCAAAGGTCGGCGGCACCAGCGCACGTTTCTGTCACAGATTTTATCCGGTGTAGTTTCTTCAGACTCCGATATCAAAGCTGGTTTTAGAAAAATGAACAAAAGCCAGATGTGGACGTTAGACTATGGTGCCCACAGTGGCTGTCCCACTGATCACTGAGTCACTCCTCTGCAGTCTGAGGGCCTTAACAGGAAATACTGGCAATGTGGAGCTAAACTTTACTAAAGCTATAAAATGTGAGCCTGCAGGGTGACGACATCGCCACACGGGCACAGATGCATCCTCTCAGCAGATTCAAGCACCACTTTCATAAAGGCAGCTGCAGACGTTTCTTCTTTTCTGGGTGAGAAGGCGGCAGGAAAGGAAATAAAACCCTCAGCTGAGCTTTCTCAGCAGAAAAAACAAGAGTGCAAAACAACAGCTCCTTTATCACCGAGCGTACGGTCGGCCCAAGGCGACATTCCTCCTAAGCCTTGTGATTCACTAGGCCGCTTAACAAGAAACCCTGAGTCTGAACAGAGGCACCGAAAAACAAAAATGACACCCCAATAAATCCAGAAGGAAGAACACAGCTTCATACCGGCACAAATCAGAGGAAAATATCTAAATCTGACTTTAAACCACATGAAGACACACCAGGGCTGATACAGGAAAAACTAAGGAGGAGAGAGAGGTTGTGTAGTCATAACAGTGGTCATTCTCAGAGTACAGTGAGAATTTGCCAGGAAAAAGTACAAGGATATAACATCAGATTTATGAGCAGAAAAACTGTAAAATCTTTGTCAAATGTGTGCTGCTTTAATATGTACGATTTTCTCACAAACCTCTGACTTTAGAAAGTTTTTAAACTCATCAAACATGATTAAAACTCTATTCCACTGTAAATGCCACATTTCTGAGATCAGTTGTTTCGATCTCAGACAAAATGTGGCGCGACGTGAGTTGAGTGCGCCTGCGTTTTCACGGTACAAACACACGGGTGTTATCTGATGTCCTTTCTTTGCTTGTGTCGTGCACACTTCAATCATCCTGCTCTTGTGCAACTGTGGCACCAGCAGAAAGGTTCCAAGGAGCACTCTCGATAGGAACCACGTTCCCACAGCTGTGATCGATCAGCTTTAACCTGGACAAATGTTTGTAGAGTGCTACACGTTTTACAGAGCTCAGAGCTTAATAAATGTAACAACAGTGTGTTACTGTAATGAAAAAAGCATTAAGCACAAACAGCCTGACAGCGAAGTCCCATGTGATGAAGGTTTGATTATTTACCTCTGAAATGTTAGCAGGACCACAGTTTTGGTCAAAAACGTCTCTCCTGTCAGTAATGGTTGGTTTCAAGTTACAGGGACATAAAACCACAGACAAGCTGTATAAAAATAAACAATAAAAAAACCCCACAGGAAATTACTTAAAATAACTTGTTAGTAATCATTATTGTTTCAGTAAATACCAATTTCCAGAAATCTCAAAGTCTTTAGCATCGAACTGTCCTCCAACACACAGAAATTAAAGAGCTTTAATCTGCTTTGAAAACATAGTCTGACTCAAATTGATGCTGTGCACTCTGCGGGTTCAGTATATAGCTTATCGTGTCTGTAATCGCTCAAGTTCACTCAAAACAGCTCATTAGCTTCAACTGATGGTTAACGACCATATGTTAGCACTACGAGGAGAAAACGCTGGAGAAGAGCTCGTATCTTAGCCATTGATATTATTAAGCATGCATAGAAATGGAAAGAAGACGGTAACCTTAAAGCTGCCTTGAGTAGTGTAAGCTAACCTGAGATTTACCCGTGATAGGGCCAGCACCGAAGCGGGTGATCTGAGCTAAGCTAACTCCAAACAACTGCTCCCCGGCTGCTCGAGAAGAGCCCACAAATTTACCAAAAAATCTTCCTCTAATCTAAATCTTCCAGTGAAACATACCTGCCTCCCACTTCTGTGTTGACTCTACTGGAATCAACTTCAGAACAATCAGGGTCACAGTTAAAGGGAATGAAAGCCCGGCAGGTCCGCATCGAGCTGTTATCACAGCCGATCTGTAAGATAGCCATTCCACTTCCTGTCGGTCCCACTGTACTCAAAATGGCTGCACTTCACCCTGGAGCGCAACAGGGGGCGCTCCTCAGTGAGCAGGAGTGAGTGGAGGTACACGGCTAAAATAGTTACTTAGACTTGCTTATAGCTTTAAAAGGTCACATTTTATTGTATTATTCGCTAACACAGTATTTATTCTGCGTCTTCATTGAAATGAAACGACACTACGTTTTAGTTTTTCACGCTGTGAAACAAATTTACCTATTCTGCCAATGCTTGCTGAGTTGCCTGGTAAGGTATTTACGACAGTAGGCAACTCTTGATGGCACATATTTATGGACGATAAACATGCGTACATAAAACATAGTGGAGACGTTTAAGTGTTCAGAATATTTAGTTGACTGAGATGAGTGAACGTAATGGTACAAAGAGGTAGGTGCTACAAATTCTCTGATGCTGCCGCCTTCTTGCCTGAAATCAAAATGGCAGCTGCCGTAAAGTTGGTAATGGTGCTGTGACGTCCCTAATAAGCACAGAAATGCTTTTTTAACTGCACTTGAAACCTGTGAAAAATTAAAGTAGAATGATGTTTGTCATTGTAAAAACATATTTGTTTAAAAACACGATGAAAAATTTCAGAAGATAATTGTAACAACGCAACATTTACAGTTTTGTGTCGCCGTCCATTGCGGACTATCTCACGAGCGCCCTCTAAGAAACAGCAAATACAAAATGTCGGGAGTTCCAGTTTCCATTAAAAGCTCTCTGCTGTTAAAGGCGAGTGGAATTATTGTTGGGCCGACGCTTAGGCCGAACTCCATAAAAACCAACAAAACAAACAAACACACAAACAAAACCGGCAATTTGAAAGCCGTTTATAACCAAAAGCGCCGTGTCTAAAAAAAGTAAGAGTAATGTAACAGTGGCCACTAATAGGCACGCTATTTTAACAAATTGTTTTTTAAATTAAGTTTTTTGCAGTTTAACGCGGTAAATATATTATTTTATACAAAACATTTCTTTAAAAAAAAAACAACGATTTCAGGTAAACAAAAACGATTTTTTTAAAAATTTAAAAGCGAAATTTTCCCGTAACAATTTCAGCACCCTGCTAAGTTAAATCACTCAAACTCTGAATGGAGTTCGGTGTGAAGAATAAAAGACTTCTGTCATAGCAGCTTAAAGCAGTCCTGTAATATAAGTAATGGTATTTCACTCACCTCCTGCCTGTAGCAAGGCCGGATCAACTTTCTTTAATTACAAGTTGATAAGCATAAACACACTCCAGGGGCAGCTAAATAACCACTAGGTTTGATTTGAGGTGGGGGAAGCCTGAGATCTGAGAAGCAGTGGGCCCATACATAATCTCACCCCTCATGTTAGCATCACATGAGAGCAGTGTGACAGGCCCTGAGATTAATCCCAGAAAAACAGGCCCAAAGAAAGAAACTCATGCTTGCTTGAAATCTGTTCTAGAAAAAAAATTCCTGCAATGACGTAACTGAAGCATTTTCTCAGAATACAACTTCACTTCAAGATAACGTGACTCACTTTCGGGCCTTGAGTCTAACATACTTCTTACACAAGCATTATATCTATAAACCATCAGTAAAACTGATTGTTTGATAATTAAATTGGTTTTTCTAACTACTGTCTAACTCTCATGGAATAAAAACCCTATTATTTTCATATTATATCAGCTCTGATGGTTTACAGGGTTAGAAAACTGTGTGCTCAGTGCTGAATCAATTAATCTGTTAGAGAATATATGATTAAATTACTAAAATATCTGATCTGTACTCTTTGGTGCTCCGTTTTCCAGATTTGCAGCTCTACAGTTAGCATCCTTCCGCTCTGCACATGGACTTTGGCTCAGTTATCAGTGAACACCACAGGTCACAGTAAGGCTCCAGCCTGATGTAAACAAAAGCACAAGGGCCCAGGTTTTAAGCCCATACAAACAGATCTCCCCGCTAGTTATTGGATTTTGCTGGAAGTAAGTTATGTCAATTTAATACCTACAAGCAGGATTTTAAATACTGTATTTTGTACATTTAAGTTTGTATTATTTATGTAAGTATGTATGTATGTATTTATTTATACTAATGCAATAAAAATATTCTGTTGGACTTTCTTGAAAGCTGGTATCGGCTTAACAAAGTGGTTAAATATCATTTTAGTTCTTTTTAGATTTTATTAAAAAGTAGCTCCTTAGATACTGCAGAAGATGTTAAACGTGTCATTCAGTTCCTCTGGTAAATTCGGCATTGAAATAATCTTAAAAGCTCCATTTTATTTTAAAAATCTTTTAAATAATTTAAAACCTGTTGCCTCTCTCTCGTAGCTGGGATAGCCCCCCAAACTATTACATTTTTCTTTTTGTATTACATGTAAGTACAGAAGAGTATTAGGGCCACCAGGGAAAAAAGTGGCCATTTTTTATTCTTTTGGAGAATTCTAAGAAAAAAGTCAGAAATATTAATGTCCATATGTAAGCCATGCGGAAAGATCGAGACAAAAGCAACAACAAGTAAATAAAAATATCAAATTCATTTACATTTAAAAAAATGTTATAATTTGGCTTTTTTAAATGGAGTTCTGCCTACAGACGCGCCACAGATACCAAAACTTTTTATTTTAAGTAAAAGATTTGTAAAAGTTTTGTTTGTTTATTTACATTTTTTGTAATTAATTTGCTTCGAAATCTTTTAGACGACTTTTGGACGGACCCTGCGCTTGTTGGTTACCTGGTAACCATGAATTTTCTTCTTCTACGTTGGAGGGCAGCGGTCACAAAGTTTCATTAGATGGCCACAAACAACATGCCATCTCACTGACGATAATAATATTAAGAAAAGAGAGTCTGGGGAGGTGGCTGAAAAATTATATTAATGTTAAATGAGAAACTGGAGTATCTTAAACTCACTCTGATGAAATACCGCTGGATAAGAGTTCGCTAGCTCGACAGGAACATAGGACTTCGTGTTGACACTGGGTGGCGGTAGTACTGGCTAAATGGTCTTAAAAATAAAGCGAAGAAGGGGAGCTCAGTTCCGTGGGCGGGACAAACAAACAAACCGGTATTGGGAATAAAAATATGTTGGTTTCGTTAAGTTAAGTACGCATGAACAACTAACAGGAAACTGAAATAAAATAGTCGCAGTGAAGATGAGTTCGTTTGCGGGTCGGATGAAGGAGTACCCCACCATCTCTCTGGACCGGTTCGACAGGGAGAACCTACATGCCCGGGCATATTTCCTCTCCCACTGTCACAAAGGTGAGCCTGGCGCCTGCACATCACCGGAGGAGTTGTTAGAAACGGTACATATTACATGTGTGGCCTCCTGATGGCGGGTGTCCTCTCTGTTTCACTGAACAGATCACATGAAAGGGCTGAAAGGACCTCTGCTGAAGAGGAAGCTGCAGTTCAGGTGAAGCCTGGGTGCTGTTAAACTGATATTTAATCCAGTGATGCTCAGATATTTGAGTCAAAGTTGAGATTTGTCTCAGACTTCGGGTGAAGAATTACAATTGTGACCTTTCTGCACTAATTTACCATCATTTAAACTTACTGTGAAACGGTACTATGTCGCAGAGGGTGCAGTTCAGCTGCTTGTTGTGGGCGTTATGGGCATCAAGCAGCCCCATGGTTGATTGGAAAGATGAATTGTTCCTGCTGTGAAACTAATCAATTTCTGAAATCCTGAAATTAAAACCTAACACTGCTTTAATGAGCGTGTAACTCAGGGCTGAATATAAGTTTGTTGTTTGCAGTCGCACTGTGAGGCTTTACTGCTCCTTTGTAACCAAAGAGCTGCTGCTGAACAATCCAAAGTACGCTTTTTGGGAGGAATACATCGTGAGTACACATCTCTGCTTTTATCAGATTGTTTTTTAAATATTTAAACAGAAGATATATAACGTGCATTATCTCTCCTGATGAATCATCTGTTCAGGTTCCTCTTGAGCTTGAGAGCCCGACTCAGATTTCTCTCGTGGACGAAGCATCAGGAGAGGTACTGGGTACTCATCGGTTTGAGTCTGGCTCTGTGTCGAATTTGAAACTACTAAAAGTCAGACATGTAGCTGTAGATGCAACCTGTCATCCATATGTGTGAGTTTGTTGTTTTTAACCCTGACAGAAAGAAGAGGTCGTGGTGACATTGCTTCCAGCAGGTCACTGTCCCGGCTCCGTCATGTGAGTTTAATTTTCCACCAACATTTGTATGTTTGGAGGATTTCACTCTTCCCAAGCTTCATGCGGATCCTTTACAAAACACCCAAAAGTTTAATCACAACTCAGAACGCAATTCACACAGAGAAATCTATCGTTTAGATCTTCTGATCTTTTACTTATTGAGGTTTTGTTACAGCTGGTCAGGAAATATATGATATAAGGTGGCTTCAGGGTAAAATGGTAAATGGCCTGTATTTGTATAGCGCTTTACTAGTCCCTAAGGACCCAAAGCGCTTTACACAACCAGTCATCCACCCATTCACACTCACACACTGGTGATGCCAAACTACATTGTAGCCACAGCCACCCTGGGGCGCACTGACAGAGGCGCCCCAGGTTCCTTTACAATATAAGTCAGCAAAGCTAGAATCAGAGAAAGTATGTAACCTTGTGGGTTTGTTACAGAGTATAACAAACACCAGGAGACCCAGGAGAACTTAAACACATCTCTTCTACAAACAATTCAGTTTCACCTCCCCTCCCACCTGCTCAGTCTGAAGCTCCCGTTTTTGTTAATTTTTCCATAATCGGCTAAATAAACTTCACTCTTTAACGTCTGTGACTTCGAGGAATTCAAAATGCGTTCTGTGTACACTTTAAACGGGTCACATGATCAGGTGAGAAAACCGGAGACCAAACAAATTGGTAGTTTTTTTGTATCGCAGGTTCCTGTTTGAGGGTTCCCATGGAAACGTGTTGTATACAGGAGACTTCAGGTTGCCTGTTGGAGACGTGTCCAGAATGGAGCACCTACACTCGGGCAGCAGGTCAGTCACCAAACATCGCCATCATCCTCGTTTCATCCTGAGTTTCTCTGATTCACTGTGTCTGGAATGCGTTTTCTTCTTGAGCTGTGATTGGACAGCTCACGTAAGCTTCAGCTGCGGATTGTTTTGGAACGCTAAGTTCACGCTGCTGTGTCGCGCTTCACAGGGTCAAAGACATTCAGAGCATCTATCTGGACTCCACCTTCTATGACCCGCGCTTCTACCAGATCCCATCGCGGGTACGTGCTGGTTTTCAGTCACTGCTGAGATATACAGTTAACACACAGGGACAGGGGCCAGTTCATTAAGTACACCTCGCTCAAACTTAATATTTAGTACATGAACTTTTTATTGTAAATAAGTCATAACCTCACTGAAATTTCCTCCATTAAAAAAATCTTGTTTGTTATAACTTGTGTTATAACTCAGGATGATTATGATGAATTAGAAGCAGTCAGTTTTCTATGATTTTAATCGGTATTTGAGCCTGTGTGTGTGTGTGTTCATTCGTTTGTTTGTAGGAGGTCTGTTTATCCGGAATCTCTGAGTTGGTTGGAAACTGGATCAGTCAGAGTCCTCATCACGTTGTGTGGCTCAACTGTAAAGCTGCGTATGGATACGAGTACCTGTTTATCAACCTGGGAGAGGAGTTCAACACACAGGTCTCGTTTGTCAGCCTTCTTTCCTTCATCACCATACCAGCTTTATTTATAAAGCACTTTCACATAAAACAAGGGTTCACAAAGTGCTTTACATATACAAATAGCATAAGCAAAAAAAAAAAGATTAAATAAATAAAATAAAACATGTTATTCCATAACACAGTTATGGAAGCTACATTGTGTATTTATTAATGAAAAGTTTAGAGGCATGGTGGGTAAAACTTCAGTAGCTGGTAAACCACAGACATCAAACTGATGCATGGATGGAAATATTAACCTCATAATCATCACTGTAACATGAAGTCCACTGTTTTTCCTGCAGATCCACGTCAACACTCTGGCGATGTTCAAGAAGATGCCGGAGATCCTAAGCTACGTGACAACCGACCGCAGGACTCAGATACACGCCTGTCGACACCCAAAGGTCCCGTTTTAGTCTCTCACAAACAAATTCGTGGTTCTTTTACTTCAGAAGTTTAGATTTGTTTTCCTGAACCTCCAATATTTCTGAAAAACAACTTTGTGGTAGTTCTGCATTTATGATAATGAACCATTTCCACTTCTGATACAAAACCTAAATCTTTTCTTCTTTCATTCTTTCCGTTCCTGCGACACTACGTTTTTATCTGGGATTTTTGTTTGTAGGACGAAGAGTTTTTCCAAGGAAACCGGTTGCCGTGTGGATGCACGGCTGCTGATGGGACGCCTCTTCGCATCATCAGCATCAAACCGTCCACGATGTGGTTTGGAGAAAGAACCAAGAAGACCAGCGTCATAATAAAGTAAGAACAGCTCCAGCGTCATGCACTCATTAGAAATAAAGTTTGGTTTTGTGCTCCAAATGTATTTTTGTGTGTTTATGCAGGACAGGAGGCAGTTCATACCGAGCCTGTTTCAGCTTCCACTCCTCCTACTCCGAGGTATACGCACTTCCACTCACACAGTATTGTATTAGGACCTTCTTGTTTGAAGTCGTTAAAAATGTGTGCTAAACAATCACTCCATTCTGGTTCGGAAAACAGTTCGGAGAATTAAAAACCCCAAATTATCCCAATATTCCTTGCCCATGATGAGTAGATATATACTTGTGTCGCATCAGTGCTAATGTTTGAGGCCATGTTTATTTCTGTTTGGACAATGAAACCAAAGCCCCACCCATTTGCTGTTCAAACCTTCTGTTTATGAGGGGCAGCCAATCAGAAGAAGACTGCACTAAGAACTACTATGATATCAGTAAGAATTATTTTGAACTGTGAATCATGCAACGCTGCTATGTCAGAGTCAAAGCTGGAAGAGTAGTCCACTTTAAAATGACTTCATGTTGTTTCTGTTGCTATGCTTCTTCTGATTTTCAGATTAAGGACTTCCTGTCATACCTCCAGCCGGTGAACATCTACCCCAGTGTCATTCCCATTGGTCGAACACTGACTGAAGTCACACAGATGTGAGTCGACTTCATTTTAATTGTACAAATGTAAAAGTCTAAACTTACTTTTACTTGATTTATAATCAAATGTAACTTGGGGTAACTTTAAAGGGTTTTACTGCTGTCTTTATTGAATAATCTAACAGTTTAACACGACGCCATTTCTGCATGTCTGATCAGGTTGAAGCTGATGTGCAGGAAGCAGTCTGATGAGGCGGCGTTTGTTTACAAACCTCTGGGAGTGCTCAAACGCAGCAGGGTGCAGCGACCTACTTGTGGTAACACAAACACACTCGTAATGACAGGTGCTCTCCATAACAGCACGCGGGCCTGCCACCACACGCTTGTTTACAGATCACTGCTTGGCTCAGTATTTGCCTCTCACGCGTTGCCCTTCATTCAGCTTCTTCACACAAACACAGGAGGCGACGCTTTTATAAGCATTTGAACAACAGGCAGGAATGTGCTGTGGTGCTTCAATAAGCTAGACCAGTCATTAAAACGAGGCTGATGTGTGTTTGTGTGTTCAGACTCAGAGAGTGACGAAGAGCTGTTTGATGGGCTCGATGTGGCACCAGTGAGGAAGAAGTTGGGAGTACAAAAAGGTAAACCTGCAAGTTACTTGCTGTCACTTTGATTTGCACCAAAGCAGCTGAAATGGATTCACGAGGTCTGAGGAAGTTCAGCTGAGATGATCGAGTAGGCCCTTTTTCCTGAGCGCTGTAGGATATGAATGTCACGACAGGAAGTGATGTCATGTTGCAGTAGTTTTTTGCCCTGAGTACTTCACTGTTACTGTTTGTTTGATTTTGTTTCTTTTGTTCTATAAGTAGAGGGAACTCCTGAAACAACAGCACTCCCTGTGTGTGTGGAGGAGTCTTTACCGCTGACCATCACCGATGCCCAGCCTGCTGTTCATAACTATGTCGACTGCACCGAGTCCAACGGCGAGGAGGAGGAGGAGGAGCAGCAAGGTGACGAGGAAAAGGTTGGAGCCGGACAGCCGGAGGACATTTCATCTCAGCCTCCGAGGTGGGAGGACTTCTTCACCACTGAGACTCTGACCGACAGCCAGAACAGCCTCAGGAGCCAACCACAGTCCTGCTGCTCTGAGATGACAGGCTCGCAGACACCCGATCTGTTCAGTGACGAAGAAACTGCCCCCGATGGCTTCAGCCTGACACTGTCCGGCTCGCAGTCCAATCATTCCTCTCAGAACATGGACTCGTGTTTACCCGACACCCTGATCATCCAACCAGAGCTGGATGGACAGAAACAGAGGGAGGAGGGGGATGATGGAATCATCCAATCAGAGTCTCAGCAGTCGTCAGACTTTGATATTCCCTGCACGCCGGAGTCGAAGATGCCGCGGCCTGATGAGTTGTCTGAGCTGTACAGGAAGCTGGCTGCAGGAGAGGACATCAGGGCTCTGGACTACAGGACTGAACATTAATGGGGAGCTCCTAAAAAAACTGTGCAAACTAGAAAAGTAAAGCCTTAAAAAGCAGCCGGACGAGGCCAAAACAAGCAAACCACACAGCTACCTCCGTTTTAGTGACGAACCTCCAGCTCTGAGATCCCCCACTAGCACACTGGGGCAGGAGGAGAGGTTAACATGCATTCAGTACCTGCTTCCAGCATGAAGAGTTTCTCAGCCTAGAGAGCATAAATAGACCAAACTTTAACGTAATTTTCTTCAGACCTGTTGTTCTCACTTAGACCTGTAAGCCGTCACATTCCTTCTGCAGGCTGAGCTGAAACGTCCTCTCCTCCAGCGTCAGTATTGGCCTCCAAACCCCACAGACTTCAGTTTGTTAAACCACACACTCGTTCCTGCACACTTTAAGCCTATTGGTGGATTCTTGCACCTGTGCAGGTCACAGCTGACACTCGTTCGCTCTCTGCTGGCAGTTTGTGGTTTGTTCTGCTTCAGCTGCTGACATCAGGAGGGGAATGTTTGCATTAAAGCTAAAGTTTTGTTCCAGAAACAAATAAAATATTTATTTTTAACGTAGGTGTTATGGCTGATTATTCAAATCAAAATGGTAAATGGCCTGTATTTGTATAGCGCTTTACTCGTCCCTAAGGACTCCAAAGCGCTTTACACATCCAGTCATCCACCCATTCACACACACATTCACACACCGGTGATGGCAAGCTACATTGTAGCCATAGCCACCCTGGGGTGCACTGACAGAGGCAAATGTTGTGTTTGATGGGAAGTTTTTTTTTCCGATAATTCCTAAAATAAGTGTAAGAATTGCTCGACCAAAGCTGTGGTTGTGTAATACACAGCAGCTCAAACTGAATCATTTTTACTATCCATGATGACATCATCAAAAATTCCAAAACTACAAATATATTCTGTATAACAATAATAAAGCAAATCTTTACTCTATAGAAACTGAGTTGGAATCATTTTAGCTTTAAACCAGGTTTTTCCAGCTGCAGGTGAAACAGCTGCTAGCTATCTGCTCAGCTTCACTTCAGCTTACTGAAGCCCCAGAACTGGACGTCTGCACCTTGTTGGTGCTGTTGAAGGATTTTTAATACAACTGTCTGACCAATAATTCTAGTTTCTAGGCTAATTTAGCAGGTAACCAAGTGAGGACTCTCACTCAAAGGGCTTTTTTGCTACCAGCCTTATTCACTCAGTGTGTTCAAGTGTTTTTTTTTTCTACATTTCAGCACTTTTGCACAGTGCTGAGTACCACTGCTGGGGTTTGAATCCAGCCTTTGTCCTGATGTGTGGAGTTGTGCTCCACCTATTATCTGGATGGATATCTCCAAGTACTCTGGCTTCTTTCCAGGGTCCAAACACATACATGGATCAGATTAACGCCCCTTATCTTTCCAGCCCTGGAGTTTTCCTCTCTGTTTCTCCAGAAGCCACAGCGGAAATAAAGGAAACGAACCAACTTACCTGAAGCTTTTGTCCTTCGAAAATTACATGCTTCATAAAATCTGCTTGGAACTCAGAAAAAATAATTATCGACTGTCAGAGTGACAGTCGGACAGTTATCGTCTGTATGCATTGTCTGTATCGTGCTTCTAACATATAACGCTGGGGTTTAAAAGTGAACGTAACTGCTGGTTTTCTCCTGATGGCTTTAGACACATGGTCGTCTGATTTATTTACAGACAGAAACAAAAAAGCTTTTTACAGTTAATCTAAAACTGAAAGGTAATTAACACCATAAATGAATGCAGTTCATAAGGTTTACAGTGAATGCTAGAAATCTTTTCATCACGACTACCACCACACTTTGCCCAACATCAAAGATTTGTGGCAGATTTTCACATTTTAGAAGCTGGAAGAGTTGCTTTAGAAAATCAAAATAATAACTGCCGAATGTGGATCAAGATATCGTCCACTGAAACTTTGAGGAGAAGGAGAGAGCCGGTGTTGTGCCAAAAAGTGATTGTCTGCCAAAAACTGATTGCTTGTATTTAAATTGCTATAAATAACTTGTTGGTGTATAATATGTGAAACATATGTCAAATATATCCCTCATGAATGATATCAAGTCATCTTGAGCAACAAACAACATTCCTGTAACAAGGTAGAAGCCGCAATCACTTTTTGGCAGTGAGTTTTATGTATCCTTTATTTATGCAGTTAAAAAATATTGTTGACTTTAAAAATGTCTCTTTTAAGAGTATTCTGGCCAAGAGGACAGCTGAAATTGCAACAAATGTGAAAATAGTTCTGTAAACATATTTTAAGTGGACAAAAGGAAGCTGATTGATTATAATGTAAGTGCAATAACACAGTCACAAAGATACTTGAGAAACAGGTAATTTTTTAATTTTATATATAACCCCTTTGTAATACCTGTTCACCAAAGTCTATTTAGCAACATATGTAACGATATTACACATAAAAAAACACGCAAAGATTGGAAATCAGTTTTTGGCAGACAATCACTTTTTGGCACAACACCCCGGCACCACTGAAGCTGGATGACGGCAGGTTTCCTGCTCAGTTTCATTTATGTGTGAATACTCTGAGGAGGCGTATAAATTCAAGGGAATTTCTTTGAACTTGTATAGTATGGTTTTTAGGTAGCCAAGGTATTATTCAAGTAAGATAGACAGCAACTTCTTACTCACAGGTCGTAGACTGCACCATTTTTACCCCAATCGGATCAAAACCTATATAAAATGAGCATCATCTTTTATTCAGTCAAACTTTAGGTTTGCACCTGAGACCATAAAATCATCAGCAGGTCATAAAGGAAGTGTGAAGTGGAGCAATTTCCCCTAAACTTCATTTTCCCCTACAAGATGGGTTGCCCCCTGCTGGCCATAATGAAGAATGCAGGTTTATTCCACTTCTTGTTCCTGGGGAGCCACGGCCATTCTTTATAGTTTACATCTGTGGTTACAACAACTGGTGAAGGCAACATTTACGTTGTGCAGTGAACTTTAAAATGAAATCATGAAAATAAGATGGGCTGAAGTTGCTGAAGTTGGCAATTACATGCAGTCTGTTTGTGCTGATAAGGCAGTTAACTGCGGTGAAGCATTAAAAATCTGTTGCCACATAGGCACTTCATAGACTTCAAACAGAAAATCTTCCACAAATAGTGACGTAGTTGCTGCAGGACGGCAATTTAACAGCAGAATGAAACAGGCACTGAGCAACCTGGTATTTGTATAGGAACATAACCATTCTGCAACCAGTTGAGTCCCGTGCTGCTTTGAGATGCATTGCAGATGAATTGCACTAAGTGGTGCAAAATGACTGAATGATAGCATTGTATTGGCAATCGGTCAAATTATTTGCAAACCTTCGCCAATCAATCCAAGAGCAACTGCAGACAGTCTGAGTCAAACAGCAAGTGTTTGTAGACAGTCGGCAAAAGTTGATTCTATTCACAGTGTTGGGAAGGTTACTTTTAAAATGTATTCCATTACAGAATACAGAATACATGTCCCAAAATGTATTCTGTAACGTATTCCGTTACGTTACTCAATGAGAGTAACGTATTCTGAATACTTTGGATTACTTAATATATTATCATGCTGTTTACAACTACATGAATGTACTATTGCTGTGATTTATTACTGTTACTGAAGGTCGGCGGCTTCGAACCGTAGTAAAGGGACCTCTGGCTAATACATCGGTTCGGTGTCGGGCTCGTAGCCGAAAACTAGCTTTACTTTGTTGTCTGGGTCAATTTTGCTAGCGACAGACAGTGAGAGGCGTTGAAAGGCTGCTCCAACGGAACTTATTTTGTTTTTGGAGGAAAACACGAACACGGTGTACAGTCCAGTCTTAATAGCTTACTTACAACTGGGCTCGTCAGGCACTCTTCTTGGCTGCAGTGGTTATTATTATATTTACATGCTTCTAGCTCCCGTTTTTGCTTGATGACAGCTCGTACTTTTCCTTTTTCTCCCTCCCTCGCTCACAGACACATAACGTGTATGGCAGTCCATTCTCCCTGCAGCACGGACTACACTGCCTATGATGCTACATTCTTTAGGGCTATACCTGTAGCATTCTGCCTATTAGCTTAGCACAACAACAACAAAAAGCCGCTCTCTCACTCAGGAAACACGCAGAGAGAGCGTCACCCTGTAACCATGGCAACCGTAACACTGCCACCTGGAACAACAGAACGTAGCTGTCAAACAAAACCCAAACAGGCCTGACCCACCACAATATGAAACAGGGAAGTACCGCCGTGTAATCCATTTATTTCAACAAAGTAACTGTATTCTAAATACCACCTTTTTAAACGGTAACTGTAACGGAATACAGTTACTCATATTTTGTATTTTGAATACGTAACGGCGGTACATGTATTCCGTTACTCCCCAACACTGATAGTCTATTCATCTGGACGTAGCGTTTTCAGTGGGAGAAACGTTTCGTCACTCATCCAAGTGACTGACTGCAGGTTTCTCCAAACCTTATAGACAATACATTTGCATAATGACTGAAACTAGCACCACTGAAGTAACAATGGGCTGTGAGGTCAGTTCGTTAATCATTGATATGCAAATTCTCATGACAACAACCACTGATCAAAGATCACGGATTGAAGACCACTGATCAATGGCCATGAGTACCATACTGTTTATAAGGTTGGGGAAACCTGCAGTCAGCTGAGACTGAAGAACTCACTTGGATGGGTGATGAAACGTTTCTCCCACTGAAAACGCTACATTCAGATAAGCAGAATCAACTTTTGGGGATTTACTTACCTGGATGATTGAGCATACATCAAGATGTTTGCCGACAGGTTCCATCCCACAAGGCTACCTGTGCAATTGCATTGGGATCAAATGTAATTGCCCAGAGGTTGAGAGTGTTGTATGCTTAACTTATGGGTAGTCTTTTACTTTGCAACGAACAATTCAACCAACAAATTTCCCTATCTGCCAGAAGGTTGCTGTCTTTTTTCCTCTAATGTGACTGAGCTGTAAGCTGCATATTGTTTCACTGACAGCCATTGGCTGTCAATACAAAAACATATAAAGCATACCTAATGACTTAATTTTTCAATGACAAGAGGAGCCATGCTATAATATTCACAAAAACTGTACAAATGTAATAGGGACAGCCGGCAGCTACCAATCACTCCAATGAGGCCAAATGCTGAGCTCCCACTGGTGCATCCGCCTGGAATAAAAAGCCTGCAGCGTTACGTCGCCTGAGCAGCAAACTGTGACCAATTTGAATGTCCAGGTCCAAATCTACGTCTGGACTCTCTAACCAGTTTGTCAGGTTCGCCACAGTCAGCTGAATCAGGTGGAGTTGATCCCATTCAAGCCTCTGAGGGGATGCTGAGAGATGAAATTGGCTCTGCTGGGTGCTGCTGCTGCTCAGTGGAGACTCGGTGGGTTCCTGATGACAACACAGAGGAGCTGATGAACGCCTGCAGGGTTTCTTTTTCCATTCTTCCTCTGTACCTATCAGTTCACAGAGAAGCACAGACTGAAATAGGCTTCGATGGGCAGCATTAGATCTATACAGAGCTCTTAGTTTGGATGTCAGTGTGTCCTAAAGGTCATTACTGATATTTTCTTTCTTATTTTAGTCTGTTTGCCATTTTTGCACCTTTTTGCCATGTCTTTATATTTCAAAGTGTGTTTTTCCATACTTTTCAGGTCTTGGTGTCATTTTAGTTTTATACCTTACAAATACAGTATAAAGTATAAAAAACAGTTTTTCTATATTTTATATATGTTGTTTTTTTTAATGTTTTTTTTTTTAACAGTTTATTAAACCTGGATTACTCTTGAACAGTTCACCTCTTGTACTTTGTTCACAAGTCTTTCACAGCTTACTGAGCTTAGCTGCGATGTTACTGCCCTCTGATGGTGTTTTCATGCACTACAGTGCATAACACTGTGTCCATATCTGTTTTTTGGCTGCATTAAAATGTTTTAAATACCCTAATGTATCATCATACTGCCCGAGCCTTGAGTTAAGGATCCACATCACTCTTTAATGGTGCATGATGGGAAAATTGTACAATGCAAAGACACACTGGTATGGCCCTTTTACCACTGATGTAACATCTCAGCTCTCATTAATGAGACTGTGGAGAGGAACCAGTGGAGGTCGTCACTCACACAGTGAAGCATGCACAGGCTTGGCTCTTCATTAAAACCAGAGTCAGTCCCCCCACAGCGGTTTCCTGAGGGACACAGAGTCTCTCGGAGGCTCTGCAGCAGAGGATGAATTCATTAATTAACTTCCACACACACTCAAACAATATGTTAAATGCACTCATAGCATCACTACATTATATAATATGGAGCTGACATCGCACACACACACACAAACAGACACACACATTAATAATAAAAGGCTAACGAACACACAGCGTGCCCAGAGTTCTCTCTCTCCCAGGCTCTCATGACCCTGAAGATTCAACAGGAAATTGAGGATGTGCTTGTTTACTTGTCACGAGTTCTGATCATATTTGGGATATAATGTGGGCAGAGACATTAAGTTTATGGCACTGTGGTTCCTCCTTGTTTATGTGTTCAGACTTTGCATTGCACTCAGTTTTTTTGCTCCTACTCAAAACAGAACAACAGCTCCATCATAACCCCACAGCAAACAAACCAGGACGCAGAGCATAGAAACGCATACAAGGTCAAAGGAGGTCAGACTTAGTCTGGTAATCATTTATGTCATTATATCCAATTGGTTTAGATCACCTGTATGTCACAGTTTATTGGATTTGAACACGCCTGGTTTTGAAACAGCTTCCATTATGTTCTGTTCAAAAGTCTTGAGCCACCCCTCATTTCTTTATATATTCCTTCCAAGCAGTCAGACTTGTAATTTTTAAAGTGCCCTTTACCAGTAGTTCTCCAGGTATTCTGTGAGTCTTTCAAAATTTTTCTTTGGACATTGGCTTCTTTTTTCCTCATTTTCAGTCCACTTCTTGTACCTGAACATTTTCAGAGGAATTGTTTTGTTTGTTAAGCCTCTGAAATCTGACCTATTAATCATTTAAGCATAAAAAGCCACCTAACTCATGAGACAACTTAGCAAGAAACCAATCTTTAGACACCTCGTTACTAGCAGCCTGTTACAGAGACACATTCGTTTTCATTTATTTAGTTCAGTTTACAAAAAATGCCAACGATAACACAATTTAACAGACATAAAATAATATTTTTACACCAACTAGGCGATTCCCAAAGAACTGATAGCTGAAGACTTGCATACCTCATCAGAAGGGTGCAGTTTGTCCTTAAACAAGAGGAATAAACTGTAGAGGTGTGGGACTATTTAAAACCATTTAAGCCCTGATGGAGAGATGAACCCAAATCAGAAAGTTTTGATTCTAATCGTCATCAGTATGTACAGAGGAGGTCAGGAGAGAGGTGTAACAGTGATCAGCCACTGGTGTTGGAGTATGGTGGAATAATGAATACAGAAAAGTACCATTAGACTTTGATTCACCATCCAAGATCATATGGAAAGCTTCTAATTTACAGTGAGCATGACAATGATCCTAAATACACACCGAAACACAGTAAAATCATACCTGGATAGAAAAACACACAGTGGAACACAATCAGTCATGCATTGGCCTCCCTAGCCTGGACCTCAACTTTATTAAAGCAATTATCTTGACAGAGAACAGAACAATGAGGAGCCAACATCGAAAGAAGAGCTTTGATTACTGAAGAACCATTCCTCAAGACCACTTAAAAAATTAGTAGAACGCTACCTTAGATAGTTGAGGCTTTGTTGAAGAATAAAGTTGACGATAAAATAAATAATTGCACCCATTTTCCTATCAGAACAAATAAATGAGGGGTGGCTCAAAACGTTTGCATAGTACTGTATTTAGCAAGCACTTCAGCTGTAGACCACTGAAAACTAAATCCAGGTGTAGAAAACCATTTAAGTTAATCCAATTTAAATGAATGAAATGCAATGTGACATTGCTGTGGGATAGATGAAACATGTCTATAAATGGGAGTATCAGCTTAGAGGTGTCTTTCTGCTTGAACGTCCTTACTCAAATCCAAAAAAATAGGAAATGAAAGAGGTCCCAAAGAAGATACCCGTGGGAAAACATTCACACTGCAGGTGAAAGCGCATCAAATCCGATTTTTTTTTTTTTTTACCCTATGCGACCCATATCCGATCATGGTGTGAACGGCACAAATCCGATATTTTCAACTCCGATCTGGGTCACTGTGGTACTGAATCCGATATATATCCGATGTTTTAGAAAGCTGTTTGAACGGTCATGTCGCATTAAATCCGTCTTTTACGCCACTGACACAAGACAGACGCCAATTATCAGCTCCGGAGAAGCGCCCGAGAAGACATCGCAAACGCTTCCTGGCCATCCAGCGTAGATGTCAGTGAAACTGCTTGGAAGACAACGTTGGAGAAACGTGAACATTTTATTTGTACTGCATAATCTGCGGATTCTGACAGAAATCTGCAACTATCCTTTGAAGCACCGCTCCTCTCTAAAACAGCAATAAGGATAATTATTAGGTTATTTACATTATTGTGTAAATAACAAAATAACTTAAAGAAAAAATTGGGAAACGTAAAGTCCGAAGTCTTTATATTAAGGGCCATCAGTCAAACAATATTGCTTGCTCTGGGTCTAAACAGAGCGCGTTGTGTGTGACGTCTTTGAGGGTTCACACTAGAGTGCGTTTGCTGTCGCATTTTATTTGTAGTGTGAACAAGCAGACAAAAAAATCGGATTTGATCAAAAAATCGGAATTAAGACCTGCAGTGTGAACGTAGCCTTAGATCTGGATGTCTTGAGGTTGCTATACTGCAAAGACAAACTAGTTCTACAGTCTGAGTTCTCTACACAAATTTTATCCAGTTTAAAAAGAGTCCTTCCTCCTCACTTTCACCAGGTGCTGCTCATGGGTGAGATCATTGGAGTTCTCAATCTGATGTTGCAGAATCTACCCCTTATGAAAGTGTCTGGAGATCACTGCTGATGTGAAATGGTGCTGTATAAGTATAAAAAATGAAATTGCGATCAGCTGATACCGTGGATGTGTTACCTCTGAGTGAGCCAATCTGGACTTGGGGTATGCTGCTCAGGTCTGTAGGCAACCCCACGTACACACCTCCATAGTTCCTGATCTCACACACACACACACACACACACACACACACACACACACACACACACACACACACACACACACACACACACACACACACACACAAAGTCAGCTGCACAGATCAGCTCATTAGACATATATTGGATAACTGTGACGAATGAGATAAAAAGATTTTATAATGAAAAATGAATGACTGACTTCCGTTTGTCATCTTCTGGCACTGACTCAACTGATCTGTTGACACACAGGCACACACAGAGTCAGCTGATTTACGTTAACAGACAACATGAGAGAAAGGTCAAACAACAGTGACATGTTTCAAGATGAAAATATGTTTGAAACTTTACTCACAGCTTTGATGAAAACTCAGCAGGATCTGAAGTCAGTGACAGAAACGAGATCAATCGAGAGTTAAATTCATTCCTGCTCACTGAAATCACTTTGTAAAAAAAAAAATTGGACATTTTCACACACTGAAAATTCAGTATTTGTTTTATCTAGAGCAAAGAGCCACAGTGAGAAAGTAGACAGGCATGAAAACTTTACTTTGGGTATTTGTGGTGAAAACTTTGTAAAATTGGAAAAACTGATGATTTGTTTTTCAAAAGTCAGATTCAAACAGCTGTGACAGCTCAACAATCACCAATAATTTCCTCATCAGATAAATGATCTTTGACACTTTGATTCATCTTTCTGTCGTGTTTTATAAACTTTTCTCATTAAATCTTGATTATTACATCCTCCTGCATATAAGAAGGCAGGAGGATGGGGGTTGCCTTCACTAAAAAATTATTTTCGGGCTGCTCAGCTGAAGACTGTGGTCAATTGGTGTGATACAAGCTACCAAGCACACTGGAAGACTATTCAATTCAATTCAATTCAATTCAATTTTATTTATATAGCGCCAAATCACAACAAAAGTCGCCTCAAGGTGCTTCATAGATACAGAGAAAAGCCCAACAATCATATGACCCCCTATGAGCAAGCACTTTGGCGACAGTGGGAAGGAAAAACTCCCTTTTAACAGGAAGAAACCTCCGGCAGAACCAGGCTCAGGGAGGGGCGGCCATCTGCTGCGACCGGTTGGGGTGAGAGAAGGAAGACAGGATAAAAGACATGCTGTGGAAGAGAGACAGAGGTTAATAACAGATATGATTCAATGCAGAGAGGTCTGTTAATACATAGTGAGCGAGAAAGGTGACTGGAAAGGAAAAACTCAATGCATCATGGGAATCCCCCAGCAGCCTACATCTATTGCAGCATAACTAAGGGAGGATTCAGGGTCACCTGGTCCAGCCCTAACTATATGCTTTAGCAAAAAGGAAGGTTTTAAGCCTAATCTTATAAGTAGAGATAGTGTCTGTCTCCTGAATCCAAACTAGAAGCTGGTTCCACAGAAGAGGGGCCTGAAAACTGAAGGCTCTCCCTCCCATTCTACTTTTAAATACTCTAGGAACAACAAGTAGGCCTGCAGAGCGGGAGCGAAGTGCTCTAATAGGGTGATATGGTACTACAAGGTCATTAAGATAAGATGGGGCCTGATTATTTAAGACCTTGTATGTGAGGAGCAGGATTTTGAATTCAATTCTGGATTTAACAGGAAGCCAATGAAGGGAAGCCAATACAGGAGAAATATGCTCTCTCTTCCTAGTCCCTGTCAGAACTCTTGCTGCAGCATTTTGGATTAACTGAAGGCTTTTCAGGGAGTTTTTTGGACATCCTGATAATAATGAATTGCAGTAGTCCAGCCTGGAAGTAATAAATGCATGAACTAGTTTTTCAGCGTCACTCTGAGACAGGATATTTCTAATTTTAGAGATGTTGCGCAAATGGAAGAACGCAGTCTTACATATTTGTTTAATATGTGCATTGACGGACATATCCTGGTCAAAAATGACTCCAAGGTTCCTCACAGTGTTACTGGAGGCCAAGGTAATGCCTTCCAGAGTAAGAATCTGGTTAGATACCATATTTCTAAGCTTTTCAGCGCCGAGTACAATAACCTCAGTTTTATCTGAGTTAAGAAGCAGAAAGTTAGTGGCCATCCAGGTCTTTATGTCTTTAAGACATTCCTGCAGTTTAACTAATTGGTGTGTGTTATCTGGCTTCATGGACAGATAGAGCTGGGTGTCATCTGCATAGCAGTGAAAATGTATGCTATGTCTTCTAATGATGCTGCCTAGGGGAAGCATGTATAATGTAAACAGAATTGGTCCTAGCACTGAACCCTGTGGAACTCCATAATTAACCTCAGTGTGTGAAGAGGACTCTCCATTTACATGTACAAATTGGAGTCTATTAGATAGATATGATACAAACCACTGCAGCACAGTACCTGTAATACCTACAGCATGTTCTAATCGCTCTAATAGGATATTATGGTCAACAGTATTGAATGCTGCACTAAGGTCTAGCAGGACAAGCACAGAGATGAGTCCACTGTCAGAGGCCATAAGAAGATCATTTGTAACCTTCACTAAAGCTGTTTCTGTGCTGTGATGAGCTCTGAAACCTGACTGAAACTCTTCAAATAAACCATTCCTCTGCAGATGATCTGTTAGCTGTTTGACAACTACTCTTTCAAGGATTTTTGATATCAAAGGAAGGTTGGAGATTGGCCTATAATTAGCTAAGACTGCTGGGTCTAGAGATGGCTTTTTGAGTAAAGGTTTAACTGCAGCCACCTTGAAGGCCTGTGGTACATAGCCGATTATTAGAGATAGGTTGATCATATTTAAGATCGAAGAATTAATTAATGGCAGGACTTCTTTGAGCAGTTTTGTAGGAATGGGGTCTAAAAGACACGTTGATGGTTTTGAGGAAGTAATTATTGAAGTTAACTCAGAAAGATCAATTGGAGAAAAAGAGTCTAACTTAACATCAATGGTACTAAGCGTAGCTGTAGATAATATTACATCTGTGGGATGATTATTGGTAATTTTTTCTCTAATGATAAAAATTTTATTTGTGAAGAAGTTCATGAAGTCATTACTAGTTAACGTTAAAGGGATGGTTGGCTCAAAAGAGCTCTGACTTTTTGTCAGCCTGGCTACAGTGCTGAAGAGAAACCTGGGGTTGTTCTTATTTTCTTCAATCAGTGACGAATAGTAAGCTGCTCTGGCTTTGCGGAGGGCTTTCTTATAAAGCAACAAACTATTTCTCCAGGCTAAATGATGATCCTCTAAATTTGTGACACGCCATTTCCTCTCCAGATTACAAGTTATCTGCTTTAGGGTACGTGTTTGAGAATTATACCACGGGGTCAGGTACTTCTGATTAGAGACCTTAGTTTTCACTGGAGCTACAGTATCCAGAGTCGTACGTAGTGAGGAGGTGAAATTATTAACAAGATAATTGACCTCTGTTGGGGTAGCGTTCAGATAGCTGCTCTGCTCTGTGTTGGTACAGGGCATTGACGATGATAACAGTGGCTGGATTATATTCTTAAACTTAGTTACAGCGCTTTCAGAAAGACATCTACTTTGATAAAGTCTACTCTCCACTGCTGTGTAATCAATTATTGTAAATGTAAATGTTATCAGGAAATGATCAGACAGGAGAGGGTTTTCAGGAAACACTGTTAAATGTTCAGTTTCTATTAAAACAAGATCTAGAGTGTGATTAAAGTGGTGGGTGGGTTCTTTTACATTTTGAGAGAAACCAATTGAGTCTAATAACAGATTAAATGCCATGTTGAGGCTGTCATTTTTAGCATCTACATGGATGTTAAAATCACCCACAATAATTATTTTATCTGAGCTCAGAACTAAATTAGATATAAAATCTGAGAAATCAGACAGAAACTCTGTGTAAGGCCCAGGTGGACGATAGATGATAACAAGTAAGACTGGTTTCTGAGTTTCACAGCTGGGGTGGACAATGTTAAGCATCAGGCTTTCAAATGAATTAAAAGTCTGTCTTGGTCTTTCATTAATTAATAGACTGGTGTGAAAAATTGCTGCCACACCGCCCCCTCGACCTGTGCTTCGAGATTTCTGGTAGTTAGAATGACTCGGGGGTGTTGATTCATTTAAACTAACATAATCATCCTGCTGCAACCAGGTTTCTGTAAGGCAGAGTAAATCAATTTGTTGATCAATTATTAAGTCATGTACTAACAGAGACTTGGAGGAGAGAGACCTAATATTTAATAATCCACATTTCACTGTTTTACTCTTTGGTTCAGATGTGGATACTGTATTGTTCTTTCTTTGTAAATGTTTAAGTTGTTTGTTGCTGGTTTTTAGTTTGTTTTTTGTCTTTTTGGAAGCTGACACAGTCTCCATGGAGATGGGTTTTTGGGGGGGTAGCAGGAGGAGAGAAGCTGCAGAGAGGCGTGTAAGACTGCAACTCTGCAACTCTGGATAGTCATATTTTGAGGGGTTTAATAAATTTGTCGATATTTCTAGAAATGAGAGCTGCTCCATCCAAAGTGGGATGGATGCCATCTCTCCTAACAAGACCAGGTTTCCTCCAGAAGGTTTGCCAATTATCTATGAAGCCCACATCGTTTCTGGGACACCACTCAGACAGCCAGCAATTTAAGGAGAACATGCGGCTAAACATGTCAGTCCTGGTCTGATTGGGGAGGGGACCAGAGAAAACTACAGAGTCCGACATTGTTTTGGCAAAGTTGCACACCGATTCAATATTGATTTTAGTGACCTCCGATTGGCGTAACCGGGTGTCATTACTGCCGACGTGAATTATGATTTTACTGAATTTACGTTATTACGACTATTGAGGAGAGCATGTTTTCCTCTCCAATACAAGCTGTCTTGATGGATTCGAACATTCGAGAAGGTATTGACAAGGTTTACAACCCCTGGGTGTCGTGTACACTTAATATATGGAGAAAAGTCGTGAAAGAATTTAAACTGGAACAGGATTTGGCTTTATTTAAATGGTATGCATATGACTCTGACTTTGTCCCGAATAAATTGGACTCATGTTTTAAAAGTTGGTCTGCTAAAGGGTTATCTACATTCGATAGTTTGATTAAGGATGGGAACTATATTCGTTTTGACACACTGAAACATAAATACAATCTAGAAAAACAGGATTTTTATTGATACCTGCAAATAAGACATTACATAAAGACAACAATCGGTGTGATGTCAAACACTAATGCAGAACTGGTAACATTGTTTAGACAGGCGTACAGTGGGGATGTCGATACAAGACTCATTTCTTTTTTGTATAATTTTCTTATAAATAAGCTTCCCCACTCAACTGATTATGTGAAGATGTTATGGGAAAAGGAGGGAGGGATGTGTATTTCAAGGGATGAATGGACTCAGATGTGGGAGCGGCAATGGAGGAGTACTTCCTCCAACAGCTGGAGGGAATTCGGATGGAAGTCTTTGATAAGGTTCTTTATTACTCCGTGTCAAAAGGCTCATTATGATGGGAATCCTCCTGTGTGTTGGAGAAACTGTGGACACCAACGAGCACATCACACCCATATTATGTGGGACTGTCCTGTGCTACGGACTTACTGGAAAGACATTCATGGTACATTACAAGGCATTTTTGACTGTACATTCCCTTTGGACATGAAGACAATCTTTTTTGGTTGTATACCGCAGAACTGGTCTAAACATGATACATGTCTGTTAAGAGCTTTACTTGTTGCAAGTAAAAAAAGTATAACTAAGAAATGGTCCTTGCAAGATATACCGACCTTGTCATTATGGTGGGAAATTTCGCTAGAGATTTATAGGATGGAGGAGGTAACAGCTCATGTCAATGACAGGGTGGGTTGGTTCCATTTGTGTTGGGATAAGTGGGCCCTATATGCCAATACCCATAAGCCGAATCTTCTTTTCAAAGCTTGAAACCACCAACCTAGCTAACTGGTCACTCCCGACTGTTTTTTCTTTTTTTTTTTCTTTTTTTTTCCTTTTCTCTTTTTTCTTTCTCTTTCTTTTTCTTTGTTTTTCCCTTGTAAATTGTGTTGATTAATGCCTGTAATCACCTTTGTGAATTAATATTTTAGAAATAAAGAATTAAAAAAAAAACTTGATTATTAAAAGTTTCTCCCTCTCATTTCTCTCCGTCCGTCCTTCTCTTCCTTCTTTCTCTCTTCCCTTTATTTTATTCTTTTTCTTCATTTGCTTCTTGCAATCCTTGTTTCCTTCCTTTTTCCTTTTCTTCGTTGTTCCTGTCCTTCCATGTTTCCTTTCTTTCTTTTTTCCTTCTTTCTTTCCTTGTTCCCTTCCCCATTACCTTGTTTTTTCCTTTCCAATGTTCTTATGTTCAAAATTTAGGGTATGAGGTCCCCATACTTAATCCTCAGATAATTCTAATATTTTATTGGGAATAAAAATGTGAAGCATTTCACATTAAACTGTTGTATAACATGTGCATCAGTAGCAAAGATGTCCAACAACAAAAAGGAGACACAACAAGATCACAAAAAAGAAAGAAGGAAAAAGAAAAATGACTCAATGGATGAGCCAGTTTGTAAATCCACCTGAAAGTGGCCCAGAAACAACCAGGAGGAGACAAATTAGTTCAAAGACAACACCAACCCACCCCCACCTACCCACCCCACAAAGGACAGAGGTTATATCAAAACTGTTTCATGACAACATCAGCCTGTTTTCTAAAAAACACACTGATGTCTGACCATTGACCCATGACCTTGAAGCTCTATATACTTAAAAGGTATATTTTTTATTATCTTTACCCAGATGATTGAGCAGAACTGGCTTCGAGATTTTAATCTATATTCATGCAGTGTGTGACTCTGTGAAAGTCTGACATCACTATGACATCATAGGATGTCTTATTAAAAAAATGAAAAAGTGTGTTGCACAGCTCCCATATAATATATGATATATTACTCGATATTGTTTCTTGAATTCTTTTTTTCAAGGGCAACTTTGACCTTGGGCACTAACAATCAAGGTCAAATCCTTAGCCAACTTAACTACTCAAGTTCTCCAAGACCTCGTATAGTGTTGTGAAGTTTGAAGACGATCTTTGAAAAATTGTGGGTAATATACAGTTGTTACAGATTTTTACATCTGGTGTGACCTCGACTAGATTTTCACCAAAATTAAATCAGCTCGAGCTGTTCTTAGTATCTATCATCAGATAAAACCTGAACATAATATCTTGAAAACTACAGACGCTAGACTTCTAACAAACAGACAGACAGACATAAACAAATGGAAATGATTCTCCCTCCCTTCAGAGAACAAACCAGGAGTTTCAAAAAATGCACAAGAAGCAAAAAAAACCCCAAAAAACAAAATGAGATGGAAAATGAGGTAAGTCATAAAGAGATATCAGTCCATCAGATAGTGACTCACATGACACTTAAAAACAACCAACATGGGAGACGAATCAGCAGAAAGAGACCGAAAACAAATAATAATAATAATAAAAAAAACACACTAACAGAAAATTACTTACAAAACCATCCTGAAGACTAAAATCACACACTAAATTATTTTGAAACAACCCAAATAATAACAATAAAAAGTACAATCAGTCAATCCTGATTGCTTTTAATTATAGTTAAGTAAAAGCACAAGTGAACTTTGAAACAGCAAAACACCACAAACTGCAACTTAAACCTTACAGATGAATTGCTTTCCAGCGTTTTCAGGAGTGTCAGAAATTCCTGAAAATTTTAATTGATTTTGAGCAGACAGACGTGGACTTTGCTTTCACCTCCTACAGCTTCCAAAGTCAAAAACTCTACAGACTGGACCGCTAACACCTGCAGGACATAAACAAGTTACTAAAGCACCTTTAGTAACTCTAAAGGCAAAATAAGACACCTTAAACCTGCCAGCTGCTCCATATGACTAACAGTATGTTCAGTTTTTCAGTGTCCTCACCTCTGCTGCGCTTGTTGCTGCTGTTGTTATTAGTCATGTGTTTGGCTGGAGAGGAATTTCCACATCCCATTTCAGAAAGAAAAGGAAAAAACAGTAGCGAGAGGAGAAATGGAGCGAGAAGAGTGAGCTGAACAGAGAGGACAAGAGGTCTCTTATCTTGCTCTTACTCTCAGCTGAAGCTCCCAGTATGGAGAGGATTAGATGATGGCAAGGGAGGGAGGGAGGAGAGACGGAGAGTGTGTTGACCCCTGCTGCTGAGGGAGTAGAACTTCAAGTGTGTGTTTCAGAGTGTGTGTGCTTTAAAATCTCTGTGCAGTTTTGGAGGAAGCAGATCAAAGTCAGCTAGAATTGATTTAATTAGTGCATTTCTGCTCAAATGGAGCTGAAACAAGATTAGAGGAAAGTGTTGACAGAAGAGCGGGAAGCACACCTAAAGCATAGATCGGTTACTGATCAGGCCAACCAGGAACAGGACTGGGGAACCTGATCTGAAAAATATACAAGGACAACTCACGAAAGGGAAACAAGATAAGACAACAAAGTATGAGGAATATACTACAATTAATACCACAAACAGACAGAAAATGGCCACAGAGACCACAAAGAGATGCAATTTATCACCAAAACTGCCAAAATAAAACCTCAAACCAGCACATTGTGCAAAACAAACTTCAGGCCTTAAACAAAAATGGAGGACACTGTAAAGTTGTTTTTTGTGTTGCGAAGTCCACAAGTACGACAGCTTTTTTTACTAGAACCTCTTAAAACAACCGGAAGATGGAATTTTATCACCTCAGCTCCAAGATGTCAAAAACATTTGGGACATTTTGGGACCCTCCATTCATTTTGATGTTTGTTGTGAATGCTCCTCATTACCACCCAAAGGTCACAGAGTGGGAGATAAAAACTTCCACTAAAAATAAAGCCAACAATAAGTCTGCAGTGAGTGTTTAGCGTTCCCTGAGCAGGTTGGATCTGAGGTGTCTGGCTCTTGACGTCAGCTGTTGTCGAGAATTCAATTCAATTCAATTCAATTTTATTTATATAGCGCCAAATCACAACAAATGTCGCCTCAAGGCGCTTCATAGATACAGAGAAAAGCCCAACAATCATATGACCCCCTATGAGCAAGCACTTTGGCGACAGTGGGAAGGAAAAACTCCCTTTTAACAGGAAGAAACCTCCGGCAGAACCAGGCTCAGGGAGGGGCGGCCATCTGCTGCGACCGGTTGGGGTGAGAGAAGGAAGACAGGATAAAGACATGCTGTGGAAGAGAGACAGAGATTAATAACAGATACGATTCAATACAGAGAGGTCTGTTAATACATAGTGAGTGAGAAAGGTGACTGGAAAGGAAAAACTCAATGCATCATGGGAATCCCCCAGCAGCCTACATCTATTGCAGCATAACTAAGGGAGGATTCAGGGTCACCTGGTCCAGCCCTAACTATATGCTTTAGCAAAAAGGAAGGTTTTAAGCCTAATCTTAAAAGTAGAGATAGTGTCTGTCTCCTGAATCCAAACTGGAAGCTGGTTCCACAGAAGAGGGGCCTGAAAACTGAAGGCTCTCCCTCCCATTCTACTTTTAAATACTCTAGGAACAACAAGTAGGCCTGCAGAGCGAGAGAGAAGTGCTCTAATAGGGTGATATGGTACTACAAGGTCATAAGAATCTGGTTAGATACCATATTTCTAAGCTTTTCAGCGCCGAGTACAATGACCTCAGTTTTATCTGAGTTAAGAAGCAGAAAGTTAGTGGCCATCCAGGTCTTTATGTCTTTAAGACATTCCTGCAGTTTAACTAATTGGTGTGTGTTATCTGGCTTCATGGACAGATAGAGCTGGGTGTCATCTGCATAGCAGTGAAAATGTATGCTATGTCTTCTAATGATGCTGCCTAGGGGAAGCATGTATAATGTAAACAGAATTGGTCCTAGCACTGAACCCTGTGGAACTCCATAATTAACCTCAGTGTGTGAAGAGGACTCTCCATTTACATGCACAAATTGGAGTCTATTAGATAGATATGATACAAACCACTGCAGTGCAATACCTGTAATACCTACAGCATGTTCTAATCGCTCTAATAGGATATTATGGTCAACAGTATCGAATGCTGCACTAAGGTCAAGAAGGACAAGCACAGAGATGAGTCCACTGTCAGAGGCCATAAGAAGATCATTTGTAACCTTCACTAAAGCTGTTTCTGTGCTGTGATGAACTCTGAAACCTGACTGAAACTCTTCAAATAAACCATTCCTCTGCAGATGATCTGTTAGCTGTTTGACAACTACTCTTTCAAGGATTTCAAGGAGAAGAAAGCAGTCTGTTCGGAAGTACTTTTATTATTGTTCTTGGCCTCCAGCCTCCTTCCTCACTGCTCCTTCTGTGCTTAAACCTACAATGAGTCACGCCACCCACATTCTAACCTCACATCCAGCCTCGCTGCTGCTCTCACCTCAATCACAGGCGACAGCAAAGTGACTTTCAGGAAATAATTGATTGTTCTCGCCGTCTCCAGAAGGAAGTGGAAAATGACTTCTGGAGTCGTGCTGAGAGTTTTTCATCTTCACCAAAAAGTTTCAGCGTGCCGAGTTTGGAAGATTTGATGATAAGATTTTGCTACTATAATAAAACAAGGATGACACGCTCCTTCAGCGGCTGCATTAGAGTGAACCAGAGAAACAGGTCAGAACAATTAAAAATAAAAGGAAGGAAGGATGTCTTAAGGGTGAATAATTTGGAATTACAAGCTCTATTGTATGTTCACTGATGAAAACACTCTTTCTCTGCAGATCTGAAACAAACAACCTTCCGACTTGCAAAATGAAGCCAAAGCTGCAGTTCCTATAATGACCACTGGCTACAGCAGAATAAACATGTTTACAGCCCGATACCCAAACTGTTTTAACCTCTGTGGACAGTTCTCTTCATAACAGCTGTTCAGAGAGCAAATTTATTTTATAATGCATCTTTTTGGATTTTGTTTAAAATAATGTGCAGCTGCAGCTGAGCACTGTCTGTAAGGCTTCTGCTTAAAAATTCAACATGGCCGACGCCATCAATGCTAACGCTCAGGCTGCAAAGATGACGTCATGCTGGCTACATCCACCAGGCTTTCATCTGACACATACATTTTTTATATGATCTTTTATTTATACACGAACTGCTGTCATGCTTGGGCTTGGGCTTGTCTGCAAAACTCGTCCAATGCAAAAGACATTCAGGTATCGATACAAAGAGTTCAACATTGTTTAAGCAGAGAAATAATAATCAATCATAAAGCTTTCCAGCTGCACAAATCTGCCTAATTCCAGGAAACAGAGGCTGTAAATGAGAGCAGGGTGCAGAAAAATCTGAGGTACAAAAGGAAAATTGACCAAACAATAGAAATCTTAGAGAAAGAACACATAGACTTCACCTCTCTGGGAACTCCAAGGCCCTCCAAAGTGTGGAGGCCTATCTCCCCTCACCACACTCCCTGCCGGTGACTGATGCCCTCAGGGGTCGGTGCGTTGGTGGTTCTTGGTGTCCGGGGCTGGGCGCTCAGGTATGTACCAGCTCACTCCCGGTGACTACTTGGCGGGGCCTGGCGCCTGCTGCTCGGTCAGGCCTCTTCCGGGGCGCGGGGGGCCCTCGGGCCTCCGGCCTCTGTGCCTGTGGCTCGGTTCACTCTGGCACAGCTGGCTGCCGGCAGAGCCGGCGGGCACGCCGGTGCAGCCCCCTCTAGCTTCTGCCCGGTGGCTACTGGGTGACCCCTCATCTGGGGATCCTCAGCCCTTCCCATGAAGGTGGCACGGATGCCCCTCCGGTGGTCCTCCTTGGGCTCTTGCACTCTGGGGCCTCTGGATGTCTGGGGCCTGGATCTCCTCCATGCCTGCTTCATGCCCTGGGGGACGGGGCTATGGCTCTCTACATCCTCTAGCAGACCATTACATGGGGAAACCATTTGAATACAAGCGCGCCGATCCACACAGGTGTGCACATGGGTGTTCACTATTCGTAGACTTAAATCACACCTTTCTTGGCTGCTACTTCAAAGCACATTGTGCGCTGTCTGTCCTGCGTGCTGCACAACAACATTCAATATTTAGTATTTACTGCTGTTTTCACTTAGCTAGATTAATGCGATGGTGTTGTGTATAGTATGTTGCATTGTTTTGTTTTTTTTTTTGCTTGTTTTCTATTCTTTTTCTCTCAACAGGTGATCCCGGAGATATTTTTTCTTCCCCCCTTTCTCACTGTCCCTCTCCCCTTCTGTTTTTCTTTTCCTTCCTCTTTCTTTCTCCCTTTCCTATCCCTCACTCATGTCTGTCCCGTCTGTAACAACTGAAAATAAAATAAATAATAAAAACAAAGGTCGATCAAATGGACCAATACGGCAATGCCATGATGATCCATTTGGCAAAATAAATCCATTGGGTATCCTTGTTGGTCTTCAGACAACAATTCTGACGGCTAAAGAACCAAATGGGACAGGCGGAAAAAAAAAAAAAAAAAAAAAAAAAAAAAAAAAAAAAAAAAAAAAAGAGAAAGAACACATAACCCAAAGTGTAATTCCACATTAAGGACACAGGTGGGCAGTATTGTCATGAATGTGCTGCAGTGGGAAGTAGGAGTGAGTCAGAAAGAACCAGCATTTCCATCAACTGTTGAAAAAATAAATCAATACAAAGTTTTTTTTATTTCTATCTCTTCTCCATTTTCTTTTAGGGAAGAAAAAGTGCAAAATCATATTTCAGATTTCTTCATGAATCCTTTGCCTAACAGTCATTCAAATCAACAAGCTGCTCCTGAAGTGCTCATGATGACATCAGCAGCAGCAGGTAACCAGCAGTGATTATTTTTGCAATTAGTCGAATAATCAGATTATGCATCAATTGAGCGTAAAACATACAGCTTATTGCACCAGCATACACCTGCTCTTATATAACTATCACTCGCTTACAGCTTTAAGTGTTTAAGGTATAGTGGCTTGCAAAAGTATTTGGCCCCCTTGAACTTTTCTACATTTTGTGGTGGTTCTACCAAGTATTGACACAGGGGGCCGAATAATTATGCACACCCCACTTTTCAGTTATTTATTTGTAAAAAATGTTTGGAATCATGTATGATTTTCGTTCCACTTCTCACATGTACAGCACTTTGTGTTGGCCTTTCACGTGGAATTCCAATAAAATTGATTCATGTTTGTGGCTGTAATGTGACAAAATGTGGAAAAGTTCAAGGGGGCCAAATACCTTTGCAAGCCAATGTATGTGCTAACTAAAAATAAAGACAAGATGATAAAACATTTAATGAAATTTGCAGATTGTCTCGGTGGAGTTTAATAAACTCAGCTGTCTGCTCTTTGGTCCCTCTACCATCTCACTAGGGATGGGTATTGATAAGATTTTCACGATTCCGATTCCATTTTCGATTCTGTTTAACGATTCGATTCTTTATCGATTCTCTTATCGATTATTTTTTCAAAAAAAAGGAGAACACTAAGGTCAATTAGCTTAGATCTTTGTTTTATATCTTCTCTTTGAACAAGATAGAAATTTAGGAATAACATGGCCTTACAAACCCAACAGTGAGATCTTAAGAGATCCAGCCTACAGCTCTTCAATGGGGTGTCACAGGGTCCCCAGGAAAAAAAATTGTAAATGTAAAATAATAAAATAAATATTCTTCTGTAGCAATAACAAAGTATAACATAAATTATTCTGTAGCAATTACACAAGAATATCCAATAATGTCCCTGCCTACAATTAAACACATTCACTTACTGAAAATCATCTGCCGTGACAAATGGGTTCAAGCCTTTTACCACAGACTTAGTCACTGCTCGGTGACATTCGTCTATCCTGGCCTGAATGGAGACGCTACCGGTAGACTGCAGCGACAACTGCCAGCATCTGAGCCAGCCAGACTGTCTCTCTCATCATGGTCACCTAAATGCACAGTAATGGCAGGTTTTGTAATAAGGCAGATCACGCTAACATAATATGCACTGTTAGTTGATTATTTACCTGCCGCATTAACAGGAGAGGACATGCAAACGTTACCGCTGCTGCTGGATTGAGTTTCACGAGTCCGGAGCGGAATTAAAAACATGACATCCATTTGAGGTTATCGCGTGTTTTGTGAGCAAATGCTTTTGCATATTCGTAGTGTTTCCTCCCTTAAATGAAATATCTACTTTGCAAGTATTGCAAGTTGCCCTGTTGTCATCCGTTCTCGTAAAGTATAACCAAACTTTTTAGCGTTTGAGCCACCATGTTTCCTGCCAGGTAAATGACGCTCCGCAACGTGGTGACGTCATTTGGGGCGACTGGAATCGATAAGGGAATCGTTTGCAAAAATGGCAAACAATTCCAAGGAATTGAAACAGTGGGAACCGGTTCTCAACAAGAACCGGTTTTCGATACCCATCCCTACATCTCACACTTCTGTTTAATCAGTTTTCTGTTTGACGTTTATTCAGCTGTGTGAAAACTATAAGTTTAATCTCAGCCAAACTGATTTAAACACTGAAAAAACGCCAAACATAACATCTAAGTGACTAATATATCATGTTTAACCTGAGTAGTGAAAGAGCGCGGGGGGTTTAAAAACGATGTACTGGGAGTTCGCTGTTCTTGCTGCTCTGGTGAGCCTTGACCTCCCAGTCTGCTATTGAGGTTGTGGGTAACAGATGTCTCTGAAAACGTCGGAGCACTTTTGCAAAATGTGGTATCTTGATAAATCGAGCAGATATTTGAAGTTTACACAGATACATTCTCACCTGAAAATATCTTAAAAGTTTATTTTGTGACCCAGAAAGAGTAATATTAAAACTATGCAGCTGCTGCCAACGTTGTTTTCCCAAAGATTCCAAACTTACTTGAATTTTCTAAAAATTATATTATCTTTGGATCTCTAAGAAAAGAAAAGAAGCTTGAAAATGTTTTAAATGTAATAATTATTATGGGTAAATTCTTCATTCACAAATGTCGTTTTCTGAAAACAAAGCTGTCCTTTTTTACTCTTCACAAAGAACTCTGCCTCTTCCTCTCATCTGTTACATTTATGGACAAAAAACAAGCTCTGGATCTGTATCATATGATTAATGAACTAGATCTGTTAGAAAACCCCTAAGGTATAACCTCTTTTAATTATCTTTTGTTTGTTTTTTTTGTTTTTTTGTTTGTTTTCTTTGCTTTTGTTTGGGATTTGTTTTTGTTTTATTTATTTATTTGTTGTTGTTTGTACTTCCTGTACATTACCTATCTTCTATATGTTGGAATACAGCCTGTTCTGATACTATTTCAAGTTGGGAAAAAAATCTTTGTAGAGATTGCCATATTTGTTGTACATTATATTTTGTGCAATGAACCCCCCCCCCCCCCCCCCCCCACAGGAGCGCCTGGCTGCAGCCACTGGGGAGCAACATATTGCAACCTTCACACTAACCAGAAACACGTAACTTCGGTTAAATCGACTTTGACAGCGAAAACTAAATTGCGTTTTTGTTACTATTGATGCTCCTAAGAAATAAACATGGTTCTAAATGTTTTTTAACACTCTGGGTTTGTTTAAAAAATCACCATCTCTTCAGCCTGTTCATGGCCAAAAGTGTCCATGTGTTATGTTTTTTGTTTTTGTTTCTTTGCAGCTTCTTCTGCATAAAGGTTTTTTCATAAATATAAAATATTCATTACTTTTTACATTTTTAATCCTTCAAACACCTTTTTCTGGTACAATGCACTTGTTTGAAGACAACCTCAAAACTCACCATTTCATATATCAGCAGTGCTGATATATGAAAATTGCTAGCAGTGTAACTCTGAAGTGCTGTACTGTATGTTTGTAAGTTTTCTCCCCAACAAACACAACAATGCGAACAACGAAACGTTTTGCACCGTCTTTTCATTCTATAATACTGGGCATATTTTCCTACAAAGGTTTGAACCTTAAGAGTGTTTAAACAACAGAGAAAAGTGTGAAAATGTTCATGCCTGTCTGAGAAAAGTGTATAAAGCATGTAGTGAGGGGTTTTACAGCCTTAAAACATCTATAATAATTGTAAAAAATAAAGTTGGTTACTAAAGTTGGCAATAGTAGAGTCTGGGACATCTAATTGATTAATGTCAACATTGATTATTATGCACTATTATTTTTGTTCAAGGAGAGCAAAACATATAAAACTCTCTCTGAGGTTGTTCATTGCCAAAAATGGCCACCTTTTGTGTATGTTCACAAAATGCTATAAACTGTTTATTTATTAAAACATTATCTACTTTTACCGCCTTGACTCTTTAAATTATCACCAGTGTGCCCCAGGGTTCAGTATTAGGGCCTCTTCTATTCATTATTTACATGCTCCCTCTTGGTCATATATTCAGAAAATATAATATAAATTTTTACCGTTATGCCAATGACACCCAGCTCTACCTTTCTTCTAAACCCAATTCATCCCTCCCACCTACCTCCCTCTCAAACTGTCTTATTGAGATTAGATCCTGGTTCTCCTCCAATTTTCTCAAACTTAACAGTAATAAAACTGAAGTTTTACTTGTTGGTACACCATCTATCTTAACCAAATCCCACAGTTTTTCCATTAACATTGAAAATTCTCCCACCCTTCCCTCCCTTCAGGTTAAGAGTTTGGGTGTCATACTTGATAATACTCTTTCATTCCAGTCTCACATTAATTACATAACCCGGTCTGCTTACTTCCATTTACGTAATATTAACCGACTCCGTCCCTTCCTTACTCCCCATGCTGCTGCCATCCTTGTCCATTGTCTTATTACGTCCCATATTGATTACTGTAATTCCCTCCTATTTGGTCTCCCTAAAAGGTCCCTTCATAAACTCCAGCTCCTTCAAAATTCTGCAGCTCGGGTCATAACTTGCACTCCGTTAAGAGCTCATATTACCCCAGTTCTTCAGCAGCTTCACTGGTTGCCCATAGAAGCCACGATAAATTTTTAAAATCTTACTTCTTACATACAAGTGTATCCGTAAATCTGCTCCTTCATATTTGTGTGACCTGCTCCATATCACCACTGTTTCCCGCCTTCTCAGATCATCATCTGCTATTCATCTTACTGTTCCGTCCTCACACCTTATTACTATGGGGAACAGAGCTTTCAGTCGCTCTGCTCCTCGGCTCTGGAACTCTCTTCCTTCTGCACTAAGAAATATTGACTCCCTTTCCGTATTTAAGACACAGCTCAAAACACATCTGTTTAAACTGGCTTATTCGCTTTAATGCTGATTTTATCCATTGTCACGCTCTGTTTTGTAATTTTAACTTATTTTATATGTACTTTATGACTATTGTTCCTTTTATTAATTTTGTTTTTTGTAAGGTGACCTTGGGTTTCTGAAAGGCGCCCTCAAATAAAATGCATTATTATTATTATTATTATTATTATTATTATTATTATTATTATTATTATTATTATTATTATTACCAGTAACTTTTCAGATAAAAAGGTGATAAAGTCCTAATGGTTTTATAAATCTTCCTATTTATTTATTTTTTTTCATAAGAGCATCGGGGACAAGGCTGTCTTGCAATTGTTGAGGTCACTAGTGTGCACCCTATTTCTTCCAGGATCACTCTTCATTTGTAGGTTATAGTGGACTCCTACTACTGTGAAGTGGTTTTCATGGGACAAAGGCATTGTATTCCAAGATTTGGGAGATTGTAGAAATGAGCAGTGATGCCCTTCTTGCCATCTTTACAGAAAAAATGTGATCTGGAAGCTGTTAGGCTTACTTACAGCAGTAGCACTTTCTGCACCTGTATAAACTCCAGGACACGTTTACTAACAGTGTTTGTTGCTGTATGTGCTGCAGCTTTGAATTTTTTTTGAGAGTTAATATTTTGGCTATGGTGTCTTGTTATGAAAAGTACCTGAGTAAAAGTGTTTTTAGCATGTGCTTCAAAGATAGGTTTGACTGGGAAACTCAAAGCTCAATAGCCCGTATCAACAGAAATTCACTGCAGCCTGTGTAATATTTGATGCGTCATAATTTATTCCAGTCTAACTTGCACACAACACACAACTATTAGATCCTTAAGATCAAACCTGTGTTATTCTTTTGGTCCACTGCAGTGTAGTAAGCCATCAAACGCCCCTATTTGAAACTAAGAATATATACATGAAATTGGTTGTTTGGCCAAAAATGGGCAAATGATGTAATTTGGTAAAAAAAAAAAGACAAAACCCCAAAACAACAACCATAATTTTTATGTGCTGAGTTTAGAATAAAAGCAATTATACCGAAATTGCATGATTTAGCACTGTCAATGACAAGGAATTTAAAAATGTCATAATGCTTTTCAAGTAGCCAAAAGCTGAAAACAATCTAGACCCTTTCATTCCATTTGCATTAACACAGCAAAAATGGTAAAAAAAAAAAAAAAAAGAAAAAAAAGAAAGAAGAAGAAGTGGCCACAAATGGCCAGGATAGAGCCCAGAGGGTTAATGTGTAAAATGTATAAGAATATTACTGATTACAGGGTAATACATTAATGTTAATAGCAACTGTAAGCTTTTTATTTTGAAGTTACAAGTATAAACAATGCTGTTACATTTACACTTAAATTTTTTACTATAAGTATGGACATGGAAACAAGTGAACAACATTTTATAATAAGTTTAATTGGAATTCTGTACACTGGAAAAAACAACACATAAAAAATACAAACAAACAGCCAGTGCCTTCATCTGTCCGTTAAACGTCAAACATTGCATTGACCCGTAGTCCCTGCTTGTCAGCACATGCTTTTAAAAAGAGCTCCATGTCCTCGGCAAACTGGAAAACAAAGAGGAAGAAGTCCCTCTACACAAAAACACTGCAGATGACAGGCCAGGCAAACATCTATTGATCTGTTTGAATGCCTCCTCATTGTTTGAGCCTTGAATTTTTTTTTGTAAGAAGACTAAGACCACAGTGAGGGCATTTCATTTTCATGGACTTTCCACAAGCCACAGTTCCATTTAGCACAGAGGGTAGAGCACATGAATGTTCTACCAAAGATTCAGAAAATGGTTTAGATGCTGGAGACAAGACATCAAGAGGGAGATGGGGCTCCACGGAGAGTTCAGTGGGGAGCAGTCCTGAATGCTGATATGACAATAAATGCCTCATGCTGTATGACTGTCATGTTACAGACAGGGCAGTGAAAGTGCACCGGCATATCATTTTGTCTGTAAGAGAGAAAAAAGAAGAAAACAACAACAACATGTAATTTAAATGTAGTTTTATAGAATGCAATCAGTTTATCTAACAATCAGATTGTACATATTAACAAAAACATCCAAGCCATCCTCATAATGAAAGCAAAATGGTGTGGATCACAAGAGCTGTCAAGAAATGTGGTGAACAGGAATTTTTTTTTTCATGAAAACACACTTTTTTCTCTTGCTGATGAATGCACTGAACTGTACAATGTGAAAAGCAACTTTTAAGTCAACAAAGAGACTGCAGAAGTGCTGAAAAGAAGTGCATATTTATAACTTTAACTATGAGGTATATTTAATATCAACATACCTTTGATTTTTAATGTGTCCATTTATTTGCTCCTCAATCTTTGCCCTGACAGTAGGGCTGAAAGTGGGCACAGAGGACAGTGAAAAACATGTTGTGCATTCCTGCAATTCTGGCTTGGAGGCAGAATTCCAAATTGATATTTGCATCTAAAACAGAGAGAAAAACAGATAAACACCACATACACATTTAAGTTCAGGTTTTAGCAGAAATAACACGTTACAGTTAGCATGTAAGAGATTTGGGGAGAAAATTCTTTACAAAAACATAATTTACAAGACACTTTTATTTGTGACATATGTATCTACTGACATATAACAGACAATTTAACAAAGGCTAACTAAAATCTGGGCAATAAAAAAGCAGAACAGAATGGAACAGAGAATATTAGTATTTATAAATATATAAATCTCTTTGTGACAAACTTCACAATGTTGATGCAGGTGGAATGAGAGACATGAATAAAGTGCAATATGCAGTAAATGGAACAATGTGCATTGATGTTAAAAATAGTGAAAAGTAGTGAAGTGAATTTGTTCAATAACAAGCAAAAAACAAATATGCTTGAAATTGACCACTAAATGCTAACCTGAGGTGTCAAAAGTACACACATTCCTTACTAAAGTTTAGATACCTCGTGTCAGCTTTGAAATTAGTCATCGATGATTTTGACAGTCGACTAATTGTGGCACTCGTAGCCAGCAGGCAGCCCGTCAGCACAGTTCCTGCAGCTTTACTTTGATTTCTCCTTCAGCAGCTTAAAGCGATACAAATTCAACACAAAGAAATTTCACTTAATGTGAACGAAGATCTGAGTGAACAGAGATCCCGTCTCCACAAATATCCTCACAGACAAAAACATAAATCATAAAACAAGAGGCTTCAGAAGTTGCTTGGAAATCATCACATTTCTAAGTTTTCTGCTGCTGGGGTCCACAGACAGCTGTCTACACATGCACGGCTAATTTTGGCTAATTCAACATATTTTAGTTTCAAAGAAGTAGCAGCAGAGCAGGAGGAGTTGCTCCTGAATGTTCGTTTCATCTTTCAACCTAAAATATAGGTCAGATAAACCAGTGTGTTCACCAAGCTTAACGTTTTCTTTTTTTTATGTTTCACTAAATTGTGTTCAAATATAGACGGCTAAACTCACCTGTGCCAGAGACACCATATTGCTCGTCACCTGCCCCCGCCCACCCTGTAGTTTTAATTAAAGCAGATTAAAAGAAGACTTTTGTTGAGTGGATTAAACTGAACATTTTTTGAACCAAAAATGAAGAAATGGACCTGAAATGTCTGAAATATTTAAATACATTTTAAAATTGTAACCACATAGTTAAACTTTTCTTAAAATTTAAAAAGTTAAATTATCATGCAGTTAAGTAAAATATAATTCTAAAATTATGAAATTTTATTTTTATTTTATTATATTTTATTTTATTATTAATTTACATCAAAGTATTACCTCTTCTAACTATACAATAATAATAATAATTATATCTTTTAATTTTGTAATGAGGGCAACGTGATTTAAAATATATTAACCTTCTGTGTTAAAAAATCTTTAATAATCCCAAATGTTTTATATTTCAGTCTTACAGTTTTCATAAAATCATTAAAGTATTTATTTAAGTTTATTTATTATCCACTTCCTGGCTTCCATACAGATTAAAAAAGAAAGCCACACAAGAGAAAGAAGATGATAAGAATGAAACTAGCAGATGACGTAAAAACAAAGCACACAATTGTTTTGTTATACATTTTAATAATTTTTATATTAAAATCAGATTTCCATCAAGAACCAGTTTGACTGAGCAGTGGGTTTGCTTCAGGTCGGCTTTGAGACAGAATTTACTTTTAATACTTTACTTTACTTTTTTACTTTTAATTTTATTGAAACAGAAGAAACAAAAAAAAAAAAAAACGTGACCGAAGCCTGCAGTCACAACACTCCCAACATGGCACAGAGGACTGTTATAAAGCATCCATCCATCCATCCATCCATTCGCTTCTGCTTATCCTTTTTCAGGGTCGCGGGGGGCGCTGGAGCCTATCCCAGCTGTCATAGGGCGAGAGGCAGGGTACACCCTTGACAGGTCGCCAGTATGTCGCAGGGCCAACACACAGGGACAGACAACCATTCACACTCACATTCATACCTAGTGACAATTTGGATTATCCAATTAACCTATCCCCACAAGCTGCATGTCTTTGGACGGTGGGAGGAAGCCGGAGTACCCGGAGGGAACCCACGCAAACACGGGGAGAACATGCAAACTCCACACAGAAAGATCCCGGCCTGATGTTGGAATTGAACTCAGGACCTTCTTGCTGTGTGGCGACAGTGCTAACCACCGTGCCACCGTGCTGCCCCGTTGTTATAAAGCATGTTTAATATAAAACAGTACAAAAGTGAAAAAAAAGACATTTGGCAAGAATAATGTTTAAATGTGGGGGGAAAAAAACCTGCAGAAGGATGCTGAGTTTGTGTCCTGAGGGTGGGTACAAGGACTCGGAGCTGCTCTGTGTGGAGTTTAAATCGATTTACAGTCTTTGTTGTGTCACAGACTGTATATAAATATATACATTTAAATGGTGTACAGATACTGTATGTGCTGAGGCTGATGGTTCAGGTTTAAATCCTGGGTCCCAACCTTCTAATATTTATATTAGAAAGGAACATAATTTGGTTGCTTTAGGGATACAAACAGAAAGTGTAATGTTTGGGCTAAAGTCTGAGCCATGTTATGCTGTATTTCTTGAAATTTGGGCCATCAAAAATGTGCCAAATTAACTTTTAACACTTCCTGTTTACAGTGCTGTCATGGCTGTGAGCAGAAGTATCTCGGGTTTACTCTGATCCAGAAGAAAATCTAAAATGTGGATGATTTTAAGGCAAATTCTGCATTTATAAGGAGTATCATTTTTTCTTTCATTTGCAAGAGGATTTCTTCATCTTTGGTTACTGTGTGTTATGAGTCAGAGAAGGACAGCTTTATGGAAGCAGTGCTGCAAATATAATCGGCAACTGTGTCACTGAGCAGCCAAATCAGCATCACTAACGTCCTGTTGGTTTTCAAAGAGGACAACTGGCATAAGTCTTTATATCTTTATGTAAAATAAACCTCATCATAACCGCACAGTAAGAGAATTTGAAGTTAACAGATTTGCTGCGCATTGGCTCCACCAGGTGGTGCTTTTGAATTCTTCCTCCACCTAACTCTTCATCTAATCGCTTAATCCAATATTAAAACAAATAAATAGATGAAATAATACACAATAAATAAAAGAAATAAAGAGGCCAGTGAAATAAGCATAAAACTCATAGAATTGAATTTGAATTGTTTTACAATATATTATAAATCATCTTGTGACACCTTAATTTTGCCTCTGCTTTGGTAACAATGAATGGAATAAGCAGAAAAAAATGAAAAGAGCCTGACCATCTGAGTAATGCGCAGCGTCACTGGAAACTATGAGGTGCCGTAAGGGACATTATTACTGAAACGCTCTCACACACACTACTGAAATTTTAGCTCTCACACACACTACTGAAATTTTAGCTCTCACACACACTACTGAAACGCTCTCACACACACTACTGAAACGCTCTCACACACACAACTGAAATTTTAGCTCTCACACACACTACTGAAACGCTCTCACACACACAACTGAAACGCTCTCACACACACTACTGAAACGCTCTCACACACACTACTGAAATTTTAGCTCTCACACACACTACTGAAACGCTCTCACACACACAACTGAAATGCTCTCACACACACTACTGAAACGCTCTCACACACACTACTGAAATTTTAGCTCTCACACACACTACTGAAACGCTCTCACACACACTACTGAAATTTTAGCTCTCACACACACTACTGAAACGCTCTCACACACACTACTGAAATTTTAGCTCTCACACACACTACTGAAACGCTCTCACACACACAACTGAAATTTTAGCTCTCACACACACTACTGAAACGCTCTCACACACACTACTGAAACGCTCTCACACACACTACTGAAATTTTAGCTCTCACACACACTACTGAAACACTCTCACACACACTACTGAAACGCTCTCACACACACAACTGAAACGCATTTCCGCTGAACAGGAAGTTGTTTCCTGACAAGGAAACTGATGGAAAAAGTGGTATATTTCAAAACACTACAAGGATGTCTACTCAGCAACCTGCTAGTACAGCAGTTCCCAACCTTTTTTGTGCCACGTAAACAATATAAAAATAAAAAAAAAAGATAAATACCATGAAAACCATAAATTTTAAACTCAAGCCTCAACTCTTGCGACCCGGTACCAAACGACTCACAGACCGGTACTGGTCCAGGACCTGGGGGTTGGGGACGGCTGTGCTTGTAGCCTAAGTGAAGCAGCCGCATTACTTAACAATATTTTAGCTTCCTTGAATCAAGGAATGGATTCAAGGTGCAACAGGGAATTCGGCAATTATGTCCTGTTTCCCCTAAGCTTTTTATATTGGCAACTCAGTTGTTAACACTATTAATCAAAAATTCTAACGACATACAAGGAATATCAATTTTTAATAGAGAATTCAAAATAAGTCAATTCACAGATGATACATCTATGTTTTTGAAAGATAAATACATGGTAGAGAAAACTAAAGCTTCTCATTTATCTTTCAGTATCAAAAAATGTGAACTTCTCCCGATTCATACAAGCTCTGACTCCTCAATAGCTTTGGTTAGAGTTGAATCTAAAGTTAAATATATAGGGCTGATAATATCTAAAAAACCCAATTAGCAGAAAAGACACCAATATTTCTAACTGTATCATCGAGATGAAGAAATCACTTAGCCACTGGTTAAGCAGAGACCTCGCTTTTTTTGGCAGAAACATCCTATCTAAAGCTGAAGGCATCTCCAAATTGATTTATCCTTGTCACTCTCTATATATCTCCTCTAAAAGCATTAATAAGGCTAACACAGTTATTTTCGAATTTTTGTGGAGGAATAAAACCCATTACATAGAAAGATATCAGCTTGTGAAGGAATACAATAAAGGTGGTATCAAAACTCCAGAATTAGAATTTATGGATGGCACCCTTAGAATTAAATGGTTAAAATCTTGTCTGTCACAGCCAGACTCTACGTAGCTCCACATCCTATGATCCTTGTTTAATAAAATAGTATACAGGATTAGACTTTATTTTGAAATGTGATTTTGCGGTAAATAAAATCCCCATAAAGATATCAAACTTTCCAAAACAGACTGTGCATTTTTGGGAAAATGAGATTTACCCACAACCTCTCCCCATAATTCAACCTTATGGAATAATAGGGTAATAACACTTAATCAAAAATCAATTTTCAAGAGTGACTGGTTTGAACAAAAAGATTATATTCATAACAGATTTGTTGGATGACAACGGTGTAATTCTAAGTTACCCAGACTTTTCAGAAAAATATTGTCTAAACTGTTCTCAAAGAGAATATAACAAATTTTGTGAACTGGTCCCACTGCCTCTGCTTCATTTGATTAAAATTTTTATGATATACAATAATTTCTCATCAGTGCTCCCAAATTTATTGCTAGGGCAATGTCAGCTGTTTGATAAAAATGCAATAAGAAATTTGTTAGTAGTTTCTTCAAAGACAAAAATATTTCATAGTTACAACAGAATGGTTACATTGCATGGTTCTAATTTAGTTATTTCATATACACTGGATAAAGCATACTAAAAATTTATGAAATAGCCTATTCTACCTAAAGTTAAAGAAACACACTTTAAAAAAAATTAATCCTGTGGCAGAATTTCTAAAAAAAAGAGATTTGGCTTTGAGGTGGATCAGTGTTCTTTTTGTACTGATGAAAATGAAACCCTAGAACATCTTTTTTTTTTCTATGCCCTATCACACAATGTATTTGGTGCAACTTAAAAAATTGGATTTTCCTAAATATTAATGATGTGCCACTATTTGAATTACATCATAATTTTTTTTATATGGATCATCTGTCTCAGACATTATTAACATCATCATACGTTTGAGTAAATATCATATCCATTGTGTTAAATGGAGGAACGCTAAGCCTTCTCTCCCTGGTTTTATTGATGATTTTAAGATATTTTTTTCTTTGCTAAAAAAGACAAAAAGCACATATGCCAAAAAAAACCAAAAAACAGGATAATGCCCGTCTCCTGCTATTCTAAATTTTGACTTATGCTGAGGCTAATATATTTTTAAGTAATGCAGCTGTCTCTAAGACTAAGCTGTCTAACTTATCGTTCCATGATTCGATTCAATTAGATTCGATTCAATTCAATTCAATTTGATTCTGGGAAATTTTGACAGTCAGCAATATTATAATTCAGATCAGTACATTTACATATTTTTGTATCTAAAAAAAGGAAGCTGACACAAGCAAGACTTTATCAAAGGTGTAAGCGTCACAGCAGATGCCTTTGTGTAAAAGTAGCTGAAGATAAAACACAGAAAAACATGAAGGTGATTTTTCCTGGCCTGGGATTTTATAAAAAATATTCTGCAGTACATCAAAAACGAAAGAAAACCATTAATCAACATATGAACGATACCTCTGACGTTCCAGCGGTTTTATTAGAGACACGGCTAAGCGTTTTGCATTTTGCATAATTTTTAAATGTTTAAATTTGTTCAGTATTGAACGGCAGAAATAAGATTTTCTTTTCGGAAGTATGTAAAACGAAAAAAAAAAACAGCGGCCGACAGCGCTGTAAACAACAGTAGACTTGTGCGTAACAAGCAAGCGAATAATGCAGAAAACAGATTTTTACACGGGAAACAGTTCTTGAAGTACAGAGAGAGAGAGAAAGAGAGAGAGAGAGAGCTGTGCATGACGTGTGATTTTATCGTGGTGGAAGCAAAACAGTAAACGTCAGAGGGAATTCATGACGATGTTTATGTGAAGCGCAGTTTGGATCTTCTTTTGCTGCTGGTTCAGTCAATATTGTTTGGAGAGAGATCAAACTAACAGCTTTAGAATCTGCGCAAAAACGGCGTGAAAACAAAGCGCGGAGTGCCGACAGATCAGAATCAGCCAGCTGTTGGCTTTCAGCCCCGACCGTGTCCGTGCTGTCGGGTGAGAAAGGCGACATCCCATTGATTCTGATCCGCAGGTCCGCGCTGTGTGTTTAGGTCTTTGTGCAGAATCCGTGTTCCTGCTCTCATTTACTGTTTTAGCTGTTTGGTGGTTGTTGAAATTTTGTGCGGTTTCACCTGAGATTCTGGCATTTCGGGCAAAATTAATTTATATTAAAAAATCGATTCAGGATTTTAATGAATCGATTTTACGTTATCCAAGCCAGAATCGATTTTAATTGATAAATCGATTATAAAAACCCACCCCTAACTAGCAGGTTGCTGAGTAGACATCTGTGTAGTGGTTTGTTTGAAATCTACCACTTTTTCCTTCAGTTTCTTTGTCAAGAATTAACTTCCTGTTCAACTGAAATGCCTTCCTGTTCAACTGAAACGCCTTCCTGTTTAACTGAAATGCCTTCCTGTTCAACTGAAACGCCTTCCTGTTTAACTGAAATGCCTTCCTGTTCAACTGAAACGCCTTCCTGTTCAACTGAAACGCCTTCCTGTTTAACTGAAATGCCTTCCTGTTCAACTGAAATGCCTTCCTGTTCAACTGAAATGCCTTCCTGTTTAACTGAAATGCCTTCCTGTTCAACTGAAACTCCTTCCTGTTCAACTGAAATGCCTTCCTGTTCAACTGAAATGCCTTCCTGTTCAACTGAAATGCCTTGGTTTTTCAGTAGTGTGTGTGAGAGCGTTTCAGTTGTGTGTGTGAGAGCGTTTCAGTAGTGTGTGTGAGATCTAAAATTTCAGTAGTGTGTGTGAGAGCGTTTCAGTAGTGTGTGTGAGAGCGTTTCAGTAGTGTGCGTGAGAGTGTTTCAGTAGTGTGTGTGAGAGCTAAAATTTCAGTAGTGTGTGTGAGAGCGTTTCAGTAGTGTGTGTGAGAGCTAAAATTTCAGTAGTATGTGTGAGAGCGTTTCAGTAGTGTGTGTGAGAGCGTTTCAGTAGTGTGTGTGAGAGCGTTTCAGTAATAATGTCCCTTACGGCACCTCATAGGAAACACTTCAGCTCACACCATCATCATTTCCACACTGCCATGTCCTGAACACTGCCCCCTTTCTAAAAACAGCATTTAGTCCCTGCAAGTGCTAATTTTAAAGTGCCCCTGCTCCTCTTCGTATATAAAATTACAGTCACATAAAAAATAAAAATCACATCTTACCAGAGAGGTTGAATCCTCCTGCTTTGTTCTGCTATGTAAATTTTAAATGTTAAAAAAAAAAAAACAGAAAGCTGCCATTTGAATAAATCTACATTTAAAAGCTGTTTATTCCTGTCGAAGTGCAGGAAATATTTTTTGCTACTCTGTCTTCTTTTCAAAATCTTAATAAAAACACCCATTTCTCTTTAATCCCATCTCACTGAACAATTACCCTTCATAAGAATTTTTTTTACTATTTTCTCCATTATTATTAAGGCTATAAAAAGATACTTTAAAGTATTTACAGATATTTATTACTCGTTTAAAACATCTTTGAGGTGTGAAAACTGTGTAAATCTGTGCAAGTGCTTGCTTTGATATGAACAACAACATATGAACTGAAAGCTCAGCTGCATTACTCAAAGTAAGGCAAGCGAAAGTTTAAAACTGAAGAAACTATTGTGCCTTGTTAGCTGCATTTTAGAGTCTTCCAAGATGAACCATAAACTGTTCCTAAGGGTCTAGTTATTTTTTATATTAAATGTGAAATTATTGTGTTTTTAATGACCAAGCTAAGTCAGCTATCTGAGGGGCGCATTCACTTCTGGCTAGACAGTTAACTATTAGCTTTTAGGGTTGTAACAGTGGTGCAAACAGAGGTGTTACTAATGGCATGGTGGTTAAAGTGCCAGTTAGCCATGAAATTGTTATTTTTGGATTTTTTATATATTAAATTTCCATATACCTAAAAGCTGAAGTCAATCTGACATGCCTTGAATAGTACTTCAAGATATCTACAAAAGCATAGAAAAGGAAAACACAAATAACAGTCAGCACTTTGAAACATAGCTTAGCACCCATATACAAGTTTTGTGTGACATTTTTGATATGTGGTGTTTTTAAGGGTTGAGTGAATAAGGCCTGTGTAAAGAGGTTTATGCTGCTGCACCAAAAACCTCCTTGCAGTTGCTTTGGTCTTCCATAGCTTGCGTGAAAGATGCCAATTTGTCTGCAAACAATTGCCAACTACTCTGTGAGCAAACTGTTAACAATGTGACACACACTTGGTAGTTGCTGAATGTTTGCAGACCATTTGGTGTCCTCCATGAAAAATACAGGTGACCATGTCAAATACAAATCAAAGCAATATCAAGGAGAGTTTTTGTTATACAGCCCTCTTTTTGGAACCAATGTGACTGCCAGCAACATGCAGAAACCGCTTGCCAGCCAATCATGGAATACACATTTTCCCTTTGCGTACAATAGCAGACAAGTTCTGTGCGTATAATGCACGTGAATAGCTAAGTGATGATTCATGCCATTGTACACTTTGTAAAGAAAAGCTATGTATAATAAGGGGCCTTGAGGCACCACCCATTAGTGATCTTAACAAAGCAGCCATTTGGGTTGTTGGAGTCTTTGGTTAAAATTTGTGCTAGCATATAACATAAAGGCTCATATAAGTTTTTAACTTCTAATCTGGTCCTCATTCTACTGCTACATGTGAAAATGTCTTTTGCAAATGATTCCTGTTATCCATATCAGAAGTATGTAACTTCTATGCTTATGAACCTGGGTGCTCCACTTTTGCTCTGACCATCACAGTAGTCTCCACTAAGTTTCATCTCATGGTTTCATGGTCTCAGATTTGTTTGTGGCAACAAAGCTTGCAGGAATTGTCAAACTCCTGCTCCATGTGTCTCCTCAGAAGGTTGCAGTTGACATTGTGTCACAGTTTTGCTGTACGTGTTTGGTTTGATGTCGATAGGAACTGAACCTGCAAATGCTGGCTGCCAATTTCACTTCAGTCAATCAGGGATCGCAGCACTGCCGCCATGCTGAGCCCTATAGCCAGGCTGCTCCACGTGGGCCTGTTCATGGCTCCGCCCGCCTTATGTTGTAAAGTGTAGTTACAGGTAGGGGTGGCATCAGTTTGGGTAGTGCTACCCACAGTCCGTCTAGTCGTTCGGGCTATGCGTCGTAACAGGAAGTCGTGTTTAAGGGCAGAGTATTGATCCGGACCATACGGGACACTGAGAGTCTTTGTCAAAACCTCGTGACCTGGATATGTTACCTACAATAAAAGATATGGGAGAGCAGGACATACATTATGCATGCTTCCTTGGCTATATCATTAGAAACACAGTATACATTTTCATTGCTATGCAGATGATACCCAGCTTTATTTATGCATTTAACCAGGCGATATAAATCAACTAGTTAAACTACAGGCATGTCTTAAAATACATTAAGACCTGGAAAATCTCCAATTACCTGATTATATTTTCAGACAAAACTAAGGGTACTGTACTGTACCTTAAAAATCTTAGAAATATGGTATCTAACCATATGCTTTCTCTGGATAACATTACCTTGACCTTCAGTAACACTGTGAGGTTGTTATTTTTGACCAAGGTATGTCCACATTAAACAAATATGTAGGACTTCCTTCATTTATTTGCATAATATCTTTAAAACTGGAACCATCCTGTCTAAAGTGACGCTGAAAAACTATTTCATATTATTTCTAAGCTGGAGTATTGTAATTCATTATTATCATGTTGCTGTCATCACTTAGTGAGATCCAGTGAGTGAGTTAGTGAACATTTGTGAAGCAGCTAAAAAGCCAAAGACACTGCAAACTCACAGGTTAACATGTCAGTCACATGGTATGCCCAACCGTAAGTACACCCAGCTTTATTGTGTTTTTATTTTTCACTCTAACATGACCATAACTCACAAAACAAACATCATGTGGCAGTGAATGTTTATTTGGGTTGAAGAATAAGCTGCACTGAGCTGTAAAGTCTTACTGTGAATGTGTAGTTCCCAGGTAGCAGCAGACGGTAGTATTCCCCATGTTGATTGGTTCTGAATGGACATATATTCCTGCGACCTCTGACCTCCACTACTGCGTTCTCCACTGGCTCGCCTGAACCATCAAACACTTGACCTTTGACACCTGAACACCACATACCGGGTTATTATCAAGTACTGATACTGCTTCAATAGAGACAGGTGGACTCAGAGACAGAGACATACTGACCCAGGTGGACTTGCTGGACGTAGGCCAGCAGAGCCTTTTTGTTGTCGTTCCACAAAGCAGGAAGCTCTCTGGCTGGAGGATACTTGCAGCAGGACAGTTCCAGAGTGATCTCCAAACACTGCCCCCACACATAGTTGTAATCCTGCATCCCACCTGATGCACACAATCAAACACATTCAGGTCCACACTGATGCTGAGACTAAGCTGCAGCAGCACAGATGGTCAGATGCTACTCTTACAAATATTTCACTGACCATTCTAAACATCAGTTAATACGTTTGGTCCATGAACTGTCAGAAGATTAAGGAAATTCAAAATCTCTTTAAACGTGATTCTAAAAGGTATTTGATCTTTATGTCTTTATTTTGAGTAACCTCAGATAAGGTGTCTATTGGAGTAGTCCTGATTGAATAACCAGGTTTCTGGACTGCAAAACAGGATCCCTGTCGGTTTCTAATGAATGTGCACATCAAGAGTCAAATCTCCATTGTGACCATCAAATGAACCCCTCGAGCCGTGCACAGTTCCCACATACGTGATAAGGTTACTGCGATCAGGTTTCTGCAGGACGACACCAGAGCGGGCTGTGCGGTCGCTGAGCGCTCAGCAGCTCCTCATCGAGTTTCTGTCGTCAGAAACTCTCTCCAAATATGAGGAGATTATTTTTAAATGAAGTTGTGTTAGTTGTGAGAGATGCATTCTGGGTTGTTCCTAGTCTTAAAGCTGCTTAGCTAGGGGATTTTTTTTTTTTATTATATGGTGACTCGGCATATTTGTTTGGTCTTGTTTAACCTGCAGTAGTTTCCAAAGGTTCCGGTAACAAGTTTCAAATTCATGACAATTAAAGAAAAAAAAAGTTTCTCTACTACTGAAATTAAGCATGAAGTTTGTCACAGATTAAGAGCTCAGAAACAGTCTACCAAAAGTTTCATGTGAGGCAATATATGAGTTTATCCAAGATTTAAGAGGATTTATTTTAGAAGTGATTCTTTATGTGTCACTCAGAGATGTTAATGCCAGGGACTTTCTTCTCCTTTGAGGTATTAGAAAATTTTAGGGAAGCTAAAGTGATGAGTGTAAGAGTATTTCCTGTCCTGTAGTTTTGCTGGGATGCTTGTCCTCCACTTTCACAATAAACCTCACATTCCCACTATCTTGGAATATTTTTACAGTGTATGCTGTAAAAATATTCCAAGATAGCATTTAAAGTTGAAATTCACCCAACTTTCCAAGCAACACAAGCAATGAATGTCTTGCTTTATTAAAATAGGAAAAAAGCTGCTTTGCTCAGGTTTTCAGTTTGATCAAACAACTGCAATAGAAAATTGAAGAAATTGGCTATTATTTCTTTTCAAGATAACTCAAAGAGTGAAGTTGGAGAACCTGTAAAAGCTTTGTACAGTCATGACTAGGGATGGGTACCGGTATCATAAGCGGTAGTAACCAGACCGAAAAGCAGCGCACATTTCGGTGCGTTATGTCGGTGCTTTATTTCGGTGCTTTTTTTTCCTGAGCTGTGATACACTTTAGATTCTAGCCAATCATTTTACGTTTCCGAGGATAGTAGGCGGGTCCAGGTACGTACGTTCTTTTAGAGCAGAGCTACAGATTAAAAATGCCCAAGGCGAAGCGGTCAAAAGTCTGGCTGTACTTCACAGCAAAATATGCAAACTCAGCAACCTGCAACAAGTGCTTTAAGCTGATACTGTGACACTGTCAAAGGAGGTAACGCCTCAAATCCGATGAAACACCTGGCGACGCATAGCGGGTTTTTTTAGCCGAGAAATGTGCCGTATTTGATAGCTTGCTGCGAGACCTCACACCGTGCACATCTACTATGGGTGTGGTGCCTGTTATCGGACCCGGAGCCCTGCTAGTGTAGCAGAAATGATGATGGATGATGATGGCAGCAGCAGCCGTTCTTCTCTGCGTGAGTAGCTTCATGTTGTTCGTGTGTAATTTACGTTGAGTAGGCTAACCACATTATTACATTAATGCATGTAAGGTGAACTAGCAAACACCATCGTAGTTACATGCGACTGTCTTCTTGTTTGATGGCAGATACTCCCTTCACCCTGGCCACAAAGGCTAAAATGACCAAAGAAAAACTGGAAAACAGTTAAACATGAGAGGTTTTTGGACAAAGTTTGTGTTTTTTCCATTGTTTAAGCACTGCTTCCAGCCAAGAGTGATACCATATGTGCCCCATAGCTGCAGAAAAGGCTAACATTGTTATCTTTTTACAAAAAATCAGCTAAACATGAGAGGTTTCTGGACCAATTTTGTGTTCTCCATTCTTTAAGCACCGGTTTGAGCACCGTTTAAGCACAGGCACCGTTTCAAAAGTACCGGTTTGGCACCGGTATCGGATAAAACCTAAACGATACCCATCCCTAGTCATGACTCTTTGCACTGTGAAAAAACAAGTGCACTCTGTGATTCAGCAGCTTGTAGAGCTGTTTTGTGGCAAAAGTTTGAAGTAATGGTTCTCTGTATGACTTTATCAGACTCTGTCATTACTATAGATAAATTTTGGTCCACACTTCTTTACAGCGTTGCTTAGGTTCATTCATTTGCAGCCTGAGGTCTGGACTTTGACTGGACCATTGCAGCACCTTGATTATTATCATTATTATAATTATATTTTTTGTCATTCTGTTGGAGATTTGCTGCTATTCTTGGGATAATTATCCTGTTGATCCAATTTGGGGAAAAGTTGATGGTCGACTCAGTGACTGCAAGGTGCCCAAACCATCATTCTTCCACCCCTGTGCTGACAGCTGGTATGAGGTGTTTGGTTTGTGCATCATGGATAAACATTTCCACTTTGTAACAGTCTTGTGTCTTGTCTTTTGTTTTGTTCAGATGATACTTTACAAACTTTAACCTTTATCATGCTAACTGAGGCCTGTAGGATCTGAGGTGGCGTGGGTGGGTTTTGCGCGGTCTTAACTTCTTTACTTCTGAGAGGAATTAAAGAGTAAATACAAAAATATGGGGTAAATCTGATCAGATGTCCACTTCTGGGGAGATTGTGGTACTGAATTAACACAAACCTGAATTTTCCAGACCAGCAACCTGCAAAAACTTTAGCTTTTACTGTGGTGGTTATTCACAGATGATCAGGTAATAAAGTTGATTTGATTATCAGCACCTGGCTGCTACTTACAGTAATAATAATTGGCACAGTGAGGATGCACTTAATTTTTCACAGGACTGCACTTCAATATAAATAAATCATGGAGCAAAGCTAGTAGTGGTTATTGTAGTGGTTTTTCTACAATGCTAATCAGAAGCTAATCTTCTGTATGTTCTCTATAGTATCACAAATCCCTGTGTGATCATTTTGCTATCCTTCTCTAAACACTTCAGTAGTAAATGAACTATTTGACAGAACCAGATGAACGTTTCCTGTTTCCAGTCTCTCTGTAAGCTAAGCTTAGCCAAACTCACTGACCTTCCAGACGATACCACTGGAATCCGTTGGTGATGCCCTCCAGGAACGGCCTGCTGTCCATACAGAAGTTACCTCGGTACATGGAGGCGTGATTGTGGGAGTACTCCTTAGCCAGGTGAACAAACACGTCATTATCAGGAGCGATGCTAGCCCCGCCCACCACTTCGTTACCTGTTTAAATGATGAGAGCAAAAGCCCATGATTGGTGGTGATTATTTGAGCTTTAGAATTATTTTGTTTCCAGTAGAGTTTGCAGGCTGGTAAAGTTAAGGCAGTAACTCTGACTAAATGACTGTTTTTAATCAAATAGTTCTACTGAGCAGTTATAAATCTGATTATCTCGATTAACACACTTCCTTTTCTGCATTTTGAAGTCAAAACAACAAACTCAAACAATACAAATACAAAACAAACAGGCTTTAAGCCATAGCTTTATGTGTTCCCACATAAACATCTGAAGTACAGGACTTAAAGAGTTTTAGCCGTTCAAATAAGAGATTATGAGAAGCTAGATTTATTCAAACTCAAAATCTCTTTTCTTTCTTTTTAGAACAAGAGAATGAGCTTTTTATGAGCCGCACATTTTTTTTCTGCAGCTTATCCGAGTCCTGAAAGTGCCTAAAATACCTCAACTGACTCCTCCAACAGGTTTTTAAAGCTCAGGTCTTTTATTAGATTTTTATTATTATTATTTCAGATAAAGGGAGAATGGCAAACAAATATTTTATTTTATGCTGAAAACTGGTGTTTAATATTCCTGTGAATATACCTTCTGGTCTGAGCCTCCCCTAATGATTGAGCGCTCCCTTTCTCTGCATTTGTAGTTTCTTTCTTTCTGTCAGTACCCTGAGCCCGTGGCCATGAGGTAACAAACTGTTAAATTAATATCTTTTCTTATTATTCCAGCTCTATTATCTTTGAAAATTATAAATATTCCACATCTCGCACATGAAGGAAAGCTACGCTCTTCTGTAGAGGTGCACTCATCACACATTCTCTGTACTTGTATATTTGTCTGGTGGGTCTGAGGGCCTATTTCCTGCTTTGCACTTTCCATTTCACATGCTGATATGAAGCAAATAAGAAGCTCGAAAAACATTCTACAAAGATCCACAAAAACACGACTGTGGGACTGTCGTGGACGACCAGCTAAAGTCAGACTGCTGGATCTGCCGCTTACCGCCGTTGCTGTTGTCATAAGGGTAACTGGCCACCACAGCGCCTCCATGAAGGTTTGCAGAGAGAACAAAACTCTCCGTCCTCAACCAGCCAATCACTGCTTGGACCTGAAACACATGATAGCATCCTGATGAGAGAGGAAACTTAAAAACGCTGTCTTGTTCCAAAGCGAAACCAACCTCAGCTTCCCTTCTCTCCTCAAAGAGCTGCTGACTTTGGAGACCAGCGAAAGCATCCGGGAAGTCCCTGTTCAGATCAATGCCGTTGCCGTTGTACCTGATGGAGAAAAACGGTCACATCACGCATGAAAATGCTGTTTTCATTTCTGTATCAGGTCAGAGCACACAGCCTTCTTGGGTGGACTTTCCCCCTTGCCTGGGCAATTACAGTGAAATCAGGAGGGGTGTGACTTCTGTGCTAATCATAGTTTACCTCTTATATTTCTTGTCTATTTAAAAAACAAACTTTGAAAACTTTTCAAAACTTACAGTAAATTATAAGTCATTTAGTGCTGCTAAGGCTCCCAGCTAAGGCTGAGCAAGGCACACGTGTTAAAAATAGTTCCCATGATACTCTGAGTGTGCAGGATGAGAGTGTCTCTATTTAAGAGCAGCTGCTGAGACACAAAATGATTTCTGTGCACAGTTCACTGTTAATTACTGACGATAAGAGATCACAAACATCTTTTTCATTGCAATCAGGCTGTTCTTGTCACTGCCGTCTTCTGCTGCTGTTTTCAGACATTTACAGAGGGATCTGATTTTGTCAAGTTTATTTGAACACTACACAAAGGAAATCCACATTCACAAACATCCTGTGTTCTACTGGGATTTGTTATATTTCAGATCAGAGCGAGGGCCGTCGAGGGGATCTCAATCGCATGACCCACTGACATCACGAGTCATGATTGACCTCATAGGACTCTAACAGAACTCAGAGCTATGACTTATTTAGAATCAAATTTCTCTCACATCACAATTTGTCATTATTAGTCCCTTATTTTCTGTCATATCAATGGTGGATGTTCATATTAAATGGGGCGATCGTGGCTCAAGAGTTGACAGTTCGTCTTATAATCGGAAGGTTGCCGGTTCGAGCCCTGGCTCCCACAGTCTCGGTTGTTGTGTCCTTGGGCAAGACACTTCACCCGTTGCCTACTGGTGGTGGTCAGAGGGCCCGGTGGCGCCAGTATCCGGCAGCCTTGCCTCTGTCAGTGTGCCCCAGGGCAGCTGTGGCTACAATGTAGCTTCACCACACCAGTGTATGAATGTGTATGTGAATGGGTGGATGACTGAATGTAGTGCAAAGCACTGTGGGGTCCATAGGGACTAAGTAAAGTGCTATACAAATACAGGCCATTTACCATTTACCATGATATAATACTTTTTTTTTTCTTTTGGCTCTGTATGATGTCGCATATATATACTGAGGTTTGTGACAATAACTAGTTACTCTCGCCCGTCTTTCTCAAACCTAACCGCTTGCGGCCCTCTCTGAGCCTGTTTCTGCCTGAGGTTTCTTCCTGTTAAAAAAACGTTTTTCCTTCCCACTGTTGCCAAAGTAAGACAAATGTACAAATACATTATAGAGCCTCTAATTTGTCAATTAGCACTAATTAGCAGATATTAGCTGCTTTGTTTATATTGTTCATATTAGCATTAGTGATAGGTTAGCACTAAAACCCCAAATGGTCACATCTCACAAAAACCAACATGGAAGCAACAAAAATGCCAAAGCTGAGCCTTCAAAATGCCAGAGTCTGAAACCAGTCAGTGATGTCACTATGGTCGTGTCGATCGTTTATTTACTGACTATAGTTTCAGACCGTGGATGAGCGAAGTAGCTGCAGTGAGGCTCAGCATGAGATAAATAAGGATTATTTTGATCTGTCAATCATGTAAAGCCGCTGTAGTGAAGTCCAAGAGTAAAAATATGTACCTTTTATCATAAAAGGCCTGCTCTGAGTGTCTTATCTCCAAATAATGATCCAATTCTTCTTTGAAATCTCAAAAGTGAACTTTTTCCCTCATCTACCTGAACTCTAGAAGAAAATTAATCCATCCAATGGGACGACCCAAATCTTCTTTCTGTAGGAATTAGTGCCAGCATATTAAAACAAGACTTCACCATCTCATTTGTCATCTCACTCACTTTCATGTGCTTAAGTGAAATGTTTCCTTATAAGGTTTGGAAAGCAGTGACCCCAAAGAGACCACACACACACACACACACACACACACACACACACACACACACACACACACACACACACACGGACTAAACCTATATGGGAGGCAAGTCCACATAATGAGACTGTTCCCACAAGCATTTGCTGCAGACATGAGTCTACTGTAAACAGAATATACGAAGACGATGAAACAGTCATAATTAGATGCTTACAGAGTATAATTGTGTGGGCATGTGTGTGATCTAGATCTACAGTGTGTGTGTATGTGTTTCTCTTGCCAATCAAAGTATTTTGGGTGCAGCAATGTAGCTTAGGCTTTACAAAACAAACAAGCTGTGACTGCAAGATTATGTCTGTGTGTCAATTTGGCATTTAATCTCACTCGCTCACTCTCTCTCTCACTCACACACACAGACACACGCACACACACACACACACACACACACACACACACACACACACAAAATTATTCTTTGCAAACGTTAAAGTGTGAGAAATATTTTCCAGCGTTCATGTTTTGGTATCAATGTGTTTATGCTAACAGTGGATCCCGTGAAGAGGGCTGCTGATGGTGCGTAGCTTCACTAATCCAAGGAACTTTACAGCCAGTCAGCTGTAACTAAGTGGTTTAAGTCAAGTACTGCCCTTAAGCACGTTCCTCACAAATTTGAGGAACGTAAACTTTTAATACTACTTATTATTGTTGTTGTTATTATTGTTATTAAATGCTGCATACATTTGTAGCTTTGCCTCTAAAAATATGAAATAAGACAGCCTCTCATAAGTCACCATAGTCACGGGCTATTTGAGTTTGGCATTATTCATTTGTACTACAAACCTAATCAACTGGAGACGGTGCAGGAAAACAACAGGATGTCCTGAAACACAGTGCACATCGTGCTGACAGGTGGTGTTCCTGCACTCAATGCTCCGCTGCTGATTGAGGAAGAAAACTGTAACTGCAGATCTGTTGATACCAGACTTAGAATGTCTCCATGTGTCTGTGGATGAGACGACTCCCGGCTGTGGAAGTGCATATAAAAACAGACTGCCTTTCAAGATATGTTGTTACAGCTTCCCAGAATCACAGTGACAGAAGATGCATTTACAGAGGCCAGCTCAGTCGCTGTGCAGCCTTTACTTTACAGGGGATAGTTTTATATTTCCTACATATTCATTTTGTTTTGTGCAGTAAAAACAAGTGCAAGCTGTGCCTTTTAAAATCTGAAATCCATTTTAATATATCTGACATAATTTTGGGTGCAGTTATTTTTATTTATGTGGCATTAATTTTACTGTCTAGTAAAATTCTAAAATTTTTAATATTAAACTTTATTTTTTCTTACTTCAGTGATATTTCTTAATCTAAGCCCTTTCTAGCGTGCTGTCAGTACTTTAATTACAGAAGAGGATCTGCATACTTTGTCCAGCAATGCTTTTAGCCAGCAGCAATGTTTTTCCCGCAGCAGGCAGTGGCTTTCAGTTGTCGAGGCTCTAAAAAGCCACCGTACGTGACCTGCTGAGCAGCCAACAGCAGGCTACATCAAAGACGAGCAGGTGAACACAGCAGAGCATTTAGCAGCTACAGAAGCAGATATGTCCCTCAGGAGGGAGTCATGCATATTGCATGAGCATGCAGCAAATAAAGCTCTGAGTCCTCAACAACGGCTCATTTATTCTCTTGTACAATTTCACTTCCTACTGTTTCACTTAAGAGGTTAGTTCATGCCTTTGAGTTCACCATTAGCTAAAAATACACACTGCACACAGAGAGCAACACAATCAACAGTGTTCAATCTCTCTTTTAGTTCTGTTTTTGGTCTCCACCTCCCAGTCAGGAAACGTCTGTTTGCCGTCTTAATGTTTTACCAGCTGCTGATGAGCACAGGGTGTGCAGCAGGTCTCTTGAAATTTAAAACAGAGGTAAAGCTGTTTGCGTTACCTTCCCTGGCTGTTGTAGCAGTCCTTGTCTGCTACATCAAAGCCGTCTGGATTCATCGTCGGCAGGATGTGGATGCGTGTGCTGTTCAGCAACCGCAAGGACCATGTTTCGTTGCTACGGTAACTGCGCACCAGCTCATCTATTAGCTGAAGGAGCAGCACTCGCCCAAGAACCTGAAAGCACAGGAACACAAACACGCAGAAAGAAATTTAGGTAAAAACAAATGTTGTGATGGAATTTACGGCTTGTCCTCACACATAAGTCATAAGTGAACAGCACAAAGTTTAGATTATGCATTATGCAACATTCATATTTAGGAAAATGGGTAAACAGATGTTAGTGCAGGTATGGTCAGCCAACTGTGAAGTAATCACTTCCACTTCCGCCAATATAACATAATGTCTTTCCACCATAACGAAAGACATTAAGTTATTCACCTCCCACATGCAGCTGGGCCATTCCCATGGCTTATCGTAGAGCTAAAACACCCGTCAAGGTCAGTCCTCCTAAATACTCCACTGAGACTAACCTTTGACTAACACATGACTACATATGAAAAAGAGTAGAAAAGATGATGTTTCCAGGGTTAATCTGACTATCTGAATGGGTTAATTAATGGAATAGAATATAATATAATAGAATAATCCTTTAATTGTCCCACAAGGGAAAATTTGGTTGTATCGGCAGCAAAAACACACATATACAAACAGAACAGAAACACAATTTTTACATACATTTTCATCATGGACAATAGTTACCAAAGCAGAGTACTGTACAGTTATTAAAAATAGAGCACAGATAAGTAGCAAACCCAGGTTGTAGTGTGCAAACAGAGCAGGATACTGAAGGATGTTTAAATAGTTAAGAATATTTAGAATAATTAGAAAAGTGAAGATTGTGTATTGTACCTGTGCATTAAAAAGTAGACATGTAACTTCCAATAAGTTAGTGCATAGATAAACTGAGAAAAGTAATATGCAAGTTATAACAGTAGAAGTTGTTACAGCACTGATGTAAACATCTATGTTTGTTGGGAGCAGTTTTGATTGTACAGTCTGACAGCTGCAGGGAGGAAGGACCTGCGGAAACGCTCCTTCATGCATCGAGCATGCAGCAGTCTGTCACTGAAGGAGATCTGCAGCTCAGCAACATTTACATGCACGGGGTGGGAGACTCTATCAATCAGAGATGCTATTTTGGCCAGAGTCCTTCTGTTTCCCACCACCTGCACTGGATCCAGCGTGAATCCCAGAACAGAGCTGGCCTTCTTAATGAGTTTATCCAACCTCTTCCTCTCAGCTGTCGATAAACTGCTGCTCCAACATACAACACTGTAAAAAATGACGGATGCCACCACAGAGTCATAGAAGGTCTTTAAAAGCACTCCCTGTACTTCAAATGACCTCAGCCGCCTCAGCAGGTAGAGTCTGCTCTGACCCTTCCTGTAAAGAGCATCAGTGTTGTGGCTCCAGCCCAGTTTATTATGAACGCCAAGTTTACGGCTGTCCAGGGTCCATTTTGGCTTAATGGATGGTTTGCAAAGTTTGCAGTGAAAACTGCAGTGAAGTCAATAAATATTCCAATCAGTTCAGCTTTTCTTTAGTGATATGTGTGGAAAGTTTAAGTATTTCCAGATGAGGACATTAAGTTTAGTTGCAAATTTGTAAATGTGCTTTCAGTATAGTGACAACAGACTCAGTTAATGTGGATAACTGACATATTTACTAAAACTGAGCTTTTGTTTCTTATGACATCTCAGATTGTTTGCCATCGGTTTAGTAAGTGGATTGTCACTTAAATAAATTATTTCAATATGAAATATTCTTTGACTTTAAGGAAATGGAGTACCGTGCACACTGCATGTCTTTCACTCAGGTTAGCTTTTAAATTCTTGGCTATGGCTCAGATGAAGGTATTCTGAATCTGCTTCTTTAGTACTTTAAGTAATTTTACTCTGCAGAGCTGAACTAAGATGTTTAACACTTTTACCAGGTAGAGTGCTGCTCTAGTTGAATTTTTGATATTTCCACCATAATGAGTAACAATGTGCTTTTGATGTTTTTCCTGGTTAAATAAAGGCTACATCGACTCAACACAACATCTTTTGGTATAAACTGGTATCACATGAAAGTACAGGCAGACACAGTAAGTTATTTTCAGTTGTTAGCTCTTCAATAATTATATAAATTTCTTTAACGTGAAGAAATGTTTATTTTCATTGTTTAACAGCTTTAGTTATTTATTTTTTTATTTAGAGTGGTTTATTTTTCATAAACTTTACAATGCATTGCTTTCACTTTATTGGGCTAACAGTTAGTTTAACATTTAATTTCACTCCACCATTCTTTGTTTTCTGTGTGTTGACCTTGCATGTTCCTGCCTGAAGAAAACAGCGGGGGAGGAAGTGATGTCGTGAGTCAGCAAGGAATTGAAATGCAATCCAGGGACGAGTCAGGATGAGGCATTTTTTCCGGATACAGGCGGCTTATTGGACGATGAAGACAGCATAGGGAGGAGGAAGAAAAACATCTTTGTGAATGAATGAGAGCCTTGGGAGTGGGAATGACAGAAGGGTGGGAAAGGTGTGTATCCAAAACCACATCACACACACACACAGACACACACGTCAGGACTAGCGCTGCCTCCGGCCATCATATTGCTTTCCTTCATCAAACTCCCTCCATCTTTTGTTTCTGTTGCCATCACACAAAAACACACATTTTTATTTTTATTTTATACTGTGATTTATCTTTTTACTTTATATCAACCGAACATCACTAACACGCTCTGTTAGGTTAAGCAACTGTTCCTTCATCAGGGTCGGCGTGGAGCCAGTTTTCAGTGTGGGCAATTTCATCCACCAACACTTTTTTCATGGTTGAAGAAATTCGAGATTCAAGTCAGCTACTGTTAGCTCTGGCTTTACTGTGTTTTGTACAATCAACATGTTCCTTATCAGTCTCTACGGCAACACTAACTCGGGGATAATTGGCCTTGGACGAGCTGCTCTTTGCTGCTCTTCCTTCTGTGCTAAATGGCGCTAAAAAGTCAGAAAGCAGAAACCATCACATAGCAGCTGCTGATTCAAGCACTCAGGAGGCCCAGGTCAGTCTCCACAGAGAGGAGAGGACGCCCTGCAGCTGTGAGCAGCCACGCCTCGAACAGCAACTGTTGGTGCTATATAAATAAAACTGAACTGAACTGAACAACCAAATGGAAGAGTTTTTAAAAAATTCCCTATAAAGATGATGCGATAGAGGACAAAACAAGTTTGTATTCAGCAGGGTATAAACTTGTCTGCTGTAAATAAGGGCATTTTAACATCGAAGTTTATTCATCCAGTCACCCCCAAGCAGTCGCGGCAGATGGCCACCCTCCCTGAGTCTGGTTTTGCTGGAGGAGTTTTTCCTTCTCACCATCGCCAAAGCGCTTGCTTTGATTGTTGGGGTTGTCTCTTTTTTCTTTGTATTATTGTACGATCTTTTCCTGACAATACAAAGTGCCCTGAAACAATTGTTGTTGTATTGTTGTTGTTCAGTGCTATATAAATAAAATTGAATTTAATATTGGAACTGACTCTCTGCTAGACCCTCAAATAGTCATTAGAGGAACAGATTTCGGCTTCCCTTCATCCCTCTCTGTGGGCACAGGTGATATCGGCAGTTGACAGCGGATCTACTCTAGATTGTGTTTCTTGGGCTTCACTTGAGCAGTTTTGCATGTTTCACAGTTCCCTTCACATTCTGTCTTAAATAGGCTGTGTTTAAATGAACGCCCCTTGAAGTTTTATTCTCTCCCTATGACATCATCCAGATCCACGAGTAGAAAAAACATCTGAAATGAAGCAGTGTGAGGCTTGAGCTTTTGGCTTACACACACTGACCTCATTATTTGAAACTCTGCCCCCCCCCCCCACCCCCCATATCTCTGCAGTTTAGAAAAATGGGAAATAAGGGCAGTGATTTACTGAACTAGGTAAATGTAAAGGAAAATATCTCAAGTAAGTATATACTTAAAAAAGTCAAAGGTAGGTCCAATCTAATTACTGATATCTTCAAATCTAGCAGCCATTACTGGATGAAACCAAAACATATGGTGGTGTTTGCCACCCATACAGTCCATGTGTCACTGAACAATTCCTCCAACAAGTTTAGATAACAAGATTAAAGCCGTCCAGCTGTGTTTATGTGACCTAATGTTGAGTGAAGCTGAGGTGAACCTCAGTGTTTGTCTACAACTTGCAGCTGAGCTTCCCTGGAAGACAAGGGGAACATGAACACCTGAGGCAAATTCATCAGGATTCATCCTTCAGGAAACAGAAATGTCCAAAATCACACAGAAATCAATCCAAGAGTAGAAATCACATTTGAGGAGAGAAACGTGAACTCTCAGTGACACTGTAGGAAAATACTTTCACTTTAAAATCAGGATCTATCCCCTGGGGAACATGAACATCTGTGCAAAACCTGTTGAGTCATTTACGATACAACAGATATTGTCATTAAAAGAGTCAAAAAATAGAATTAAAATAACAAACAGGCTTCCAAGTGAATCCAAAGAAAGGTCAGTGCAACAGACTCTGAGTACGAGGCACTTCCTCCTTTCACACATTAACATGTGTGAAAGGAGGAAGTGCCTCCTGTTTAAATTTTTATTATTGTCCTTCAGGCAAAGTTTAAAGCCGCTGAAAGTTCTCTGTTTGATTTAGTGTTACTAAACATTTCTAACACGCAAGACTGCATTCCTGCTGCTGACATGATTCTGCCATGCCATGATGGCTGTTTGTATTTTGCACATCTGAGCACCGATGACAGAAACATCCTCCGACCTCTTGCTCGCTCACTCAGAGTTTCTGTCATTCGGTGGATATACGATGGATGTTCTTTGCTTCCTGCACTGCAAACTTTACTAAACAACTGTTTCCAACTTATAGCGCAGCTTAAAATAAATAGGACGTGAAAAAGAAAGTACACCCTCTTTCACTTTAAGCCCTCGGTTAATAAAAACAGTCATCTGGTCCTTAAGTCTATCATTCTACACCTCAGAGATCAGACAGTGCAACGCTCAGAGATACTGCAACAAACTCCAAGAGCTCCACCTCAGATTCTAAAGGCTAAAGTTCATGACAACACAAGTTAGAAACAAACTGAGCAAGTATGTTTTGTTTGGAAGGGTTGCAGAAGAAAGCCTCTTCTCTCTAAAACAAACATGAAAGCACGGCTTTGGTGTGGAAAAACACATCAGGACAAACTGCAACACTTCTAAGTGGAAATCTTTGTCCATGATGCAAAGCACCCGAGGAAGCAAAACACCTCATACCAGTTCTCAGCACGGTAGTGTGGGGATGATTTGGGCACCTTACAGTCATTGAGTGGACCGTAAACTCGTATAGCAAAGTATTCTAGAGTCAGTGTGAGACCCACAGCAGTCAGCACTTATTATTGCTAAAAGCGTCTCAACAAGGTGCAGGGTGTAATTTGTTTCTCACACACTGATTCTGCATTGTAGTTTAGTTTTGTTGAATAAATGATGACACAATGTAAAATGTTGGGTTGTTGCTAATCTGTGGTTGCTTTTAAATAACTTCATATTTACACTTTTAATATAATTTTCTCCTCCCGTGCTTTTCCTTTTAGCTCTATAACGTGTTTTTGTTGTTGTTGTTTTTGTACACATTTTGCATCAAATACACTAAATATGTAATAATAAATATGTTTCATTTTCAGAATGCTTCAACCTGCCCCTGTGCTATGTGATACAGAAATTAGCTGGACGTCAGTGTGGGGAAAATAAAGATGCGATAAAATGAAGATACAATAAAATTTCTCTGTCTGCCTGATCAAGCAAGTCAGAGTTTCTCAATGTTAATCAGTAGAAGCTATGGCAGAAAGCATGTGTCACAGGAAATATACTCTAGTCAGAAACTCCTGAGTACTCACAGACAGTTCACGCTACACGACACCTTTTCAGCGTTCCCATTCGCCACCCTGCTGTTTCCATGTGTATGTATGGGGCCGTATTCCTCTGAGCCGACATACTCTACTGGTTCTGTTTGTGCGTGTGTGTCCAGGCGTAACGTGTCTATTTAAGGACACTTCCATTGACTTTCACACACATTTGCAGTGTGATCAGCTGTCCACTGTTACCATGGCAACCTGACACTGGTCAAAGGTTTTAGTCTGTTTTTTAAGGACATTCGTGCAGACTCAATTTGTCTCATCCCAATGGAATTATTAGACTATTAAATAATGGTTGTGATTACATTGTGTTATTAGAATAACCTTTGTGTTAACAGTTTGAATGTCTTCTGTGTTCTGTTTAGTCAGAACAAGTTCAGAACAAAACTTGTTCTGACTGGAATAAACAGAGCTTGTCTATTTGTTGATTAGTGGTGCCACAGATTTCATCACACTGATGACCTAACTCTGGCTGAATCTGCTGTGTAACACTGCAGATCAAGCAAATCAGTTTCCTCTAAGAACAAAAGTTAGAAACCTTTGCACAAAATCTGAGAATTGTCAGGTTAAAAATGCAGATAAGGTGTTTTAGTTTGTAAAAATGTCTCTCAAAGGTCAAACACTCAAATACCGCATACTGTCAATGAGAATACAAGCTAACTGAATTATCTGTGTACTCTTGCGAAGAAGCAAATAAAATAAAAAGTCAACTGTAATTTTTTTTTATCTGCAGAACTGCACAGATTAAAGGTCTCAGTGCCCTGCTGAGCTTTTCATCTGTACACTTCTACATGGGCGCAGCAAGGCAAGTTTATTTCACAATTCAACAACAAGGTGATTCAAAGTGCTTTACAGAGACATTAAAAACAAAAACAAATAAAAAGCATGATTTAAAATTGATTAAAAAAAACAAAAACAAAAAAAACAGCGTCAACTCTTCTCAGTTTTTAGGTGGTAGAATCTGGTATTAGGTACTGTTTTAGCACTACCGGGGTTCCAAGTGAGCTGAGTCGGGCCAAAGATGTGATGTCAACAGAATCCACACCACTGATTAGCCAAAGAGTGACATCACTGGATGATCATAAAAGTGACTCCTTCACATCATGGCACAATTTTCATTTTGAACCATTCCTTGATCGTGACTAGATGTCAAAAAAGACTACCAGGTCAATGTCAAAGTGTTTGCTGGGTTTAATAAGAAACTTTTAAAGAAATATAAAATATTATATTAAAGTTTCCTTAAACCACTTCTGTCTGTGCTCAAAGAGCTGTGTGACCAAAAATCCTGCATAATGCTGTTTCCCTGTTTAGGTTGTTGCTAGACTGAATCACCTGAGGGATGCTGTGCTGTGATTAGCTTAGATGCTGTTTGCTACACTTCACTCTCTCCTGATCCGAGTTTGGTGTAATCAATCCACCTGTGCATACAGTTGTAATTATCAGTGTTGCTTTGTGATGTGGTTAAAAGGAGGTTGTTCATGCTTGTTTTGTGGTCAGAAGAAGTGAAGCATCATATAGGGTTGTTTTCCTCTAAACATCCACCAGGTTATTGAGACGCCGACTAAGGGTGGAGTTGGGTTTTGGCCACATCCTAAATGAGCAAATCTTCAAAAACTTGAAAATGCCATCTTTCAGATCATGTGTGTTACATGGCGTGACAGACAGAAGCCACACCTCCAATCCATTTCTGTTATAAAACGGATGAGTGAGGCATTCAAAGTCAACTAACTGTCAAATCCTTATGTTCTCTATACTATGAGCTTCATTCAGATGTACAATAACCATTCATATACATATAATGAGAGACATTTTTTTCCATTACAGGTATTCCCAGTTACTAACTGACCTGCCTAAGTATACAAAGAACCTGAGATTAGTGTTTCTTGATTCGGTTGATTTAGCACACTGTCCATTTCTATCTGAGAATTATGCAGGTCATCACACACTCTGTTGTCCACACACAAAGTAATCCACGGGCTCTGGACTCTGAATGGCTTTTGTTGATCTCTTTTGTCCTCCTTTAGTCCTGCTTCCTGTTAAAAGGGAGTGGCACTCTTCTGTGTGTGTGTGCGTGTGTGTGTGTGTGTGTGTGTGTGTGTGTACTGTCTTACCTCATTTCCATGCATGTTACCCACATATTTGAACTCTGGGATGCCAACTGTGTGCTGGTGAGGACTGACACCCAAAGCCAACACCCACAGCTGCTGACCTGAGAGACACGCAGAGCAAACAGAGCCTTCAGGAGAAAGCTAAGAGTTACAGTTTGTGCTGCTCACATCTGCTTAATTGAACATGATGTGCACTGGGAGATAAAAATGTGTAATTAGGTAACGGTTTATTGTCACCTGGGTTAGTTAAGAATGCTAAGAAACGCACACCAGCATGCACAAAAATATTCGTTACAGCAAAGCTTTTCACACTTAAGAGTGATAACGTGCAATAAAAGCAAGTACACACAAAATATGACAGAAACCAACAATAAAAACAACAAAACAAATAAAACTCTGAATGTCCTGCTTCTCTAAATTTGCTGTGAGCGTTCACAGCTGACAGACTGACTGAGGAGAAAAATGAATTACAATATTCAATATGGTCAACATTCAGTACTAAGAAAGTAAGCAGCAATTCAAAACATGTGAACGTAAAAGTGATCTCTCTCTTCACATCCAGTGACTCTGTTCTGTCAACATAAGTATCCCATGATGCTTTTCTGCCTGCATCCTGTGAATTACTGCTATCTGTTGTCTTCGGAGGTCAGTTTGATGATAAGCCACCAGAATCCATCCTTGCAGGGCCCTCCCTGTGTCCTTAACAAATTCTGGAGCCTTCAGATTAGTATGCACTACTGTGTAAAAGTCCACTCCTTATTTCTTTATATTATTAATGGTACAGTTATGTATTAAAAATGACAAGGTCCACAGTCCAGTTAAGTAAACAGTAGAAAGTTAATTATCACTCCACCAGATTTGTTTCACTGACTTTCAGTCCAGTTTTTTATATTTTAACAATTTTTATATCAGGCTATAAGCTTGATTATTTCTGCTGTAAAGTTGTTCATTTTAAGAGTCTATGGGAACTAGAGAAACTGCAGCTGCGCATTTATTCCCCTGTTCACTTCCATTTTATTTCTGGAAACATCTGGAATACCATTTTACTTTAAGTTCAGTTTCAGATACGTTGAAGGGAGGAGGAACACTAAATGTTCAGCTTGTCCATCACCACGTGTCCATACCAAACAGCACTCTGCTTTATCACACATTCGACCTTATATGGAGACAAAATTTACAAAATGAGGGTTGTGATTTGTTAGAAAGCATGAAACTGAAGCTACGTCCACATGTACACGGGTATTTTTGAAAACGGAGATTTTCCGTTTTCGTTTTAAAAAATAATCCTGTCCACACGTAAACGCAGAAATGAAGGAAAACGCTGCTAGGAACATGCCAAAGCAACAGGTGGTGATATATTCCTAACCGTGTAGAAATGTTGGCCAATCAGAAGTCTAGAAGCCTGGGTGGGAAATTCGAAATATATCCACCCGGGCAGGCGTTTTTAAAAATCTCCGTTTTCAGTGACCGAAAACGCCGTTTACGTGTGGACGAAAGGTGCAAACGCATAGAAAAACCTGAGTTTTCAAAAATACCCGGGTACATGTGGACGTAGCCTGAGGCTCATAATGGGATATGAGGAAGTGAGAATCGGGCTCATTTTCTCATGTTTCAAAATATATATATGTTTTTTTCTTGTTTTGAAACCAGAGGAGTCGCCCCCTGCTGGTTAGAAAGAATCATATCAATGCATCTTTCACGTGTTTTACGTAAAACTTTTTTAATGTTTGCAGTAAACTAAAGGTCAATAAATTATCTTTATCTGTTGTATTAGAAGAAACTAAAATAAGTTAATATTTTTAATCAAAGGCTTCAATTCCTCTTTGCTCTTTCAGTGTCTTTGAACTCTGTGCTTTGGTTTGGCAGCCTGCAGTTTTGAGGTTTAAATTTTAACTCTGTCAGTTAGTCAGTTTCCTCACAGGCACACACACCCACCCACACACACTTCTGTAACTGTACTGTCAGTACTACTGGTTACTCAATGAATGAAACTACAAGTTTCAACAAGCCAGGAACACACACTCACGTAAATCACGGCAAAGTGTGACTCAGTCATCAGAGCAGCAGCCTGAGGGAAAAACTGACTCGTTGCACAAAGACAAGATGAGACTGAAAAATGCATAAACACACTCGGGCTGGACGGAGGCCAGCTGGTGTCCCAGATTAGCTCAGATTACCTCTGTGTGTGTGTCAGATTAAGCAGTCTGGGATTAAATGAGAAACTATTTACTGTCCAGTCATGCGATCCACCAACAGATAGAGCCAGGTCAGTCAGTCATTGGTGGTGGGTATAGAGGCGGCTGCCCGATGCTTCATCAATTATCCATCATTCCTATTGTGGCGTCTACATGTAAGGGAATCGGTCTAAGAACAGGTTGCGTTTCAAAGCTTTATGATCACCTAAATCTACAGGGTGGGCCATTTATATGGATACACCGTAATAAAATGGGAATGGTTGGTGATATTAAAGTCCTGTTTGTGGCACATTAGTATATGTGAGGGGACAAACTCCTCAAGATGGGTGGTGACCATGGTGGCCATTTAGAAGTCGGTCATCTTGGATACAACTTTTGTTTTTTCAATAGGAAGAGGGCCATGTGACACATCAAACTTATTGGTAATGTCACAAGAAAAACAATGGTGTGCTTGGTTTAACTTTATTCTTTCATGAGTTATTTACAAGTTTCTCTTTGTTCAACATAGGGTGTCTTGTATTGAAATCTGCTGCAATTCACCAGATATCAACACAATTTCGATCCGCTCCTCTCTCTCTCTAACCTCTTCGACATGTCAATGGCTGTGAACAAAGAGAAACTTGGGACAGCCTTTCTCACAGTATATGTGAGAAACTCACATATACTAATGTGCCACAAACAGGACTTTAATATCACCAACCATTCCCATTTTATTACGGTGTATCCATATAAATGGCCCACCCTGTATCTGCTGTACTGTATTTCCTGCAGTCGCCACAAACGGAATTCATTGTTACTCACTTTTTGTCAGACATTTAATGTTAAATGGATGAAATTGTCATTTTCTTTTTCCAAACCAATAAGAATTGCACAAATCGTGGTCTGGGATACTTGTCCTGCTGAAAAAGGAAGGTGCTGGCAATCAGATGCTCTCCAGATGGTATTGAAAGCTGGATCAAAATCTGGTGGTACTGCATTTATAATTTCATTAATTTTGAGAAGATCAACATCACTGGTTGAAATGAAGCCCCAAACTGAGTCACACAGAGTGTCCATTGTTTTGTACAGATGGCTGTAGACTCACACTGTTGGATCTCTACTCCTGACCTCCTCTGTACATACTCACATGTCCCTGCTGCAGATCACCTGAATAAAATTAGTAGGTCATTAGCAAGACTCTATAGAACAGGGGTGGGCAAATCCAGGCCTCAAGGGCCGGTGTCCCTGCAAGTTTTAGATGTGTCCTTGAACCAACACAGCTGATTTAAATGGCTAAATTAGCTCCTCAACATGTCCTGAAGTTCTCCAGAGGCTGGTAACGAACTAATCATGTGATTCAGGTGTGTTGACCCAAGGTGAGATCTAAAACCTGCAGGACACCGGCCCTCGGGGCCTGGAATTGCCCACCCCTGTGCTATAGAACTTGACTGCATGCTGAGGTGGCAACCTGTAACCCTACTCAAATAAATGTAAGTAAATGTAAGAAATTTGTACTTCTAAAAGTACTGTTGTTGCAACATGTTAATTCACTCATGAGCTGCTGTAACTAGTGATGGTGAGATGAAGCCTCATGATGAACTGAAGCTTTCCACCCAATTGGTCGACTCATGATTCGAAGCATTGTGATGATTCATTTGCTCTACTGCGCCATCAAGTGGACAATTAAAGTGAAGCGGGCTCTGTGATTATAATGATGTGTAAACCTCTAAACTGAATAAGTAAATTGTTTTCTTGGTTATTTATCCCGAATATTGTCTCAGTATGTGTGATACAAAAGAGAACGTGGAAACTATCAGGACAGAGTTTTGGTATGATTGTGTAACTGTTAGCCTCAGACAGTCAGTCAATAGTATAATTCAGATCATAGATCAGTACATTTGCATATTTTTATAACTATAAAAAGAAAGCTGACACTTTCGAGACTTTATCTAATGTGTAAGCATCACAGCAGATGCCTTAGATTAGAATCAGTGAGCTGTCGGCTTTCAGCCCCGACCGTGCTGTCTGGTGAGAAAGGCGACATCTCACTGATTGTGATGCGTCAGCGCTTAGTGTTTACGTCTTTGTGCAGAATCGGTGTACCTGCTCTCATTTACTGTTTTAGCTGTTTGGTGGTGGTTGAAATGTAGTAATATTTATATTAAAAATCGATTCAGGATTTTAATGAATCGATATCACGTTATCCAAGCTAGAATCGATTTTAATCGATAATCAAAACCCGCTAGTACCTGTGTAATCATGCTTATGTGCATCTGGATAATGACACAAACTAGTATTTGGCGCTTCACTTTTTAATAAACTAAAAGACAGAAATCAGATTATAGGATCTGTAGTGTTGTTTATTTATATTATGGTGCTTATCATTTGTGATATTTATTACTGTGTGCATACTTCATTAGGAGAGATAAAATGAAATAAAAAATCTCTTCCTTCCTGGTTCCATCGAAGAAGAAATGCTCAAGTAACCATGTAACACGTACGTAATCCAATTCCACAACACAGTGTGATGGGAAATCAGCTGTGTTTTTCTGCCCATTTTATTTCGAATCTGGCGCGAACCGGTGAACCAGTCCCTGAATCAGTCACGTGGTACGGACTGCCCGCGAGGCCTCGAACGTCACTGCATACGTAATCAAAGCAAGCCTCGATACGCGCTTCACAGAAACGCCCCCGAGATTACCCGACACACGATTCGACGCTTCGACACACAGGACACATCACTAGCTGTAACACAAATCAAATGGCTAAACTGCCACCTCAGCATGCAGTCAAGATCTATAGACTTGCTAATGACCTACTAATTTTATTCAGGGGTGTTGCAGCAGGGACACATGTTAAAATTTAAGGACACTGGCCCTCGAGGACTGGAGTTTGACCTGTGTGCTTTAGAGCAAGTCTGGCTTTTTAGCAGCAAGTCCAAGACTTGCACAGCACAATATATGATACGCACACAAGAGAAAATTGTTAAGAGGGTGTTGTGTTGCAGGATTGTGAAAGGTTGTCTTCTAATATTTGGAAAGTAGGAAGTCCCATTATGACCTAATGTCTCATCTCAGAATGTAAAAAATCCTGAATTTGCTTCAGAAGTGAAAGTTTAGTAGATGAAGATTTAAAGTAGTCAGGTTTCAAATGTTCAAATGCAGATGACTGTGATTAGACAGTGGCCAGCTTCACACAGACTGATTTTGCTCATACTTTTAGAAATATAAAGCCAGCCAGCGATATTCATTTATGATGCATGTTTCACAGACAGGAGGATAAGAAGCAATTAATAATAAACAGGAGAAATATATACAAAACAAAAGGCTACGGAGCCCCGCAAGGGACATTGGAGGAAAAAAAATTAAGATGAACTTTTCCGCAAAACTTTTGCAAGATCCAGAGTTAATTTGGTGAAATCCTGCAAAAGATGTTGCGAGATCTCACAAAAGTAACTCGGGAGCTATGTCCCAATCCCCAGGCTGCATCCTTCGGAGGCCGCATTTGAAGGCCGATTACGTCACAGCCAGGCGATGAAGGCTGTCCCAATTCAAAGTCTGCTCCAAATGCGGTTCATTTCCCCGAATTTGAAGGATGGGTCGAGTATTTCTTTTGTGGCCCAACCTATCCCAGAATTCATAGCGCGGCCCATCCAATTCCAGTTACCAACAATTGGGGGCAGCTCCGTAGTTTTAATATTACTCTTTCTGGGTCACAAAATAAACTTTCAAGATATTTGAAAATGTAGGTGTGTAAACTTCAAATATCTGCTTGATTTATCAAGACATCACATATTTGCAAAAGTGCTCCAATGTTTTTGGAGATGTCTGTTACCCACTAGCTCGATAGCTAGCCGGGGCTTCAAGGCTTACTAAAGCCGGCGAGAACAGTGGACTTCCAGCTCACCATTTTCAAAACCCCTGCAACCTTTCGCTACTCAGATTATGATATATAAGTCACTTAGGCAACTTAAAAATGTTATTGTTTGGCTTTTTTCAGTTTTTTATTTGTTCCTCAGTAAAACAGTTTGGCTGAGATTAAAGTTATAGTTTTCACACAGCTAAATAAACGTCAAACAGAAAACTGATTAAACAGAAGTGTGAGATGGTAGAGAATTTACTCCAGTGTCCTGTTATATTTTAGATAGCAAGGAGCAGATAACTGACACAGCTGGTGACGCAAATCTGAAGGCTAGACCGTCCCATTTCACAGCCTCGCACTTCCAGCCTTGTCGGTCTTCGGAGGACCTGGCCTTCGCGGTCTACGTGGGCCATGTCCTTCAAAGGATGCGGCCGGGATCTTGCTCCTGAGTTACTTTTGCGAGATCTTGCAAAACTTCATCTTCATTTTTTTTCTCCAACTGTCCCTTGTGGGGCTCCGTAAAAGGCACACAGTAGAGGACAGGTGCAAAGTGTTTGGAAGTAGTGCAAAAGGACTCCATGTGTGGTTGTGCAAGTCATTAATGCAAGACATTAATGTATGCAGTTTTGTATATCAGATGCAATGAAATATAGAGAAAGTTAGAAGCATTTCTTGATCTTGACAAACTGAATCATGAAGAGAACAAGCAGAAATAAAACATCCCGGTCTGTCAGTCGAGCTGAGAAAGCTGAAACGGTTCACTTTTTAACCAGATTCAGTTCATTTCTGCAGCACCGGCTTACAGCAGCAGCTGCCTCAGCCTCAAACCTCAACACTGTTTACACATTTGGCAAAATTATCTTTTTAGATTCTTTCACTGAGCTGCTGCTGGGTGGATATCCCTTAAATAAGAGCTCCTGATCTCAAAAAAGCCCCAAGACATTGGCGCAGGAACAATAACCTCCTTTATTCTTTTTTTTTACCATATCTGATAATGGCTATCAAAACAAAATTACTTTAATAAAAAAAAAAGCTAAACACATGCTGTGTGGGAAGTCTTCACGAGGAACACATCCGCCCAGGAAATCTTGTTATTGTGATCATCACAAGTTGTCATTTCACACCTTTTGTCATTTCAACTCCCAACTAAGTCTCAGAATTACAGGTGGGACAGGAAGCGCCAGGAGCAGGGTTACCTTTTGAAGACTGGCCGATGCTGTACAGGTGTGTGATGTCGGGATTCGAGGTGCTGACCTGCTTGAGGTACTGCTCAATCTCATGGTTGTTGTGATATCGAAACTCCAATGTCCAGGCGGGTGTGAAGAGGAAGAAGGGAGGGAGGAGGAAGAGGAGGAGTGATAACATCACTGCAGTAAGACCTGTGGAGGGAAACAAAAATATTTTTAAAGTCAATGAAATAATTTAAACATCTTCACTGACATTCTACTCATTTTTATAAGTTTTTATAACTCTACATAAACAGATAATCAATGATGTTCATGCACAGAGTCCTTCTTGAAACAAGTCTCACCACCTTTAAATGTCTCTGGGCAATTAAGTTTAAGCTTTCTGTAAATTAACTGTAATTTCAGTTACCTCCACATAAAAATGCATGTATATAATCATAATACGGTTTGATTAAAAACTGCATTAAAAATTAGCTGACTTTGCCAAAAAATTTGCTTTTGAAATTTTTTCTTCTTGGACGTTGTACTTCCAGAAGAAAAAAACAGCTTTGCTGCTGCATAATCCTCCTGTTCCTCGAGAGCCATACCTCCCACTTATAAAGTCTTTGCTTAAAAATAAAGGTCTCCAACATCCTGAATTTTAAGGGATTTTGTTAGCATCACATCACTGTTCAGTATTAATTCTCAATCTCAAGAGAAAGAAGCAGGTAAGTCTTCATGTACACAACTAGTTAAACCAGTAATGTTTTATCTCAGTAGATCATTAATCCAGTGAGGAGACGCTTTGTAGGATTACATTAGATTACTCTGTATATTTCTTGTTGACTAAGTTGTGCCATTTGAAGATTTTTGGTTGAATTAATGTTTGAGTTTAAATGCAACAAAACACTGAAACCTACCAAATAAAACAGTTAATAAGACAATATCAGGGAGCAAATTTCTATTATTATTATTATTATTATTATTATTAATAATAATAATAATAATAATAATAATAATAATAATAATAATAATAATAACAATAATAATAATGCATATTATCATATGATTAGCGAGACACAGTGAAGTTAAACTGCAATTTATACATTTTATAAATTTCCTTATTAATCTAATAAACATAAGAGAAACAAATATTTTAAAAAATATTTTTGTGAAAACAATAACAACAAAACAAGTAAGAAATAAACAATTTAAAATGTTAATATGTTTAAAAATACATTCTAGTCAAATTCTGAAGGTACTGTTAGTTGTAAACATCACACCCGTGAAAGTGCTGTCTAAAAGAGAAGTAACACAGAGCGTGAACGCGTTTGAGGTCAAGTCTGGGACTGTTAGGTGAGCAGAGACGGTCTTACCTGTCCCCGCGGCTCCGAACAACACCGGCAGAAAGACGAACAGATAGCTGCTGTCTGTCGCTCCCCTCAATGAGTGTTACTCATTCACCACCGGGTCTTCGTCTCGCTCCGCGGGAGGGGCGGAGCTTGGAGAAGTGTGCGTGTATGTGTGTTGGGCGCAGGCGCAGGTTGTCGGCAGGTTTGTGAATGAAACAGAGCGCTGATTCATGCAATCTGTTCAAAGAGGCTCACATGAGTAGATCTGAAAGTGTGGTTGACAGCGACGGAAGCAAAAAATATCCAAATGCATTCAAATGAAGAGGAAATGACAGAGGAAGCAGGCGTCCAGCAAAGAGAGAGGAGGCAAAGGAAAAGGCTTAGTGAGCTGTGTGTTAGGATGGACACTGAAGAAGGAGAAAAGGAATTGTATCTATTGGCTCAGCAGAGTGAGCTGGAAAGGATGTGCAGCAGGTTAGAGTGATTAAGGATGGAGAAGAAAATTTAAGGAGTGAAGAGACTGTGCTGAGAAGATGGAAGATGATTAATAAGAAAGAGAAGAGGACAGATTGAGGAGTGACAGTAGTAGCTTTATATTGTAAGGCAAAGACCCTACAATAATGGTATGTTACCAGTAGGGTGAGATGGAGGCAGATGACCCCTAAAGAAAGCAGCAGAAAGAAGAAGAATTATTATTTTACGAAAATGTGATGGTGATTTAACGTAGAAAAAGTTGTATTTTGGTCTGGTTGAAATTTTAGGTGGGAGATGATGCTGTAAAGGCCCATTAATGTTTTCTTTGAGTCTTTGTTCTTTTTGCTGAGGAGGCTGAATGAGTCTTGGAAAAGTTAAAAGGGTCCTTAAAATAGCTGTAGGAGTCTTAAACAAATTGGGTTGTTGAAGGGGTTGTAAAGATGTTGAGGAGATTGTAGGGACTTCAAAGAGGTTGTATGGGCATGCTCTTCTTATAAGGGGTCTTTGGTTGGTATTGCTGCTGAGACTGTAGTTCTAAATGTTCATAATTTTTTTTTTTGCTGTGGAAATTTTGGGAGGCATTCAGCAACTCATGCAAGCTTCTCAAGAGTTGGTGAAAGGTTTGAACTGCAGACAGGCCAGTTGGTTCTGGGTCTGGTGACCCAGTGTCCATGTGTTTTTGTGCATGATTGGTATTCCTTGGTTTTGTATCAGTTATGGTTGTTCTGTATATGTTACTCTTCAGTCTCTATTGGGATGTGTTTTAGGGTTAAAATAATATTCTAAGTTTAGGTTCTCGGAGTGATTTGTTAGGTTATTCAGTTCCTTGCTGATTATGTTTTACCTCCTTCAGTGTCTAGCCATGTCTTGTGTAGAGATGGTACGATACCCTTCATTCATCTCCATTTGAAGCAATGCATTATCTGGGACTGTAACATCTAGTGCTTTTATTGGATCATACTAAAATGTTAAAAAAACAAAACACTAAAGCTATTCCTTTATACTTGTATGCAAAAAATACACTGCACCCAAATTATTTTGCAGTTCAGCAATACTGAACCTTTTATTTACACTTATAGCAGAACTTTAAATCTAAGTATTTAAAGTAATAAGTAAGTAAAACAGGTTGTGGAATGGACCCTTTTATACTTAAAGCTTAACATAAATTGACATCCAGATTGGAAAGCAGTTCAAATAAATGCAAACACGGCTTCTCACGACACTCATCTTTTATCAAGAGACTGAATTTTGTGTAATTTCTATACAAAACATAACACAAGTATGAAAAAAAGTGTTTTGCGTAGTTTTTTTTTTTCTTTTCAAACCACAAAATGGTTTCATAATACTGTCCGATACCACAATAAATAATTTTCTGTTGTAACCCTCAAATGGTAATGTAACGATACTCATTTTTCACTTTTTCACAAAACTAAAACATCTCTGCTTCCACGTCTAATTGTCTGTAATGGAGGTGGAGAAAATTAAACTGGATCCACATTCTGTGCCCAACTAATGCTCGCTATGCAGGGGGAACAAATTTTGTTTGGAATGCCCACCTTGGAACAACTCCTGGTTTGGCCGCACGTAATGAGGCTCCAGATGCTTTCAGTGTGAACTCCAGATTGCCAACAGGTCTCGCACACAACAGCCGCCGTAGGTCACTACCTGAGTTACACCCATGTTGCAAGTTTTGTGAGATACTGTATATCGGATTGATCCATCCCTAGTCTTGTGTTCTGTGAGTCTTGCAAAAAAAGTTCAGCACTCCAACTCTCATTAAAGCCATGGAGCTATAATAGATGCAGTATGTGGTTCAGCATTGTCCTGCAGAAATATGCAAGGCATTCTCTGAAAAAGACCTCATCTGGACGAGAGCGTGTGTTCCTCTAAACCCTATTAACCATTCAGCACTGATGGCGACTTTCCTGATGTGGCAGCTGATAATTCCTTTAACACTAATGCACCCTGATCATGTTCATGAGTAGGTCCTTCTCTGCACGATGGAGCAGAGCATGTCTTTGTCCTGTCGTCATCCACTCACACCAAACCAGCTGCCACAGATGGCTGCCCCTTCCTGAGCCTTGTTCCACTGGTGGCTTCTTCCTGTTAAAAGGGAGGTTTCCCTTCCTACTGTCACCAAAGTGCTTGCTCATAGGGGGTCATAAAATTGTTGGGTTTCTCTCTCTGTGTGTTATTGTAGTGTCTGTCTTACATTATAAAGTGCCTTGAGGTGACTGTGGTTGTGATTTGGCACTTTATAAATAAAATTGAACTGAATTTTATTAATGTGAATCTGAACTCTCTGTTATTCATGTCTTTGATGTTCCAGTAACTCTCATGTGGTGTCACACAGTAATGTTTTATTCCTGTCAACAGTAAAAAATGGAAATAACTGTGTGATGGTAGGAAGAGGCTTCATAATAAAATCAGACAGGAGCCTGAAGTCATGCTAGATTGCTTTGTGGTAATTTGGCGCCATCTGCTGGTTAAAGTTCTAAACTACAGTTCAACTGTTTCCATTATAGCTCAAATAGAACCGAGAAATTATAGATTTAAAACATAGAATCAATTAGAAGTTAGTAGAAAAAAAATCCAATATTCTTCACTAGTCATCAGTGATGACTGGTGTCCACCCTCAATCTTTTTGTATGTATGTCTGGGCTCGTGGTCTACTTTAGGATCAAGAGATAAAGATCTAGGGAAAAGCTTTCACATAAATTTAACTCCTATAAAATGAATTCACATAAAACAAAAAACAAACAAACACACACATTAAGTAATTATTCCCCAAACGTCACATATAAGGAAAAACTGACTTTGTACAATTCAAACAAGCTTAAAAGTCGATATTTGGTATATTTTGATATGACTGCCTTTCACCTTTATTCTTAAGCAGTCTGAACTCTCTGAGGCAACTTTCTTTAACTTCTTTAAGTATCTTCAGATATTGTTCTCCAGGCTTCTTGAAGGACATTTAAAACTCTTCTGTGGATGTTTCTGCCTTTAGTTCTCTTCTCTGTTAGGATGATCCCACACTTCTTCAACAATCCTGAGGTCTGGGAGAGGCCAATCCATAACTTACAGTGTTTCATTGTGTGTTGTTTCAATCCAGCCAAGGTTACGCTGAAAAATGAAGCTGTTGCCAATCAGGTGGTTTCCATTTGATATTGCATGGTGGATCAGAATCTGATGGTACTTTTCTTTGTTCATAATTTCAATTCCAAACAGCACTGCATCCTATCTGATTCACTGAAGTGTGCAATTTTCATAGCTTAGCCTCTTCTCCCTGTTTACTTTCCTGAAGAATGGCTTCTTACCAGCTACCCTTCCAGGGAGACCATTTCTGTTGAGGCTTCAGTGAACAGTAGCTGGATCAATGGAAAGTCCAGATGCATCTCTTGGGTTCAGGTCTTTGCTGGATTTCTTCCTGTTTTTAAAGGACACGACTTTCATATACTGATCATCTGCTGTAGATTTGAGGGGGATTGTTTTAGGGCTGAGACTTTATCCGTCAATTTTTTAAGAACATGCTGCAGACCATGCTCAGTTGTTGGTGCAAAAATAAAAATTTATGCCTGTAAAATCGTTGCTATTTTTCATAGATCCATCTAAAGAACATAGGTTTTTGTGAGAGGTTGCTAGTAATGAACTGGATAATGGAAAAACCTAGGAGTTTTTTTTATACTTGAATGATTCATAAACATTCCTCTAAGAATGGACAGATACAAGAACTGGACTGAAAATGAGTGCAAAAGCAGCCAAAGTCCAAAAGACAACTTCTTCTTCCCACTCCTTCAGGAAGAGTGAAGAACTATCGCTCAAGGACACTTTACAAAATTACAAGAAAGTCTGGCTACTTGGTGGGACACCGGCCCCCGAGGACTGGAATTCGAGACCCCTGTCCTAAGACTGTCATAGCTAGATCAGTAAGTTTTATTGCCAACTATGTACACTGTAAGAAAAAAACAACAAACAAACCCCCTGACTGTTTTGCATAGAACAGTTTTTCCTGTTTGGACATGTCATTTGTATGAGACATAGACAGAAGTGCAGTTTGTTGCTACTGTTTGGGTTGCCTTTCTTAGATAAACTTGCATCATAAAAAAATTGTCCTGGCTTTCAACATTTCCTTTTACCAATTCAGTTCTAAGCTGTAGTAACAACTCCAGGTAGTCATTATTAAACAGACTTTTGAATAGCTGTAAAACAGCCTGTTTTAGTTTAAGCATTGTTTTCAATAAATTGCATCCTCAAAATGTTTTGTCTCACTCCCATTTCTTCTTGATGAGTGTTGAGGCTCTACTTGGAACCTTGTTAAGATCCAACCATGCAAAATAATAAATTTTTTTGCTTTTTTTTTGAGTGGTCTTAAACTTTTGATTGGGACTGTAGTACTATTGGCACCCCCTCCCAAATTCATCTTGCAGCCGGAGTGACAAAACCGCTCAAATGTTTATATTCACACTTTTATTATAATATATAAAAAAACATTCACTACAACGTTATATTACTAGTGGGTCTGTAAAGGGCAATGAGGACATGTATGTGGCTTTCATGCTACAAAATAAACTTTTTTTCAGTATGTGGTACAAAATATCTATATAAATAATACTTCTTAATAATGCCCAAGACTTATTCTTGAAGTTTAACTTTAAAATAGTTAGTAATACTTAATAGTACCTAAATTGGAAATACAGTAAAATAAAGAAACATCAATATTGTGGCGAGCTCAGACAAGGAGGAGACAGAGGTCACGTCTGGTCTGGCTTCCCGCAGTGTTAGCAGGGAGCACAGCCGTTTATTAGCATTCAACAGACAAACACATAACGGTAACACAACCGCTCGGCGCAGCTCTAGGGTAACAACAAAAAAAGGCGCTCTCTCCACCCAGAAACACACAGTCGCAGAGAGAGAGCATCACCTGTAACCATGGCAACATAACGCTGCCGCCTGGAACAACAGAACATAGCTGTCAAAGCCCCAAAACAGCCCTGTCCCGCTACATAGCCCCCACCTAAGGGGTCAGTCATCCCCGACAACCCCATTACCCAACACAAAGTCCTGCAAATGTCCATGTGTCTTCTTTCGGCGCACCGACCAATCTCGACTGGCGGGGGAAGAGTCACTTGGATCAGAACATGGGGTGCCACCAGCATCCCCTGCCCTGGTGGCTGCTGGAGCGAGCGGTCAGTACGGTGAGAGTCTGTCCTGGTGCAACACCACCATGCGCCCCGGGCCCGGCATGCGGACCCGGTACACCACTTCTGTTAGCCACTCCACAACCTCCGCTGGCCCTTGCCAGTGACTGTAGAGCTTGGGGGACACTCCTCTCTTGCAAACCAGGCAGTACACCCAAACCTTGTCGCCAGGCACGAAAGCCCCCCCTCGGCACCTGGTGTTGCAGGCTCCTTTCAGTCGAACTCTGGCGCTGGCCTGGGCCTGGCAGCTGTGGTCATGAACCACCCGCGGCCGCTCCCTCCACCTCCTGTAGCAGTCCATGGCCACCAACACGCCCGGGTCCCTACCTCAGTGACGGGGAAAGGCCCTAGGACGTCCACTCCCACTCTCTCCATCGGGGCCCCCACCCGGTGCTGCTGCAGGGGGGCAGTGGAGCATTAAGTGGGGCCCTTCCGTGCCGTGCAGGTGTCACAGCAGTGCACATGAAGGCCAGTAGAACCATCCCCTGAGACGGCGGAGAGTTTTGGCATTCCCATAGTGGCCGGCCCCCCTAAGCCGTGGACAAGCTCGAGCACCTGTGACCGCAGCGACCGAGGCACCAACAGCTGCAGGAGACCCTTACCCTGACCAGCTGCCCACCATCTCCGGTATAGGAGGCCATCGTGGGTCTCCAGATTGTTGTACTGGGAGTAGTAGGCCTTCTTTTCGGGCCCCTGTCCTGATACCCATGTCCAGCCTGGGCGTTGTGCCGCCTCCAGCCAGGCCCCCACTCAAACCAATGTCGCATTAGCCTCCTGCTCCAACTTCAGCTGCTGCATGGTCAACGAGAGCCATCCCTCTCCGCTTGCTGTGGCTCGAGCAGTAGCCACGCCCAGTGCCTCCTGGGCCCGCTCCCCCTGTCGTTTCAAGAAGGGCAGCTGGTGTGGGCGCAGACAGATGGGTTGTGCAGAGCCGGTGTCGATGGTGTGCTGAACCAGCGGCATCTGCCTGAAGTCTCTGTCACTAGCGGCAGTGATGTCCACATTCTCGTCCAGGAGGCACCTCAACCGCTGGCGCGGCCACAGGTCATCAACAGCTTGGGTTGTCTTGGTCGAGGGAGGTTTGTCGGGCCTAGAGACTGGGGCTGAGGTGAGTAAAGATGGTCCAGAGCCACCGGCGTCCGAAGTCTGTTGAGTGGCAGCTGCCTGAAGCCCGGCTTGTCTGTCTCTGGTTCCCTCTGTTCCCTGCTTTTGACTGCACTGGAGGGCCAGAGTCTCTGTACCAAGAGTGATCGCCAGCTTCGCGGTGTCAATGCAGGGCCCTCAGCAGGTCAGCAGATCAAGGCCGATGATGCACTGGTCTTGGATGTCAGCAAGCCAGAAGTCATGCACCACCTCCAGATCCTTCACTCGGATCCGCAACGGTTTCTTCCCCCGCATGTCAGTCCTCTCCCCTGTCACCGTCATCAGCTGGGTGTCAGTGGGTGACCAACCCATCACAAGCGGCCCGGACATCCCAGGGAGCACCCCAGGTCGTATTAGGGAAATGGCAGACCCCGTATCCACCAGGGCCCGGCAGGGCTGATCCTCAACACAGCAGCTCAGGTAGAGTCCCTTGATGTGCCCGACTAGGCCCACCACCGTGCATCGTTTTTGGCGGGGGGCAGGAAGCTGGAGCGGTGGTCCCCTCGCTACGCTGCTCCCCCTCTCGTTTCCCTGAGGCCACGTAGTTCTGGTCTTTGGGGTGGGCGCCAGGCAGACACGCACCAGGTGGCCAGGCTCATCGCACCGGTAGCAGCGGTCGGTCGGTCGACGGGGATGCCTCCGGGGCACCGAAGGCTGCAGCTGGCATATCTCCGCAGCCTATCCCTCCCTGTCGCAGTCTGCGTCTCTGATTTGGGGGTAGTTTGGGGGCGGTCACCTGCTGGTTAGGTCACGAGGCGAGCACCAGCTCAGCCCTTTCAGTCTCAAGGAGCGCCTCACAGAGAGTTCGAGGCATGGCCAGGCGGACGTGTTGGCGCAGTCGCTCTGGAAAGAGTCCTCGCAGAAAAGCATGCAGGCTAAGCTCCTCACGGGCTGCTGCTGGGAACTCCGGGTAGCCACGATGAGCATATAGCAACACATCAGCTGCAAAGGTGCCCAGGCTCTCCCCTGCCCAAATCACCTCTCGAGTGCCATGGTGAGGGCCTGGAGCTCATGCTGCTCTGCCGGGGCTAGGTCAAGGAGTACCTGCAGTGCATCTCCTTCCAATGCTAGCGCTAGGTGTGTAGCAGCCTCGTCGCTCCAGCCCCTATGCCTCGCAGCTAGCCATACTTGTGAGAGGTAGGGCTTTAGCAGAGTTGGCCCGTTGTATTTCGGTACCTTAGCTGGCGTTGTAGGCATCACTGCTTGCTGTGATGCCTACAACGGGGCTTGGCGTATTGGTCGCCAGAGGCAGGCCACGAAGCATTGTCCTAGCGTCTGTTGCAACGGGCCGCTGCTCCTCGACGCCTCTGAATATCTCTCTCCATTCTGGCGAGGGTGAACTATCCCACTTCTGACACCAATGTGGCAAGTTCAGACAAGGAGGAGACAGAGGTAATGTCCGGTCTGGCGTCCCGCAATGTTAGCCAGGGAGCACAGCTGTTTAGCATTCAGACTAACACTAACACAACCACTTGGCGCAGCTCTAGCGTAACAACAACAAAAGAGTGTCACCTGTAACCATGGCAACATAACGCTGCCACCTGGAACAACAGAACATAGTTGTCAAAATCCCAAACAGCCCTGACCAGCTACAATATTAAACAATATTAAATAATAAGAAATAACTGCCATTAGGGATGTATTTCGTGTACATGTTCTTTTATGGTATATTTCCAATATAGCACACATCCATAATAGCAAAGTTTAATTTCAATGTAAACAGGGGACGTTAAGATGCTCATTAAAGTTTAATTATACCGTTTTCATTTCTTCCAAAATACTCCTACTCCTATACTCCTTTCTAAAATAAGGGACAGAATGGGCAGCAAGTGCAAAGTACTCATTTCCGTCCCTCAGACATATAGCCCAGAAGCCGTTCTCTGGGTTTAGTTTAAATCCTCCCTTCCTATTGACCGACCCTTTGGCCACTCCTAACGTCCATCCAGTCTTTCCTTTAACCTGGATGTCATAGTAAAGTCTTCCACAGGAGAAGCCTCGTGTCCCTAAAACAAAAATTGCAGGTTCAAATCTTTTTGAGCTGTCTGGCAATTCCTTCCATTCATCACCACAATGAACTTGCTTCCCATCATTTTACAGGATGAGAGCAGGATGTGCCGTATCGGGATCCAAAGTAACATCCACCGCATTCTGCCGAATGTTGTTGAACTGAGCGTCCCGTATCATCTTCACCTCATTTTTTATGGTCTCTGTCAGCTCATCCACAGCTTTCACCAAAGCTGTCCTTGTGATTCCCTCGTATATTGCTGGACAGATGCTGACATCTGTCCAGTCTTTGGTGGGTGGAGCAGCATTCAGGGACGGGAAGCTCCGGAGGAAACGAAGACGGTCTTTAGAGGGTGAGTGTTCCTCCATCTCATCACGTCTCCTCGTCAGCTCAAAGGCCTCCTGCTCCAGCTCTGTGATATAAACGTTGGTCTGTTTCTCTGTCCTTTTCTGGTTCTCTTCAGTCATCTCGATTAGCTCTGCCTGAGCTCTTTCCAGAGACTTAATCAGAGCCGAGAAGACCCGAACACCATTTGCTGAACACCATTTGCTCTCTTTCTGCAGCTTCTGTGCTGAGCTTGAAAGATTGTTTGAGTTTCTGGACTTTTCTTTGTCTCCTTTGGATCATGTGCAGAATTTTAGCCTCTGTTATCCCAAGTTGTGTTTTTTTTGCTTCGTATTCCTGTTTCAGGGGAACTACCCGGTGAAATCTGTGATCTGTGTCTACACATGACTGACATATGATCATTTGTTCATTCTTGCAATAGAAGTCCAAAGGTTTGCCATGCTCAGCACACATCCTGTCTTCTTCTTTCTCAACAGAATTAAACAGCTTGTGAGTTTTTAAGATGGACACTGTTTGATGAAAATGTAGATTAGCTACAAAGAAGAGTGTAAGAAAGGTTAAGCTAAGAATTATGAACAGGCAGGACTTCAGGGATGTCCGTTTAGGTGCAGCAGGAGCATCATAAGAACCTTTTTCTTGTATGGCATTGTGTTGTTCTGAGCTATCATCAGCTTTCTTTCCAACAGTTTTTCTAAACTGAACAGCCATTTCAGATATGAAAGTATTCACGCCGAGCTTATATTTCCTATTCACCTGCTCTTTGCACATGGGACACTTGCGCTGGGAATTAAAATTCAAATGTTCCGTGATGCAGTCTTTGCAGAAGTTGTGTCCACATGGGAGTGTGACGGGATCCCTGAACACGTCCAGACAGATGCAGCACAAAAGTTGCTCTTCAGTCAGAAGATAGCTGGCAGCCGTCATGTTGATGATCTGCAGCCAAAAGAGAGAATGATTCACATCAGTGTTATAAACAGAGCCAAAACTTTTCTTAAAAACATAAAAAATTCATATATTTTAAATATGTTTAATAACACTGTGTGTGTGAAATTGTAGGTTTCAGAGATATTCTGCATATTTTTTTAACTATCGTTGTCAGGACGCAGGGGCCAGACTTTCCTAGCTACCATAGGGTAATATTAGCAATCAATAGCCAGCATGTCAAGTAAAGGCTGCGTGCAGGTAGGATTGGTGGACCCAAAGTGCAGACTCTTGGAGACAAAAAGTAGACTTGAAGCAGCTTTATTGATGAAAACCATAACTAAACTAAAAAAAATACCAAAAACGAAACAGGTAGGCTGGCAGACAGAACACACAGTACAGAATAATAGTAGATCACGACATTGACACAGAGAAACACAAGGCTTAAATACACAGAGGGAGCAATCAGGGAATGAGAGACAGGAGGGAAACACAGCTGGGGCAAATCAGGGCTAACGAGACATGGGAAGCAAAACCAGATACTTTAACATTAGACATGGACTTTCAAAGTAAAACAGGAAACATAACACAGAGACGTGGACTTGACAAGGGGACATAGCAGGAAGGGGAGACAGAGCAACTAAGAAACACAGACAGAAACCACAACATTAACAAAGAAGCCAAAATACTAGAAACAATAAATAATTGCAGAATCAAAGTACAATAGCAAAGAAAACTCTAAACTCTGGGTCAACATCCCAGGTCTCCTAACACAGCAGTCTATGTTGTTTATATGTTTTTTTCTTCATAAATATTTAAGGTAATATATCATTACATAAATCCATTTTCTGGTATTTTGATTAGACTGAAGATTTAAGATTCAATGTGCCATAGGATTTTCTGGTTTTTAAGTGGGGTCTAGAACTCTTGACTCTGGGAATGGCTGATGAATTGTAACATCTTTTCAAACATTGGCAATAAAAAGCATCTAATACATGAAGATGGCTATTGTACCCACTGTTGGTCAAGTTACATGAAAAAAGTAATTAGTAACTAATTACTGATTACTTCTCCAAAATAGTAATCACGTCACTTCACTGATTACTTATTTTCAAAAGTAATTAGTTACTTAGTTATTAAAAACATGATACACAACCTGAATAGGTAATAAAGCAATGGACCTTTCAGCCCAATTCCATTTTTTTTTATGCACAATTGATCATGTAAAATGTAATCAAATGATAAAGTCTCTTTAAAACTTGTATTATTTGTTTTAATCTTTTAACTTTATGCACATTGCATCAAGCAAAAATTAAATAATATGCAACACCTCTCTGACATGAAGAAATTGTTTAATATTAAAACAATTTTCTGCATATTCCAGCGTATTTTTAGTAGAAGTGGAACAGCCGGAGCTCTGCCCAGTGCTGCAGCGGTCATGTCAGTGGGGAGATCCAGTGGTTTCTCTGCGAATTTCCCATTCCCGTGGCAGCGTGCTAGATACTTGCTCCGTAGTTTAGGGGTTTTTTTACGCTGTAAAAAGAAGTTTACTTCTCACACAGTGTACAGCGGACGCTAATGTTTTTGTCACTTTTTACAGAATCAAACTCAAACTAAGGTCAGTACTTCCATGCTTTAAATGCTGCACGGTCGTACTCTCTCCCACCCTGTATATATATTATCCATTGTTGATCTGCCCATGTCTGTTACCATGAACGTCGCACTTGCTTATGTCATTGTCATGAGACACTCACAAACCAAATCACAGTGTAGTAATGCAGTAATGCAGCATGATTGCGGGAAAGTAAGGGTAATCTAATTACTTTTTTGCAATAGTAATCCCTTACTTTACTCATTACTTGAAAAAGATAATCTGATTACATGTGTTACTGCCCATCTCTGATTGTACCCATGTTTGGCTTGACAAAAAAATGAGCTCAGGAGTTAGAGTACATCATCTACTCACTGGAAGGTTTAAAAACTGCCTGCTCCTGTCTGCATGCCAAAGTGTACTTAGATGTTGAACCCTGATCTCACTGGAATGTTACTGTTAGATTAAAATAACATGCAAATGTAGAAAAGAAGTGCGCCGATTAACCAGTCACACATTACAGAACTGGTTCCTGTGTGCTAGTGTTAAAATAGACACACTGCCAGTTAAATACACAATTCTGACAAATTTAAAAGCAATAAACATAAAAGGCAAAAATATATGAGCTTTACTATAATTATGTAAAATCAACACAAAAACTCCATCTGAATATCTGAAGCAGTTACAATAATCATTGATTATGATAATTGATTATTTCATCTTATAATCTACTGCCATTTTAAGGTAACTGAAATTGTATTAACCTGTGTGTCTAAGAGTCCTCTGCTGTGCCGCTGGAAGAAGGAATATATTTAATGTTACTCTTCCTTGTTATGGAAATACAGTGAAACCTTTTCAGGCAAGCGTGCACACACCCGTGACTGCGAGCAACCAATAAATTATTTCGCTTGCCTGAGCTTGTTTGCCTAAGAGCACATCTGAATATGAGCACAATATGAAACCACAGTAACACTGACTGTATAAACGTGTTGTAGCATGTGTGAGATTATTATTCTATCATATGTTATCCTATGCCTGTAATCGAAATAAGTGAATCATTATACTGCTGTAAGCCACATCATACTTATTATAGTGAGTATGCAGTTTTAGTTTACATTATACTTCTGAATTAAGAAAAATGTGAAAATCATTACATTTCTTAGATAGGTTTATATTATCCTATACTGTTGATTTACTGTGAATGAATGACACTGTTTCATGACATTTCATACTGCTGAGTTAAGAAGAGCATATTGTGTGCAGAGGGCCTTGTTTTCAGGAGTTTCACCCCCACCTGTTTTCTGCAAGCAGAAAAACAGGGAGCCAAGGCCATAAGTCAGGCTCAGCCAGGAGTTAGAAAACATGTGAATGTTAGGATTTTACGACTAGGTGGGGGCCATCAGAGGTTTGAGAGAGTTTGAGTGACCCTCCACCATTTTGAGATTTGCTGTGACCCTCTGCATGCATGTCTCCCCATCCGGATGGTTTGTGCTCAAAAGTGTTGAATTGTATTCTGCTGGTTCGGGACTGGATACTTCAGTACCTCCTTCCTGATGGAAGTATTCTAAACAGTTTATGGCTGGGGTGACTGGAGTCTTTGATGATCCTCCCGGCTTTCCTCAGGCACCGCTTCCTGTAGATGTCATGGAGGGAGGGAAGCTCACCTCCAATTATCCTTTCCACACACCACACCACTCTCTGGAGAGCTTTGCGGTTGTAAGTGGTGCTGTTGCCGTACCAGGTGGTGATGCATCCAGTGAGGATGCTCTCAATGGCACAGTGGTAGAAGGTCCTGAGGATGCGGAGGCTCATGCCAAATTTGTTCAGCCTCCTGAGAAAGAAGAGGCGCCTTCTTCACTGTTGTGTTTATATGTACTGACCATGTGAGATCCTCCGCCAGATGTACACGAAAGAAAAGGAAGCTGCTCACTCTCTCTACAGCAGCTCTGTTGATGGGGATGGGGGTGTGTGCTTCTCTGCACCCCTGGAAGTCCATTATCAACTCCTTTGACTCTTTGTGACGTTAAGGATGAGATGGTTGTTTCGGCCAGTGGGGGAGCAGGGGGGTGGGGGGGTGGCTTACTGGGCTTAAGCCCGAGTTGTTTTTTCAGAAGCCAGAAGTCTTTTGGAGTGTCATTTTTTCATAGACTGTGCGTAAATTCCCCCTAATTTTGGTATGATCCGAGCTCAGGCACTAAGCGACTGAGCGAGGGGGCGGGGGGAGCTGCTGCCTGCAAGTTTGCTGTTGGAGAAGCACAGAGAGGCAGACAGAGGAGAACTGAAGTTTGACCAGGTACCAAAGCAAATCATCCGTACTGTACGAATAATGTAAATATGACGGTGTATCACAAAAGATTGATGTCAAATTGATCACTTGACCCATATTACATTACTTGCTCTTCGAGTGAATCAACAAATGGCAAAATGAAAAGCTGAACAACAACAATGCTGTTTTTTCAGTCCTAGCTTACCAGTGTGTTTTTTTCATATTTTCAGTTGTTACCCTCCACAGCTAAATAAAACACTCTAAATCGGTTTCAGTTATGTACTGATATGCAAGAATGGACATAAGGAGCTTCTTTCAAAGAACAAACTCAGGTAAATGTTATTTTATATATTATGCTTTGTATGTTGTTCAGTATATTTCTATGCACAACAAGAGGAATTTCAATACACAGCAGTATATTCACAGTTGAAACCAGATATTTACATACACTTTATGGAAAAACATAAAAACATTTTTTTTTAACTGTGCAACATCAATTTAGAGTAAACTTGTTTTGGATAAATAAATATTGAAATATCTTTTGAATTAGTAAAATGTCAGAATAAAGAGAGACAGAGCTGTCTATTTTTTATCACTTTCATCAAATTTAGGAGTACATATACACTAAGTTTATTGTTAATTAATAAGAAAACTGCAGATGATTTCATTCTGAGCTGAAGAAGCTTCTGATAGGTTAGTAGAGTCCATGTGAGTAAATTGGTGGCACACCTGTGGATGCATATAAGGCAAAACACAGAGCCTGTTTCTGTGACATGGGAAAATCAAGATGTCAACCAAAACAGCAGGAAAAGAATTGTGGAGCTCCATAAGTGTGGCTCAATTTTGAATACAATTTGGTGCCATTTACAATTAAGAAATACAGACAATTTCTCTCTTTACTCTAAAATTTAACAAATGTGTTTTTTATATTTATCAATCTAAAATCTGGTTTCAACTGTATATTTGATGATGTTGCTGTTTGGCTTGATTGTCAGCACAAAGAGGGAGAGAGAGGAACAGAGAGGGAACAAGAGCAGGTGAGACACACATGTTAGTCAAATGGTTTTTTGCCAAAACTCATCAGAACATGTATCTCGTACCTAGTGTTTCTTTTTAGGTTTGCTATTTTTCAAATTCTATATTTATTAAGTTATGCAGTCTTGTTTGCACAACAAGGCTAAATAATTATATAAACTTTTCTGAATCTAAATAGTGTACTTTGGTAGAATTAAAAAATAATTGTCGTGCAGGTCCATGATGATTGTGAGTGTTTTGATTCTGGTTCTGTCTTGGTTAAGTCCTAAAGAAGTCCTGTTTAAATTCCTGATCAATTCTGGGTCTGGTTGAATTTGGGTTTAGTCCCTGTGTCTTGATACAGCCCTGATTTTGTTCTGCCTTGCTGCTTAACTAAAAAAAAGAGTTTAAGATGTCCTGCATATGTGATATATATTTTTTCCTATATGAAGCTATTCTTTTTTTGAAAAAACTGAAAGCACAGCCTAATAAATCTCTAATTCACCCCCAATCCCACATGCATACTACCCTTTAGGCTAATCCCCGGGTGTATAAAATGTCTGGTCTCGGCACCAGTGGGTCAAGGCGCTGAACTTCTCCCTTTAAGCCGTCTCATCACTTAATAATAAATGGTAATAAGACCCACCACTGTAGTGTACAACATACTTCACAATGATGTTGGAGTTGCTAGTGGCCGTGCAGTCGTAGGTGTAGAGTGAGTACAGGAGAGGGCTCAGTACACAATCCTATGGAGCACCAGTGTTCATTATGACGGGGGATGAGGTGATGCTGGCCAGTCTGACCACTTGGCGTCTGTCAGACAGGAAGTGAAGGATCCAGCTGCTCAATCCTAGATCCTGCAGTTTCCTTTCCAGCTTCGAGGGAATGATGGTATTGAAGGTTGTAGATGGGTGTAAACACTTCAGCCTGCTGTGCCGCACATGACTTGAGGACGCGGCCAAGGATACCATCTGGACCAGTAGCTTTGAGTGCGTTCACCTTCCTGAAGCACTTCTGCACATCCTGCTCAGACACAGTGTGCACGCTGATGTCATCCGCAGTCCGCAAACTGTCCAGTTTCATGGTGTTCACTGTGTCGAATCTAGCGTAGAAGACATTTAGATCCTCACACAGAGAGGCCATGGTCTGCGGTGACAAGTGGTCTGAGTGTCCAAGGTGGGGGCGGGGCTTCACTCTGCACACACTGGGAATGTTTGTGTAAACAATATCCAGCTCGTTTTCCCCCCTCTTTGCAAAGTCCACGTGTTGATGGGATTTCGGATGCACTGACTTGAGATGTGTTTGATTGAAATCTTCCGGCAATAAAGAGCACCGTAAAAAAAATTATCCTAAAATAACAGTAATATCCGGCAGCTGGGGCGCCAAAATAATACCATAAAATAACAGAAAATAACTTTCCCATGAAAATACGGTTATTTTCAGTAATGACAACACAGTTTGTTGCCCTAATTTTACATGGGATTTTGGCTTTTTCAAGTGCTTTTAAAAATTAAATTAGGAGCAATTTAATGTAATTAAACAATGAAATTACCTATAAACATGGTCAATGAATACGGCAATATGAATAATAATACTTAAATGTACAGAAATATACAGTTAACAGTTTTTAAATAATAATGGATCGCATCCATATAGCGCTTTATGAGACCCTCAAAGCGCTTTACAATTCCACTTTATAATTCCCTTCTGGCCATCACCAGTAGGTGGTAGGTGAAGTGTATTGCCCAAGGACACAATGACCGAGAGTGTTGAGTTTGAGCGTAGTTACAGTCAACAGTGAATATAAATGCTAAAACTGAATATATTGGATAGTGTGTCGTCCCCCCCCCCCCCCCCCCCCCCCCATTAACAAGTGGTTTAGCCCATAGCAGGAGCGGCTTTTTTCTTGTTTTCAGTAGTAAGCGATGCTTATGATTGTTCCATAGAACATTCTGAACAACACCATGGGAATTTCGCTTTTTACACAGGTGGGTGGATGTTACACTCTGGAAATGGAAGGACGGTGAGTGTTATTAACCCTCCGTGGTCCTCCAAATCACATGACTATTTTAAGCTGACATAGCAACAAGCTGCAGCCACGCTGAGTCTCTATTTCAGCCCACATGGAAAGTTCGGACTTCAACGTTTTTAAATTTTAATCACAGGCCAGTAAATCCAGAGTTATGATAATATATATATATATATATATGGGATTTGGTTGTTTAGGAATAGGGAAAATACGGTGGCCCCTAGAGACGAAGCACGTACAAATTCCAAAACACTTGCAAACTCCAAAACACTTGCAAACTCCAAAACACATGCAAACTCTAAAACACTTGCAAACTCCAAAACACTTGCAAACTCCAAAACACATGCAAACCCCAAAGCACATGCAAATTCCAAAACACAACGGAAGTGCTCCAGGACGCTAGGGGCAGTGTTGAGCTCGATTTGCAAAATAAACGGCAAGTTTGTCTGTATGGGACGGTCTAGTCGCTGTCGCGCTTCCCAGGTTGCCTAGCAACCATGATACTAACCGCTGGAAACATGTCATAGAACTTTATTTGACAGAAATGAAGAAAACATATTTTGTTCATTTGTTTGTTTGTTTCTACAAGAGCTTTGTGTGATTTGATAAGTATCTGAGGCTGAGACCACAGGACAGTAAAACATGATTTTTGGGCTTCATTTCTGTACTGAACAGTCATTTAAGATTAGTTAGTAAATAACAATTAGCTAATGTTGTTCATGAGACTAAAGTCATATCACTTTGGTAATGTAAATATAATATGGCCAATATTATAGTTATTATATTAATCATTATTAGCTATTACAGCAATGAACATGAACTCTGTGTCAAATACTGAGCCTCAGTACAGATTCAAGTTGCAGTTATTTATAGGTCTTATCACCTTAAATCTTCACTCAAAGACAAGTATCTTTGACAGTGCATATATAGGTGTATCATATATAAGAGACAAATGTTGTTCCTTCAGTATGTTGGCATTACTAAATATGGCTCATTGCTTACATACATGTGTAAAAAGAAATTATATGAGCTGTGATAACTGTTTCTGATAAAATGAACAGTAGACTGATCTATTCAATATTCCTTTATTGGGTGAGAAAATCAGACCATGTCATAACTGCTTTAAGTCATACAGAATAGATAGCAGAGCCTTAAACAGGCTGACTTCTGCTAAATGGGTCAAACTGGGCAGAAAGTATACAAACACATAACATCCTTATAGAATATGATGTAACACTATAGATCAACTTACCTCAGAATATATAAAGCATATAAAAAATTACAGCAATACGATGCAACAAACACAGCACTGCTACTAATCCAAAATACTCAAAGCTTCATAGACCTGAAACAAACATTTATTTTTAGGTCCATTCAGCTGCTGATACATACTTTAGGTTTCTGAATATTAAACTTGTTTCTTCCTTTCATAGTGTGTAACTTGAAGGCCCTGAGTACTTTCTCCCACACTGAAAACACTGGAATGATAATATTATTTGAAAATTACCTAATAAGACTGATTCAGGACAGACAATTAGTTATGTTAAACTTTCCTAGCAGTCCTTCACAAACAGGGAACAGTCTGTCTATTCTCTCCATCTGTCAGCTGCTGCTGGCTCTTCCTCCTCCTCTTCCTCACACACTGCTGAGTTTGTCCTGCTGGATCATCAGGGGTGCAAAGCCTCACAGATGATGTGCAGCAGTGGGTCCCTCAGTCTGTCCTTACTCTGGACACTTGCAGTTGTCACACATGGAAATCAAATGTGTGATAAGCTGCAGGATTCAAACACAAGTGTAACTTATAAATACATGTTCATACATTTATTACACAATCAGAGAGAAAGAAAAAGAGAGAGAGAGTGCAGGACAGACAGACAGGTGACAGTCTCAGGTGTATACACTGCTACAAAACAGCACAAAAGAAGGAGGATTGTGTTATTACGAAACAAGAAGAGTTCCCAGATGGTACAGTGGACACATGTGTGACTCCTGTGATTAAAGCATCTTTCTTTCAGCTTAACGAGTGAACCGTCAGCTAGTTCAAACACACATTAAAGTCCGTTTGGCTCGACACCACCGAACAGAGGCAGCAATATAACATAGCTAACATTAACAGTGCAGTGGATCCTGCTTGTGCTGTGATATTCAGGACTGCAAACCGAGCAGCATCACTGACTTTCAGCTTGTTGTGTTTGTGGATATATGACTGACTTTAATTATCCATAAAATCATCACATTCTCTGTAAGATTAAAGTCAACTATTGAACGGCATATATTTTGAAGTAAAGGCTTTAAAACCAAGTTAGTACAAACATCGCTAATGTCACATAACTTTCCCGACATGTGGCCAACAGTAATGTTTTAATGTTCTTCATTGTTTTTGTTAAAAACATTTACGCATAAATAAGTGACTGAATAATATTCAGTACTTACTTCTGAAAGTTTACTCTTCAGCGGCTCCGCTTCCGCTGTTTTTTTCGGCAAAATTATCCACACCACAGCTGCGCTATGAAATCTGGGATATGTTGGGCCGTGAAGGCTACACCGAGCCATCCTTAAAATTCAGGGAAATTAAGGACGCATTTGAGGGCCGCATTTCGAGCAGCCTTTGAATTGGGACAGCCTTCGTCGTGTTGCTGTGACGTAATCGGCCTTAAAATGCGGCCTTTAAGGCTGCAGACCCTTCTCTAATTTAGGCGGCCTTAACTTCCTACTGCTCTGCAATTATAGTATTCCAAAAATACCACTGAAACTTTCTCACTTTCATCAACAAATTCTTTTGGCATGGGCGCTGATTTACAAACACAATTTCTCTCCACAAAACTGTTTTATTTGGAATAACTGCAATATTATTTATAAAAATAAAACTCTTTTTTTAAATAACTGGTTTAATAATGGAATAATCTTGGTTAGTCAGTTATATAGAGAAGATGGACTCTTATATAATTACTCTGAGTTCCTCAGGAGATACAATGTACCGATAACGCCTAAAGAATTCTCAATAGTGTTCGATGCCATCCCATCTGGTCTGTCCATGTTACACAGATGCTTCCACAGTGCTCCACTACAGGTCACTCCCCCGGATGTGTTACATTCTTCTCTTGGCAATGTTTGCTTTTCTTCTCATAAATCTTTAAATACCAAAATAAGATCTCTCTTTCAGGATGCAATGGTCTCTGTTCCATCAGCCATATTTTATTGGGCCAATTTTGTAACAGATATTGAATGGAAAAAAGTTTGGACTTTACCACAAAGGTTTTTCTTAACAAACAAAATTAAAGAGATTTCCTTTAAGTTGATTCATAAGTTTTACCCTACCAAACAATATTTGTCCAAATTTATGGCCGAAATAAATGTAAATTGTACCTTCTGTCAAGAGCAACCTGAAACAGTTTCTCATCTGTTTTGGTCATGTAAATTTACATGTAAATTCTGGAAGGATTTCCACAAGTTTATTACTGACTCTGTTCTCCCTAATCTTCAACTATACTATAAGGATGTTATCTTTGGCTATTATAATTTTAAAGACAAGGACAATGATGCTTTCTTCTTTATAAATTTGGTTTTATTTTTGGCAAAATTTCATATACACAAAAGCAAAGTCCTCGGCAGAAAGCCTGAACTTCTTGTATTGAAAATGGAACTTGCACAATATATAAGGACAATCTCCTCATCAAAAAACACTAAGGCTCTCAAGACTGTTAACATCTATAACCGATTGAAACTGCTAACTTGATTTTGGCTCTTGCAAACTTTTGTTTATTTATGTTCCCCTTAATTTATTTTATTTTTTGTACTCACTTTTGTCTCACTGTCCTTGTCACTCTCTCTGTTCCTCATTGTACTACCACAATGTCATCTTTTATGTGATCCCTGTTTTACTCGACTGTATGTCTAAAATGTGATAAATAAAGTTTATAAAAAAAAAAAAAAAAAAAAAAAAAAAGGCTGCAGACCCCAAATCCGGTCATAGAGATTGAAAATGTGACGTCATTCGAGGGTAAAACCGCAAAGAATTCTGGGAACTCGTGGCAAGAGGTACTAGCGCACGCAGGCTTTCAATTGAAATCAGTTACACAGCGATAAAAAGAAACAAAAAACTGTCAAGAAGCTGTTGTATTATTAACTGCAATAGCCGGTCGCATGACAGCCACGGGAAGCCGATGGGTAAAGAGATCGTTTTTTTTTATCGGATTACGTCGTTGAAGAGAAATTGTTCGAGCCATGTTTCTGAAGTAAAAAGAGGCGACGGATGGCCTGGATTGCAGCCATTCAAAGACCAAATATAACGTCCCAGAACACTCCAGCTCACAGGTTAGTCTGCTCCAAGCATTTCCACAAAGGTCAGTGTTTTGTAGTAGTTAATACGTCATTTTTCATAACATAATTGGTGATATAGGTTACAAGCAAGTCTGGCGCTGAACAGAAATTGTGGCGCTATGCTATCACTAATTGCCCAGTACGATTACAGCATACAATATTATTGTCACTGCTACATTTCTGTAATGCGAACCAGAAATTATTTCCACTACTAATTAATTACCGTTGAGCTCAAAGGTCCTATTAGTAAACGGTTAACGAATGTGTATTTATGAAGACGATTTGTGAGACTGGTAAACTGATGATACATAAGATGGTCTTTCGTTCTACACGGTGCATTTCAAGGTCCTGTACCCATCCGTCGGTAAACTGTACCTGGGCTTGTTGCAGTGACCTGAAGTTACTAAACTTCATGAGTGTATGCACTCACTCCAAGAACCGTATAATTATAAATATGAGCGTGGTGAAAGTTGGGCAGCACGTCTTTTGTCCCTCTGTGTGCTCGTAAGGGTCTAACCCTTTCACTCCTTTGATTTTTTCCACGTATCTTTTCTTTGCCTTTTCATCAAGTCTGTCTTTGTACGGTCCGGCATTGTTCTCCTTCGTTTTGTACATAACTTTTTTGGGGGGCAAAGAAAAAGCAAGAAGGTACTGGAACCAGAGAATGAACGTTTTGCGGTGCTGCAAATGCTTGCATTTGATGCGGTACTTTGATTGTTTTGCCACGAGTTACCGGCATGCAATGCGCGAAAGTCACGTGGTCTGTCAATCTCTATAGAGATTGACAGACCACGTGACTTTCGCGCATTGCATGCCGGTAACTCGTGGCAAAACAGTCCAAAACGTTCATTCTCCGGTTCCAATACCTTCTTGCTTTTTCTTTGCCCCCCAAAAAAGTTATGTACAAAATGAAGGAGAACAATGCTGGTCCGTACAAAGTCAGACTTGATGAAAAGGCAAAGAAAAGATACGAGGAAAAAATCAAAGGAGTGAAAGGATTAGACCCTTACGAGCACACAGAGTGGACAAAATACGTTAGCGTGCTGCCCAACTTTCACCACGCTCATATTTATAATCATACGGTTCTTGGAGTGAGTGCATACACTCATGAAGTTCAGTAACTTCAGGTCACTGCAACAAGCCCAGGAACAGTTTAACGACGGATGGGTACAGGACCGTGAAATGCACCGTGTAGAACGAAAGACCATCGTACGTATCATCAGTTTACCAGTCTCACAAATCGTCTTCATAAATACACATTCGTTAACCAATAGGACCTTTGAGCTCAACGGTAATTAATTAGTAGTGGAAATAATTTCTGGTTCGCATTACAGAAACGTAGCAGTGACAATAATATTGTATGCTGTAATCGTACTGGGCAATTAGTGATAGCATAGCGCCACAATTTCCGTTCAGCGCCAGACTTGCTTGTAACCTATATCACCAATTATGTTATGAAAAATGACGTATTAACTACTACAAAACACTGACCTTTGTGGAAATGTTTGGAGCAGACTAACCTGTGAGCTGGATGTTCTGGGACGTTATATTTGGTCTTTGAATGGCTGTAATCCAGGCCATCTGTCGCCTCTTTTTGCTTCAGAAACATGGCTGAACAATTTCTCTTCAACGACGTAATCCGATAAAAAAACGATCTCTTTACCCGTCGGCTTCCCGTGGCTGTCATGCGACCGGCTATTGCAGTTAATAACACAACAGCTTCTTGACAGTTTTTTGTGTTTCTTTTTATCGCTGTGTGACTGATTTCAATTGAAAGCCTGCGTGCGCTAGTACCTCTTGCCACGAGTTCCCAGAATTCTTTGCGGTTTTACCCTTGAATGACGTCACATTTTCAATCTCTATTGGTAAGTCCTGGCTTGTGTAGTTACTAGGTAACAAAAGCTCAACACTGCCCCTAGTGTCCTGGAGCACTTCCGTTGTGTTTTGGAGTTTGGCTGCTTTGTCTCTAGGGGCCACCGTAGGAAAAGTTTTGGGAGTGACGGTAATGGCAGCGAGACAGACCGAGCAAGTGAGAGAGAGAGTTTTTAGATGTGGGAGATTTGTGACGTTTAGTGTGGAGTGTTCTGGATTTTATACTTATTGGGCTACATATTTATTTATTATACAGGCTATACAGTACATAACATCAAAACTCACATGTTTTATGTAACTAAAGTGTGTAATTATGTGGGCTACAGACAATAATTAAGTTATAGACTATATTTATATGAAAAACGTGTATACTTACTGCATTTGAATCATTTTAACCATATGTAACCACCTGCATATGTGTTTGAAACTAAAGGCTTTGATTTTGCCACCCCATTTGATTTCTTTGCCACCCTCATGCCAGCATAAGAAAATTTCTCTAGATCCGCCTCTGAATAAAGGGCTATTTTATTCTATTCTATTTTATATAGGTTGGATGATAGCACTTTAACCAAGATAAAACACAATCTTGCTTTACCTCCAAAGCAGAAATGTGGTTGTGTTGGAAAATTTTTTATCACCATTTTATTTTCAACTCATTATAGTACAATATACTGAATTAATATTTTTTTTAAAGACAGTGTGACAGTCCTAAGGTTCACTGCTAATGCCAGACTGGTTTGTGGTAATATCTGCTGCCTAAAGCTCTCAACTGCAGGACAACAAATGATCTTATATATTATCAAAGAGAACTTTGAAAATATATCTTATATATTATCAAAGAGAACTTTGAAAATATAAATTCACAAAAATGTGACATTTTTGCCTTTCATATATTGCAATTAGAGGTAGGAGATTGTATGCAATGTTATAGTGTCCATTCTGTATATATCCTATAACACATTGTTTTGTGTTATCTTTTACATGATACAAGCTGAACATCAAACATTAGTATATTTTTGCTTTTAGTTGTGTCAAGGTTAAAATTAAGATTCTAGTACTTCCATCAGACTAACAATAATAATAATAATAATAATGGATTGGATTTATATAGCGCTTTTCAGGGCACCCAAAGCGCTTTACAATACCACTATTCATTCACTCTCGCATTCACACACTGGTGGAGGCAAGCTACGGTTGTATCCACGGCTGCCCTGGGGCAGACTGACAGAGGCGAGGCTGCCATATCGCACCATCGGCCCCTCTGGCCAACACCAGTAGGCGGTAGGTGAAGTGTCTTGCCCAAGGACACAACGACCAGGACAGAGAGCCCAGGGACCAAACCGGTGACCTTCCGGTTATAGATACGCTTCCCAACCCCCTCAACCACGGTCGCCCATGATTGCACTAAAGTGAACTGACAGCACTAAAAGTGATTTTAAAACTGTTGTATGCTGAGGTATTAATGTAGGAGTAATTGTGGCTCTGGAGCTCCAGCTGCCTGATTGGCAGCTCATTTAAACAAACACGGTGAAGGAGATGAGAGATGAGGTTTAGAAACAGGAAGTTTATGAAGTTGGAGAGATAAGCGACAGTTACAACATCACTGATACACTCCTCCTTCTCGCTGTAATTGAAACCTCATTTAGTGAACATGATGCTGATTCTTTAGTTTTATCTGAAACAAAGGTGGCCGAAAGAAAAAGAACCTGGATTTACCTGAAACCAGCAGAGGAAGGTCTTTTTTAAAAACTGACTCATAAGATGGACACAAGCAAAATGAGAACCTCACAGATGATTCAGTGCGATTGAAGGGTTTGTACTAATGCTTTTCTCAGAATACCATGAATTTCTGCTAGATTAATTCTGTCAGTTTGATCTCCATGCTGTCAGGTGGACATGTTTTATTGTTGAAAATACTGAAACTAGTGTGTGATAGTGGGAAGTGATTTCAAAATAAAACCAAACAAGACTGGCATCCCTGTTGTAATTTGGCTCCATCTGCTGCCAAAAGCTCTCAACTGCAGCACAACAAATTCCATTACAGTTCAAAGAAAACTTTGAAAATACAGATTCAACATAAAAATACTTATAAGTTAGAAGAAGTGCCGATTCTTCATTTCGAGTATTTGAAAGGCAATGCTAGGTACTTGTCAGAGGATTAAGCTTAAGTACTTGACCTTTCATCAGGTTTTTCTGATCTCTAGGTAAAACTTATGGACATAAAAAATATTTTAAGGTTCAAAATGGGGTCCAGTTTTGTGTTTAACCTCAAAATCACAACCAACTCAACTTCTTAGGTCGAGTCATGTTCTAGGTCATGTTCTGTTTTGTTCTGAATCTGAACTTTAGAGAGTTTCTAGAAACTCTATATGGGGCTCTTTGTGAAGATTATGATGATATTGAAACTTTAGGGGTCCTTAAAGGATTTCCAACTGTCCTGACAGGGTTTAAATCATTAAAAAGTTCTTAAAACCCAGAGGCAGATTTAAGGAGGATATGGAAACCGCTCTTAATGGCCTGTATTAAGGTTAAAATTAAAATTCCAGTACTTCTTTCAGTCTAGCAAGTGTATTTTGGGTGGTTTTCAGCTTATGCTTGCACTAAAATGAACTGACAGCACTAAAAGTGTTTTTAGAACGGTTGTCTTGTATGCTGAGGTATTAATGTAGGAGTAATTGTGGCTCTGGAGCTCCAGCTGCCAGATTGGCAGCTCATTTAAACAAACACAGTGAAGGAGATGAGAGACGAGGTTTAGAAACAGGAAGTTAATGAAGTTGGAGAGATGAGCGACAGTTACAACATCACTGATACACTCATCCTTCTCGCTGTAATTGAAACCTCATTTAGTGAACACAATGCTGATTCTCTACTTTTGTTTGAAACCAAAGGCAGCAGAAAGAAAAAGAACCTGGATTTACCTGAAACCAGCAGAGGAAAATCTCTAAAAGAGCTGACTCATAAGATGGACACGAGCAAAATGAGTCTTGTTAGAAGTTTTAAAGAACCTCACAGAGGATTCAGTGCGATTGAAGGGGTTGTACTAATACTATCCTCAGAGTACCATGAATGTCTGTCAGATTAATGCCATGTCAGTTTCACTCAGCCCATTTTATTATTGTTTTTTTTCCAGGCAGACTGAAGAGAACATTTTGGCTGTGGAGTTGACGTGTTTGATGTGATGCTGGGAATTTATTGATACCTAGACTTTTCCACTGGTGCCAAAATAAAACTGACATTTTAGCTTAATTGTTACATATCTTCACTGTTAAGTACACAGCCATAGCTCTTAGACTGTGCACTGCCGTATACAAAGCAATGGCCTCTGGTAATATGGACCGATTCAAGGTTGCATCGTACAATGCGCGCAGTGTGGTAAAAAAAGGCAAAGCAGAGCTATGGGGAAAAACCAAGAAAGCCAGGCAGTGTCTCTTCTTCCTCAAAAGACTTAAAGACTTCCATCTTTCTCTGAAGGTGCTCAAGAACATCTACTCATACTCCATCCAGAGCATATGACGGGAAATATCTGCACCTGGTGTGGGAACAGCACCAAGCAGGACAGACAAGCTCTTCAAGAAGTTGTGGGCTTTGCTGAGCACATCATTCGCTGAGAGTTTCCTGCCCTGCATTACATTTACATTAAGCGGTGCAGTACCAAAGCCAGGAAGATTATGAAAGACCTTTCTCATCCCGATAATGGACTCTTCTCACTGTCGAGGTCAGGGAGATACATCTGCTACCTTAAGACCAACACAGAGAGAATAAGGAGGAGTTTTTTCCCCCAGGCTATTCAGGAGTGTCCAGGTGCTGGACTGGACTCTTTACACATTTCTACAAATCACTGCACGTGCACCTTAATAACAACAACAATAATGTACTTCTGATCTGGTCTCATACCACATCATTGTACATGCACTTAACTCTGCACACCTTAACTTTGACTTTAATTTTATACTTGATTTTTAATTTCAGTTTATTCTTGTATTTTTAATGGTCAGAAATTGCAATTGCAATAAGCATTTCACTGCATGTTATACTGTGTATGATTGTGACAAATAGAATTTGAATTTGATTTGAGTGGTAAAGACACTGATGACTGAAGCATTAATGATTACCAATTTAGTTTATTATACAATACATAACATTAATGGGCATCACTGTGGTTAGCACTATGTCCTGAGACATGGATGTTTTATGCAACTGAAGTAGAGTTGAGCAGATTTCCTATACACTGTAAGGCTATTACTGGTGTCTGTGTTTGAATACACTCAGGGCCTTTGCCACTGCTCTCTTCTAGCTATCACAAAAACTAAAAATGGAGAGAATACATCTCTCCCCTGCCACTGATCAGAATATCACAGGGTTGCCTCATCAATTCAAAGAACGGGAGGAGCAACACCGGATGGAGGTAAATACGTTGGACTATAATTCAATTCAATTCAATTCAATTTTATTTATATAGCGCCAAATCACAATAAATGTCACCTCAAGGCGCTTCATAGATACAGAGAAAAGCCCAACAATCATATGACCCCCTATGAGCAAGCACTTTGGCGACAGTGGGAAGGAAAAACTCCCTTTTAACAGGAAGAAACCTCCGGCAGAACCAGGCTCAGGGAGGGGCGGCCATCTGCTGCGACCGGTTGGGGTGAGAGAAGGAAGACAGGATAAGATGGGAACAATAATTTCAGTTTTCAAACTTTTTATAGGGCCCTCCCTTTATGGAGGTTTTTACCCTAGACCTACCAACGGGGTCATGGTGGGAGATTGTTTTTTCCTACTAATTGGGAGTCGCAAGTTTTTGATTATTTTTTGTTTTATGTTTAGTAATATTGGTTTTTCTTCTTTTTTCAAATTTGAGGGGATGGTTACTGCACATTGTACAAGTCATGAGTGGTGTAGGTAAAATAAACATTATCTCAATCAATATCAACGGTCTGGGGAATCCGGTTAAAAGGAGAAGGTTGTTATCTAAATTGAAACGACACAAGGCGCAGATTATATTCATTCAAGAAACTCATATGTCAAAAGAAGAACATGAAAAATTTAAAAAGTTTGGCTATGTAAATTCCTTTTACAGCTCATGTAAGAATAGCAGACGAAGAGGAGTTATAACTTTAATTTCTAATACGGTAAATTTTGAAAGGCTAGAGGAAATCTGTGACAAGGATGGTAGATATGTTGCTGTTAAAGGGAGGATTAATAATAATGTGGTATCTCTGATAAATGTGTATGCCCCTCCAGAGGGCAACCCAAAATTCTATCAAAAACTATCTGAAAAAATTATTAGTTTTAGTGAAGGGACTCTGATATGTGGGGGTGACTGGAACTGTGTATTAAATCATACTAAAGATACTACAAGCTTAAAAAGACGCAAAAATAATAAATCCAAGGCTCTTAATTTACTTATAAAGGAAGTGGATCTTTGCGATGTATGGAGAGAATTACACCCTCTGGAGAAGGACTATACACATTTTTCAGCAGCCCATAAGGTACACTCAAGGATAGATTTCTTTTTGATAAATAGAAGCGATAAACATAGAGTCATAGAGTGTAATATCGGTATAGCTGATCTGTCAGATCACAATGCCATACACTTGACTATTCACTTATATAATCAGAATAAGAAATCATTGTGGAAATTAAATACTGGTATTCTTAACAATGAATCTGTGGTACAAGAGATTAAAAAAGAATTACAAGTCTGTATTGCTGACAACAAGGATGAACAGATGGATCCAACAATAATTTGGGATACTGTTAAAGCAGTAATTCGAGGGTATCTGATATCAAGGACTACCCATATCAAAAAAATGAAAAAGCTCACACAATTCAAATTAGAACAACAATTAAGGGATTTAGAAAAAAAACAGCATACAGATTTGAGTGCGGACTTGGCTGAAAGCATTAAAGATGTAAGAAAACAACTAAGCGATCTGTCTATGGAGGAAATAGAAAAGAAACTGAGATCCACAAAACAAACATTTTATGAGTCTGGTTCCAAAGCAACCAAAGTACTGGCTAAACGCTTAAAATCAATACAAATAAGTAATGCAGTTAATAAGATTAGAGATCCAAACACCAAGGAGCTATTATATGAACCAATACAGATAAAAAATGCCTTTCAAAAATATTATAAAACATTGTATAATCAACCCGACCAGAAAAACAGACAAGAAATTGAAGAGTACTTGGATCAGTTAGACTTTCCTTCTATTGGGACAACTCAAAATGAATTTTTAACTAAATCAATCACTAAGGAAGAACTGGATAAGGCAATAAGGAGATTGAAATCTAATAAAAGTCCAGGGAGTGATGGGTATCCCAATGAGTGGTATAAGACTTTTAAAGAGGTTTTGGCTCCTATTTTGATAGATTCCTTTAACTGGACATTGAAACACGCTAAAACTCCACCCTCTTGGAAAGAGGCCATTATATCAGTCTTACCAAAAGAAGGTAAAAACAAGGAAAACTGTGACTCTTATTGCCTAATCTCTATTTTAAATGTGGATTATAAATTATTTACATCCATAATCACAAGACGCTTAGAGCTGTTTCTTCCAGATCTGGTGGATGAAGACCAGACAGGGTTCATTAAGGGGCGACAGACACAAGATAATATACGACGCACATTGCATATAATTAATGAAGTTAATAAAGAGAAAATCCCAACAGCCTTAGTGAGCTTAGATGCTGAAAAGGCCTTCGATAGAGTCTCTTGGATATTTCTTTTTGCTGTTTTGAAGAGAATGGGCTTTAACAGTATCTTCATCGAGTGTATACAATCCTTGTACCACAGGCCATTGGCTAGAGTTAAAATAAATGGGGACCTGACAGACAGTTTTGAGCTCTTCAGAGGAACCAGGCAGGGTTGCTGCCTGAGTCCAGCCCTTTTTGCTCTGTATATCGAGCCTTTGGCTCAGTATATACGGCAAAGTGCAGACTTAAAAGGGGTTTTAGTTTCTAAAATTGAACAACGAATAGGTCTCTTTGCAGATGATATAATTATATACCTACAGGATCCAGACACGACCTTTCCTCGGTTGATTAAAGCATTAAAATATTTTGGCAAAAACTCAGGATATAAATTAAATATCGTAAAGACTCAAGTACTCTGTCTGAATTGTTTCCCCAAAGAATCAATTCAAAATGAATATAAACTAAAATGGGACTCAAATAAGATCAAATATTTAGGTGTCTATCTAACTAGTGAAATAAGTACACTATACGAGGCAAATTATGTAAAGATTAGTAATACAATCCAAAAAGATTTGATTAAATGGGCTCCGCTTGTCATGGACCTTAGCTCAAGAATAGAGGTAATAAAAATGAATGTGCTTCCCCGACTACTGTATCTATTCACTTCATTGCCAGTCCATATACCAGATGCACAATTTGGTAGATGGGATAAATTAGTTAGTAGATTTATTTGGAAAGGGACAAAGCCAAGAATAAGATTTAAAATACTCCAATTAAGAAAAGAAAAAGGAGGACTTGCCCTCCCGAATTTCAAGGAATATTTCTATGCAGCCCAGCTGAGATATATTGTTTACTGGTGTTCACCGGATTACACCTCAAAATGGAAGCATATGGAGATAAATTATTGCTTATCATGTCATCCACAAGCAAGATTGGGAGAAGAAACTATCCAGTCTACGAACACAAATCTCATTACTGAATTCACTATTAAACTCTGGTGGATTATAGTGAAGAAATATAGAATTATAGAAGACTGTAAATTGCTGATTTGGCCTGCATATTCTCGAAAATTCCAAAGTGGACAATGGGATAGTACATTTTTAAGATGGGTCAATAAAGGAATTACAGCAATGTGTACATTAATAGACGGGACAACATTCAAATCCTTCGAGAATCTACAGAGACAATTTGGACTGGATAAATCAGATTTATTTAGGTATTTTCAATTAAGACATTTTTACAATACAGAAATTAGGAAGAAGTTTTTGAAAGAAGGAAGCCATATAATAGAAATAATAACAGGTGCATATAAAAATCCTCCATCAAGAATTTTATCGAAATTATATAATGGCCTGCAAAATTTGAATAGGAATGAAACATTATATATCAAACAAAAGTGGGAATCGGAATTACATCTTGAGTTGTCAGAGGATGACTGGCGATCCATATGTCTCACACAGCATAATTCCACTAGTTCTAGACGATGGAGAGAATATGGCTGGAAAAATGTGATTAGGTTCTTTATTACTCCTTATATCAAAAGCAAGCAGCTGAAAACACCCCAACAATGCTGGAGATTATGTGGAGACTGGGACGCCAATCATTCTCATGTGTTTTGGAAGTGTAAAAATATCAAATCTTACTGGGAAAGCATTGCGGTAACAATGACGAAAGTGCTGGGGTATGACGTGCTGTGTGAGGCACGAGTAATGTATTTTGGAATATGGGAAAATGTAAGAAAGGAGGACCATTACTTGTTTAAAATTATGTTGTTGTCAAGCAAAAAGGTAATAACAAAAAACTGGCTGAAAAGTGACCCTTTAAAATTGGAAGAATGGACTGATGTAATCGAGGACATATATATAATGGAGAAAATGACCTACACTCTGAGACTGAAATCTGACAAACACCGAAAACAGTGGACAAAATGGATAGCTTATAAGACTCATTCAGCCCCATAGGGCAGGGACCTCTCCTCGTTGTTGTTGTTTTTTTTGTTTTTGTTTTTTTTTCCCTTTTCCCCTCTTCCACAGATTGGGTGTCCTTTATTTATTTATTTATTTATTTATTTAGTGTTCTTTTTTTTTCGTGTTTTTGTTTGCATGTACTATAAAATTGGAAAAAGTACAAAATAAAAAGTTTAAAAAAAAAAAATGGAGAGAATACATTTAGGCATGCCCATCATAATCTTGTGATCCATTCAAGCATGGAGTGAAACAGGTCAGTTTAGCCTGCTTTATTTATTTATTTATTTTAAACAGTCTGTCTGAATTACAGCTCTAACCTCAAACCCAGAGGTTCACTTGTGACCTGCTGGACGTTACAAGGCTAAATCAATATATTGATTTTTGTGCTATAAAGTGGCTTTAAGAAAGTTTAGTGGCCTATATCAAAATAATGATTTTTCTTTTATTTAGAGAAAAAGTTACCCTCACGTAGGCTCCTGGATTTTACTTAAAAGGTCGGAAAGACACAAAACCTGAACAAAATGTATACAAAGGAATGATAAAAGAGATGAAAAATGACAAAAGGAAAAAACTGAAGTGACACAATGCTGACCAAAATACACAGAACTGCCACAAAATCTGTAAAAGAAGAGGTTAAAAGTAAGAACTGATTCCAGATTTTGATATAAAACAAAAAAAGAGGACCATGACAAAAAGGGGAAAAAAGATCAATCAATCTTTATTTATAAAGCACTTTTCATACAAAAAAATGTAGCACAAAGTGCTTTACATGGTTAAAAGCAGCCCACCACACACTGCCCTCCAACTCACTCCCCACACTCTCATTAACATAAACGATGTGAATACACACATATCCCCCCCCCCCTCCCCCATGCACACACACACACACGCACACTTAAAGAGTAAAATTGGGCTGGGTACGCATGAGCCAAGTGAGGAAACACTATCACAGGGAGCCGTCTGCACCGGGAGCCGGTCATAGACCGCAGCCTCCAGGCTGGGCACACAGCAGGAGGGAGGCAAAGAAGCCCCCCAGCCAGGCTGAGTGGACCCCCAGAGCCCCAGCAGCCACGGTCAATCACAGCCCCGGTGCAGAGAGCGCCCTCCAAGGAAACACTGGAGATATGACACAATAGGATATATACAGGGTAAAAAGATAAAATAAATAAGAACGGGATACAATATAAATATAAATATAAATAGAGTAAGAAGATTAAAAAATGAATAAGAATAAAATCAGTAAATATTAGGTAAAACCTAAATTAATAATAGAATAACAGGATAGAATAAATAAGCATAAAATAAATAAACGTTAAGTAAAAGCTAAATTAAAAAGGTGGGTCTTGAGCCTGTTCTTAAAAACATGTACGTTCTCTGCGGCCCTGAGCTCCTCCGGCAGGCTGTTCCACAGACGAGGACCATACCACTGAAAAGCTGCCTCTCCGTGAGTATGTGTCCTGACTTTAGGGACAATCAAAAGGCCAGTACCAGAGGACCTCAAGGTCCGCGAGGGTTCATATGGTAGAAGCAGATCTGAAAGATAAGAAGGCCCAAGACCATTAAAACATTTAAAAACCAATAAAAGAACTTTAAAATCGATCCTGAAACACACGGGGAGCCAGTGCAGCGATTCTAAAACCGGTGTAATGTGGGCCCGCCCTCTGGTCTTCATCAGCACACGAGCTGCAGAGTTTTGTAAAAGTTGTAAAGTTGAAATATTCTTTTTAGAAAGACCAGAGAGCAGGGCATTACAGTAATCAATGCGACTGGTAATAAAAGCATGCATCAACATCTCCGTGTTGGCCCGAGAGAGAATAGGGCGGACTCTGGCTATAATTTTTAGATGATAAAATCCGATTTTGGTAGCATGTTTAATATGTGGGATAAAACCAAGCTCAGAGTCAAAAATAACACCCAGGTTTTTCACTTGTAGCGAAGGACATAGTGAAAATGCCTGTAATTTAGACAAGAGTTTCTCTCTCTGAGCCTCAGGACCGATGATTAAAACTTCAGTTTTGTCCTGGTTAAGCTGTAAAAAGTTTTCTGCCATCCAAGATCTTATATCTAAAATACAGTTAAAAAGGGCATCCATTGGTCTGGTGTCATCAGGAGACACGGAGATGTACAGCTGAGTGTCATCAGCGTAACTGTGAAAGTTCACTCCATGCCTCCTGATGACACTGCCGAGAGGGAGCATATACAAATTAAAAAGTACAGGGCCTAGAACCGACCCTTGAGGCACACCACATGTCATTTTATGGATCTTAGAGGAGTATGTATCCATACTCACCATAAAAGTTCTGTCTGAGAGATAGGAAGTGAACCAGTTGTGTACAGCACCAGAGAGGCCCAGCATGTGTTTCAGTCTGTTTAAAAGAATACGGTGGTCTACTGTATCAAAGGCTGCGCTTAGATCCAGTAGCACCAGGACTAGGGATGGGTATCGTTTAGGTTTTATCTGATACCGGTGCCAAACCGGTACTTTTGAAACGGTGCCGGTGCTTAAACGGTGCTCGAACCGGTGCTTAAAGAATGGAAAACACAAAATTGGTCCAAAAACCTCTCATGTTCAGCTGTTTTTTTGTAAAAAGATAACAATGTTAGCCTTTTCTGCAGCTATGGGGCATATATGGTATCACTCTTGGCTGGAAGCAGTGCTTAAAGAATGGAAAAAACACAAACTTTGTCCAAAAACCTCTCATGTTTAACTGTTTCCCACTTTTTCTTTGGTCATTTTAGCCTTTTTGGCCAGGGTGAAGGGAGTATCTGCCATCAAACAAGAAGACAGCCGCATGCAGCTATGATGATGTTTGCTAGTTCACCTTACATGCATTAATGTAATAACGTGGTTAGCCTACTCAACGTAAATTACACACGAACAACATTAAGCTACTCACGCAGAGAAGAACGGCTGCTGCTGCATCATCATCCTCATCATTTCTGCTACACTGGCAGGGCTAGGGGCCAGGACTCTACTCTTCAGCTTTTTGGGGGATGTTGCTAACTCTAGGTCCGATAACAGGGACCACACCCACCGTAGATGCGCTCGGTGTGAGGTCTCGCAGCAAGCTATCAAATACGGCGCATTTTTCGGCTTTTAAAAAAAACGCTATGCGTCGTCAGGTGTTTCATCGGATTTGAGGTGTTACCTCCTTTGACAGTATCACCTTAAAGCACTTGTTGCAGCTGCTGAGTTTGCATCTTTTGCTGTGAAGTACAGCCAGACTTTGACCGCTTCACCTTGGGCATTTTTTATCTGTAGCTCTGCTCTAAAAGAACGTACGTACCTGGACCCGCCTACTATCCTCGGAAACGTAAAATGATTGGCTAGAATTCAAAGTGTATCACATCTCAGGAAAAAAAAGCACCGAAATAAAGCACCGAAATGTGCGCTGCTTTTTGGTCTGGTTACTACCGTTTGTGTCAGAACCGGTGCCATCATGGCACCGGACACCGGTACCCATCCCTAACCAGGACTGAGAGCTTTTGGGAGTCCCAGTTACATCTAAGATAATTTAAAACCTTTAGGAGAGCAGTCTCTGTGCTGTGGTTCACCCTAAATCCAGACTGGAATATCTCCAGGATCTGTCTATCATTCAAAAAGTCATTAATCTGAGTAAAAACAAGTTTTTCTAAAATTTTACTTAAAAATGGTAAGTTGGATACAGGTCTGTAGTTATTAAAATCATTACAATCCAAATTGCTCTTCTTCAGAAGGGGCCTCACCACCGCTGTTTTAAAGGCCGTAGGGAAGACACCCAACTGAAGAGAGCAATTCATCATGTATAAAAGCTGAGCTTCAAAAAATCCATAAAGTGTTTTAAAGAGTGAAGAAGGGATTGGATCTAAAAGACATGTGGTGGGTCTCACTGTGGAGAAAAATTTGTTAAGGTTCTCAGCATTAACCAGGACAAAGCTGTCCAGTGTCTCCTCGGGTACAATTGAGCCCTCAGATGTGTTTAAAATCATATCGCGAGAAGATAAAATATCAGATCTGATGGCGCTGACTTTTCCCCTGAAGTGGTCTGCAAACTGCTCACAGAGTGAGTCTGTGGGGGTTCTTTGGGAGCTGTTAAAATCAGGGTTAAATAAATGATCTATGGTGGAAAAGAGGACCTTGGGATTATTTTTGTTATTACTGATTATTTTGGCGAAGTATGAATTTCTTGAATTCCTTAATGTATTATTGTACATTTTAAGTTGCTCGCAAAATATTTGATGGTTGATTGTATTTTTATTTTTCCTCCATCTCCTTTCTGCTGCCCTGCGATTTCTTTTGAGTTTTTTGACTTCTTCGTTTCGCCAGGGTGATGCATGTTTTACGTTAATCTTTTTGGTGGTGAGTGAAGCAACGGAGTCGATGCTTTTCTTCAGTTTGCTGTTAAAATGATTAAAAATCAAATCACAGGGTGCAGGTAAAATCACGGGGGCATTCGTCTAAAACCCTGGTAAAATTTGCAGCCACTTCAGAGGTTAGATAGCGCCTCCTCACAGTTCGCACCGAGGTCTCCCGCTGAATAAAACCGGTGATGTTAAAAAACACACAGTAGTGGTCAGAGACAGCCAAGTCAACAACAGAGGACACACTGGTGGACAGCCCATGGGTGATGACCAGGTCCAGAGTGTGTCCTCTGTTGTGAGTCGGCTACGTGACGTGCTGGGTAAAATCCAAACAGTGAAGAATGTTTAAGAATTCTTTTGATGCAGGGTCAGAAGGATTATCTATGTGCAGGTTAAAATCACCGGTTAAAATTATCCTATTATATTTTGAATGTATGTTTGTTAAAAATTCTGAGAATTCCTTGATAAAAGCAGCACTGTCTTTAGGTGGTCTATAAATTGTGACAGATAAAACTGGAGGGCTGCTGAAAACAATAGCATGGAATTCAAAAGTGGTAAAATGATCAAATAAAATTTGTTTGGGGGTGAGTGTGTTGTTGGCTAAAGATGCAGTCCCACCACCTCTCTTACCACTTCTAATAGAAACAGAGAAATTAAAATTTGGTGGGGAGGCCTCAGTGAGAAGAACTGGTGCATCTGAACCCAGCCATGTTTCAGTTAAAAATAAACAGTCAAGTTTATTATCTAAAATTAAATCATTAATAATAAAAGACTTGTTCAACAGAGAGCGGACATTTAAAAGTGCCATACTGATTGAGACTGGTGGATTTTTGACAATAGAGTTGAATGGATGTTGACATTTTTGAAGAGGCCGGAGGTTATTAATGTTTTTGGAGTTACTGGATTTATGATAATTCTGTTGCTCTCTGTTTGTGATTATGACGGGTATTGTGTTAACTGTGGGAGAGAAAGGTCCGAGTCCAGAGTTTTGTGTATTATTGTTAAAAGTGGAACAAATATAGGAGCTGGGACCAAGGGAACATCAGTCAGTGGCAGACAGATCAGCAGGTAATGTCGGTTTGGGGGTAGTGACAGGGCGGTGTGCGGGAGTGCTGTACGCCAAATGCCAAATTGGCGGACCGCAAACGGCATCCCCAGGCGTTGAGGTGGAGCCCGTCTGCCCCAAAAAGATGCCTCCTCTCCCAGAAGGCATCAAAATTGTTAATAAAACCCACGCCGTGTGAGACACAGGCGGAGGAAAGCCAGGTGTTAAGGCTGAGCAGGCCCAGAGATAAAAGCACTCACCTGCAACTGACCAAGGAGGCTGAAGAGTTGGAGGAAGTCCAGCTTCAGCAGCTCAGATTGCTGTTTGGGGATGTCATTGGTGCCGATGTGGATGATGAGCCGGTTGGCCTGTGGGTGGGATGCCAGAATGTTGGGAATTCTGTCCACTATGTCGACAACGGTGGCTCCCGGGAACGACAGCGTGAGCGCCCCCCTCATCCACACGTTCCTGACGATGGAATCCCCGAGGACCAGTGTGGAGAGAGGAGGTGCCACCGGGGGCTGCTGGCCATCAGATAAACAGAAAATGACCAAAACAAGAAACACCAACATTACAGGTGTAAATATCAAATATTGTATTGTACAAACATCCATCCAGTGTTATGTGGTGTAAATATATAAACCCATTAGTGACTCTTACTAGTTGGCACAGAGTCCTATGAACAAAACAAGTTTGGTAGATTTGGTGAATCAAAGATGAATATGCATATTAGTGTTTGGAGCATCAGTGTAAGTGTAATAATAAAGCGTGAGTAAATGATATTTGAACAGCATTATTTTGCATATAGCTGCACTGCAGGCAGATATCATTGTCTTATATAATGATAAAGAGCGTATAATAATTTATGTGGATAAATCTAGTGAATGCAAGCAAGTAATTAATTGTAACCTGTTATTTTAGATTCTTTCCCTTCTAATATTATGGCATTATTTTTGTGCCACTATTCTGAGCGCACGTAAAAAAAAAATTGCAGGTGCAAGTGTTGCATTTTGAGGAGAAATTTATTTTGAGCAAAGAAAAACTGAATTTGAATGAACAGAATTCATTGCTGCGTGCAGAAAATGTATTTCAGTGTTTGCTATTATTCACACACACGCACAATAGCAGCCCCTCTCGCTCAGTTTTTGCATTTGCGCTTGCTCGCAATGTGTTGCTTGCGCTCTCAACATTTCTGCCCGTGCGCGCTCAACTCTTTCTCTACACCGTTATATTTGTGCCACAAAACCAGCCAATCACAGACTTGGATGCAAAAAAAATCTGATTGGCTGTTTTGGTTTCCAATCAGCTCGAAATGATGAAATGCAATATCCCAGAATCCATTTCGTCCAAAACTCAAACGAGGCAGTTGCGGAGAACCACGATGTGGCGGAGTTTGAAATATTACTCTTTCTGGGTCACAAAATAAACTTTTAAGATATTTTCATGCCAGAATGGTGCTGTGTAAACTTCAAATATCTGCTCGATTTATCAAGACATCACATATTTGCATAAGTGCTCTAATGTTTTCGAAGATGCCTGTTACCCACCAGCTGACCGGGTAGGCACTCGGGTTAAACATAATATATAAGGCTGAACTGACAAAAAAATCACCGACTACACCACCAGGTATTATAGGAAAACCATAAAGCCTCTGAACTAAAACAAACACTGTTGTGACAGTGATGTACACTGTCTTGTTGGTATATATGTATGATTTGTATCATCTTAATGTTTTCCTCTCACCACATATCAAAACCGATATCATGAGCAGCATTTACAGCTGTGGCTCTAGCAAACATCAGCTGATACTAGAAAGTAATATTAAAAAACAGCTGATCAAGCTGCTGTTGTTTAGCGCATCTGCTGGTTTCCTCTTTCTGGCGTAAAGTGGGCGATAAACAAACAAGAGACGATCAGCTGATCATTGATCAGTTTCATGATTGAAGTAGCAACAGGAGAGGGAGGGAGGGACAATGAGGGGAGAAGAGGCAGCTGTGCAACGTAAAGACAGAATAACTTCAGCTTTGTGTCTTTTTTTTCATTGTTGCTGAAGTTCGGGACGAATCGCGTTCCTTTTCCCCTCAATCAATAAATAGATAGATAGATAGATAGATAGATAGATAGATAGATAGATAGATAGATAGATAGATAGATAGATAGATAGATAGATAAAACTTTATTAATCCCTCGGGTGGGTTCCTCTGGGAAATTTGGTTTCCAAAAAAGCACAGCACCGACAGAAGTTACAGAGTTAGAATATTATATATATATATATATATAAAAAAAAAACACCCAGCACGCCCCTGCGGGCGGTTTATCCTTCAAGCTCGGGTCCTCTACCAGAGGCCTGGGAGCTTGAGGGTCCTGCGCAGTATCTTAGCTGTTCCCAGGACTGCGCTCTTCTGGACAGAGATCTCCGATGTTAGTCCCGGGATCTGCTGGAGCCACTCGCCTAGCTTGGGAGTCACCGCACCTAGTGCTCCGATTACCACGGGGACCACCGTTACCTTCACCCTCCACATCCTCTCGAGCTCTTCTCTGAGCCCTTGGTATTTCTCCAGCTTCTCGTGTTCCTTCTTCCTGATATTGCTGTCATTCGGAACCGCTACATCGATCACTACGGCCGTCTTCTTCTGTTTGTCTACCACCACTATGTCCGGTTGGTTAGCCACCACCATTTTGTCCGTCTGTATCTGGAAGTCCCACAGGATCTTAGCTCGGTCATTCTCCACCACCCTTGGGGGCATTTCCCATTTTGACCTTGGGACTTCCAGGTTATACTCAGCACAGATGTTCCTGTACACTATGCCGGCCACTTGGTTATGGCGTTCCATGTATGCCTTGCCTGCTAGCATCTTGCACCCTGCTGTTATGTGCTGGATTGTCTCTGCGGCATCTTTACACAGCCTGCACCTGGGGTCTTGCCTGGTGTGATAGACCCCAGCCTCTATGGATCTTGTACTCAGAGCTTGTTCTTGTGCTGCCATGATTAGTGCCTCTGTGCTATCTTTCAGTCCAGCTTTGTCCAGCCACTGGTAGCCATCTTCCCAATGTATTCTTGGATGTTCGTTGTCTCATCCTGGACTGTGGTGCTGACACTCACCAGTCCCCGGCCCCCTTCCTTCCGCTTAGCGTACAGCCTCAGGGTGCTGGACTTGGGGTGAAACCCTCCATGCATGGTAAGGAGCTTTCTTGTCTTTATGTCAGTGGCTTCTATCTCCTCCTTTGGCCAGCCTATTACCCCAGCAGGGTACCTGATCACGGGCAGGGCGTACGTGTTGATGGCCCGGATCTTGTTCTTACCGTTCAACTGACTCCTCAGGACTTGCCTGACCCTCTGCAGGTACTTGGTGGTTGCAGCTTTCCTAGCGGCCTCTTCATGGTTCCCATTCGCCTGCGGGATCCCCAGGTACTTGTAACTGTCCTCTATGTCTGCAATGTTGCCTTCTGGTAGTTCAATCCCCTCAGTTCTGACTACCTTCCCTCTCTTTGTTACCATCCGACTACACTTCTCCAGCCCGAACGACATTCCAATGTCATTGCTGTATAGCCTGGTAGTGTGAATCAGTGAATCGATGTCTCGTTCACTCTTGGCATACAGCTTGATGTCATCCATGTACAGGAGGTGGCTGACAACTGCTCCGTTCCGTAGTCGGTATCCGTAGCCAGTCTTGTTAATGATCTCACTGAGGGGGTTCAGGCCTATGCAGAACAGCAGTGGGGACAGAGCATCTCCTTGGTAGATCCCGCACTTGATGGTGACTTGTGCTATGGGCTTGGAGTTGGCCTCTAGTGTAGTACGCCACATCCCCATTGAGTTCCTGATGAAGGCTCTTAGGGTCCCATTGATCTTGTACAATTCTAGGCATTCCAGTATCCAGCTGTGGGGCATTGAGTCATAGGCCTTCTTGTAATCAATCCAGGCAGTGCACAGGTTGGTCAGTCTGGTCTTGCAGTCTCGGCTGACTGTTCTGTCTACCAGTAGCTGGTGTTTTGCGCCTCTGGTATTCTTGCCAATTCCTTTCTGTGTCCCGCTCATGTATTGACCCATGTGCCTGTTCATCTTAGCCGATATGATGCCTGACAAGAGCTTCCATGTAGTACTGAGGCAGGTTATTGGTCGGTAGTTGGAGGGGACTGGTCCCTTCTTGGGGTCCTTGGGGATCAGGACCATCCGACCTTCGGTTAGCCATTCCGGGTGTCCCTCGTTAACTAGCAGCTGGTTCATTTGTGCTGCCAGATGCTCGTGGAGTGCAGTCAGCTTCTTTAGCCAGTAGGCGTGAACCATGTCGGGCCCTGGTGCTGTCCAACTCTTCATACTGGAGACCCTTTCTTGGATATCTGCCACTGTGATGGTTACTGGACCCTGTTCAGGGAGGTCGCTATGGTCTGCCCTCAGATCCACTAGCCACTGAGCATTGCCGTTATGGGTTGCGTCCTGCTCCCATATGCTCTTCCAGTATTGCTCTGTCTCCAGCCTTGGTGGTGCTGTTCTCTTATTATTGTTCCCTTGCCACTGAGAGTACACCTTTGCTGGTTCTGTGGAGAACAGCTGGTTTATTCTCCTGCCTTCTATTTCTCTGGTGTACCTCCTCAAGCGGCTGGCCAAGGCTGTGAGTCTTTGCTTGGCAGTTTCCAAGGCCTCAGGTATGGACAGTTTGCTGTATTTCTTATGCACCTTCTTTGTCGCACCTTTCTGCAACTCCGTTAGTTGGCTAACCTCCCTCCGTGCTACTTTGATCTTGCCCCCTAGCCTCCTTCTCCATGGAGGGTACTGCCCCTTGTGGGGCAACACTTGTGCCTGCAATTTTTTTTTACGTGCGCTCAGAATAGTGGCACAAAAATAACGCCATATAATATGGATAGTTACATTTTGTAAGTTTGTGGTTATTCTCAGTAGAATGTTACAATTCAGAGTGACAGTTCTCTCTTTAAGCACGCAACTGTCAAAAAACAAGTTCGTTTTAGTCACGAACCGGTCCTGAAGTCATCACTGAAATATCTAGACAATATCTAAACAGCCAACATCTGTCAACATGTATGCTACTGATTCAACCCTAAGCCATTTTGTACTTGTTTTCCGGGTATTATGAGAATTAAAATGCTAAAACTAAAATCGCAACAGTTTTGACACACCCTTGTGATCCAGCCAAGTTCTCAGTGAAACAGGTCAGTTTACTCTGAGTGTTTAGTTTGTGTTGGCAAATACTCACTTCTAAAGTGAATATTTGCTTGAAAGCATAACATAAATCTGTCCCCTCACCCCAAACCCATCAAAGCAGATAGCTGCCCCTGCCTGAGCCTTGTTCTGCCAGAAGATTCTTATTTTTAAAATGGAGTTCTTCCTTCCCAGTGTTACCAAGTAGTTTGCTCATAGGGGTCAATTTGATTGCTGGGATTTTCTCTCCATTACAGTAGTCTTTACCTTAAAATGTAAAGTGCCTTGAGGTACTGTATTTAAGAAAGCTCATGAATGCCTCCAGGGGAGCACATAAAAGAAGACTGGTCTGTGGTGTGAGAAGGGGAATGGTGTCAATAAAATGTTTGGAGCAGTAGCTCGCAAGGCACAAGTGGATTCTGTGTTATTTTTAACAAGCGCTACGAAGACAACACATGGTACCAGGAGTAAAAGTGGGAGAGTGGAAGCGATAGCAGTTCAAAGTTCTTTTTGAGATGGAAAGTTTGAAGCCACCTGAAGGACTGAAACTGGTGGGGAATGTGGACAGCAACTGGTGGTGTTTTAGGCAGCAGTTTGAGCTGTACATGGCTGCCATGGGATTGGACTCTAAACCCGATGCCAGGAAAATTGCGTTGCTGCTCACGGTATCTGGTCCTCAAGCCATTGAAGTCTTCAACATGTTTGAGTTTGAGGACGTAGGTGACAGGAATAAGTACGACAAAGTGGTTGAAAAGTTTGATGCACACTGTTCACCACAGAAGAACAAAGTATATGAAAGGTATGTTTTCCGATCTCGGATGGAGCAACCAGAAGAGACTTTTGACTGACTGATTTGAAGCTAAAGGCACAGTCATGTGATTTTGGAGAGCTGAAAGATTCTATGGTTCGTGATCAAATTGTGTATGGGATCCATGATAAACGGACTAGAGAACGGCTGCTCAGAGATTCCAAGCTAACTCTGGATGAAGCAGAAAGACTGTGTCATGCAAGTGAGTTAGCCCTGCAGCATGCAAAGACATTTAATGAGACAAGCGTCGCTGCAGTACATGATGGTGCAAAAATAGCTGTGGTTAAAAAGAAAATGAGGAAGAATATGTTGCGAAAGCCCAGCAAAGAGGATACAGTGTACTCCTGTAAGCGATGTGGTAGCAGACATGAACCTAGACAGTGTCCAGCTTATGGCAAAAGATGTTTGAAATGCGATGGAAAAAATTATTTTGCCAAACAATGTCTGTTGAAAGCCAAACCCAAATCAGTGCATGTAGTTGAAGAGACTGACTTAAGCGAGACTTTCTTTGTGGGCATGGTGTCACTTGGGGATGTAAAAAGTGAGCATAACGAAGCAGAAGACAGTGAGCGATGCTCAGATTATGAAGACACGTGGATTGTTTCACTCCCAATACAAGGGACTTTGGTGGCACTAAGGATTGATACAGGTGCACAGGCAAACCTAATCAGCATGACAGAGATCCATGCTATGAAACCAAAGCCCAAAATAATAAAGAGAAGATTACCTCTAAAAGACTACAATGGAAAGAATATTGAAAGTAGTGGTCAATGCAGATTTAAAGTGATAATAAAACATAAAGATTATGATGTATTGTTTAATGTTGTTCCAGAAGGTCGTGAATCACTGCTGGGTGGCGTGACATCCAAAAGATTAAACCTAGTAGAAAGAGTGTACCACATCAGCTGTGCAGAAGCAGCAAGTGGACAGCGAGGAGCAGTTGACTCCATTGTACAGTATTATGAGGATGTCTTCAAAGGTTTGGGATGTCTACCATGCACTTACAGTATCCAGCTGAAAGAGGATGCAAAGCCAGTGATCCATTCACCACGTAGAGTCCCAGCTCCACTGAAGGACCGTTTAAAGAACGAACTGGACAGGATGTCACAGTTGCAGGTCATTACAAAAGTGGAAGAACCAACTGAGTGGGTAAACTCAATGGTGTGTGTGGATAAAAGGAATAAGAACAATGATTTGAGAATATGCATGGACCCTGGCGATTTAAATCAAGCCATAAAACGTGACCACTACCAGATACCAAAGCGTGAAGAGATTGCAAGTGAAATGGCAGGCGCCAAATACTTCTCAAAGCTAAATGCAGCACAGGGTTTTTGGCAAATAAAGCTAGATGAGAAAAGTTCAAAATACTGTACTTTCAATACACCTTTTGGCAGTACAGATTTCTCAGAATGCCATTTGGCATAATCTCAGCATCTGAGATTTTTCATCGTGCCATGGACAACATGTTAGAGGGATTACAAGGTGTTCGCTGTTATGTTGATGATGTGGTTATTTGGGGCGCCACTCTACAAGAACATAATGAAAGACTGTTGAAGGTGCTGCAACGGGTAAGGGAGAATGGATTAAAGCTAAATCATGACAAGTGTCATTTTGGTGTGAAGGGAATAACATTTTTGGGAGACAAATTCTCTGCTGAAGGTATTGAGCCAGATGAAAGAAAAATAAAAGCCATCGCAACAATGCCACGCCCAACAGATAAGAGAGGTGTGCTCAGAGTGATGGGAATGATAAACTTTGTAGGAAAATTCATACCTAACTTGTCAGTGAGAACATCAGCACTAAGGGAGTTACTTCGTGATTCCATAGAATTTAAATGGTCAGCGAGGCATGAACAAGAATGGAATGATTTAAAAACTTAAAAACCACACTGACAACGCGCCCAGTGCTTGCATATTATGATCCAACTAAGAATCTGAAAATCTCAACAGATGCCTCAAAGGATGGGCTTGGACCTGTTTTACTTCAAGCTGAAGAGGGGAGCTGGAAACCAGTTGCTTATGCTTCTAGATCCATGACTAAGTCTGAAATCCGATATGCTCAGGTTGAGAAAGAATGTCTTGGGCTGGCATATGGACTTGATATATTTCACTGTTATGTTTGTGGTCTCCCTACCTTTACAGTTGAGACAGATCATAGTCCTCTTGTGTCAATCATTAAGAAAAATCTGAATGAGATGTTGCCGAGGATTCAACGTCTCATGATGAAACTGCAGAGGTACAGCTTTGACTTGATATATACACCAGGCAAGTATTTAGCTTTAGCAGATGCACTGTCGCGAGCATCACAGGTGTGTCACGCAAGCTCCACTGAGAAAGAAGTAGATGATCATGTTAATATGATTGTGGAGTCTCTGCCAGTGTCTGACACAAAGATAAAACAAGTATGTGAGGAGACAGCTGCAGACAGGGAGCTGCAAATGGTGATGGAAAATATCCAAGGAGACTGGCCCAGAGGGTCTTGTTCAAAGTATTATCATGTTAGATCAGAGCTCAATGCGGTAAATGGACTGCTGTTGAGAGGCAATAGGATTGTGATACCACATAGTCTGAGACAGCTGATACTTCAAAGAATACATGAGGGACACCTGGGAATAGAAAAGTGTAAAAGGAGGGTTAGAGAGACTGTGTACTGGCCTGGTATTAATAAAGACATTGAGACCATGATCGGAAAGTGTGAAACATGTAACAAGTTTCAGAGCAGACAGGCAAGAGAACCCATGATGACTCCTGAACTTCCTACAGCGCCTTGGAGGAAAGTAGGAACAGATTTATTTCATTTTAATGGGAAAGACTATCTGTTGGTGATAGATTATTACTCTAACTTTCCCGAGATTGCTCTGCTTACAAGTACAACTGCTAATAATGTGATCACACATGTGAAGTCTATCTTTTCCAGGCATGGAATACCAGAAACTGTCATTAGTGACAATGGTCCTTGCTATAATTGCAAAGAATGGCAGAACTTCGCAAGAGAATACGGCTTTAAACATGTCACATCAAGTCCTCAACATCCACAGGCAAATGGCAAGGCTGAAAAAGGAGTGCATATCATCAAGCAGCTTCTGAAGAAGGCTAGAGACAGTCAATCAGATCCTTATTTAGCTCTGCTGAGCTACAGGACTGCTCCTCTTGACTGTGGTTTATCCCCTGCAGAATTGCTGATGAATCGTAAGCTACACACAACTTTGCCCTGCTATGCAGAAAGCAAGCAGAGTGAAGAAATTATAAAAAAGCAAGAGCATCTGAAATGGAAACAAAAACAGCAATACGACAAGGGAACAAGAGCACTTGGACTGCTTGCAAAGGACGATGTAGTGAGAATCCAAGATCAGAATGCATGGAGCAGGAAAGCCATTGTTCTTCAGGAAGCAGGTCCGAGATCATATGACGTAAGAACTGAAGAAGATCATGTGCTCAGAAGGAACCGTCGCAACTTACTGAAGACTAAAGAGACATTTCAGGAGGAACAATGTGGTGAGAAAGATGAAAATGTTGATGTGTCACATGCAGAGACAGTGTCTGATTTGAAACCACTGGATGGACATGATCCAGTGGTGATCCTAACTGGTCGACCAGTTAGGCTTAATCTGTAAAGCTAAAACTGGATTTGTTTTTTATCTTATATTCTGATGGTGTTGGGGAAAAAACAATTGAAAAATATTAATGGAAAACAATTATGTGTATATGTTAGTTTATAAGACCTATGTTGTATATAATTCAGAGGAAAGGGGATGTGTTGATATGTAGGTGTTCATGTAATGATAAGGTTTACCAGCAGGGGTCGCTGTATTTAAGAAAGCTCATGAATGCCTCCAGGGGGGCACATAAAAGAAGACTGGTCTGTGGTGTGAGAAGAAGAAGAAGAAGAGGCACTTGACCTGCTTGAAAACCTGTCATCCTAGATGAGACATTGCTGAGATATAGAGCACACCTATACTAACAACTAATAAGCTAAACCCTGTATATAACAGCTAAAGCTACAAAATTGAGAAGCTGAATTAAATATGTGGTCACTGCTAAGCTGATGAGCAAGTAACACGTTTTTTAGAGCAGGAGCTGCATGCTATTAAAGCTCAAAAACATGCAGCTGTCTGTGAGCTCAGTTTTTTCCCCTCATACTTCTGATTTGCCTTTGGCAGCAGCTTTTATTGCATCCTGTAAAGCGTTCATACCATCAGCAATTTGTTTTTTGTTTTGTTTTGTTTTGAAAAATAAGTAAATTTGTGATCACACTCGTGGATCACAGTGACATATTAGGCATATGATTTACTAATGCAGATGAAGTTTATTCTAAAGTTCAAGGAGAAAAAAGAAGAACAGCATCTTCAGTTGTGTCTTGACTGTTGTTCTCTGTGTAGTGTGCTGAGTTTTTGTTTTTTGTTTTGTTTTGTTTTTTTGACGTGTTGCTTGAGTGAGGAGCACTGTGACTTCTGAAGTGGCTCTCACCATGCGACCTTGATGATGATAAGTTCAGAGCCAGCTGAGAGCTGGGTTGTTTGCTTTGTTTTAGGTGACAAATCAGAAAAGTTAAAACTTAGTTTCTGGTCTTGAAAAAAAAAGAAGGGGTTTTTGTGTTTCTCAGCAAAGAACAACTACAACTTCATTTTCTGTTTTTGTGCCTACCATCCACAGAGTGCAGGATTAGTGGAGAGAACAAATGGCACTATAAAACAAAGGCTCAGGAAAACAATGGAAGAAACTGGCAGACCATGGCCAGAATGTGTAGGCCTAGTTAAGATGTGGATGAGAATAACACAAGGAAGTAACAAACTGTCACCATTTGAAATTATACATGGGCAACCTTTTCCACTACCAGTTACTAGCGAGCCACTAGATAAATCAATCCGTGAAACCACTCTGGCGGATTGGATGACTCAATTGTTGATAAACAGAGAAGTTGTTTTGAACAATAAACTGCCGCAAGACTCTTTTTCACCTATTTCTTGCAGGTTGAAGCCAGGTGATTGGATCCTTGTCCAAGTACTCCAAAGGAAAAATTGGAGCTCGCCACGGTGGGAGGGTCCATACCTGTGCTTCTGACCACTCCAACTGCCTGTAAAATAGCAGAGAGACCCTCCTGGATACATCAGAGCCACCGCAAAAAGGTTGAGGTCCCAGAGGATTCCACTTCCTCCACAGAAGTCAACTTACTAGTTGACTTCTGTGGAGGAAGAAATCAACTCACTTGGTTGCTTCAGTGTTGAGGGGGAAGTGCTGATTGAGCATTGCTTGCACTTCAACCTCCAGCCATTGGCCAACAGGTGTGACGGACCTGTACGTAGCCATGGGAAGGTGGACCCACCTGGTTACCTTGACTACGACGCTCACCCTTACAGGACCCCAGCTGATGCTGGAAACTGTTGAACCACGAGGCAGACAGAAAAGATGGACACACGACAAGTCCCACCTAAGAGACATGACGCAAGACCACATCCACCCGTGGATGAACAATGCCTGGTACTGTTATATCCACGACAGGACAAAGGCAGAATCCACAAATACAGACTGTTATGACTGTTCTCATATGCCCAGCACGTCAACACACCCCACACTATATGTGTTCATGGACCAACTCCCACAGAAGAACCACTCCATGTGTTATCAGCAAGAGAAAGGTAACAGACCCCTTGGAAACACCACAAACTGTGTCCAAACTGCAGGCCACGGAGAGGGCGCCCCTGTGAATATGAGTGGACCTTCTAATGGCACGTACTGGGTGCAAGGAATGGCCTGGCTATGTGGACAACGGGCATATTTCATATTGCCCCCAGGCTGGACAGGAACATATGCTCCTATATTCCTGTCAGACCACGCTTTCAGGATGATCGCAGTGAACACCACTTCTACACCACTCCTAACGTCCACCCAGTCTTTCCTTTAACCTGGAAGTCATAGTAAAGTCTTCCACAGGAGAAGCCTCGTGTCCCTAAAACAGAAATTGCAGGTTCAAATCTTTTTGAGCTGTCTGGCAGTTCCTTCCATTCATCACCACATTGAACTTGCTTCCCATCATTGGACAGGATGAGAGCAGGATGTGCTGTATCGGGATCCAAAGTAACATCCACCGCATTCTGCCGAATGTTGTTGAACTAAGCGTCCCGTATCATCTTCACCTCACTGTGTGTGTGAATGTGCCTGAAGTCGCAGTGTGTGTGTGCGCTGTGTAAACGTAATTGTCTATAATTGTGAGAGCAGTGATTCTGCAGGTCAATAGCGATTGTAAAGGAAAAAAAGAACAAAAAAGATACAAAATTTACATTGTAGATGAAAAATAATCATCGGAAAAAGGTTTTATGTTTATCAGCCAAGAACAACTACAATCTCTTTTTCTGCTTTTAAGAAAGGAGAGTTCACAAAAAAACAGAGAGAGATGTGTGTTGGTTAAGCAGTGATGATAATAATGAAAATGTCTTAGTTTGTCACTTTCAGATGAAAAGCAGACCTGAATCAATTTTCCATCAAGTTTTTAGCTGAATTATTTACAGCGCCATGTGTCCCTCAACCTAACAAGCAAGCTCTCACTCCTCCCTGAAGACAAGGAATGCAGTTCCAAAGAGCAATAACAGCAGACAGCAGCAAAGTCCTGAGCAAAGAGTCCCAGCAAGGAGCAGCAGTGTGGACAAACAGCATCGGAGAAGAAAAGCAAACCCATCATCCTAACTGATTGGATGAATGGCACTGTGTTTCCAACAAGCTGCAACTTCACTGTGCCTGTGACGAGAACTTTTGAGAAGACTGTTGGAGTTTGACATTTGCCACCTTTGGAGTAAAATGGCAAGAAGAGACAGTGAAGAACACAGGAAAAAAGCTGAAGAAAAAAAAAAAACCCCACACAACAAATATGTTAAACTATGTTTCTGTCCATCAGATGTCTGAACTAACACTGGACCTTTCAGGGTCTTTCAGCAAAAAGTGACTCATCAGCAGTGTTGGTCAAGTTACTTGAAAAAAGTAATCAGTAACTAATGACTGATTACTTCCCCAAAAAAGTAATCTTATTTTCAAGAGTAATTAATTACTTAGTTACTTAGTTACTTTTTAAAAACACTATTCACAACCTGAATAGGTAATAAAGCGATAGATCTTTCAGCCCAATTCTACTTTTTCTACATAATCCATCATAAAAACTGTAATCAAATGGAAAAGTCCCTTTTTAAAACTTGTTTTATTAGTTTTAATCTTTTACCTTTATGCATCAAGCAAAAATTTAATTATATGCACCATTCTCTGACTGGAAGAAATTTGTTTAATATTTAAACCTATTTTCTGCACCTTCCAGCACATAAAAATTTTTTTTGTGTGTGTTTACACTCAAATAGGTGCAAGTAAAACACAGCAGAAAATAAATAAAGTCAAAGACTAGCGGTCCTTTTGCTCTATTTTCACCTGTAAAGCAGGAGTTGGGTAGGCGGAGGTTTACCCTGGTGCAGGTGTGCCGCAGCGGTCAGTGGAAGAATCCGCGAGTTTCTCTGTGTATTTCCCATTACGTCGTAGCACACTCGGTGCTTGCTTGGAAGTTTAGGGGGTTTTTTTCGCTGTAAAAAGAAGTTTTCTTCCCACCACAACGGATGCTAATGTTTTTGTCACTTTTTATGGAATCAAACTTAAAGTAAGGTCAGTACTTCCACGCTTTAAACGCTGCACGCTCATACTCTCTCCCACACTGATATATTATCCATTGTTGATCTGCACACAGCTGTTGTCACGAACGTCGCACTTGCTTACGTTATTGTCATGAGACATTCTCTCAAAAAAATCACGGTTTTAGTAACGCAGTAACGCAGCGTTCCTACGGGAAAGTAACGGTAATCTAATTACCGTTTTTGCAATAGTAATCCCTTACTTTACTCGTTACTTGAAAAAAGTAATCGGATTACAGTAACGCGTTACAAGTATTGCGTTACTGCCCATCTCTGCTCATCAGTAACCTGATTTGACATTTGATCCGCTTGAAAGCTCCATGCAATATAGTTGTTAAAACCAGTACTAGATGCTGTTGATTTAGTGATGTGATAGACAAAATTCATCACAAGACTAGGCAAGTAAATCCTGCTTTTGTACATTTAATAAAATTGAGGGAAATCTAGAGATATCTAATGAATAAAACTAAATCAGAGTGCTTACTTGACAGGAATACAGTGATGCAAGGGTCATTTAACAGCATCAGTTTGGCAAATTTGTTCAGTGTGTTCACCCCCCCCTCAAAAAAAGAAAAAAAAGTGTTCTCTCAGACAACATAGAAATTTCTTTTTGAGTAATACATCTTGTGAGTAGACTAAACCAACGATTAGAATAAAATGTGCTCAGGTTGATGCTTGCTATGGCTGCATGCAGGGAAGGATCTCTGGATGCACATTGGTATTAAAGCTTTGATGAAATACTCCAGCCTCATCTGACCCTTCTTCTCCAGCTGGGATATCAAACGGATCGCTGAGGTCAAGAATAAGTGTACCTCAATCTTTATTCATTTTTTTTATTTTTGCAAGTGCTTTGTGTCAGTGAAAACTCCTTCACAAGTAGTATGCATTGAATCTTCATTCACAATTGTCCCTTCTTTCTGAAGGAGAATGGGCCTAACATTGAAATGAATGGGACACTTGCTGAGACAGCTGAATTTTAAAGAAACCTGATTATTTAGCTGTGTAAACCTTTACAAACCTTACAGATTTATCAAGTCTGTGAAGGCTTCATGCACATTTACTTTGCTGTGGAATCCCCAAATTCAGAAACAAATCTTCAGAGTTACTGTTGTGTGTATGTGTCATTATCCATGTCTGCTTGTGTGTTTAAGCATTGTGTTTGAGAGTGTGTTTGTGTGCGCTCTATGGTAAATATCATCGGATTTGTACTGCGACTCTGCAGCCTTCAGTTCCGTTTTCCCTCAGTGTCACAGTCTGTGTGCGTTTCATGTCAGCTTATAATACTGTTAGGCTCAGAAATCTGATCTGAAATGAATGAGTGAGTGGAAAAAAAGGTTAACAGCAGTATGGAACTAAGCTGACACATACCAAAGTAAACACTGATCTTCCAAACTTCTCACTTTACAGTGAGGATTGACGTAAACAATGTGAAGGCAACAGAAATACCAGACTGAAGCCCGCACTGCACTGCACATTTAACTGTATACAGGTGTGCTGTATACAGTTAAATGCAACACCAATACAACACGAACCAAAAGCAAATCAAAGGCCAAAGGAAAGTCTGAAGGGTAACACATGCGCTGCACAGTGTTTGACACAGAAGATGAAGAGTGGATCATATTACATTTGTTTAAATTAGCTTAAGCTCCTAAGACCCGAACTCTTACATGGCATCCATTTTTGATTTCTCTTTGATATTTGGGCATATTGGGACCCAATGAATGTAAAAACAAAGAATGACCAGATTTTTTGTTTTACCTGATTTTTGTTTCTAAGAAAAATGAGAGCCATTTATGAGGATATTCGCTTAAAATTTTGATAGAACAGTAGCAGTATAATGTCTTCGTAAGTGGATATCAGGCCCTTGGAGAGCAAAATTGAATATTTTGGTCTAAATAACCCAAAATGTGATGTCCACATATGTGGACACCAGGTCCTAGGAGGTTAATCAAGGAGAAATTGTAAGGTTGCCTGCACGGCCGCCTGCATGGCCACACGCCCCGATTAAAAGTCAAAACACAGTGGTGCCCAAATCCAGGCCTTGAGGGCCAGTGTCCTGCAGGTTTTAGATATCACCATGGGTCAACACACCTTAATCAAACCATTAGTTCATTGCCAGGCCTCTGGAGAAATTCAAGACATGTTGAGGTGGTAAGCCATTTAAAATCAGATGTGTTGGATTAAGGACACAAGTAAAACTTGCAGGACACTGGCCCCTGAGGCCGGGAGTTGGACACCCCTGCACTAAAGCCAACAGAAATTGAGTGGGAACAAAAAAAACCAAAAAAAACCCCCACCACAAGACAGAAAGGAGGAAAGGATAGCCAGAAGCGCAATGGACACAGATCACACATAATCGCGTTAGAAAACACACTCCTGTCTGAGTCTTTAATGAGTGTCTTCAGTCCTGTGTTGTAATGAAAGGTTTGAGAGAGAAGAAAATCTTCCTTTCAGCTGCTGTCACACTGCAGCAGGCATGTGTTTGTCAGACAGATATTAACATATCAATAGTTTCTTGTTAGCTTCCACCCACTTCTTTTCTGTTTGGTCATACTTGTGGCTGATTATTAGCAGACACACAGAATGTGAATTAGAGCAGGTAAAAACTTTCCGTCAAGCAGAACAAAATAATTGAACAGAAATCGGAAATGTGAGGTGGTGGTACAAAATTTAGAAAAGAGCAGCTACAACTACTTATTGCAGCTTTAACCCTAAGACACTGGACAGCAAACTGGGAAACACTTGACATGTTCATCAAGCACTCATTTCCACATCCAGCAAACACAGAGCATCCTTATCCATTTAGCATAAACTGATGATGATTAAGTCAAATAGTCACCATCACTGCATGAGGTAGTGATCTGCTCCTTTGCTAGAAAATGATTGATAGATGCTTTTATGCCATGTCTACCATCAGAGGTGGGTCGAGTATCCAAAAACTGTACTCAAGTAAGAGTAGCATTACTTTAAAATATTATTACTCAAGTTAAAGTGAAAAGTAGTTGTCAAAAAAGTTACTCAAGTAAGAGTAAAAAAGTACTTGGCGAAAAGACTACTCAAGTAGCGAGTAACTGTTTGAAATGTCCGATTTATTTTTTAAATAAATGCTATCAGACAAACAAAACTAAATAAATATACAAATTTTAGTATTTTCAAAAGGAATATATGTAAAAACATCAACAAAATAAGGCACAACAATTCTAATTTCCAGATTTCAGTTTTTCACAACATAAAGCTTTTTTCACCAATATCTACAGTAAATAATATAAATATATAAACAGCAGCAGCCTCAGAGAAAACATTAGAACGAGGCATCTTCAACATATGTTCATACAAGGCAGCTCAGTTTACCATAAATTGTATGGGTGTGCATTTATTTCTGCATATTTAGCAAAAATGTGCCATTTCTCGACTCAGTAAGGTGATGGTTAAGCTTCAGCAGCAGTTTGCTGTCAAGGTTCTTTCTGTGAAGCTGTAACTGTTCAGCAGTGAACAGGAGTCCTGCATGTCTGAGAAGTCCTTCACAAGCCCCAGATGCAGGAAGAGCTGTACTGACTTTGATCGACAGCTTCTTGATGTGAGGAACGCCATGCAATAGATCCACACCTCCAGTGAATGGACAAGAAAGGTACCTCTCCAGCTCCCCTGCTTCTGGCTTTCCTGACCCCATGGATCCATCATCTTCGTCGGTTAGGCTGCTGTTTGTGCTGGCCTCATCCAGCTCTGTGTCTAGGTGATGTCTGATGAAGTTGAGACCTGTGGAAAGATGTATGTTTTTCAAAAGAATTAGGTCTGGTCATTATAGTGCTGTATACACTGCCAAGCTGCGGATGTTTGTTTGGAGCTAGCCTCCAAAAGCTGGCCATACACTGTGCGATTTGTGGCCCACTTGGGATCGGCCCAAGTTTTGCCTTAATCATGTGTGCATCGTGTAGTATACATGGGGTAACGAAAAGCAGTTAACACCTCACGACCAGCTCCCAATCATCAATTGTATGGTCGCATGATAATCAAACCTGTTGGAAATCCTGTCGCCCCTCAACGCAGCCTCTCACACTGTGCACGCACAAACACAGAAATGAAAGTGAAAAGGTGGAGCAGCACAGCAGTGCAGCATGTGATCTGGACACAAGAGATGGAGGCACAACTTGTAGGATGAGGCAAGCTCATCCGAATAAGCGTAGAGCTGCCACCCAGGCAAAAGAAAAATAGAGCTATATCATGTTATAACGTGAAAAGTTTATTGTTCTAACAATATACTTTTCATGTTCGTGCAATATAATATTTATATTGTATGAACGTGATAATTATGTACATTGTAATAACGTGATAGTATATTGTACAAACATGAAAAGTATATTGTTAGAACAATAATAATATACTTTTCATGTTATAACGTGATATAGCTCTATTTTTCTTTTGCCTGGGTGGCAGCTCTACGCTTCCGTATCCAAGGCTTTTCAATGTGGCCTCACAAAATTATCACAACTACAACAACCATGAAAAGAGTTGGATGGACATTGCTGCTCAATTGCAGCTGCCTGGTCAATGTTTTTCATTAGTAATTTAGCAAAGTTGATGGTGTGTGTGTCTGTGTGAGTAAAAGACAGAGAGAGGGAGAGCGAGGGACAGATTTTGTATGATAAGCTTCATGTTATGAACGCAGTTTGAGCACTCAGGTTGCATCAGAGCATCAGGCTGTATAGTGTGAGACCCTGCATCGTGACCTATGAACTTCTAACCCCTGCGATTCAATTGTTTGAGCAGGAGCTGAATAACGTGACTGAAAAAAATCGCAGTGTTTGCCCAGCTTAATGCAGACTGTTTAAACTAAACAAGCTGCTTTTTCACATAATAAACCCTGTCAGCCGCAGTATTGCTTTCTGTTTTAACAGTTAAAGCAGTAGAGACAAGCTGTTTACATGTGCGTGGAACTCTAGCTTGTTTAACCATGCTAGCTCTTAGCTTATAGCTCACGCTAGCTAACCAGCGAGCAGTTAAAAGGACAGCTGAAGCTGCACAAAAACACCCACAAACTTGTCTCACTACAAGGTAACGCCGAAAATATGACTCGCAGCTCGAGCTCGACACAGCTGCTGTAACATAAGACTGACATCCAGCTAACCACAGCTAAAAGATATTTAGAGAAAACTTACCGTTTCCTCAGGTTACACGAACTGAGTTTTTTCACCGACACTGAAGACATAGGGTATGTCCACACGTACCGGGTATTTTTGAAAACGCAGATTTTTCTATGCGTTTGCACCTTTCGTCCACACTTAAACGGCGTTTTTGGTCACTGAAAACGGATATTTTTTAAAAACTCCGGCCAGGGTGGATATTTTTGAAAACTCCGTTTTTGCACTTAAGTGTGGACGAAAAAAATGCAGAAAACGCAGCGTCAAAGGTGTGCGCCACGTTATTGTTTTGGTGAAATGAATTTCTACAATACTGTTACTGTTAATTGTACTCTCTGCAGTGTTTAAATGCTTACATATACACACACAGTTACTGTCCCTCCACACATACCACTGCTTCTATTCCCCAGCTTTGTTTACTTTTTCCCACCTAGGCTTCTAGACTTCTGATTGGCCAACATTTCTGCACGGTTAGGAATATATCGCCACCTGTTGCTTTGGCATGTTCCTAGCAGCGTTTTCCTTCATTTATGCCTTTACGTGTGGACAGGATTATTTTTTAAAATGAAAACGGAAAATCTCCGTTTTCAAAAATACCCGTGTACGTGTGGACGTAGCCATAGCTGTTCTTTTGTGCTGCTTTTAAGCAAAACATTCTTTGTATGTGAGGAAAATGCTGTTCATCCTCTTCAGCTCTAGCATAGACTCTGCCATGTTTTCATGTTTCTTCTTTCTGCTTCCGTGTGTCCGCTACTTTGAAACGCTTGGGCCGCTCTGCCCGCCACAGTTTCAAACTGGTCATGTGACTGCATCGCCACATCTCATTGGTAAAAAAGTTACCGGAAACTCCATTGCCGGCATGTTATCTAATGTGTTAAACTAATTATTTTTTAAAAAGTAACGAGTCGAATTTTGGAAATGTAGCGGAGTAAAAGTACAGTTTCTTCTTCACAAATGTACTCAAGTAAAAGTAAAAAGTATCGTGCAAAAAAGGTACTTTAAAAGTACATTTTTTTCAAAAACTTACTCGAGTAAATGTAACGGAGTAAATGTAACGGAGTAAATGTAACTCGTTACACCCACCTCTGTCTACCGCTCTGGAAAACAGGGTTTTTACACCATGCATATGGTGCTCAAATTCAAAACGACAAACTGTAAGACGCGCACATAAGAATCAAGAGGAATCAGGAGCATTTACACAACCCCCCCACCCCCCACCCCACCCCATGCAAGATGGGTAAAAGAAGATCAAAATGCCCTCAAAGATGCCACAATAAGTCACTAGCCATACAAGACACCAAAGAGCAAAGTGACCATAGGATGAAACAAATCAGAAGGAAAAAAAAATCCCGTAAAGGAATGCAAAACAAAATTCCACAAAGAAACAGAACCCATTTTGCAAACACAGAGGGATGTTAACAACTAAACAATGAGGTAAAACTCTCAAAAGCTGATCCAACCCACTTGCAGAGATAGAAAATTAAAAGGAATACGGCAATATTCATCCATCCATCCATTCTCTTCCACTTAACCTAACCCTGGATGCAGTCTTCTGTGGAAAAGCAAACTATGTCCAGGTAAACACAATCAACCTTTATGTTTAATCAAACTCAGGTAGCCTGGAGCAGGTCAGGAATCTCTGCTGAAGAGAATAGTTAGTCCAGGTGAGCATCTTGTGTTGATTTAAGGAAATGAGCAAAAAGGTTTGAGTTCTCACTCGCTTTGTCTCTTGCAGCTGTTGGAATGAGGGGTGGGATGTAGGCAGCCAGGTGCATTTCAGTAAGTGGTAAACTCAAGGTAGGTTTTTTCCCCTTCAGTCATTGCTCATAAGATGTTACTTGGAAAATAGACACACAATTACAGATCTAACATACAGCAGGCAAAGACCCTGATCACTACCATAAAGGAAACAACAAGCTAGCAAGGAGCAAGAACATGAGTGTTAAATGTGCTCAATGAGCTGAAATGGAGACAGGTGCAATGACTGATGCCCGGAATCTCTGACTCCGTCCAATGGGTGTGCCAGCACGAAAACCTGGGCCACTAGCACTGACATAGGGATCAGATCCTAACATAAGATGTGAATAAGACATGAGAGAGGAGTCTCAGTAAAGCGATAAAGCTGTGGACAAGTGTGCCGCTAGGGTTTGGACAATGGACAATGGAGCCTGGTTTTCCTAGAAAAGTTGCAACAAGAAAAACTAAAGCACACACGCACACGTACACACACACACACACACACACACACACACACACACACACACACACACACACACACACCTTTTTCCAAACCTCCCCCTGCAATAAATCACTGCCACTGCAGCTGCTGACAGTGTCACTGTACTGACACTGTCAGCTGAACTGAACATGATGTAACTGTCTCATCTTGCTGCAGGCGTTCGTTACTCATTAATAATCACAAACACTGCCGTGGAAAACATTTAGTTAAGCCGATCACACTTCAAGTGTTTATCCAGCAGAGGTAAAAGCTGACAACTTTAATTGCACCTTGTGTTCAACTGCAAGCAATGACTGCAACTGCCGTCTGTTATAATTTAATTTAGTTTCAGACATGATTGAACAAAAGTGAAAACAAATTTCTAAAAATGAAGATGATTTTTTCACATATGGAAAACTACTCAGCCCACCATTACTTTCTTGCAGAGTGCATTTGATATGAAAATATGAAAGAGGGGACATTACCTAACATGGATATCCTCCTCCAGCTTCTCCAGCAAGTCCTCAAAAAGATTTTTAAATATATTACTCTAAAATAATAACTAGTTATATTTATTAAATGAGAACTATGGTGATATCACTTTTCCTAGGCTTACCACATTCTGCACTGAAAGCTAGTTGTATAGATTCCCAGACAACCACTCAAACTGAAGGAGTCAGGTGAGACTAAAACATGTCCTACATCTGTTCTATCGGTCTCTTCATGGTTGGATAAGCCAAAAACGCAGGAGGCAGGAGACATGATGAGCGCCTCACCTTATCTCTAAAGGTTTTGCTGCTTCTCTGTAACTGCTGCCTCTTAGTTACATTCTTAGAAAAGACAAAATTGTTTTTCATTGTTATGCAGATGACACTCAGGTCTATGTGTTAAAGTCTACACGTGAGTGTCTCGAAGAACCTAAAGTTTGGATGGCTCCAAAGTCCCTACATTTTAAATGAAAAGGAGACAGAGGAAATTGTCTTTGGTGTTGGTGTCAATAGTGGGTCTTCTCCTGCAAACGACATAGTAGAAAATCCTACTGTCACAAACTAGGGTTGGCCAGCGATTCTAGACTGGGTGGCTAGGTAAGTGCAGTGGTGAAATCCAGCTTCTTTCATCTGAGATTGAAATTGAATTTGTGAGGATAAAAAGTACCTCTGTTAATAGATGCGTTTAAAACAGTGATCCACACTGTCATCACAGCTCTGATGGACTACTGTACCTGTTGTTGGTGTTAGCCAGTTCTCCCTGTCTTGATTCCAGCTGGTTCAAAGCAGTGCCTCACAGCTTTGGAACACAGAAGATAAACCACATTACTCCCATCTGGGAAGGTTCTCAGTCATCTAGGTCATTGTAGTCTACGGAGCTTGGAAAAAAAGCATCTGGACTTCTTTAAGTTTCCTTGAATTCAAATGAATGTGATTTCAGGGAAGCTTAAAGAAGTCCAGACACTTTTCTTTCCAAACTTCGGGCCTGAATTCTAGAATTTGTTGCTGTTGCTCTATAGACTGGCCTCATCGACAGCCATTTTTAAATCCAGTCATAAGACCCACCCCTTCTGTTTGGCTTTCGAGACAGTTTTACATGTTGATTTTGTTTTAATTCTATTATTTCCACTCGTGTTTTTATTTGTGTCTCATATTTATTTTTGTCTTATACTTACATTACTGTATGCTTATTTTATACTAATGTATTTTTATTTTTATTTCTATTGTTCTGCACTATATTTTTTCTGCAGTTATTGCTGTTCTGTTAAATAAATTTGGCTCGACTTAGGGTGAGTTCATGTCTCTTTGAGCAAAATCCATTTCTTCCACTTGCATATTTTCTTCCATATGCATGATCTTATTCTTTTGGTTGATAGCCTCAGTCTTTGGTCAGTGATGGTAATAACGTAGACACATTTGTCATCAAGGCCCTGAGATTTGCATTCCTCTTCTTGGGTCAACCACTTCTCCCCAACCTGAAGTGGAAACTCCACCTACTTTATTCTGAGAGTCATAGCCTTGAACTGACGTGCTTACTGGGCTTAAGCCTGGGTTGTTTTTTCAGAAGCCCGGGGTCTTTTGCAGTGTCATTTGTTTCATAGTTAGATGCCTGGCTGACAACTGTATAAAACAAAAACTACATACAATATTCGAAGCACTTAGTGCACACTGTGGGAATTTACGACCGTAAATCCCCCCTAATTTTGGTATGATCCGAGCTCAGACACTAAGCGACTGAGCGAGGGGGCGGGGGGAGCTGCTGCCTGCAAGTTTGCTGTTGGAGAAGCGCAGCCAGGCAGACAGAGGAGAACTGAAGTTTGACCAGGTACCAAAGCAAATCATTTGTACTGTACAAATGATGTAAATATGACGGTGTATCACGAAAGATTGATATCAAACTGATCACTTGACCCATATTACATTACTTGTTCTTCAAGTGAATCAACAAGTGGCGAAATGAAAAGCTGAACAACAACAATGCTGTTTCTTTAGAGAGTCTTAGCTTACATGTGTTTATTTCATATTTTCAGTTGTTACCCTCCATGGCTAAATAAATCGGTTTCAGTTATGTACTGATATACAAGAATGGACATAAGGAGCTTCTTTCAAGGAAAAAACTCTGGTAGCTGTTATTTTATATATTATGCTTTGTATGTTGTTCAGTATATTTCTATGCAAAATAAGAGGAATTTCAATACACAGCAGTATATTAACAGTTTAAACCAGACTTTTACGTACACTTTATGGAAAACACAAGAACATTTTTTAACTGTACAACATCAATTTAGAGTAAACTTGTTTTGTTTTGGATAAATAAATATTGAAATATATCTTGAATTAGTTAAATGTCAGAATAAAGAGAGACAGAGCTGTCTATTTTTTATCACTTTCATCAAATTTAGGAGTACATGTACACTAAGTTTATTGTTAATTAATAAGAAAACTCCAGACGATTTCATTCTGAGCTGAAGAAGCTTCTGATAGGTTAGTAGAGTCCATGTGAGTAAATTGGTGGCACACCTGTGGATGCATATAAGGCAAAACACAGAGCCTGTTTCTTTGAAATGGGAAAATCAAGAGATGTCAACCAAAACAGCAGGAAAATAATTGTGGAGCTCCATAAGTGTGGCTCAATTTTGAATACAATTTTGGTGACATTTGCAATTAAGAAATACAGACATTTTCTCTCTTTACTCTAAAATTTAACAAATGTGTTTTTTATATTTATCAATCTAAAAAAAATAAACATTTAGTCTGATTTGATGTTACAGTTAAAAGAGTGTTTGTGTTTTTATCTGAAGAGTATAAATATCTGGTTTCAACTGTATATTTGATGATGTTGCTGTTTGGCTTGATTGTCAGCACAAAGAGGGAGAGAGAGGAACAGAGAGGGAGAGAGAGGAGCAGAGAGGGAGATGGAGAATGAGGACAGAACAGAGATGGAACAAGAGCAGGTGAGACACACATGTTAGTCAAATGGTTGTTTACCAAAAGTATCACCGTATCATAGGTCCTCATGTATCTCGTACCTCGTGTTTCTTTTTAGGTTTGTTATTTTTCAAGTTCTATATTTATTAAGTTTTGCAGGCTTGTTTGCATAACAAGACTAAATAATTATATAAACTTTTCTCAATCTAAATAGTGGACTTTGGTAGAATTAAAAAATAAGTGTAGTGCAGGTCTATGATGATTTTAGTGCTTCTATCATCTAGTTCTGATTCTGGTTCTGTCTTGGTTAAATCCTAAGTACTCCTGATTTTGAACTGTTGTAGTCCTGTTTTAATTCTGGATCAGTTGTGGGTCTGGTTGAATTGGGGTTAAGTCCACGTGTCTTGATACAGCCCCGACTTTGTTGTGCCTTGCTGCTTAATTAAAAAACTAGTTTAAGGTGTCCCGCATATGTGATATATATTTTTCCCTATATGAAGTCATTCTTTTTTGAGCAAAACTCAAAACAGAACCTATTAATCTTTCAGTCATTTCACCCCCCCCCCCCACCCCCCCAATCCCACATGCATACTATCCTTTAGGGCTAAGCCCCGGGTGTATCAAATGTCTGCCTCCGCCTCTGATTTTAACATCATTGGAAATCAGGATTCATATTTAACTGTCAGTTAAATGTGTCTGTGTAAACTCTGTTAATGCTGTTTATAAATTAACTCTGCAAACACTGTGATATGTATGTGTGATACAATACATAGTTTGTTGTTAATTGCCTTCAAACAAATATTCAGTGTATTCAGTAATTTTAGCTGCAAGGCTGTTAAAGTAAACCGTCACTTCGTCTTCCTTTCAAAGACATGTGCAGTGTGTGTGTGTGTGAGAGAGAGTCTGAATATAATTGGCTCCTTCAGGAATTCACCACATTGTTAGATTTTTTTTCTGTAAAATTTCTCCACTTGGCAGAAATCTTTGAGTAGTATCTGACCAATCACAGGGCCACTGGGGGTTTCGACCAATCAGCACATTTTCCAGTAATGAGGCTCTTACAGAGACAGGTAGGTGACATGAAAATATATACAAAAACAGAGAGAGCCTCCTTATAATTAAACTCTGCCAAACCTACCGCGAGTGACTTGGTTAAGTTTTTTTGCCTCATTAGCTGATTGTGTCTTCTTTGTTTGATGATTGGTTGTCAGCCAGCCCCACCCCTCACTTTATCCAGGGCATATGATCGGTCCATCAAGCAGTCATTAGTGGTAAAAAGCAAACAAACAGGAGCTGTAAATAACATGAAAATGTCCCCTTTTTAAATCTTCTATCAAGTCTTTAATTTCCTTTCCTCTAGGCCAATCAGATCATCCTGCTGACTGTCAGCATCAATCACCGGGCAGATCAGTCACTGTAATAAATGCTCTAGGGCCTAGGCTGTGTGTGAGCAGGCATTTGTGCCTCTCTCTTTGATTCATACTGTGTTTACACTCAGTAGCGGTTTTAGATACGGGCGACACGGGCGGGTGCCCGGGGCGGCATCGTGGTGGGGGGCGGCATCACGGGAATCGGCAAAAAAAGAAAAAAAAATGCTCGTACTCATGCTGCCCCGACGTCAGCCAGCGCATATTGGGAATGGCATAGGCACCAATCGGTTTTCTATCGCCCATTTGCTGGGAGTAAGGGCGCCCTCCGTTTGCGAGGTGCGCCTGCTGCTTGCGGCACAAGGAGGAGAGGGCGGGGCGGCGGGGTATTCTCTGGCTGGCTGGAGCAGCATCTAATAACCAACTTGCAAAATAAAACAAAATAAAAACAAACCAACAAACACGAAAAAAACAGACATTATGATACAGACTTATAATTTGCACCGATGTTTTTTCGAAATTCTAATTCGAAAAAGTGAGCGCGAGAGCCCTCGGTGCGCCTGCTTGCTGCTGAAGTCAAAGTAAACTTTATTGTCATCTCCGCTACATACAGTCCAGTATATAGAGACGAGACGACGAGGCTCCAGTTACAGCAGTGCAAGTAAACAAACAATATATATAAGAAGAGTAAGAAAATAAATATACACTTTAGGACTCGGGGTAAAGGGATCAATAACAATTTAAAATTTACAGTTTGATGATTTAAAGTCTCACACACAACCCATCGAAAGGGGAGTGCATTTCATTTATAATGTTGTAAATCCAAGCCCATTATCTATTGATGATTTGAATCCTGGGTTGTGTGAAATCTCAGAAATGCACCCTAGACAAAGTGAATCTGTGAACTAAGGTGTCGGTGTGTTAGATCATGTTGTGGTGATCCTTGGGTTGAGGGATGGGTGTTGGGTGGGATGAGTGCAAAATTAAAACCAATGGAAGATGGACAAGAAAAGTTCAAATCCATCAGGTCCTCAGTTTAGAAAAAAGAGAAAAGAAGAGGAAGAGAAACGAGCAAAAGATACAGGTAAGCAGATGTGTCATTGGATAATGGCAGGTCATCCTGAAACAATCAGAATCAGAATCAGAATACTTTATTAATCCCTAAGGAAATTATGTGCGTTACAGTTGCTCCAAGAAGAAATGGTAAAAATAGTAACAGTAACAGACTAAACTCCAAACAATACATTATGTTACAGATTTTAATATTAATTAGTCATTGTCAATTGTTGATTTGTCCTGTTTCTCATTGTATGACAAATTCTGATGGCTGTTTGGTAGCCATTTGCATACTATGCATACTCTCTCTCTTCATGTGTGTGTGTGTACAACAGCTTTATGTTAATGTACAATCCTCAATATATTTTGTCTGTGTGTGTGTGTGTGTGTGGAGGGGGGGTGTTCGCCAGAGGGAGTGTTCGCCCAGGGCGCCAAACAGGCTAGGACCGCCACTGTTTACACTTAAAACTTTTAGGACAACACACACACACACACGCACACACACACACACACACACATATATATATATATATATATATCAAGAGAAATGAGGTAAACACAGAAAATAATTCAGCCTTTCATTGTTTTTCATTTCAGTTTTGATTATGTGTCTTTCCGTGGTTTTCTGCTCTGCCGTAAGCTCGGATTACAGTGAAATATTGATATTGATATACCTTTATTAGTCCCACAAGGGGTAAATGTGTCTTTAATGACTTTAGTTTCTGGACTGACAGCTGCTCTGCTTTAAGTGCTGATTTATCCACAGAGATGCAGCAACTGAAACTTTCGGGAAAGCAACGATTACATTTTGTGAAAAACATAAACTTTTAGCATTTTAAAACTTATTTTGTTAACTGCTGACCGCAGTGAGTAACAGAGGGCTGAGATAACAGCTTTGTCAGAGTGAAAGCAACTCTGTGAAGTGCTGTCATCTGTTATTCGGTGTGCTATCGAAGAAGACTTTGATCTACTATAGCTACATATAACTTTGTAATGCAACACAAACTTACCTAAAACACCAAAAACCAGAACTTGAGCTCTTCAGGGTGTCTTTGGGTGAAAGTCACACTTACCAAAGAAACCAATCTGTCACATCAGATGGTCATAACTTTGCCTCAGTATATTTTAAACTGGTAGTTACACCATGGCTGTCATAAAGACCAAACTATTACCAAAGACTCGAGACCGGACCCTATATTTTTCTCTTTTTCTACCCAGATGAAAGTGAGCTACGAAATTGGACCTCCACAGCCAGCCCCAAGTGGACATCAGATGAACTGCAGCTTTTGGAACGTCTGCTTCAGCTCAATTGTTGAGCCATAGATACTGAACCCTAAAATTGAACCCTCTAATGTCTAATCAGTGTGTGGGTGTGTGTATGTCTGTGCCTAAAACCAAATTTCATTGGTGGAGAGTTTTTCTGTCTCACAGACCTTCATTATGCCTCAGGAAATCATTTTTTCAAAGGCATTTTTAACTGAACTGAAATTCAAAAAACCTTCGGAAAATGCAGAGGACTCTTTTAAACACACTTTAGAAACAGAAATTTAAACACACGCACACACAAACACACTGGTAGAGGCGGAGGCTGTGGAGAGGAAACACCATTTATTCAATATTTCATTACCTTCTCATTTGCGGTGAAGGACTCATTTATTCTCATCAGGAAAGCGGGAGAGAAACAGGATATCGTGTATTAACTCCATCAGTGTAATGATGTGGAGCCTCTATATAAAGTTAAATAAAATGCTGTGTGTGTGTGTGTGTGTTCCTAACATGCATGCAGCTCTCCCAGCAGCCACTGGGAGGTGCTGCACCTCTGTCCATCAGAATAAACCATCCTCCGAGCAGGCTTTCGTCTCTCACCTGCCTCCTTTCTTCCTTTGTTACCCTGTGATTCCACCTTTCCTTTCTGTCATGGTACACTTCTTTTCTTCCCCATTTTGAAATATTTTTGTTTTTCTGTTTTTTTTTCTTTCTATCTAACCACCTTATCGTGCCTTAAAGTGTTCCTTATCTCCTTTCTTTTTCTACTTTCTCCTTTCTACACTCTCAGAATCAGTAAAGTAAAACCAGTTTGTCCCTGCAGGTGTGATTCACTCAAATGTGACTCTTGAGACTGATTATTAGAAGTCAGGTGGCTATGCAGATCATTGCAAGGGCCATAACAGGGTACACATGTGCATATTTACATTGTTTCTTTCATATTTAAAGAGTCAGAACACCTAAATATTCTTCTTACACAAAACAAATTTATTTAAGCATTAATTTTTGTCCAAATGTAAGGCCAAGCCGGATCTCTTTAAGGTACCAACAAGGGTACAATAAGTGCAACAGCACAGGACTTGTCACAGTGTTTTACCCCCAAAGGTGGATGAAGTCCATCTTTGCCAATCCTTTTTACATATATTTCATCTTTCAAATACTTAATCATTTCCTTGTGTTTGTCAGTGCTTCCTTCCATTTTCCTTCTGTACCTTTTTCTCTACCTTTTATTTCTCTGTTCATGTCTCTTTATCTGCTTTTTTAAATTTGTCTGTTATTTTTCTTTATGACTGAATGCTTTCCGGGATGTCCCAAAGACCAGTTTTTAACACTTTTCTGCAATCGTGAACAGAGATTATCTAAAACTTCCCACTTCACAGGGGTGGGCTGAGGCTGAGGACAGTAGACAGTGAATGCATGACCTCGCAGTTGTTAGGCAGTAATGGAATCTCTTGCTCTTGTTTTAAGTTGCTAAGGGGAGGATAAAAAGTCATGAAGTTTTAAAGTTTAAAAACTGAATATTTAAGTCCATTTTCCCCCTCAATAACTTTTTCTTTCCTCTTTTGTTTTTCCTTAACTCGTCTCTTTACTGTGACCCAGCAGCAAATTTACTGCTCTGTCATTTCTCCGATTCCCTCCTCGGTCGCTACTTTCTCACTGTCCAGGTGAAAAAATTGGACTTCGAGCACATAAATGGATGGGTCTGAACAGATGGGTGGCCTAATTTCACCCTCTCCCCTCCTTCTATTGATCTGTCCATCCCTCTATCAGTAATCCATCATCCGTCCATCAGTCTCCGTAAAACAGAATGAGGAGGAGGAGCAGGAGAATGATACAGTCTGCTTGAGATAAATACTCTGAAAATCTGCTGTGGGTTTTCTTGTTTGCTCGAGAAACTCTTTTTTCTTTTTACAGGATGATATACTGAATGATTTTATTTAATATCAAAGGCCTTAATAAGACTTACTACATGCAGTTGTTTGTTCTGATGTTATCGCAGATATCGTCCCAAAAAGTTTCCCTTCTGGAATATTTCTGATTTTCTAGCATCAAATAATAAGCAAAGGATACTGGACTTATTAATCCATCCATCCATTTTCAGGGTCGCAGGGGGCACTGGAGCCTATTGCAGCTGTAATAGGGCGAGAGGTGGGGTACACCCTGGCCAGGCTGCCAGTCTGTCGCAGGGCTAACACACAGAGACAGACAACAAACAGAAATAGACAAGAATTCGCGCTCACATTCACACCTATGGGCAATTTGGATTAATCAATTAACCTATCCTATTAAAACCCGATTCTTTGATCCCCATAATAGAACAGAGAAAACCCGACTCATAGTAGTCAAAACATTTATAATTCTTTATTCAATCATCTTCCGGAGAGAGCCCTGTACAGCCCAATGGCAGTTGCAGGATCTCTAACATTAGAATCATAAAATGTGTCTCATATAGGTGTTATTTTGGTACTTTACACGTCACACAGTTTCAACAACTCCTTGTATGGTACAAGTTCCTCTTTTCTGTCTGGCTTCCCGTATTTATTAATATGCTTGTATAGCTCTACTACTTCCTGTTTTTCAGTCTGGCTGAGCACTTAGTTTGTGAGTCAAAAGTGGCCTTGCTTTACAAACCTTCATTACTAAAGTACATAAAACAATATAATCAGAAAATAAGCACTAAGAATATATTAATTACATGACAATCCCCACAAACTGCATGTCTTTGGACGGTAGGAGGAAGCCGGAGTACCTGGGGGGAACCCACGCAAACACGGGGAGAACATGCAAACTCCACACGGAAAGACCTCGGCCTGATGGTGGAATTGGACCTTCTTGCTGTGCGGCAACAATGCTAACCACCGTGCTGCCTGGACTTATTAATATTTCCATTATTTATTAATATAATGGACAGTGATGACAGAGACCTTTGTGGGTTACATTTTAATCAGTCACACCTGAAACGTGTTGGGACTGATCTAAATAATGCTTTGACCTGCTGCGTCACATGCTACCACCAAAGGACACTGTGTGTCTGGCTGACACACATCAGCAAAATGGCTTTACACTCTTTAAATTTGAAAAGTTAGAATACCACTGATATAGAATGTTTAAGACTATTATGGATATTTGATGACTGAGAAATCTGATATGTTAGCCAATTTAATTTTTTTCCTTAGCTGTAGACACACTTAGCTGAATGGGAGTTTCTTTTCCTGACAGGTGTGTCAGGGTTGTTTTTGCTCTTCCCTGTGGTGGTCTCGCTTCCCACTCCTCGCCTGGCGCACTTGTCCTCCATCTGGCGATTGGTTTTTAAGGACCAGCTAGAGGCGCAACTCTCCATCAGATTGTTTTGATCAGCATGGTAATCGGTCAACCTAAGGTCTTGATGTTTTGATCGTTTGCCTTCTACCTTCTGTATTGTTAAAGCCAAGTTAACCTGCTAAAATACTCAAATCATTTCTTTGAATTTCTGAGCTGGTCCACATTCCCTGATGGAAAAAAATTAATTAATTAAAAAAAAAAAAACTGTTGAAACTTACCTGCAATACTAACCTGTCTGTCCATCCTTTTCTGCTCTAACGAACTCTGCTCACTTTACTCACAGCTTTCCTCTGCTCTGGCTCAAAATCCCCACCCTGTTTCAGCAGATCAGCCTTCTGAACTAAATTCTGTAACCTCAGTGATTGGTCAGCCTCACGTGCTTGTTGCTTTGAGTGAACGTTTTAAATAAAACTCACCAGCATGTTTTTGGTACTTTAAAAGTCCTAAAGGTCAGAACTCCTCGGCTTTCAAAGCTTTGAGGTGTTGGGCACATGGTCCTGCTGCAGTATGAGTCTTTCTCCAGGGGGTGGTGCATGTCTGAATAATGGAGTGCTGTCCAGCCTCTGTGATATCCTTTTGTGTGCTTACATTGGTAAGTGGGACTTTTGTTCATGATAAACTGTAAAATGCTCATGTGTCTCAGCCCAAAGCAAGCGTTTCTCCTCGTTTCCTCTCCTGAGAAGTAATTTAACGACTCTTCTTATGCTCTGAGAACACTACTAGTCAGACCTTTGCTGATTTCCTTTTTTATCTGTGATAATGTTGCTTTTCTGCCTCTTTGTGAGCAGTGCTTGATGTATTGATCTTCTGATAGTGTGTTCACTTTTGGCCTGCCTGATCGTGCTTTGGATGCAACTAAGCCAGTTTTCACAAATTGTTTCAGACTGCAACGCAGTGCCCCCCCCCCCCCTTCTGTCTAGCCATGCTGAGAAAGGTCCTCTTTACTCAGAATAACAATCTGACTTCTGACACCATGTTTCCCACTATCACAGTGATGATTAGGAAGGCATGATCTGCTGAAAACGTCAGGAAGATCCATGTTTCTATCAGGTGAAGAATGTCTGAAGGTTGAATAAGTTAAACAAGTCTGTGATGAGTCGATCAAATCTACCTGAGAGTCATCAGAGTGCTGCTCCAGTGTTTGAAAACCTGACCTTTAGGACAGAGAACATGGTCAGTGCAAAATCACCCGCTGATATCTGAACTCTACATTTCTTTTAGACCACAAGTGTGTCAAACTCCAGTCCTCTTTAACACGTGTCCCTGCTGCAAAACACATGAATAAAATTATTAGCAAGACTCTAAAGATCTTGACTGCATGCTGAGGGGGCAATTCAGTCATTTGATTCGCACTGCAGCAGCTCATGAGTGAATTAACATGGTTCAATAAGAATACCTTTAGAAGTACATTTTTACATTTATTTAAATTTACTTCGGTAGGGTTGGGGGTTGCCACCTCAACATGCAGTCAAGTTCTATAGAGTCTACTAATTTAACTCAGGTGTGTTGCAGCAGGGACACATTGAAAAGTTTCAGGAAACCCGCCCTAGAGGACTGGAGTTTGACAATCCCAATTTAGACTTTAAAGTTTTTTTGCTAGGCCCCCCTTTGTTTTACAAGAAAAATGTTTGCGCCCCCCACCCCACGCACACACACCCATATTTTGCTCCATTGCAGTTTATTTCACACCTCAAACATTTAGTAAACAATTAGTAGTAAGTAATAAAATACACTACTAACTCTTTTAGGCTACGTCCGCACCTACAGGGATATTTTTGAAAACGCAGCTGTCTCTATGCGTTTGGACCTATTGTCCACACGTAAACGGCGTTTCGAATCACCGAAAACAGATTTTTTTAAAACTCCTTTTTTGCATTTACGTGTAGACAAGGAATACAGAGTTTACAACGTCAAAGGTATGTGCCTTTTTTCACATCACGCTGTGCGCCACATTATTGTTTACATGAGATGAGCCTGAATACTGTTACCATTAATCTGACTATCTGCAGGTTTTACACGCTTACATATACACACACAGTTACTGTCCCTCCATTTGGAAAGGCAGAGGCGTCATGGTGTAATTATTTTATGTCTAGTTGTTTTTTTCTGTATAATAATATTCAACATTGCTATCAATACATTTTTCAAAAAATGCCTCTCTGTGCAAAATGGTGCAAAAACATAAACAACTGTGGGATACTGTTTGTCCGTGATTTGAAGAGCCCAGCGCTGCTCCTCACGATGGAAAAACCAATTCACAGGGGAGACCTACCTCGGCACTTGTGCAGGTGAAACCAAAGGGAAGATATGCTTCACCATAATCTTTGGCTTAGAATGAAGTTGGTTTGGAAACATATTCAGCGATGCTTCATGTCTTGCTTTGCGTTTGTGTGGGCGCCCCGTGCTAGCAGCGTCCAAGTGTTTTGTTTGTTTTTTCCCCCCCCTGCCATGGCTCTGCGCCCCCCCTAGAGGGCTGGCCCCACACTTTGGGAAGGTCTGTTTTAGATGATCTGTTACCACGATAATTCACACAGATAAGCTTTCTCCTATAACTGCAGTAAAACTTTGATGGTAGCTAACTGTGTAGCCCGGTCAGCAAGGTGCACCTCTAATTTCTTGGGGTGTCAAACTTATTTTAGTTTACTGGCCACATGCAGCAAAATGTATTAAACACTATATTCTCAATATTTTGCAACCAATGAATTGTTCATTAATCTCTAATGTTTTTCCAGATTCAGGCAATCTGCTGTCATTACTGAGAAAGCTGCCGTCTCTGCTTTACAGTTAAACTTTGGTGTGGTAAAGTTTATTGCAGGTCACAGGAATTTGGAAAGCAAGTGACTTAAGTGATTACCAATGGGAGTGACAGATATCATGACATAAGAAGGGTGGTTAATACATTTCAGGGTTACTCACAGTGTTCACAACCAATCATCAGATGTAAAGCACTATGTGGTTGTATATATCATTATGTATGTGGACAGAGTTTTACCAAAAATTATTTTATAACAACACTGACTTGGATTAAACAAAATTTGGAGGTCCTCTCTGATGATGTTGTTCAGGCTTAACAACTTGCAGTGTGGCACTAGCTGTTTCAGTCCTGGTGTGGAACTTTTATTTTAAAAATCACCCAGACTTAGAGGCTCCTTTGGAGGGTCTAATGGTTAATGCATTTGGTCTAAACAAAATGCTCTTCGCAATCAAGACTGCACAGTTTGGTTCTTGTGAATCAAGCAGACGTTTGTTCATCAGTGGACATTCCGGGCTAGGAAAACCCATATAATATTGACCACACCCTCATCTGTCAATCAGTGTTATTCATTTGTGGTGACTTCAATGACTTGGTTCATATTTGAGGAATATTTAATTTGGAAATGGTCAAATTAAATAGACATTGAACAGAAAGTGAGATTACAGCCAACCCTCAAGTGGCTGTTAGAGGAACTGCGAAATGTGGCATTTCTGTTTCAGCCCTGCAGGTCGCCACTTGCTGCTTAGAGACTTGCATGACAGCAGATCAATTAATTCTGACTTTTATAATGTTTTTTTCTTTTGTGTGCTTCCTTGTGTGATTGCGTTCTCAAAGACAAGTATTTGTGTTAGGGTGCGCACTCCTGCTGGCATGGCCTCCACTGACCGCACTGTCAGTTTGTTGTTTTCACCAGACAGACCAACAAGAAAACATTCTTATTTCTTCAGAAAGGAGGTGGTACAATCTCTCTGTCTGTCTATGTGTCTGTGTGTGTGTGTCAGCAGTGGGTAATCGGCTCAGTACAGAGCTCAGAGACCTGTCCTAGGGGATTGTGGGTATTTTCATGTGTCAATTCACATCAGGTTCAACATGAGAGAGTTCAGCAACAACTACACACACTGACACGTGTGTACACACACAAATCTTTTTTCTCAATACCTGACACACACGCCCATATGGCCATTTTTTTATGTTTGTATGTGTGTGTGTGTGTGTATTTCTCTCTCCAGGTGTATTAATCATCCAGGAATAGACTCAGCAGTCTGTCAAAAACCTGTGAAAGCCAACACACACACACACACACTGACTCTTGACTGTCCAAGCGTGTGCTGCTGAGCTGTCAGTCATGCAGAGGTCCAGTTAACACAACGGCCACCCACACAGTCCACATAAGTGATTCATGACAGTTACATAAACATGACTAAAGGATAGTCCACATTAGTTTCTACTACACTTTGTTTTTCGAAACTGTGTGTTGAAGGTTTACTCTAGGTTTACTCTAACCTGACCAGATGAAAGAAACCTTAATTTTTGTACCCAGACAACACAGGCGTCATTTTTCATAGTGAAGTTTGAAAGCTGAATAGTAACTTTACTTAATAAGTCACAGGAGAGACTTGACTGGTCAGTGCAGCCTGTTTCACTGTGGGCCAGCTAATTTTAACCAATGATGTAGTAAAGAAATAATCATAAATATGCTTCTTGTGAGCCTGATGACAGCACTTTGACTTCTGTTTTTCTATGGCTACTGATTTCTTCCCTTGTGGCCAGTACACAGCTATCAGCCACAGTTTAAAATCACTAGCAGGTGAAATCAATAACATTGATTGACTCATTCCAGTGATACCTGTCAGGGGGTTGGGAAACATTAGCAAGGTAGTGAGCAGTCATTTCTTATGTTTATGTGCTGAGGAAGAAAAAAAGCCGAACCTAAAGATCTGAGCAATATCAGCCAAATCACGATGGTTACACATTTGGGTCAGAGTAGGTTCGTGGAGAGTTCTCAGTATGTCAATGATCCAAACAAATAAAAAATAATTTCATGTTTGCTTTTCCATCGTGTGGCTAGCTGAGTGCTTCATTTACAGAACATCAGGATAAAATACAGAAAGAAGAAATTAAGCTGGGATTCATGGTTCCTGACATTTCTTTGGATGTTACTTTAACTCATAGCAAATACCTAAACTTTGCTGAAGTCACTGTAAAGTGCTTAATGGCAGCTATATTGTGTTTTTGCATAAATTGCAAATACTGGGCGATTGTGACACAAGAGTTGGGAGTTGGCCTTGTAATCGGAAGGTTGCCGGTTCGAGCCCCAGCTTGGACAGTCTCGGTTGTTGTGTCCTTGGGCAAGACACTTCACCCGTTGCCTACTGGTGGTGGTCAGAGGGCCCGGTGGCACCAGTGTCTGGCAGCCTCGCCTCTGTCAGTGCACCCCAGGGTGGCTGTGGCTACAATGTAGCTTGCCATCACCAGTGTGTGAATGTGTGTGTGAATGGGTGGATGACTGGATATGTAAAACGCTTTGGGGTCCTTAGGGACTAGTAAAGCGCTATATAAATACAGGCCATTTACCATTTACCATACACATTAACTTATCTACATTTTGCTAAGGTGACAATGTAGGATAGAGTGAATCAGATGACCTTATTCAGGCCTAGGGACTGATCAACGACAAACTAGGCCTACTGAGTCATGAGGGAGAAATGAGTTGCTGAAGGTTGCTGGCAATCACAGGAAAAATGATAGCTATGGCTCCAGTCACAGAGGCCTGCTGATCAGTCACTGACCCCCAGTAACCACCGCTAGTCGCTAGTGAAAAATATGTATTCTCCTCCTTGCAGCTGTTTTGTTTGCCAGCAGATTTCTGTGTTTGGTGTTTAAATAGAAGTTATAGACCACACCAAACTTTGAAAAGTGTGATGGTTCTCGAAATGGAGAAGATTCACCTTAAAATTAAAAATGGCACATCTGGAAACATCCTGGCTGCAGCAATGAGGCACAACTCTGAAAGGATGACGGCTGGGCATGTTAGCATATCTGGAGACAAACATGGAAAAAACACAACCACTTGGAAGACTTTGGTGCCACATCACCATCACCACCCATAAACCTTAAGGAATCATTGCCAACCAATCGGAGAATATGCTTTTTTCCTAGCAACCAGTGATTGCATTGAATGTGCGAGACAACTCTTTAGCCATGCCCGACTGACATCATGTGAGAAACCTCAATTACTTGATAATTACTGAAAAAATGATTCCAACCCAATCAATGACTTGCTGTCTTCAGAATACGTTCAGAGGCCTTGAATCGACAAGCCAGAGATGATTTGGCAATACAAGTGAGAGGTACCTACATAATATTAGGCAGGTAGTTTTTCTGTTGTGGATGATCTGTGTGATCAGTGAGCACTGTACATGTGACCTCCATGTTAACATGCAGTAAGGAGCCTGTTATGATTTATATGGCTTTTATAATCAGATTCTCCACATTAAAATGGAGCAGAGAGCATGCTCACTGTTGGGAGGAGATATCATTTCTGTTGGGGTTTCATCACGCCTTCACCTCACATATGCAGGTATGCAGCCCAGAAAGGGGGGTGGGCGGGTGGGGGGATTTTGTGCTGCAGCCAGGATGTTGATTGGACTGCCATCAATAAGTGATGTTTGAACCTCCAAGCTGACATTTTCATATCATGCTTCTGCTGCTCAGTCTAAAGGGAAAAAAGACACCTGACGAAGCGCTGAAAAATACCCTCCTACATTGAAGAGCATCATAATGCATACTTACATTTACATTCTCATTCACATCAAATATAGTTTCAGTTTTCTACATACATTAAAATGACAACATGGCATATTTAATTCAGGTTTTAAATTGCACTTAAAGTACATAAACATATGTACAGAAGTTTTTATTTTTTAAAACATTTCAGCAGTCTGCAGAGGACACCAGAAATGTTCACAAGTTTTATTTTAGTAAGGAATACTGACTGCATGACAGAACATATATTATCTGGAGATGATGAAATTTTGTAAGTATTAAATCACAGGGTAAAGACAGATGGTTCATGCAATACTGAAGGAATGTTCAGGTAGGCTAAGGTCCAGGCAGGCAAACAACAGCAGAGAAAAAGGCAGAGATCCAGATCTGACTCTAAAAAGGTAATGAGGCTGGTGGGAAGAAAAGAAAATGTTGGAGTACTAAAGCAAATGCATGAATGGAGTGCTTTGACCCACAGAGAATCGGTTTATTATTGTTCATGTGCTAGCCCTGTTCAGAAGCGACCTTCCAATCATCTCAGAGCAAACCAGTACATTTCAGTAACAGCTGCAGACTCCAGCTCTAAGAGGAAAAAGCGCCAACCACCATGACTGGATGTAACACAAAGTTTCTTAAAAATAGGACGCCATTCAGTGACTGACAGCGAGTAGTTGGCCCTCAAAACAATGAGATTGAGGCTCCCTGATACCAGGTCTCATGGTGAGAGGCAACCTGTCTCCAAACGATTGCGGTCTGACTGCAGTCACTCTCAGACAGACGGGTGTATGTTCTGTGTATGTAGACTGAAACAGAAGTTCATAAGAGTTAATCACCATATTATCACAGACTGGCAGCTTGACCTCATTCATACTCAAACTGATAGCAGACTGAATCTGTCTTATTGGGCTTTTATCACCAAAGTTGTGTTGAAGACGGCGGCTGAACGGAAGTGGTCATTGAGCTGTTTTTTTTTTTTTTTTTGAAGGAACCGTTTAAAAAGCATAAAGTTCACCACTTCCTTGAAAACATTCACAATGGTGTTGGTCATACAGTCATTTTAAGTAGATTCACCTCAGGTTTTCTGTATTGAAATATGAATGGATTTTTACTTCTGCATGATCTGAATCTGTGTCGTTTTTTTTGTTTTTTTTAACATATGAAGCATGCAATTTAGAATGCCCCTGAAGGCCACTTATTAAACCACCTTAAGAAACCACCTGCCTCTGATCCTCCTATATTGATCGGCGGGATCGATTTGTTTAGATAATTATTAATCAGCCATCTGTTTGTGCAGATCTAAATAAAAGTAACTGAATTCTCTGAAGGTCTGCTAAATGAACATCAGTTTAAGCTGAGTCCATTTGCTCACAGAAAAACTCAATAATCCTTTAAAATATCACAGGCCCGCTTCAAATCCCCACAGCAATATTACAACCACAGGGGCCTGGGAACACATTAAAATTGAGTGAAATCCCACAGCACCACTACAACCATCTGAACCCACAAACACATTAAAGAAAAGAGCTCCAATGAAATCATAGCGCAACAACTCCAGAGTCAACTCCCAGAGGGGCAGCAGAGAGCTTCATTCATATCTAATGGTTGATACAGTGGATTTAAATACTGTGTAACAGTGATGAAAAATGTATGTGTTTAAGTGAAACATTTAGACACTTTTAGCAGTCTGCGGTAGGTCCTAGTTTACTTTGTGGGTTTAAGTATGATTTTATTTTAGGTTTAATTTAGTTTCTTTTTTTAAAACTGGTTTATTCTCACTGATTAAAATTGTGTTTCTGTGACTACACTTCTGCTGATTTATTCTGTTTTGTACCTCTGTATTTAAATCCTGATATTTGCTGTTGTTGCTCCTGCCCCACACATGTGACCAGTAAGCCGAGCGAATGTGGATGTCCTGTGGTTTGTCTTGAAGCATTTTGGCTCACTTGGAAATTTCTCTGCATAAAAACAAACAAGCAAAGAGAAAAAAAAACTCAGTTTACAAACTCATCATCTGATTCAGGCCCGAGTCAGTGAACTTAGAGGTGTGAAAACTTCCGTAGATAGCAGAGTAGACACAGAAAAACAGTAACTGTCTCCAAGAAAAAAAAAAAGGTTTCAGTATGCTTTGACATCTTGACTTTTTCATAAGAATCACAATCAGTCAGCAGGATGGCTGCTACCAAGGTCACACTGATTGGTCGGCTTCCTGCGGTGTCAGCTGTGTGTGGCTCATCAGCGATCGAGCAGAGGGTGTTGCATCACTGTGTGGCCCGCTGCAGTGTGTTCATCACTGCCCCCAGCGGGACAGAATCAGGCTGAAATTGTGATAACATACAGAAAAAAAGAATCACTCAATCTGTGCAAGTCAGAGCCGGATCAAAGGGAAGCTGTGGTTTGTGCTGACTGAACCCAACAATACACCTCCTGTGGGGAGGAAGAGAAGAAGAATGGGAGGTTGGAGGGAACTGACCTGCCGGCAGCCGTGACAGAGGATCTATTATACGGCTGCACAGAGCGAGGTTGCCATTTGAGCTACACTGCACAGTAATTTAAATTAAATAGCTTCTAAAACTTTGCAGGAACAGGGAAACAGACTGAGTGTAATTGGTCACAATGAAGACTGCAAACTCATTAATTAAGCAAATGCATGACTATTAGTGTTATACATCACATTGTGGCAGATGCTGCTCTGATTCAGTGTCTGGGTGCTGACTGTATACATATAAGAATTGCTTTTTCACATTCTCCCTGTAAGTAATGAGGCGGGCACAGAAATGCTCGACACACTATTATTAACTAAGGTTCAAACTCAGCTTTTATTTCATTTCTCCGACAGACAAAGTGAATAATATTTCCATCAGCCTCAGCTTTTGCTTGATACGTCTCGCAGAGCTGCCAGCATGTCTGCAGGCTCACCCGCCCTCTACCCTCCACCTACCCACTCTGACTCTCTATGCATATTCACATGGAGTGCCCGCCACATTAAGTGCCATTGAAACCAACTCATGTTAAGTGGGAGTGGGTTGATGCAGGTTTAGCAGCCACAATCCTCACAAGTGCTTTGCTTCCATTTTAATGCAAATATGAGTTCTGCGTGGTTTTAGGGCTGCACAAGAAATCAATAAAAAAAGCTGATGCAGGAAATGTCGGAGCTATCTGAGCGCAGAATCTCTGGAATAATATTTAGTGAAGTAAATACATTTTGCCAGAAAAACAAAACACTTTTTACACCTTTGCAGGAAAATTATTATTTATAGTGTCATAAACATAAACACTGCTCTAGCCCTACATCATAACCTTCATTACAGAGAATGGACCATCTCAAAGGGAGAACCACCACCAACCAGTGTTTTGTGGCAGTCAAATTGCAAATCAATAGAGGGAAGTGTTTAAATGCTGGAAATGGCGTTTTAATCTTCCCTCTAAATGCAGGAACTATGCAGAGGAACCAAGCTAAAAAAGAAATCTGAGGAAAGACAGTAAGAAACTATATCAAGAAGTAAGCCCCGGTCACAAAGCAATAGTAATGTTCCCAGTTAAGTTGTTTAGCAGTTGCTAGAGGCTGCAAAGATTTGGGATTAACAGTGTTCTCCAGACCAGCCACTCCCAACGTCAAGAGCAGAGGCGGCACCAGACATTTTATACACCCGGGGCTTAGCCTTAAAGGGTAGTATGCATGTGGGATTGGGGGTGAATGAGAGATTTATTAGGCTGTGCTTTCAGTTTTTTCAAAAAAAAGAATAGCTTCATATAGGAAAAAATATATATCACATATGCAGGACATCTTAAACTCTTTTTTTTTTAGTTAAGCAGCAAGGCAGAACAAAATTAGGGCTGTATCAAGACACAGGGACTAAACCCAAATTCGACCAGACCCAAAACTGATTGGGAATTAAAACAGGACTTCTTTAGGACTTAACCAAGACAGAACCAGAATCAAAACACTCACAATCATCATGGACCTGCACGACAATTATTTTTTAATTTTACCAAAGTACACTATTTAGATTCAGAAAAGTTTAGATAATTATTTAGCCTTGTTGTGCAAACAAGACTGCATAACTTATTATAGAATCTGAAAAATAGCAAACCTAAAAAGAAACACTAGGTACGAGATACATGTTCTGATGAGTTTTGGCAAAAAAAACCATTTGACTAACATGTGTGTCTCACCTGCTCTTGTTCCCTCTCTCTCCCTCTTTGTGCTGACAATCAAGCCAAACAGCAACATCATCAAATATACAGCTGAAACCAGATATTTACACAGTCTTCAGATAAAAACACAAACACTTTTTGTATTGTAACATCAAATCAGACTAAATGTTTATTTTTTTAGATTGATAAATATAAAAAAAAACATTTGTTAAATTTTAGAGTAAAGAGAGAAATTGTCTGTATTTCTTAATTACAAATGTCACCAAAATTGTATTCAAAATTGAGCCACACTTATGGAGCTCCACAATTCTTTTCCTGGTGTTTTGGTTGACATCTCTTGATTTTCCCATGTCACAGAAACAGGCTCTGTGTTTTGCCTTATATGCATCCACAGGTGTGCCACCAATTTACTCACATGGACTCTACTAACCCATCAGAAGCTTCTTAAGCTCAGAATGAAATCGTCTGCAGTTTTCTTATTAATTAACAATAAACTTAGTGTATATGTACTCCTAAATTTGATGAAAGTGCTAAAAAAATAGACAGCTCTGTCTCTCTTTATTCTGACATTTAACTAATTCAAAAGATATTTCAATATTTATTTATCCGAAACAAGTTTACTCTAATTTGATGTTGTACAGTTAAAAAAAAATGTTTTTATGTTTTTCCATAAAGTGTATGTAAATATCTGGTTTCAACTGTGAATATACTGCTGTGTATTGAAATTCCTCTTGTTTTGCATAGAAATATACTGAACAACATACAAAGCATAATATATAAAATAACATTTACCTGAGTTTGTTCTTTGAAAGAAGCTCCTTATGTCCATTCTTGCATATCAGTACATAACTGAAACCGATTTAGAGTGTTTTATTTAGCTGTGGAAGGTAACAACTGAAAATATGAAATAAACATACTGGTAAGCTAGGACTGAAAAAACAGCATTGTTGTTGTTCAGCTTTTCATTTCGCCATTTGTTGATTCACTCGAAGAGCAAGTAATGTAATATGGGTCAAGTGATCAATTTGACATCAATCTTTCGTGATACACCGTCATATTTACATTATTTCGGATGATTTGCTTTGGTACCTGGTCAAACTTCAGTTCTCCTCCGTCTGCCTGTCTCCACTTCTCCAACAGCAAACTTGCAGGCAGCAGCTCCCCCCGCCCCCTTGCTCAGTCGCTTGAGCTTGAGTTCGGATCATACCAATATTAGGGGTAAATTCCCACAGTGTGCACTATGTGCTTCGAATATTGTGTGTAGTTTTTGTTTAATACAGTTGTCAGCCAGGCATCTAACTATGAAACAAATGACACTCCAAAAGACCCCGGGCTTCTGAAAAAACAACCCGGGTTTAAGCCCAGGACTCTTGACCAGTGGCGGAGTCCTGCGGCCCACTTAAAAAAACAGATAATTTCATCTTAAATCTTCACTTCAATCAAAATACAAGAGAGAGTTTATTTCTTAAAATATTATTCAAAAAACCATAAACAAGCTAGGCTGTTGGCTATAAATTGCTAATGCTACCCAGTCAAGTGTTTGGTGCCAATGTGTAACTCATCCTCCACAGGGATACAAACGTCAGTTCAAGAGCAGTAAATGTAGAGTTATGAGTAATATCACAAAGCATCCGCCTCCTATTTTCAGTTTTAATGAACTTTTTATTTAAATGAATACACGTGTATAAATTTCTCACTGTATATATATTTCAAATGAAATGTCTGTTAATACTGAGGCCCAGCTGCAGTACCTTCATGGCCCACCAGGGGAATCCCTTCTCTAGATGCAGGAACAACACTCCATTAGTGACACTTTTATTTTGAAGGCCTAATCTAAATCGATTTGGAGAACCAAATCTTCTATTCTAGCGGAATTCTAGGGGAATAAAAAGTTCCTGTATAGACTCACCAAAACATTTGATCACTAAATAAGATTAAGATCGTTTTTCCTTCAACATGTTATACTTCTATATATACTGACACCTGCAAAGCAGGTACCCTGCTGGGTTTGGATAGGGATCTAGAAATTACAGGTAGGTAACTTGGATGAGAAACTACTGACTGGTTCCTGTTGGCATCTCTGAGCAGCAGATGATTCTTGTAAAACAAGCATGACAAGCATCTCTGTGAAGGTTTCTACAGGCTCCAGAACAGAACAGTTACTGAAGGACTCAACAGACACAACTTTGCTTTCAATGTGAAGAAACCTGTCCAAATTCTTGACTAATTCAGCTGTAAGTCAGTAAATGCTGTAAAATATGAAACACATGTAAGGTTTTTAATAAACGTCTGATACACTTCACGTGTAAATAAAATATTTTTATGTTTCAGGGGAAGAATAAAGGTTCTTATTAAATATGGAGCTTGCTTTCATGTTTTTGTTCCGCTCGTTCAGAGAACAAAGGAATATTAAAGCTAAAAACTCACTACTGTAACATACATATCACTGCAAACATAATACATGCCCTCCCTCAGCTCCCTGCAGCCAGTGAGAAAAGGAGCAAATGAGGGAAAATCAGAGATGGGTGTAACAGAATTAACCACTTTTTTATTACCAACCAAAACACCAAAGCATGTCAGTAATTTATGTTTTGTTACATTAAATATATTAGTGATGAGATAGAGCATGAATCATATCTTACAGCACAGATGTTTCTGTCATGTTCAGTTCACATGTGAAATCGAAGCAAAATCTCACTGAACCTAGGCTAAATGTACAAAAAAAACTCATAAAAAAAAGAAGGATTCATTTGCATGAGTGAGAGACGGTTATCTGTTTGTGTGTGACTTCTTCACTAGTTGCTCTGCACTTTTATGATTGGGTGGGTAAGATGGCTCATCTGGATGGACTAAACCCAAACCCAACAACACGTTCTCACTCCCAACTCGTCAAATGTGTGACGCATGGTCAGGCTCCCTCTGCTCCACTTATCGACGCGCAGGGTACCCCCCTCGCGTCGAGAATTGACGTGCAGGGTCCTCTCATTGAATACTATAGAGCTCCCTTAACGTTGCTTATTGACGACAAGAGATTGCCGCGGAAGAGCCTGTTGTCCGTATAGTTATATATTCCCGAAATCACATTGTAGTGATGTATACTGAACACAATAAATTATATAATGTAAACAACTACCTGAAAAACAGGTAGAACGATACTTTTGTATCGTTTATTGCATTTATGGAGGGAGTGGTGTATGCTGGGTAATGGCACAGCTAGCGACTGGGTGACTTTATTCACCCGTTTCGGCTGTTATCAGTCCATACAATGGGCGTTATTAGCACAAATCACTCCCATAGATATGGGCCATCTCCTGCTAGATTGTTCAGAAGGTTGTTATCATCCATCCAGATGGAGGATCACTAACAGGAGCGTGGGAAGACTCCAGAATCCACTCTGGCTGGAATCCGGTGGATACAGCAGTGTTTACAGGTAAGACCGTTTAAACGGACAGCATTTATAGAATGACTATTAAAAGTCAGCGAGTGTCAATAATGTTAATGTGGTTATGTTAGTAATACACCGAGTGCTAATATAACAGCTTTAAGATGCATTTGTAGATATTATTACGTGTTTTACCGTCTTTATGGTGCTAGCTTAAAGTTATGGTGTAAACGTTAGCTTATATTGTAGTAAAGCTGTTACTGTTTAAACGATGTTAGCACAGAAATATTAGCTTCTGTCATGACTGATGAAGTCACTAGTTAATAAAGTTTCCAGTAAAGTGCTTAATTGCAGCCACAGATTGACAGCAAATATCTCGATTAGCTTCAGTGCATCTGTAATAAATATGTGCAAGTTTCAGTGCTTCGTTTAAACTGTATGATACTTATACTGACCCAGGGTCAGTGTAAAATACAATCCTAGCTGGGTGAACAAAGCCTGGCTCCTTTAATCCTGCATGACAAACCTCAGGATGCAGGTTATTATTACTCTTTCCTGCTGGCACACCTGTCACACCCGAGAGTCAGCTAGAAGCTTACAGTGATTTGGACATCATGCAAAGACTGCCAGACTCTGTAATACTGTAAATGATCAGTGACTCAAGTTAACACTAAACTTTAAACGGTACCTCTGTGTCTCTGTGTGCTGAACATTTAGGATTGAGTCAGGCTGCATTGACTTTATTCATTGGGACTTTAATGTGTTAAAAGCAGGTTGAAGACGGCTCAGAAACATTTGAAGATTAAATGATGTTCATTTACAGAAATGTTTCACAGGAACTGATTCCTCCCAAAAGGGTGAACTAGTGTGTTTCCATAGATTACCTCTGTATGAATGTACTTCTTAAATGAAGGCAAGTGTTTGTCCTTTTTTGTTCCTCAGTTACAGTACGTGATATTAAGGGCAGGCGGTCAACACTGGGGGAAGACAAGAAGCAGACGTACTTCCAAGAGGGAGCTGCAGTGAGGACACAGCCTGGTCACTGAGGTCAGAGGTCAGAATCTGAAACAGCTCAGGTTTATATTTTAGGGGTTATAAAAAATCAAAATGTATTTATAAAGAAACCTTTCAATAATAGTCATAATTATGATTATTATAAGAAATATCAAACATTTAAGTGGATTTTCTGTTACACTTATTGTGTTAGCCCTGCAATAAACTGGCAGCCTGTCCTGTCTTTGTCCTGTCTCAGCTGGGATAGGCTTCATCCTCCCGCAACCCTGAATTGGATACATTGTATTCCAATTATGTAATCTGATCATTTACAAACTCAAGGTATCTAATCAAAATGTAAGTAATAATTATAAAATGGGAAAGCAGAAATAAGTGTGACATAAATGTAAATGTGTTAGCTGACATAGAGGATAGCTACATGCAGTCTGAAAAACCTTTGTTGTCAAGTTTGCAGGTCTATCAGCACGAGACATTCTTACATAGAAGAGTCTGTTAAAGTCTCTACTCAGTGAAGCATTATTGGTCCAGTCTGTTTGGATAAATATAGTAAGTTGATGTACGTCCATTTATTGACACATTTTTTTAAGTGCTTATCCAGTTCAGGGTCACAGTGGAGCTGCAGCTGGATATGTTCACTAAATAAACCTTACAAAAGTTAACAATAAACCTGCATCTCTGTACGTTGTTGTCCACAGGATGAGAAAATCAAACTGGAAGACTGTGGAACATGTTAATAAATGTTTGTGTTTATGCCTGTGTCTTTCACAGGCGCTGGAAGGTTTCCCTAATAGTTCCTGGTGAATCAAAGCAGAACCATAAAGGTTGCTGGATTGCATGATGGCCTTACCCCTGAGCAGTCATCCTGTTAAAGGAGGAACCAGTTAGAAGCTGTTTTCAAAGTAGCTGAGCAGATTTCATCTCAAGTAAGCGATTAACTGTTTGTTCGTTTGTTCTGCCACTTAAAGAGCATTTAAGGACATCTTTTGAGTGTCCAGTCGAATTAATTCTACTGGCTCTCATGGTCATTTGTGATTATAGACATATTTTTTATGTTCATCCAGCTATTTAGTAAATTCTATTTAGTAATATCCGTCAGCTATAAAATGTAATATAAATATAAAAAAATATCTAAATATCTCCTGCCCTTTATATTTTAATGATGTAAGTCTGTTATCGTGTTACATTAGCATTCCTCACATATCAATGAGATGCTGTACAGTACAATTCTACTGACACAGCAGAGGGATAACGACAGCTATTCAACATCGTTACACGACACATTCGAGCTGCATGATGCAGACAAAGTGACTAAATCATCTTTTTTGTGGTTTATTGTCTTCAAACCAGCAGACAAAGCTGATGGCAGAAGATGTCGGAGAAGAACTTCAGGCCATGTACTGAAAATGTATTTTTTTCTTGTTATCAAAAGACATTTGGAGTGGCAGCAAGTAAAGCTTACAGTCTAAGAAATCACAGTGTTGATATTCAGCACAAAGAGAAAAGCTCAGTTGTTTGAATTTATTTACAATCATAGTTTTATAAATTCTGACTGTAAACATCTTTTACAGCTTTGATATTGTTTGACACTAGATATCAGGTTTAATTTAAAGGTTTCTGTGTCCCAATGAACCATTTACACTGACCAGTGTTTCACTTTAACTGTAACACATTCATTATTTAGATTCATCAAAGAAATAACTGAATGTAAAAAATGGCAGCACTCAGGCCAGGTTTGATAGAGATATATGCATGCATTATGAAATTTATGTATCCCAGATAATTGTTATTCATCTAGTCATGGCAGACACACCCCTTCCTCCCAAGTTAACTGCAACCCAAAAGAACTAGTGGGGCTATTTACACACTCACAACCAGTGTGGGGTAAAAAGAGCCACCAAAAAGATGTCAGCCACAGATGTGCTAGAAGAGTTAGAAACTCTACTTATGGAGAAACTTTCTAAGTCTAACAGGGGACAGGTACTCCTGCCCAAATAACATGATATAACCCCACATACAGCCCAGCCATAAAATGAACCAAGTCATTTAGTTAAAGACAGCATGGGACCAAATGCATGTAACCAGCCTACACCAACTTGACATTTCTTCCTCTTGAATTAAATGAATGAATGAATGGATGAAAGTTAAATGACTACAAACCTAAAGTCACTAGTTCCCACACTGGAATTTCCTGACACTGTGTGTTAACCGTATTTAGCTTGTATCAACAGTTGTAACAGGCTAAGCTACCTGAGACACTGCATTGAATGATTGTTCCTGTCTTAATGATTTCAGCTGACTGGTTTCAGCTCAGATGTTCTGCTTTTTCCTTTCAGTAGATCAAACAGCTCGTGCTCTGTCTGCTTCCAATTTAATGGCAAGAAGAAGAAGAAGAAGAAGAAGAATGCTTCAGCGAAGTGGCGTTTATGGTCTCAGTGAACAGTCATGGTCACACACTGCATGTGGTTTTAAAAGCAACATGTCTGTTCACCACAACGATCCAGATGTGTAATATTAGTGCAGCTACGGTTTGTTCTTGAACTCTTTAATGGAAGGCTGCGTTCCATTTACAAGTAGTGACAGTCTGCCGCAACTCGAAGTCAAACACCGCTTTGTTCTTTAATTATAGGCCTTTTATAGCCGTTCATGACACGCACACACACACATAAAGCACTTTGCCTCACCATGAGAATGCAACGTTACCTAACCTAACCTTTAAAGTATCTGATATACGATAGAAAAATGAAGCAACCAGAGATTTAATGATGAAGACTCTGGGTTCTGTAGTTCATGTTTTACAGTCCTGAATGACTCTTTGCATATAATTTATTGAAGAGGAGTTTAGAATGCACTTTACATTTAGACTGTTGCTGTTTAATTTTTTACATTGTTGGCGTGTTATGTCATTAATAAGGTTCACCTGCTGGGGATCAGCTGGACAATACAGTCAAAGACAGACTTCATTCATCATATGCAAGAATCCTAGTTGGATTTTTGTTGTCACTCATGTTTTTGAACCAAATATTGAAAACAATTCTGACAGACTGGATACCTGGCCAGGTGTACATTACCTTGTACTCAAGCATCCCAGGACAGAGCCCTGCCCCACCATGAGCCTGGGTGGATACGTGGTTATAATATAAAAGGACCGATACTGAATATGAATATTTCATGAAAATTGAATTATAATACAAATTAGTAATAAGGGTTTCTCTGCGCCCTTATCTACCCCATACTCAAAGAGCTGCGGGCAGAGAGGGTGACAGGAGAGGATGGCACTGAAGAGAAGATGCTCGGTTTCTGGAGTCTCCTGGTCCTGTCAGTATTAGTAGGATGCATCTGCTGTGTCTTCTCGTGGATGCTCACCTACCTTGACTCGTTCCAGCCAGGTATGGATTTCCCAACACTGCGGACAGTGGCCCACGTCAGAGACATTTAATATTGATTACATATGTCTGAATTGCTAACCCTAACCCTAGCTCAACAGACCACAATGCCCTGGACTGTCAGTATTATTATATTGCTGTGAACATAAGTAGCTTTGATCACAGTTTATGTTGTAAAAGAGAAGAAATATTGAAAAAAAGATCAACATTGTGATATTATTTCTTCCAAACTGACCAGAAACATGCTTGTCATACTCTCACAGCAAAGGATCAGACTCACTGTGCATGACGGCTCAGGCCAATGATGTCTGTTAGATTGTCAGTTGTTTAGTGCTTCTGTACAGTTAGGGTCACAGTCTCTATTTCAGAATAATTAATATGCGGAAAACACTAAAAGTTGATTGTCTTCCAATATTCTATAATTAAAAAACTTTGACTTTGTAAGTACATATTGTTACAGTCCTAATGCCAATATGATTCTTCATAACTCCTGCTTTGAAATACTGAACTTTAAAATTTACCTGATGAAAGATAATTTACAGTGGCACTCTGTCAGGATAATTCTGACTATAAGATCACTGTATTAATCTAAATCCTTCTGAAATGTGCTGTGAATGAATGCTGATGCAACTCACTGTGGGAAAGCTGTTAATAAAATGAATCTGTGACACATGCAACACATTCACAGAGGAAGAGAACACAAAGGGAGGACACGCAGAGGCCGTGTTAAAGTCAGAAATCCAAATCTTTAGTCAAAAACAGGCGGCGGTTACAAACAGGAAGACAAGCAGTCCACCAAACAGTCTACAGGGTCAAACATTTAGAGAATTCAAACAACAGTAAAAAAATAACTGGACTCTGAAAAACTTAAAGCAATGTGAGATGCAATAAAATGAAGCAGCACAGTATATTCACTGAATTATCATCAATTACAAAAGAGAAAAAGAGAAAAGGAGAAAAACTATGATTTCTAAGAAAATAAACCTTGATGGAAACATACAGAATGTAAACTGTGTGAGTTTGGTGAACTTTGTTAGTAACAAATGAGGTAAAAAAAAGAAAGAGAGACAAAAACTCAGTATTCATTAATAATTAGAAAGCATCTAAACATTCTGGTCGTGGATTTTTACAGTCTTAGTTCTGCTCGCTGTCATCATTATAATCATCATGATCAATGGCGAGGTCCTGAGGTGGGCGGGGCTGTCTCTGGTGATGTCACCATGAAGGAACAGCATCTGGCACGTGTTGCTGAAACATCCCAGTACACTGGTGTAGTTTCCTCTCTAGCTGTTTGACATTTGACACTTCAACATTAAGGGGAAGAAGAAGAAACAGTGTTAGGTCAGGTGACCACGTGGTTTCTAAAGTAACTGACAGGAAGTAACCAGGCCGTTAGAAATGAATGGCATGTGTTTAGAGTTACTGGAGTTGGGTAACTCTACTTACCAAAAGCAGAAGCACACAGATGAAGGATCAGATGCTAAATGTTGCAGGAACATGCTCATGTGTGGTGATCATTCAGTGCTGCTCCGGCAGGTTGGATAGTCCAAGACTGATATCCTGCCCATCTGAGAGTTTGAAAACACACATGCAAAGATTTATTTTGTATTACAGTCAAAGTTGGATGTTCATTTTTGTCCTTTAAAAATGTTTGTGTATTTGAAAGCACTATCATTTAAGGGTGACTTGGATTGTCTCCTTTAAAGGGGAGACAAGTGTATCCACTGATCCACGTCACTTTACCTGGATGATGACTCCTCTCTCCCTCACTCAGAAACACTCCTAATATAACCAAGCAAATAAATAATATTGAAGATTTACTTACATCATTACAAAAACATCAAAAACATCTCCCTTTGATTCTATTTCTCCATTCCTGCTGAACATCAGGCAACAAATATCTCAATAAATCACAGTAAAATGTAAAGCACATATTTTCTCTGCTTTGTCTAACCTCTGCAGAGCCTCTGTCAAGAAAAACATATCTGTAAGCATAAAACAAATATACATTTCATAACGCGTCACTGGACAAACCTCGGTCTGTTGATTTCCTCTGTGCAGTGCAGACGAGCATCAGTCAGCAAGTCAAGGTGGTGAGATGGACTGGTGTCCTTTGTGACTCTGCTGGTTCTTCTGAGGAAACACCACCATCTCTCCACACCGCCTCCATCTGTGAGCACAAATGGCCGCTCTGCTCTGCCAGCATGTAGGAAATCAAATATCACACACACAGGGGTGAAGAAACATCAGAGCTCAACTTTGGATACTTTAGATCTAAACAGATCAAACTAGCTCTTAGTTTCAACAATCAGTGAACAGACAAACAATGATACCATACTGATTCTGTATGAATACAATATGGTATTTTCAATACAGGTGTCAAATTAATTTATTAAAACTAATACAGATATATGTATATATAGTTTTTGCTAAATTAGTTTGCTAAATTATAAGAATATATTTTTATTTTTTTTCATTTAGCAATTGCAACTGAAAGAAATTAAATATTGAACAAAAATATATTGTCACATTCTGAGCATGCTGACAGACTTGAAGTCGCTACATATTTTAAGAAGTGATAATTATAGGGAAGAAACTTTTCATCCGTTTAATCAAACATTTGATGCCTCAGCTGTCTCAGTCCTATAGCGTTCTGCAACTACAACTAACCTGAAGCTTGGATTTAGCTGCAGGTGCCCCTGTACATCCTTCTCAGCAGCACACATGTGGGTACCATTTAATCACACTTCTTCCTGAGCTTTGCTTCATCACAAGACCAAATGTGGCATCCCGTGTCACAGTCATATCATCATCCAGAAGAAACATTTGAAGAAACATCATGGAGAAGAAACATTTACACACCTCCTGGTTTTGTTTTCTGATCCTGCAAAAAGACTGAGGACAACAAAGCCCAGAGAACACGAGATACACAACATCCAACATTCAGACTCAACAGCCTCCATAAATGAAGAGCACCAGGTTGGTTCAGTTATAGTAGATATAAGCATACTTCACATTACTGGGTATGAATAATAATCAAGAGACAAACTTTAAAGATGCAGAGTATGATGTCCCATCATCAGACTGTAAACAAACATCCACCAGGCTTCTTTGTTGGCAAAATTGTTGATTCTCCTATCAGGGATCAGTAGAGTGTATTAACCTGTGGTATAAGCAGCAGTCACTGAAATATTACTGTTTCAGATAAGAAATCTAGCACATAAAAGCCAGGGTGGGAGGGATCTCAGCAAACTGACTTACCTCTGCAAGTGTGAAGCTCAAAAAAATCTGACTCTCCAGTCACAGACAAACAAAAAACTCTAGCTGGGAGATAGAAAACGCTGTCTGGGTCTTGCTGGATGTTGCTGGTCAGAGTCCACACATTAGCAGAGTGCTTCTTGGTCCCACTGACCCATGTGGACAGTGACTGTGGAGAACTGTTCTGGAAAACAGAAAAGAGAAGCCAAACAGGATTTCCACAAAGACTATCTTGGAATCAGCAATCAAAAAATCACTGGTTCATATTTCAATTAAATATGAACAGGTTCCTTAAATGTACACAGTTCAGATCTGATTTAATTTAATTTCCTTCACACAGCACATTTGTCTAGGCTGTCAGGTAAACATAGAATTAATCTCAGGTAACATGACTCATGGTAGAGATTCAGTAAGAAAGATTGCTAGCTCTAATATTATTACCACACAATCCAAGGACACACCAACAGCTCAGATTTCTAGAACTATTTAAACAAATGTCTTCTGAATATTCAATTCAGGTTTACAGTGGGAGGGTGGGGGGTGTCGTGGAATTTTTTAAATAAAGTCTGCAACACATAAAGAGCTGTGATCAAGCTATTTATTACTGCGCCAACACACATCAAACATCACAGTTCAGTCATGTCAGCGCTGCCACAGAAGTGGTGCTCCTACTCCTTTATGCATTCCAAGGAAGAGGGAGGAAGTTACAAACTGATCCTACCACACTTCACGTGTCTCGCTATGAAACGGATCAATGGTTAAGCTGTTTGGTGCCCTTGGCCTTATCAGCACCTGTAAAGGGAGTTGTTTTCTCAAACTGCTGATGCTGAAGTAAGTTCATCTAGTTTTAGAAACTTTCACTGAACAGTCTATAACAGTGTCACAACTAAGCATATGCATAAGCACTTAAATACTTTAAATGAGAATAACAGAAAATTTCTTTTACAGAGGCTAGAGCCTGTCCCAGTAGTCATAGGTAGAACACACCTCACTGAAAAAAAGGGATTGGCCAGCTCTTGGATTTACGTAAGCATCTTGCGTGTATTTAACACAATTGCCTCATGCTTTAAAGTTAAGTGTAACTATATAGTGTAGAAACTACATAATATGCAGAGAGGGTAGATTAAATTGTTCATATCATGTTCAAGTGAAGTAAGTCAATAATATAGCAATGTTAAATCCCGCGACACTGCACGGGATTTCAGTCTCGCACTCTTTGGATCGTGGTTTCAGGAAGGCATCCATCTCAGTCAAGTCGAGCAGCCACCTCTACTTTTTTTGGTATACCAAAAAAAGTAAATTGGGTGGTTGTTACATTAAAAAAGTCTACCTTGTAATTTGAACACAATAATTTCATGTTTCTATGAACGTAATTAAATCATGTAGGATTTGCATGGAATTCAAAAACTTAATTTGTTCTTGTTGAGATGACAGGATACTTTATAAGAGTTATAAGAGTTATAAGAGGCAGAGAACTACACACACACCACGTGCATGCTATTGCTATTTATTGTGGATTAACCTGTCGAGGACAAAAACAAAAAAATTCTGCATCAAATACAGGAAATCATAGCTTTCCTGTATTTCCTAGATTGTTGGCATGCTGGTTAGTGCTGTTGCTTCACAGTAAGAAGGTCCTGGGTTCAAATCCACATTCTGGCTAGTTTGCAGTGGCTTCTCTCTGGGTATTCTGGTTTCCTCCCACAGTTAAAAGTCATGCAGTTATTAGAGTTAGGGTTAACTGGTGATTCTAAATTACCTGTGAATGTAAGTGCACGTGGTTGTTTGTTTCTATGTGATAGACTGGTGAGCTGTCCAGGGTGTACCCTGCCTCGTAACCTATCACTTCAGGGTTATTTCCCAGCCCTCCTGCAACCCGGAGGATGGTAGTCATTGTAAATCCATTCAATTTTTATGGTAACCAGACTGTAGATTTTGTTGAACATTATGTAATATGAAGACAACATGTAGTATTTAAGTGACCAAGTAGTATTGGGGTAAAAGTTATTGAATAGTGTTGAAATAAAATGACAAAATTGTGAAGGATTAAAATATTCCAAGAGCTCAACTTACTTCATCTGAACATGTTTCAATCGTGTTTTATGAACACAAAATGCACAGGTTTACTGAATATGAAAAAGTTGTGTTGATTTAACTCAGTTGTTTAGGTTTCTGCCAAAGCAAAACATTTGTGTGCAACAAATGTCCACTATTGAATCAAGTAAATCCAACATGGCCTTTTTTTCAGTGCTGGACAGGTCACCAGTCTGTCAGAGGACTAACACAGAGACAGACATCAGAGTAACAAATCTATTTAAAATTAATGTAAGTTTGCTGCAGCTGTATGTGTGAACATGTGTTTCTGTGCTCACAGTCCACCTCTCAGAAACCTGCAGTTCATTTTAAGTCTACTTTAAACAGACCTCACAAAAGGCTGATGTAGATGCATCAGTAGTCTGATTTAAGTACGATAACTTTGGCCAGGGATTAATCTGGTGCATCGCTTCACTGCAGTCTTACATATTTTCCCCACACCTGAATTAAAAAAATACTGATATATACAAATAACAGCTTCAGCTGATGCAGCCTGACTCAATCCTAAATGTTCAGCACACAGAGACACAAAGGTACCGTTTAAAGTTTAGTGTTAACTTGAGTCACTGATCATTTGCAGTATTACAGAGTCTGGCAGTCTTTGCATGATGTCCACGTCACTGTACGTATCTAGCTGACTCTCAGGTGTGACAGGTGTGCCAGCAGGAAAGAGTAATAATAACCTGCATCCTGAGGTCTTTCATGCAGGATTAAAGGAGCCAGGCTTTGTTCACCCAGCTAGGATTGTATTTTACACTGACCCTGGGTCAGTATAAGTATCATACAGTTTAAACGAAACACTGAAACTTGCACATATTTATTACAGATTAGAGATGGACCGATCTGATATTACGTATCGGTATTGGTCCGATACTGACGTAAATTACTGGATCGGATATCGGAGAGAAATAAAAAATGTAATCCGATCCATTAAATATCAAAAAAGCACCTTACAAAACTTGCGACATGGCGTAACTCGGCTCATAACCGTAGCACGTTGGAGCAGTGTGCTCATGTGATAGAGCGGCTGTGTGTATTTGAAGCCTCGCTACCAAACCACCATTTCATCTCTGAGGAAGTTATCCCAGAGAGAAGTAAAGCAAGTGTGTAAGTTCATCTCTGAATGTTTGTAAAGCATTCCCACATTGAGCTTAACAACCGATTTATGGAGCGACTGCCTCTTCTCTCTCCCTCCCTCTCCTGCTCCTACTTCAATCATGAAACTGCTTAATGATCAGCTGATCGGCTTTTCTGTTGCGAGTTAGTCTCTCTTGTTTGTTTTTGGCCCACTTCGCGCCAGAAAGAGGAAACCAGCGGCTGAACAACAGCAGCACGTTTAACCTTGATAATATTTTGTTAGAATTTATTTAATATAACTTTCTACACCAGGATCTTTTTCTACGCAGCTGACGGCTGGTAACTGTGCAGGGGCGGATCTAGCAAAGTTTAGCCAGGGGGGCCGATAGGGCATGAACAGGGAAAAGGGGCACAAAGACATACTTTTCTTTCTTATTCTCATTTAAAATGTTTAGCTTTTAATAAATAATTATCCGAATATTACACCCAAAGTTTTAATATGATGTAAAATGTATAGAAGTCCATTACTGTATATAGTAACTGTTAAGTCTAATATACCCTAGTAAGCTATACTATTTTTTCCTTTGGGAAGATACCATCTGTGCAGTCTGCAATTCTGTTGAAGAAAGATGTTGAATCTATTTAATTATTCTTGAAAAATAATTCATTTCTGTGCATTTATTTTCACACTGCATCAAATTAAAGTTGATTACGTCGATTAAGCATCATGAGGTGGAGGGTGGGGGTGTTTCCCTATTTTTTTTTTTTTTTTTGCTGGGAGTTTGCAACCCTATTAGTTAGGTTGCTTAATATTTCTGCTAAGTACTCTTTAAAATACCAGAATAGGGAGGATGGAGTAGGTTTAAGTTTATTAGATTGATCAGTATTCATGAACTTTGAAATATGTGCAGTAAGTGCAGTGTATTCTTTACATACAGGTGTAACAGAATAGCTTTAGTGTTGTTGTTTATTTAAACTTGAGTTTGAACTTATACAAAATGTAGCAAGATATTAAGAAAACAGTTTTATTGATTAAAAAACACACTACATCGGATTCATATCGGTATTGGCAGATATCCAAATTTATGATATCAGTATCGGTATCGGACATAAAAAAAGTGGTATCGTGCCATCTCTATTACAGATGCACTGAAGCTAATCAAGATATTTGCTGTCAATCTGTGGCTGCGATTAAGCACTTTACTGGAAACTTTATTAACTAGTAACTTCATCAGTCATGACAGAAGCTAATATTTCTGTGCTAACATCGTTTAAACAGTAACAGCTTTACTACAATATAAGCTAACGTTTACACCATAACTTTAAGCTAGCACCATAAAGACGGTAAAACACGTAATAATATCTACAAATGCATCTTAAAGCTGTTATATTAGCACTCGGTGTATTACTAACATAACCACATTAACATTATTGACACTCGCTGACTTTTAATAGTCATTCTATAAATGCTGTCCGTTTAAACGGTCTTACCTGTAAACACTGCTGTATCCACCGGATTCCAGCCAGAGTGGATTCTGGAGTCTTCCCACGCTCCTGTTAGTGGATGGATGATAACAACCTTCTGAACAATCTAGCAGGAGATGGCCCATATCTATGGGAGTGATTTGTGCTAATAACGCCCATTGTATGGACTGATAACAGCCGAAGCGGGTAAATAAAGTCACCCAGTCGCTAGCTGTGCCATTACCCAGCATACACCACTCCCTCCATAAATGCAATAAACGATACAAAAGTATCGTTCTACCTGTTTTTCAGGTAGTTGTTTACATTATATAATTTATTGTGTTCAGTATACATCACTACAATGTGATTTCGGAAATATATAAATATGCGGACAACAGGCTCTTCCGCGGCAATCTCTTGTCGTCAATAAGCAATGTTAAGGGAGCTCTATAGTATTCAATGAGAGGACCCTGCACGTCAATTCTCGACGCGAGGGGGGTACCCTGCGCGTCGATAAGTGAAGCAGAGGGAGCCTGACCATGCGTCACACACAGGGGCAATTCTAGGATTAGAGCTTTGGGGGTGCTGAGCACCCAGAGAGCTGCCCAGCCAGGCAAGATAAATCATATGATTTTTAAATTCATCAAGTCTCTCTGTGCCTGGGTCCTTGTCTCAAAACATGACATCACTGTTTTGTACATTTTAACACAATTTAATCCCAACATTTGTGAAAGAAAAGCAAAACACTTTTTTGAAAAGTCTGTAACAAAACCATCAAATCTGATAAAGGTTATTTAAATGCTGCTAAAGAAGAATGGATTGGAATAAAAAAAATACATATCCTAACCTTAATTACTGGGGGAGAATAATGAATGATGCTCATAGTAAAAAGTAAACTGAGTGCATTTTTTGGACAGAGATTCACTTTTAATGTGTATGTATAATATAATACAGATACATAAAAAACACTCCCAAAACAGAATAAATTATTACAAATAAAAATCTTTACTGCAGATACTAATTTTACTAATTTAATAATACTAATTTTGTGTTGTAAGATTTATGGGTTTCATGCTTTCATAGTGGTACTTGGGAGAGCTTTACATTTTTATCAGGTGGTACACACTGTAAAAAGTTTAAGAAACACTGATAAGTGTATGTGTGCTTTTGGAAAACATTTAAAGCTGCTGTACAGAATCTTTGAAACAAGCTTAAAACATTTTTAGAATATAAACAGAGCATCTGCTTCTCTTTACAGCTCCTCACTCCACCAGGGCTGTTTGGCACTTTCTGATAGTGTGCAAATGTGATGTACGTACTGCGGCAGTCATACAGACAACTGGACGGTCCAAAAGTTGGCCGACCTATTACTGGCTGAGGTTTCAGTAGAGTTGTGGCTGAACTACATAAAAATATATTATTAATTTTAATCTCCCCAATCCATTATAATTTTATGTTGGAATGTTGTTAAAGAGGGTCAAAAATGTTTCAACCCAGTTTGTTTAGCAGATTCTGTACAGCAGCTTTAATATAGGGAGGACACAACTTCCAGACTGTGTGAGTAAAATAAGTTTTTTTCTCTTTGTCAGTTTAATAGTTTCTGTTTTGCCTGTCACTGTTCCCTGTCTGTTTTCTTACCCGGTTCTTCCTGACCTTGTACTTTCTCCTCACGTTCCCCTCTTTCCTCTCTCCCTCTTTGGACTGACAATCATACACAAATAGATTGTATTCAATTAGATGATAAATTACATTAATGTGAAAAAATTCTATTAAGATCACTAACAAAAAGTCCTCTCTCAGTTTACTTTCAACCAAAAGGCAAATAACCAAACAACATGAACATCTAATAAAAGATATAAATATTGAAACACTGATCCAACATTATTCTTGATTGACGGATCATTTGATGTTACACTTTTACCTGAATGTGGCTCCTTTTTTAAAAAAAACAAAAAACAAAACTACCTTATATCCATTATGAACCTGGCTGTCTGTACAAAAAAATGGTAAATGGCCTGTATTTGTATAGCGCTTTACTAGTCCCTAAGGACCCCAAAGCGCTTTACACATCCAGTCATCCACCCATTCACACACACATTCACACACTGGTGTTGGCAAGCTACATTGTAGCCACAGCCACCCTGGGGCGCACTGACATGTGTGCGCCCCAGGGTGGCCCCAAAACACACACACACACACACACAACAGGAGTTATAAGGTTAATGGGCATTTGGTCAGTTAGCTAGTTAGTATCCATCTAAAACAGGACAGTGGTAACAACAGTAGGCTACGGATAATTTTAAGTTTTAGGTTTTAAATAGGCTATATAAATTTCAATGGGAGCAACAGGACAGCCAAATGTAGCTGATTTTACTACAGAGCAGGACGGGTTGTAGGGTAGCAAACATCGTTGGAAAACACGTTTTCAACACTGCAGGTTACCTGGTGTAATGTTTTTCAGCTAAAAAGAAACATGGCCTGACTCCTACCTAACTATATAAAGAGTAACTGAAGGTTAAATACAGCTAATATGTCCTGTTTTAGGCCAGGCACTTACAACTCCGCTCCTCTGCGTTTCAGCCACCATTGCTCTGGCAGCAACGGCGCTAGAGCAGAGCAGGGGAGAGGGGAGCTGGAACAAACCATTTTGGGAGAGGGGGGGAATCTATACTTTTGTTGTTAAAATGTTACATCTCAACGAAGTACTGTATGCTTTTTATATTTTTAGCAGTGTGTCACACAAACAGCAAATATTGTCAAAAAAAGTAAGAAATCTTTGGGGGTGCTTTGATTCATTTTTGGGGGTGCTGAAGCACCCCCAAAAATGGGCTAAAATCGCCCCTGGTCACACATTTGACGAGTTGGGAGTGAGAACGTGTTGAACCCAAAGGTTCGAAGCAGGAACATTTAAAAACAGCAGGATTGCAGTTTTAGCATTCTGTCAAACAGTGTGAAGTTAAATGGATTAACCTTTGCAGAAGTGCAAATATAAAGTGCCGAAGGACCATTTAGTGTTACATTGATGAGATTAGTTCTTGTGATTAATTCCCAAGTACCTGGTTTTAGTCCCCGAGGCAGCATTACCACACTCAGTACTTGACTGAGATGAGTCGGGAGTATTATAATAACTAATATAACAAGACAAACGTGTTGGTGGACCGTCATTATACAGGCAGGACTTTTGTTTGTTCTGATATATATATATATATATATATATATATATATATATATATATATATATATATATATATATATACATATATATCCATGAAGCCAGATAACACACACCAATTAGTTAAACTGCAGGAATGTCTTAAAGACATAAAGACCTGGATGGCCGCTAACTTTCTGCTTCTTAATTCAGATAAAACTGAGGTTATTGTACTCGGCCCTGAAAATCTTAGAAATATGGTATCTAATCAGATTCTTACTTTGGATGGCATTACCTTGGCCTCCAGTAATGCTGTGAGGAACCTTGGAGTCATTTTTGACCAGGACATGTCCTTCAATGCACATATTAAAAAATATGTAAGACCGCTTTCTTCCATTTGTGCAACATCTCTAAAATTAGAAATATCCTGTCTCAGAGTGATGCTGAACAACTAGTTCATGCATTTATTACTTCCAGGCTGGACTACTGCAATTCATTATTATCAGGATGTCCAAAAAACTCCCTGAAAAGCCTTCAGCTAATCCAAAATGCTGCAGCAAGAGTACTAACAGGGACTAGAAAGAGATTTCTCCTGTTTTGGCTTCCCTTCATTGGCTTCCTGTTAAATCCAGAATTGAATTCAAAATCCTGCTCCTCACATACAAGGTTTTAAATAATCAGGCCCCATCTTATCTTAATGACCTTGTAGTACCATATCACCCAATTAGAGCACTTCTCTCTCGCTCTGCAGGCCTACTTGTTGTTCCTAGAGTATTTAAAAGTAGAATGGGAGGGAGAGCCTTCAGTTTTCAGGCCCCTCTTCTGTGGAACCAGCTTCCAGTTTGGATTCGGGAGACAGACACTATCTCTACTTTTAAGATTAGGCTTAAAACTTTCCTTTTTGCTAAAGCATATAGTTAGGGCTGGACCAGGTGACCCTGAATCCTCCCTTAGTTATGCTGCAATAGACGTAGGCTGCCGGGGGATTCCCATGATGCATTGAGTTTTTCCCTTCCAGTCACCTTTCTCTCTCACTATGTATTAACAGACCTCTCTGCATTGAATCATATCAGTTATTAATCTCTGTCTCTCTTCCACAGCATGTCTTTCATCCTGTTTTCCTTCTCTCACCCCAACCGGTCGCAGCAGCTGGCCGCCCCTCCCTGAGCCTGGTTCTGCCGGAGGTTTCTTCCTGTTAAAAGGGATTTTTTCTTTCCCACAGTCGCCAAAGTGCTTGCTCATAGGGGGTCATATGATTGTTGGGTTTTTCTCTGTACCTATGAAGCGCATTGAGACGATTTTTGTTGTGATTTGGCGCTATATAAATAAAATTGAATTGAATTGATTTGACATTTTCATTAGAGTTTACACTGTGTTAGCAACATTAGCATGTTAGCAGAAAGAACTTTGAAACAAACAAGTTTGTCTTTGAGAACCATTGATCTCTTATTCTCTTCATCCTTGTTTTTTAACAGCTTTTCTTCAATAGTGAAAGCTCAATTTTTCTGCCTCTGAGAGCAGTTAAGAGAGTTTGTCCTAAATATAGTTCTTAATTAAAAACGTATCACACAAAAGAAGAATAGTATTCCAAAAGTATTCATGCCATATGTTGATCATACATATGTTATATCACAAACTGACCTCAGCCTTTGGATCACATGACATCACCATGGTTGCAGTGTGGTGACAGAGAAGGTCTTGGATCCACACAAATCATTGTGTTACCATTATTCACTCATTCACGGCAGAGCCAGGAAGCAGTGGTTTCATGACACTGGGTCCCTGGTTTCAGGTTATGAGGACACACAGATCGCTCTGAGGATGCATCAGATCGGTGTCCAGCATAAAATATTCAGGAGTCTCTGCTGTGGTAGTTTCTGGAAACCTTAAAAACATCACAATTGCATTTACTGTGAAAAATGTACTTCCACATTAGGACACCTTTATCTTGACCCTTGAAGTTTTTGTTTTTCCTCAGGTGAATTTTTGTAAGCTGGTCTATGCCTCTGCTGGTCGACCTTGGCTTTTCTTTCTCTGCTTCTTCTTCTTCTTCTTCTTCTTCATCCTTTCCTACAGCGATTATCTGTGCATCAGTCTAATTACAGTTCATTCATCTTTTCTGCCAGGAGTCAAGGGCAATGCACACATGCACACCAGCACTAGAATTACTCCGCCCATTTCTCCTTGTTACAGGAAAATAATTTCAGGAAATACTCCTTTAATTATGATTCATATCTGGGTCATTCATAACCTTGGCCAGCCTCAGAGAGCGTGTGTAACATTAGCATTAGAGCTGCCTTCTGTGAAAGTTATGCGGATGAGGCCTTCATGCGACATGCTGCTCTTTTCTAACTTCATTTTGTTCATTTCACTCATGTTATTAAATGAAATTGCACTTCATATAAAATCTAGTGGGGGTCTTTCAAGTGTCTGCAAGGCCAAATCATGTACCGTAATTCCCGGACTACAAAGCGCACCTGATTAAAAGCCGCATGCTCTAATCTTAGAAAGAAAATCAATTTTGTACTTGTACAGGCCGCACCGGATTTTAAGCCGTATGCGTTTCACTCGTAATATGAGATATTTACACAGAAATATTAGCACGTGAGGATTTTTAACGTTTAATTGAATCCGTAAGGTAACACAAACATGGTAACATAAACGTTATAGTAACATACAAAAATACATACTGCAAATGCTTTTTTTCCTTGAACAGCGCCTGTAACACGGCTACCTTTAAGTATACGTACGTATCAGTAACACACAAATTACGTTGCTTATGGTTTTTTACGGAACAGTGCACAAACAACATTACAATGTCTCTTAACAACCGGTAAAAATATATACCGTATATATACTACTTTTCAATTTTATTGGTCTACTGTTACCAGGCAAAATGTTTTTGGCCGCATGAAAAAAAAAAGCATTAGCCGCACGTCAGAATAAGCCGCAGTGTTCACAGTGTGGGAAAAAAGTAGCGGCTTATGACCCAAAAACTACGGTAGTTAGATGTGAGAATGTGACAGAGGCTGTGTCAGCCTGGATTTGAACCTGCGACCCTACAGCCATGTGGACAAATACAATCTAACAGTGTCTGGCCAACAATGCCATTTTGAAGCCAACCGAGTGCTTCTAAAATCAACCGAGAGATGTGTGTCGGCGCGCTCTGCTGCCCCTCGTATCGCCTGCTAAGCCATCCATCAAATTACCGTGGCAACCCAGCATCCATCACCCCATCCATCATTGCAAGCAGACATACAAGAATGAGAGAGCAAAGACAGAGAGAGATCTGACAGAGGGGACAGGAGATAACAAGAGATCAGATGATGTGAGAAGGGAAAGTGAAAGATGGTGGAAAAGGAGAAGATAATTAGAGGGAAGGAAAGAATAAAGAACAAGTACTAAAAGGGAAGAAGAGAGAAAAAGAGGTTAAAAATATGAGAGGAATCAGAGTAAAAAAGAAGAGAGAATATGGGGAGCTAGTTGGAGAGAATCGGCCGTGAAAGATATGAAATGAAATGGAGTCACAAAGGAAAGCAGAGAATAATTCAGTTTTTCTGAAGCCAAGGTGAACTTGTAAATTGTGTCGTAATTCCCAAGACCATCAGATGCACACACACACACACACACACACACACACACACACACACACACACACACAGCTGCTGACGCATGGGATGAACGCAAATCCGAAGGTAGCAAGTTGGAGAGAAAAATGATAACAAAAAATTGCTGTTTTTTTCCTCTCCGTCTGGTTTAAAACTCGATTTTATTCATTTATTTTGCAGAGTTGGTTCACTTTAGAACGGGGACAAAGGGCAGGAAAAAAGGGAACCAAAAAGGTTAAAAATAGGAGACTATTTTTAACACGATGGTCAGTGTGGCTGACAATCTATACAGGAACAGGCAAAGAAGGAAAGGCAGTCCAAAAATGACTTAAAGAAAAGAGCAACACTGGTAAAGAAAAAGCTCAGTGGAAATAAAAATTCACAAGAATGCAAACCTGTAATAATCAGCAGGCAGCAGAAAAGTACCCTTACAGGTCACTTTATTAGGTATGTCATGCTAATATCAGGTTGGATGTCCTTTTGCATTCAGAGCTGCCATAATTCTTCATGGCTCAGATTCAACAAGGTGCTAGAACATTCCTCTGTTCCACAACGTCCGAGTACACTGAACTCAGTGTCATGTTCAAGACACCAGGATTCGTGTCGAGATACATTATCCTGCAGTGCCAGGTGTGGTCTTCTGCTCCTTTAGCCCATCTGCTTCACTGTTTGATGTGCTGTGAATTAAGAGATTATAATGAATGAATGTCTTCCTATCAGCTCAAAGAAGTCATGCTCCCCTGACCTCTTGCATTTCCTTCAATTGATATTTTCCCTCTGCGAGCCCCAGAGATGGTTGTGTGGGAAAATCCCAGCAGATCAGCAGCTTCTGAAATGCTCAGACCAGCCAGCCCTTTTTAGTCTGTCCCAAAAAAGACAGACATGGGAATAAAACTATAACTGCAGAAGACAAGGTAGAAGCAAAGATGAAAGAGAGCAGACAATGAAGGGAGATCAACAGGGAAAGGAGGTGGAGAGAAAAGAGATGAATCAGTAGAAGAATATACAAAAATGATGGAAGTATTTGCAGAACAGTAACAAAGAACCAGCTCACCTAGGAGATATGCAGGAGGGATCCTGATTAAATGATCAGCTGGGTCATTTGAAAAAGATATCCAGACATTTGTTAAAAGCCTGGAGAAAAGTCAGAGCCTGATGAAAATCAGTAGCAGTCATTATCTGGGAGCCATGAATGCCACTGACACTCTGTCATAACAATTGATATGGGTACATTAACATTAACATTAAGTCTGGACTGATGATACTGGCTGCAGATGGAAAACAGGAGGAAGGGAGGCAAAAAGATTGTATTTGTCAAAGAAAACTTTGGCAATTATTTTCTTCATGTGTAACATGATGATTTATGTAACACTGTCTGCCTTCACCTCCTCTTTCTTTTTCATCTTCTCCATTTCATAATTGCTTTGGTTTAATACCCTCATCCCATCAGAATCAATTAGCCATGTCCTCTTCAAGTCTCCAAAACATGTTCCTCCATAGTCTTACTGTCTGTGTTCACTGTCTACTGTCTAATTGTTCTGAAATAAATTCACCTTCATTCAGAGCATCTGAGTTTGTCCAGAACATCTCCTCACATCGTTTACATTCCAGTGAGACGAACAGCCTAAAGAGGCTTTTATTGACTGGACTGTGATGTGATAAACAGGATGCTAAATGTGTGACGGTGAGGCTATTTCAATATTATGTTTGGGGGTATGGAACTGAAATGATCGGGAGGGGATGTTGGCTTCTATGCTCCTACAACACATCGCATTGATTTTTCATTTTAGCTGTGAGACCCATGTGTTTTCAGACAAATTTTAATTTAGCTGAATAGGTGAATGAATTTATGAACAGGGAGACCTGAAGAGGTGTGTTATACATAAGACCCAGCAGGATAGTGGTGTGTACACATTGTACACTTTGTGTTATTAGGCAAGTTGTATTTTTGAGGATTAATTTCATTATGGATCAAGGACGGTGCTCTTGGTCAATCCAAAATGTTAATGAACCTAAATTTTTAAGAATGTAAAAGTGAGGTTTTGTCTTTAAGAGAATGTATATATTTATGTGCAGAATTATTATGCAACTAATTGAAAAAAACGAACATTTTCCCATCTCAGTAGTTTATTTGCAAATGTTAAAGTGAGAATAATAAAACAACTCAAAATGTACATATAAACATTTCTGACATGTCAAAAAATATATATATCAGTGACCAATACAGCCACCCTTCTTTTCAATAACTGTCACAAGCCTTCCATTCATGGACTCTGTCAGTTTCTTGATCTGATGATGATCAACCTTTTGTGCAGCAGCAACCACAGCCTCCCAGACACTGTTCAGAGAGATGTACTGTTTTCCCACACTGTAAATCTGACATTTAAGCAAGGCCCACAGGTTCTCAATAGGGTTTAGGTCAGGGGAGGAAGGGGGCCATGTCATTATCTTTTCATTCTTAAGGCCTTTACTGGCTAGCCATGCAGTGGAGTACTTCGATGCATGAGATAGACTATTGTCCGGCATAGAAGTCATGGTCTTCTTAAAAGATGGAGACCTTTTCCTGTACCACTGCTTGAAGAAAGTGTCTTCTAAAAACTGGCAGTAGGTTTTGGAGTTGATTTTCAGGCCACCTTCAACCCAAAAAGGTCCAACAAGCTCATCTTTAATAATACCAGCCCATACCAGTACCCCACCTTGCTGGTGTCTGAGTCAAAGTGGAGCTCTGTGTCCATTACTGATCCATCCATCTGGTCCATCAAGAGTCACTCTTATCTCATCAGTCCATAAAACCTTTGAAAAATCTGTCATCAGATATTTCTTGGTCCAGCCTTGACGTTTCAAGTTGTGCGTTTTGTTCAGTGGTGGTCGGGTTTCAGCCTTCCTTGCCTTGGTCATGTCTCTAAGCACTGAACACCTTGTACTTCTGGACACTCTGGGTAGGTTGCAGTTCAGGAATATGGCAGCACTGGAGGACAATGGGTTTCTGGTAGCTTCACGTTTGATTCTTCTCAAATCTTTGGCAGTTAACTTGTGTCTTTTTTTCTCAATACGTTTCTTGCGACCCTGTTGGCTATTTTCAACAAAGCATTTGATGGTTCTGTGGTCACACCCCAATATCTTCTCGATTTCAAGAGTGCTGCATCCTTCTGAAAGACTACAATTTTTGACTTTTCAGAGTCTATTAAATCTCTTTGCCCGTTTTGCCTGAGGGAGAGAAGCTGCCTAATAATTATGCACACCTTTATATAGAGTGTTGATCTCCGTAGGCCACACATACAGATCACCTGATATACTTAAATCCAATAAGCACTCAAGTTTATACAGCTGGAAGTTGGAAAATGTGCGTAAAAATGACACCCACTTGCCTAACAATTGTACACACAGTGTATACCCAGTGCTTGGCAGGGAGATATTTCTGTTACTTACAGTAATGCAGTAATCTAAGGCCTGGAAACTGGTCAGCAACCTTCAGTCACTAGGGAGATATGTGTATTACCTGATTGATTGATGAGTGATTGAGGTTGCTGGCTATAACTACATGGGGGAAATTAGCCGCAAAGAGAGTGCTACACCAAAACCTTTGTGTGTTTGCTTTGTTTGCTAACAGATTGCTTGCATCAGCTACAGCTTGCATTAAGCTGCTAAGCTGCACTTGCTGTTTGCTCTCTGAGATGTAGTCCAACTTCTGCAAGAGCAAAGCAAACCGAAAAGGGAGGACTTTGCGCCTTACAGTGCAAACAACACATTTACAAAAGGCCGAAATTCTCCATTTCCAGTTTGCATTTTGCTCTTCAGCATTTTTAGTGTTTGCAGAAAAGTTGGTATCTTCCATGGAAATTATGAGCAACAGCAACACTCTGATAATGTCCAAAGCAAAGGAAGGAGGGTATTGGTGCAGCATTCTTTGCAACTAATGTGATGCTAGCAAGTTTCCGAAATGTTCAGAAACTACTTGTTAACCAGACTGGGCAGACTTGGTAAGTGAACTATTAGTTAATTATGTAGTATGTTTTAATTAGTGACAGTATATCAATTAATATTATTTATAGGCTTATACACTGTTAATGGATGTAGCTTGCTAATGAAGCTTGCTAGCCTTAGCTTATATCTTAGGATTCTGCTGTAACTTCCACCTTCAAGATCAAAACCAAAACGCTTACGATGAGACTTCAAAATGTATCAAAGCCACTGGATGATGTCGTTTCTAGACAGTCTATGGCTAAGGCCATAGTGAGTGTTACTACTACTTTTATCGTTACTATCATCGGAAAACATGACAGAAGATAACAGATCACTGTGCTAGAAGACAGGAAACAGAGTGAAACACTGTATTGCAAATGAATGACAGTAAATATAAAAGAACAGGAGGATTGTAGGAAGAGAAGGGTTTAAAGTTCACCAGTATAAAAGGCTGAAGAGGAAGAAGTAAAGAGCATGACTTCTGTTGCAGACGGTGTGTTTTTGAGTGTTTAAGTCCAGGAACAACACACAGACAACATTTGTCAGACTGAGACTTCCTCTGCCAAAGCTCCTTCACTCTGATTTTTATTTTCCTCTGTAAATGAGATGTGTACTGAAGCCTCAATGATTGACTGATTGTTTGATTGTGACTCATTGTAGACAGGTACTTTAAAGTTTGAGCCCACACATCACAACACAAAGCAAAAAGCAAATATAATGGGTAGTATTAGTTGTATTTTCATTGCTCAGGTGACTCACCACTTATTTTGAAATGTTACCAACCACTTGAACAGAGGAAATTACAAATTTTAAAGACCAAATTGTTCTGACATTTACTGAACACATTTACAATAAACCGTTAATGGAACCAAAGCTTTTTCATAAACAACTAACAGGAAAACATTATGATGTTTAACCTATTAATATTTTCATGATATTTTCCAGTCTCCTCTTTTTAAAAAAAAAAAAGTTACTGTTAGACATATAAGAGGTAGCCCCGCTTAGGGAAATACCTGACTCCCATTGTCAATGTCTGACATTTTATTGACCCATCCACTGACACTGGCCTCCTCTTTCTGTCATCTTTTTTGGCTCCTGTGAAGAGGAGTCAGACATCCTACAGCTGCTAGAAAGCTTTTTACTTGCTGTTTGGGGTGCATGGACTACAATGTCTGATGCTGGTTTTTTTTTCCTGTTGGGTATTTTGAACCAATAAAGGCTTTTCCTCTGAGCTTTTAGAACACTGATAATAATGAGTTACAATAAACCAACCTCAAAAAAGAAATAATGTGAACTAGCTTTTCACCATTGCTCTGGGATGGGATATTTCTAATGTCAGTAATATTGCACAGATGGAAGAAAAGAGTTCTTGAATTTGATGTGTGTGTGTTGAAGAAAACATCCCGTTGACAAAAAAATCCTTGCAGTTCCTTTAATATCAGCAATATACTTTAGTCTGTGTATGAAAATGGTGAGGTCATCAGGTGTGACCATCAGGACAAGCATGAAGTTGAGTCCACTGGCAGAGCCCATAAGATGGTCATTTGAAGCATTCACCAGTGCTGTTCCTGTTGTCCAAAAACCATTCCTCTGCATTCCTGTGGTCACATAGCTGATTTGTACAGGGTTTAAAACTGTTGGTGATTCACTCACATTGATGTAATACCATCAGATCCATGAAACTGATACTTATTTCCCAAATTTATTCTTACCACTGTGTACTGGTCAGTGAATCAGAATGAGTCTAAATTTGGAATCAGCGCACTGTCCCACTGACATTTATCTACAGAAGACCTATTTGCCTTGAGGTAAATGTTGTAGCAAATAAACAAAGCAGGAAATTTTAGGAACTCGGGAAATTGAAGGAAAAGTTACTGAGACTGAAGCCTGAAAAAGCACAAATTTCCAAAGTATTTCCCTGGAATGAGGCTGGGGGACAAAAGCAGTGGTTGTGCTGCAATAACTGAGGCAGTGATTGTTGTGACCCCTGTGACATGGGCTGTTGCTCTCAAACAGAAAAAAAGAAAAGGTTTGACATCAGACAAAAAGAAGAGAGCAGGTATCGAACAAAGACCACCTGGCCTGTCAGCCCCAGAAGATAAAGTCACTACAATTACTGGACAAACGTTCTTTACCTGGATGAACTAACACTATAAGAGATAACATCCATCTGTTTTGTTTAGTCTGTTTTTTTATTGGCAAAACCCAGCAGTAAAAGTTCCATAAAGTGTTGAATATGTATGTTACATTTTAAAATGATTAAATAGTACATTCAACTCAAGTAAAGTAAATAACTCAAACAATTTACGTTTGAAAATCACAGCTAATTGGTTCATTGGTTACTACTAATGAATACAACACAAAAAAAGCTCAGATTTTCATACGTCTAATGCAGACATATGCAGCTCTGGTGAGATCACCCAGCATTTGTGGTCTGTTTTAGACAGTGATAAAGTTCACTGTTGCCATCTTGTTGTTCTGAAACCAGATGTGACCAGCTGGCTACCAATGAGCATCACCTGGGTAATCCATCCATCCATCCAGGTGGGCTGGAGGCTATCACAGGGCAGGAGGCAGGCACACCCTGGACAGGGTGTGCCTGACTCACGCCAGGGCTAACACAGAGATACAGATAACCAGTCACACCTGCAGTCAGTACAGAATAACTAATTAACATAACCCCCCATGCAAATCTTTGGATTGTAGGAGGAAACCAGAGTTCCTAGAGAGCAGACACAAGCTGTGTCCCAAAACGTAGGCTGCATCCTTCGGAGGACCCGGCCCTTGTGGTCTACGTGGGCTGGGTCTTTCTAAGACAGAGAAGGCCGGAAGTGCGAGGCTGTGAAATGGGACAGTCTAGCCTTCAGATTTGCGTCACCGCTGTGTCAGTGGAGTTTAATAAACTCGGCCGTCTGCTCCTTGCTATCTACAATATAACAGGACACTGGCGTAAATTCTCGACCGTCTCACACTTCTGTTTAATCAGTTTTCTGTTTGACATTTATTCAGCTGTGTGAAAATCCTGGAGGAACCCACCCGATGGATTGATAAAGCTTTATTTAATCTAATAATCTAATAACTTTGATCTCCGCCAAACCGATTTACTCCGGAACAAATAAAACACAGAAAAAAGGCAAACAATTACATTTTTAAGTTATCCGAGTGTCTTATATATCATGTCTAACCTGAGTAGCGAAAGACAGCGGGGATCTGAAAACGATGAAGCCGGGAGTCCGCTGCTCTCGCCGGCTCGAGTGACCATTGAACCCCCCGGCTTGCTATCAAGCGGGTGGGTAACAGACGTCTCCGAAAACGTCGGCGCACTTTTGCAAATATACGATGTCTTGATAAACCAAGCAGATATTTGAAGTTTACACAGCTACTTTCTCGCCTGAAAATATGTTAAAAGTTTGTTTGTGACCCAGAAAGATTAATAAGACTAATTTTAAAACTTAGTAGCAGCCGCCATTGTTGGAAACTGAAATTGGCTGGGGGTTAGGGTTATCCCAGAGTTCATCCCAAATGAACTCTGGGATATGGTGGGCCACAAAGGACACACCCGACCCATCCTTCAAATTCAGGGAAATGAAAGACGCATTTGTCGGCCGCGTTTGAAGGAGTCGACAAATTGGGACAGGCTTCGTCGCCTGGCTGTGACGTAATCGGCCTTCAAATGCGGCCTCCGAAGGATGCAGCCGACGTTTTGGGACACAGCTACAGTCTCTAACCCTAACTCATTTGAATCTAGAACCTTCTTGCTGTGAGGTGACAGTGCTAACCATGTACCACTATGTCAGCCATGTGACTCTTCAAAACAGGCAAAATGTACAAAATGGACGTAATGTTTTAAATTGTGTGACCAGAGCAAAGTGCTTCCATAGGTTTCTGCAGAACCAGCAGTCTTTTTGCATTCAGAGTTGTCGGCCCCTGTTGCCATTAAAAGGAATGCAGATTTAAGGCACATTTAAAGCTTTACTTTTCAGGACTGGAAGCTACATCCATCTTTATGCTGTCTGTGGATCAGGGACTACTATCACAGTTGTCATGAATAGATTGAAGGCAGCTTCTCCCTTTTTCTTTAATAAGTTTTATTTTTACCCCTCAGTAGATAAAAGCTATTGCCTTTATCTTGAGATATTAGAGCTGTATCAATGTTTTCATCTTAATAATATCTGGAAAGAAAGCAGCCATGGGATTTCTTTCCATTTGTTCACTAAAGAACTCCAATCCATTTTAATATTGAGTGGAATTTTCAGCACACTACAGTCATAATAATGAACCCCTTAAACTAAATTTCTTGAAAGCTGATGCACACAGTCTGTGCTCCCATGTGGTTTCACCATTTTGTCTGAAAATGTAACTAAAATGTCAAGCCTCAGGAAAAGTATTTAATCAACTAGATTATAATAATGATAAAAGTTTCATATTAATAAATCTAAATATTCTGCAAATGATTTATCCCTTTTATTTCGAAGAAATGTAATGGTAAATTGACAGAGTTTACTCATTAAGTGTCAGGACTGTTAAAATGACTGATGTGGTCTTTGTTTTCCTTATTAATGACTAGTCATTCTGTGTAAAAAAAATGTAAAAAGCAAGCTTGGATGTGTCACTCCTCCCACGCACTCCTTTGCCCCACTTTGTCTGATGTTTAGATTTGTGTAGGAGGCTGGGACAGTGTTTCATTATCCATGAATAACAGTTAAATCACCGGTTTGTTGTTCCTTTGTATTGTGGGATGAGCAGGTGTGAACACGAGGTTTCTGTTCCCATCTGTGGCTGCAGGTTGTCTGGTGTCTGTGACCATTAAAGCATTTAACATGCAAAGCCTTTCTCGTCTTCCTCTGCTCTTCTTTGTGCGTTCTTGTGAATATGGAGCAGCTGTTATCTGAACAAGTTGCTGAAGATAATTGGTGGACAAGTGCAGTTTGATTGGAGAGGGACGCTGCATTTAAATTTGTTTTTCCATTAAAGAAAACCTCATGTGAAAAGTGCATCTGTCTCTTGGCCAGCTAACAATGCCATCTTTTAGTTAAATGTAGCTTTTTGAAGTGAGGCTTGTGTTTACAACGCAGATTGTGTATGTGACTTTTCAGCTCTGGCTTTCAGTTACTATCCTATTGGAATAAATGAACACACATGGTCATGTTTGTGCCACTTCAGGGGAAACTACATTGACTCTAAACTTTACATATCAAATCTTATTCACATTTTTGGTTATTTATTTTCCCAAATGCCACATTTGCATGGATTAGCTGCTTAGAATTTATTCGTGTCTGAACTTAATCACTCATTTAATGATTTATTAATGCAGTTATGATTTATTCATGCTGTAATTCAGTGGTAGGTGTTCTAATATCATTCCCACAATGTTACCTTGAAATTTAATGATTTATATTATGGAAACCTTTTATCCCCTAAAGGAAGACGTGTCTTCACAGTAGCTAAACTTACACAATATGTTGTGTGCTAAATCTGATTAGACATAAAATTAAAAAAGAAAAGAAAAAAAAGCTCGATTCAGAAATTTGTTGTAGCTGCTTTTGCAGCACTTGCGGTCTTTTGGGAGCTTTGCCGCATCTGATTTTGTTTAGTTTATCACCTTCTCCCTCACAGATCCTCTCCAGCTTCATCAGAATATATGGAAAGCATCTACCATTAGATGTTCTATGGACTCTAGTGCTGAACTTATTCTGGCCCAAGAAGTCAAGTCCCAATCTTAATCATAACTGAGACTCATCAGAATAGGCCATGTTTCCCAGTCACCACAGTAGAGGCACCCACTGTGGTCTTTTGCTTCTGTAGACCATCTGATTTAAGGTTTGACCTTTTGTGTGTTCAGAGATGCTATTCTGCATCTGGTTGTAACAAGTGGTTATTTGAGTAACTGTATCCTTCCCATCACCTCAAAGCAGTCTGGCTAGTCTCCTCTGACATCAACTAGATTTTTTTCCCCCGATAACTCTTTCTCAGTAGATATTTTCTGTTTTTCAGATCATTCTGTTCTGTAAAACCTAGAGATGGAGGAAATCCCAGCAGATCAACATTTCTAAAATACTTAGACATTCATACAATTTTCATGTAAATCACCTTTCACCTCCCTTCTGATGTGTACACTTTGAACTTCAGCAGGTTTTCTTAAACATATCTACATTTCTAAAAGCATTGAAATGCTACCATGTGATTGAGCGGTTGAAGTTTGTTTAACACAACAATCACTGAGGCACAGAGAGTCTTTAGTTTGACAAGCACTATTTACCTTTTAGTGGCTTCTGCGCAGCTGCTCTTCAATAAAGGGCTGATTGATGGAGTGCTACTAAGATGCTTCTCCAGTTTCGTCCAAGGACTTCTGGAGTTTGTTTTGATTGACTCCTGGGTCCTTGATCACCTCTCTTACCAATGAGTTTCTCCCCCCATTTCTCAGTTTTGCAGCATGGTAACCTATAGAAAGAATCAAGGCGGTCATTTCTGCTGGAAATCTTTACAAATGCTTTTATTTATACCTCTGCACTCATCTTTACACCAGCAGGTTTTTGACCTTCTAAACTCTGTCAGTTTATTTGAATTAGTTTGTCACAGTTAGAAGGAGGAGTCACAAAAAAGAGGTTCTTTTTCTTTTCACTACAGCTTTTTTTTTTGTTCATTTAGTTGGCAAGAAATACAAAAGTTTTTGGTTTATTAAAATTGCTTAACCAGTCTAGATCAATGATGGAAATGTCAGCTATTTGAGTTAAATAAAATTCACATTATAATTTGAACACTGGTGCTAGCATGCCCCCACAAGTTGAGTAATACAAGCTACACACATAGGTTAAGTCAGAATCCAAGGACAGAAAAAACAAAAAGACAGAAAATAACCAACCCAAAATTTTATTCCATAATGATTGTTCTTGTTTAAAATCTCCATTCAGAAATTGTCTGACTCATTGTCATTTGCATATTCCACCTTAAACCAAACTACATTTTTACACTCATTTGTATTTCACCCTTAATTTGAACCAGTCAATTTTTCATCTCCCCTTAGCAAACCAATCAGTTCCACTGTCTGAGCCTCAGTCATGTGTATAATGAGCTGTCAGCCAATCACACTAAGCCCAGGGGCAGACGCCGCCTTGTGATTGGATACTTGCTGTGAATGGTGTTTTTCACTATGTTTAATGTTTGACTTCTTGGTTCTTTAAATGTTTTAATTTCATTTTTTTTTTTATCATGTTTCAATATTAAAGTTTTGGACAGCTTTTAAATGAAAGTTAAAAATAGTCCCAGAGAACACAATAGAAATGTGTACCAAATTATGCAGGTGGTGAGAGAGCTCAGAAAATTTCACCTTGCTATGAGATTTTAAATTCATATTGTATTGGCAAGACCTGTGTTTTGCTTTTTCAATGTGGTATAGTATATAAATTTTTTTTGTTTGTTTGTTTAGGGGTAGATTGTCTGCCACAACAGTACATACAACCATAATTATTTGTGGACAAAGACACATTTATTGTAGTTTTGCCTCTGAACACCACCACAGTGGATTTTAAATCAAACAATCAAGATTATCAAGATGATAAGTGATTTCCACCCACTTTCATACACAATTGATCATGTTAGAGTCTCAAAATTAGTTAGATAAAGTAGCATAATGGAATATAATAACTCTTTTAAAACTTGCATTAACATCCTTCACATGGATTGGAATAAAATTATGTTTTTCCTCCCTTGAGTTGCTCTGCCAGGCCTTTCCTTCAGCCACATTCAGGTTTTGGATTTCTCTGCCTTTAGTTTTACATTTAATAACTGAAAAGTTACTCTGCTGGGTTGAGATTAGGTGACTGACTTGGAAATTTCTTAACCTTGAGAAACTCTTGGCTTGCTTTTGAAGTATGCTTTGTGTCATTGTCCATCTTCACTGTAAAGAAAACACTGACTCGGATCCACTGGTAGCCCCTCCACCCTTATTTGTTTATTACATTATATTACTGCCCTTGTATACACCCCCACAATGTTTCTGTTTCAATGTTTCTACATACACCAGGTATATAGTTTACTCATCTATCTATCTATCTATCTATCTATTAGGCGTGCAACAATACACAAAATTCACGGTTCGGTTCGGTTCAATAGTTTGGTGTCACGGTTTGATATTTTTTCGATACAAAAAAATGTTCATGCCTTTTTAATTTGTCATTTATTAAAATTATAAAAATATATTTTAACTCAAAAGTACAGTTTTTAAATTTAATGTTGCTGAAACAACAAAGTAATAAAAAAAATTAACCTATCTGATCGAGAAATCACTCATCTTTGGAAAAGAGAGTTTATTACAGAGAAATGGCTCTTTCCAAAATAAAAGCTATACTATACGCTTCTTCTGGGCTATATTCCCAGCAGCATATTAAACATATCAGGTCCCCATAAGGAGAATCATGTGCTAACGGCTGTCTAAATGACTCAGGTAAAGTTTGTAGCATGCGTGCTTGTTGTTTTTGTCTGCTTCCACTTGTTTTGCACTAGGATGATGTCGGCGTAAATGTGCAGTCATATTTGTTGTGTTCCCACTAGTGCTGTCAGCGTTAATCTAGTTGAAATGACGTTAACGCCACAACACAGCAAATCTCCATTAAAGAGCTACCGCGGATCGCCCCGTGCGCTTACCTTCAGGGTCATACATCACATGAAAACCAAAATAGTTCCAAACGCCAGATCTGAATGAGGGTGGGGGAGGTTCAATTTGCCATGTTGCAACGAGAGCTTAACTTCTGTCTCGCTAGCTTGCCCTGCGCTCAGTGAATCTGCGTTCGACTACTCCGCCTAGGTTGCACTGTCGAGCGCAGATCCATTGAGCGCTCAACACAGACAGCATCATCAGAAGGAAAGTTGATAAAAGAAATTAAAAATTTTGTATTGTTCGATACATATGCGTACCGAACCGAAAGCACTGTATCGAACGGTTCAATATCGATACGAGTATTGTTGCACCCCTACTATCTAGATAGATAGATAGAATTGATGAAATTCTGGGGCAATACTGATGCAGAAGATAAGGATACCATTCATGGGACCCATTTGTTGGGAACCAAAGAAGTCTTTACGAATGATCAATAAACATTTAGCCAGCTAAACATTAAAGTGTTATCTTCACTATCTACTATCAGTTATATGATTTGCTGTCAACAAGGCCAGCATTTGGCCAAAATAGTGGCAAAATGATAGAAAATGGGGTATAAGTTCAAACAAGTACACCCAGCGGTAAAATGGTCAAAACTACTGTTGTGTTGTTCCTAAAGCACCACTCCTCAGCCATCTGAGGTAGAGCGAGTTCTTTCCACGTCTCAGAGAACAAACAGATTGAAGAAATGATAATTAGAACAAATTAGGAACATCTGTGCTCAAACATACACACATGCCAACTGTCCTCGTCCAGCCATTAGTGTGCGTGTGTTTTTAGTTTTTCCTCTGCAGCAGCTGTTTTTCTGTCTTGAGGCGACTAAAATCTCTCTGTCTTACTCGTTCTTTCTCTCTTTTTCTTCCCTTTCTTCACTCCTCATTCTCACTGAATTTATTTTTTAAACTCCCCCCCCCAAATGTTTCACAGTTTCTCTCTCGCTCTCTCTCTCTCTCTCTCTCTCTCTCTCTCACACACACACACACACACACACACTGAGCAGTCTGCCAGGCTGTGATTAGAGAGGAAGGTTGCAGGGGATATAAAAAAAGAAGGGAAAAGATACTAAGATGCTTTAAGCAACAAATACAACCTATAGACTGCTCTTTATGTGCTTTCCCAGTAATTCAAGATTTGCAACATTTAAAATATTCAGTTCAGTTGTTTTTCTTATTTCTTATTTCACACGGACAGAAAGACAAACAGGTGTGTCAGGTTGATTTATTTCTTTTGGCTGGAGGGCTTCTCTCCCTCTGCTCTCCCTCTGCTCTCCTTTTCTTCTTTTACTTTTTAGCTCCTCCGGGGATGAAAACCCTCTCTCCTCTTTCTTTATTTACTTTCCTTCCACTCCTCTTTTCCTCCTTCAGTCTTTTTCAGATTTATAAGTGAGGAGAGGAAAAACATGAATCCAAACTTTAAATGAGCTAATTTAAAATCAAGCTGCCTGATTACACAGTCATCATGGGTTTCTCCGACTAACCTCACAGAGACCAAGTGTAATGATGCGTTCAGGTGCTTCTCAGTGATTCAGAAGTTGTGCCACATCACCAGTGGTAACATGGGACGTGAAATTAGAGAAATTTCCTACCAGACTGCATGTTATGACTGTAACAATGTGTTCTCACCACAGGGTGTCAAGTAATGGTGTTTTGTGAGATGCCTTCTTCATCTCACCATTATTCGTGAGTCTTCTGGCACTGAATCGTTGGCATACCAGCCATGGGCAAGATGGTGGGGGTATGAATCACAGGTTTGTCAGCCAGGAGAAGATTGTTCACACCTTTGTTATATTGTGTTCATGAGCTGGTTAGGTTACACACTAAAAACTCTTTTCTTAGTGTAGCAACCTACGAAAAAGGGAAAATGGTGGTTTGATGTGAAAAAGTTAGACCACATCATTGCACCACATATTGATATTTATAGTGAATGCCATATTTTGAATGTTTTGGCTGCCGCCATTGTTTCATTGTGTTTGGAGCTATGAGTGACAATATTTGGAAGACAGAGCAGTGTGCTAAGCTATCAGTGGCCCCAATCACACAGGACTAGAGGCCAGTTGACACCAATCTGGAAACCATGGATCACTAGGGAAAAATATCCCACCTGCCTTTTAAACATGAAGAATATGAGTTGAAACCATGTTTAAATTTACATTAACTGGAAAATTTCACTCCTGGTGTCAAGAAGGTCTTGATGTTCAAGATTACTATTTCTCTTTTTCAAATTACATTGACTATTATATTGTAAAACACTGATCCATCCCTTTTTAATAAAGGACACAATTATAGTCTGACTGGGTCTCATGTTCTCACTGATCTCTACTTATTTTTCTTCTTTCGTACGCTCCAGCAGGAAAAAAAAGATGTCCCTGATGAATGTCACTACTGTCCTTCCTCTTACTCACAATGACACTCAGTGTGTATGAAAGTTAACTGAAATAACAATTCTCACATTTTAATTAAACACTAATCATGCTATCTGTCATAAGCAAGCAGAGCTAAGCCTCCAGCACAGTCCTATGGAGGCGCCATGCAGTACATGTAATAACTGAGCACTTTCAAAAACATGTGGATCCATGTGCTGCTCTTTGTTTTGTTTTTCTCTTTAAACTTTGTTGTTAAAATAAAATTTAAAAAAACCTCTTCCTGAGTTAAATGCCCAGCAAAGACGTATATTTAAAATGAACTAGAGGTAGAAACGAAACAACACATTCATGCCTGTCAAATATTTCTGCGTTGTTTAGAAAAACAGTGAAGAGCAGATAGTTAGCAGTGTGGAAACTCATCAATAAAAAGCCCACCATGCACAGCAAAAATCAAATGCTACAACAAAACAGTAAACACAGCAACCTAGTTGAAAAGTTGAAATTCAGAGGTATGCCTTATCTTTGGTGAGATAAAATAAAAGACAATAAAAGAAAAGATAAAATTCCCTCACAGCAAGCATGACAAACAATACTACAAGTTCATACACAGTATGAAGTAATGTAACATAGAGCAACACAATATTTTTGTTTCGTAACAATTATATCTGACACAACAGCAGCTCACACACCAAAAGCACACACAGTGGGAACTGCATGCTTGTGCTGTTGTAAATCATGCCTGTGACAGATTGGTGTTGCCAAGGGGAAAATATATAGCAATTTAAACATCACATTCTCACACAGTGAGTAATGTGAGTGCGGGATGACTGACAGGAAAACAAGAATAGAGGGAGAAAGCAGAGAAACGATCACAGGGCTGAGCTCAGGTCTGACAAAGTGTCTGTCTGCGCACATATGTCTCCCTGCCTGTCACCGCTTATTTATTTTATTTACTTATCTGTGTGTGAATTTGTCAGTCTGTGTGCTGAGAATTCAGATTTCCTTTAAGGTGAACTCAACATAGAGCAGAGAAGTTGGAGTTGGATAGTTTCAGACTCTCATGACTATTTTTGCTCTTAACTGAAATCCTGAAACCATATCAAACACATGCGATGACGTAGGACTTTAAATCAGGGTGTGGTCCGTACACTGTGTGACAAGATTAAGATTAAGATTGTCATTTTTAATATTATCATTTTATAGTCTGTTTTGTATCTATATTGATTTTTAAAATGTAATTATGTGGTCTAGCCTTCCTAGAGTTTTCTCTGTTAAGTGTCTGTTAGGTTACTTCTACCTTATTTTGTGAGTCCTTGTCTCGTCTGCCTTGCTTTTAGTGCTAAGTCCTGTGTTTAATTAGTTCAGCTGTTTCCAGCTCCCCTGGTTCCCTTGTGTGTTTTGGTGTGTATTTGTTGCCTGAGTGTCTCTTTACACCCTGTTACGTTGTGCTGTTTCTCTGCCTGCTGCCCATTTGTCTCTGTTGTCTAGATTTAGTTACTTTGTATCTTGGAGTATGGTTTCTCCCTGTTTTGGATTTTTGTTTTGGGCTTTTATAAATCACTTTTTGAACGTTGTCTTTATGCCCTCACTCTACATATGCCAGACCTTGAAATTGAGACATAAATGAAAAGATAAAAATGATAAATACGAACTTTAAAGATGTAGTTGCTGAGCATGAATTCCCTAAACTATTTTATTGTATTTGTGTATATTGCAGAATAAATTCCCATTACCAAACACAGTAGAAAACTTACAGATTAATACACGTTATTGATGATGGGAGCTATATTTATATTCTTTGTTAGTTTGTATGGATAACAAAAACAATTAAACACAAGCTTCAAAATTCCACCACAAAAATGTTTTTCTTTAGTTAAATATAAACAATGCTGAAATATTATTAGTTTCTTATAACTTAACCTGCTCTTCTTAGCTTTTGTCTGTTTAGTGTTTACTTCAGATTTCACAGTTTTCAGATATTTTAGAGTCTAAATGCTTCTTTAGTAACAAATGCAAACATGGCCTGAGGCTCTACTATAAGTTAAAAAAAAGACCAAAATGTTTTCAGGTGGAATGAAATAATCAGCATGACTGTACTCACAGGTCTTACAATAAGGTTTAGCTTTGATCTACCAACTATTTCTAAAAATGTAAAAAAAAATTGGATTTACATAATGTTTGAGAAAAAGACTGTTTTTCCTCTGCAGACCACCAGAGTAAATCAAACACTGTTGATGTGATTTCAGTGCAGATTCAAGAAGTTCTCACAATTTGAACCATCTAAAAATTACTGCAATGATATACACAGCCCCCCATTTTCAGAAGTTCAAAATTATTGGGACAATTGACTGACGAGCAGTTTCACGCCTTCATAATTGGAAATACATGAAGTTTACAAGAAGATGCAAATCACAGGTTTCAGATTGGAGCAGACAAAAATTCTGAAAATAAATCTTTGGAGAGTTGAGACTGGAATGAATGGAAGAGAAAAATATGGAGAAATAACTCATCACCTGAAACATGTCTTCTCACATGGGTGAGATAGTGTTATGCCATGAGCATGTATGGTTAGTGGAGCTGGGCCACTAGTTCTTATTGATGATGTTACTGCTGATAGAAGCAGCACGATCAAATACTGCAACACTGGATAATACTTAACAAATGCATTGTCCTTAATCCTGCAAAGAGTTTTAAAATGTAAAAGAATAAAATTTTCTCTTATTGCCAAGCCAGATGACTTGATCTAAACCCAACAGATTAGCTTTTCTATTATGAAATACAAAACCAAAGGTGCAGAGACCCCAAAACAAGCAGCAACCGAAGATGGCTGCAGTAAAGGTCCAGCAGAGAATAAAGTTTGATAAACATGTTTCTCTTTGCTAAACCAGAAAACATGAAGTCTCCAGCATTAATAGAAAGTGGCTGCTGTCTAATTATAACTGTAAAAAGCAAGTCAAATAATACTGCAGTCATGGCAAAGTCAACATCCTGATGCAAGAGCATGATGGAGTTAGTACAGCTGCTATGATCATTTTAATGAGCTTCTCCCTTTACATAATTTCCTTAGGGATTAACAAAGTGTTCTGATTCTTTGTATGCAGAAATGCCGTCTTTGTGTTGTTGTGAGCTTCAGGGTGCCTGGCTAACCACAGAGGAGCACAGGGCCTTTATTTAATGGGTATGGAGCCAGATACTAAGTAATAAAACTGTTTGCTGTACCGGTTTTGCCTCTGTTACAATAGACAGTTAATTAGGTCTCATTTCTTATATTTTATTTTACCTTTTTTCCATTACCATAATGCAACATCTAATGGTTATACATGCACTAGGCTTTAGGTGTGCTTAAAAAATCAATCTCTGCAAACCCTGGGCTGACTCCTGGCAAGTTAAAGGTGAAGAAGGTTTTTCAAAGTAGCATCAAGTGTGTCTCTGCCCTCTGGCGATACAGGAGACACCATCTTAACTCTTGCCTAGGGCGTTAAATTAATTAGGGACAAATCTGTCCCCGTCAAAACTTGTTTGCCGCTGTAATTTGCTGGAATACAAATGGATCTTAGCAATGTATGAGGGACATGATTTTTAGGATTCAAGGTGAAATTGCCTGCACACGGCAGCAACTGATGCATTTTGACAGTGAAAAGGAATGCTACTTATTGTATAAGTGCAAATATATCCATCTCAATGTCCATTCATCCATCTTCTGCTGTTTATCCAGGGAGCAGAATGACTAGTAAAGCCATAAGCAGCACCGATGTCTGGGGAATACTAAGTGTCCCAAGTCATCCAAGATATCTTATCCACCACGTTGGACATGACTAAAATACCTCAGTGTGGAGGTGTCTGGGAGGCATCTTAGGGAAAAGATCAACCCACCTCAACTGGCTCCTTTAATGCAGAGAAGCAGCACCTCTACACTGAGCCCATCCTTCAGTCACTGAGCTCCTCACAATTCAAGGAGCTCACAGATCCTTACCTGCCAGACATCCTTCAGAGGAAGGTTATTTCTGACATTTATATTTCCAGCCTATTCTCGTTCTCAGGAATGTCAGATAATTCAGTTTTGTCAGATCTGTTGGCGTGACTCAGTTACTTTGTCATGGTCCTGGGTCGGTGACCCAGCGCTTTAAGTTGATTATTATCATTTTTCTAGTTTGTTCTGATTTTGTATTTGTTCTTAGGGTTTGAGTTGTGTGTTCTATCATCCCTACCTGTGTCTCTCCTCTGCGTTCTGATCGTGTCCCCAGTTGGTTGTGTAAAACAGTCTGTGTGTTTCCTGTTTTACTTTGTAGGTTTTTGTCTCGTTATGTCCATTAGTTCCAGCTGTGTCCCCGCCTGTCTGCCATTTCCTAGTTACCTGGTGTGTGTATTTATAGTGCGTGTCTGCCTGTGCTCCTCGTCGGCTCGTCTGTGTTTCATGGTGTCCTGTTCCTCATCTGCGTCTCTCTGCCTCCCACCCCATTCGTATGATCTCAGGTTTGTTATTTAGCTCACCCAGTTTAGGTTTATGTTCTGTCCTGCCCTCGGTTCTGTTATTTGTGTACTGTAAATACTCTCCCCTCACTGCCTGTTTTGCCACTCCACCACTTGTAAATAAACCTCACTCGAATCACCAGTCGCTGTCTGCATTTTGGGTCCTCCTTTCCTCCACACCACACGGCTCACCCCGCCAGCCGTGACAGTACGAGCCGACCAAACATGGACCCAGCAGCATCCGCACCTTCCCAGGAGTTTCGGGAGGGGGTGATTGACTCCGTTTCAAGGTTAGTTAACCTGTGGCTGGAACATGAGGGGGAGGAATTTCACCGCGCTGTAGAAGCCAGGCTACAGCAATTAATCTCTACTCACTCCTGGCTACTGGACTCTCTTCACCCGCTCGCACAGGACTTCATTCTTCATGAACTTCACCTTCACCCTCCAGCTGCTACCGCTTCCCGACCCAGCCCGGCAGTGAATGTGTTGCACTGCCCGCCGGGGAATCTGCGGCCCGGCCCGCCGGATGTGGAATTACCCGGCCGGTCGGAGCTATCTCCGAGAAGGAAGCGACGTTCACACCGCCGACGCCCATCGCCACAGCCGGGCCCCGAGAGTTCTGAGTTGCCGGCTGTGGTGAGTGGAAAAGACACTTTTTCTGTTTCGCCTGAACCTGTGACTGTTTATACCGGGGCTGTGTTTTTTGAGCCTGCTGCCCAGCCGGTAGCTCGGTTAGCTGCCCAGCAGCCACTAGCTCAGTTAGCCGCTCAGTCACCACCCCCATCACATTCAGCCTCACAATCCATAGCTCACTTACAGTCACAGCCAGACCTATTACAAACCATGTTACAATCCATAGCCCAGTCAGTAGCCCAGTTGGCAGAAGAATCATTAGCCTTATCCTCCGTTCAGTCTCCAACTTCCCCACCATTATTGTCTCAACCTTTACTTCAGTCGCCCTCAGCTCAGCCACCTGTTCAGCCATCATCTTCACCAACTCCTCCTGTACAACCAGCTAGGCCAATTCAATCCGAAAGAAACTATTGTTCACCCATCTGTTCCAGGCAGAGAGACAAACCAAACAATCCTGCAAACGTTCCTCAAGAGCTGGCCAGTTGTGAGACTGAGACGCACTCCAGGGCCTCCCCAGAGGCTGAGTTTCAGTCCCCAGCAGACTCTGGACCCCTGGAGGTAAAGAAGCCAGCTGAGGACTGCACCCGGCTGTCGCTGCTTGAGCTGAGTCAATGCTCGGTGCAGCTGCAGTCAGCTTTGTGTTTGCCAGAGGCCCGTGCGCCTGCTGGTTCTGATCCGTTCCTGCCAGAGGCCCGTGCGCCTGCTGGTTCTGATCTGTTCCTGCCAGAGGCCCGTGCGCCTGCTGGTTCTGATTTGTTCCTGCCAGAGGCCACCGTGCCTGCTGGTTCTGATTTGTTCCTGCCAGAGGCCACCGTGCCTCTGCTGGTTCTGATCTGTTCCTGCCAGAGGCCACCGTGCCTCTGCTGGTTCTGATCTGTTCCTGCCAGAGGCCCGTGCGCCTGCTGGTTCTGATCCGTTCCTGCCAGAGGCCCGTGCGCCTGCTGGTTCTGATCTGCGCCCGCCAGAGGTCTGCGCGCCTGCTGGTTCTGTTCTGCGCCTGCCAGGGGCCCCTGTGCCCACTGGTCCCGAGACTGTTCTCGCTGGAGGGCCCGAGGAGCCCGTCCAGCCTCCTGTCCCGTCCGCTGGAGGGCCCGAGAAGCCCGTCCAGCCTCCTGTCCCGTCCGCTGGGGGGCCCGAGGAGCCCGTCCAGCCCCAAGACTCGTCCGCTGGAGGGCCCGAGGAGCCCGTCCAGCCTTCTGCCTCGTCCGCTGGGGGGCCCGAGGAGCCCGTCCAGCCTCCTGTCCCGTCCGCTGGGGGGCCCGAGGAGCCCGTCCAGCCTCCTGTCCCGTCCGCTGGGGGGCCCGAGGAGCCCGTCCAGCCTCCTGTCCCGTCCGCTGGGGGGCCCGAGGAGCCCGTCCAGCCCCAAGACTCGTCCGCTGGAGGGCCCGAGGAGCCCGTCCAGCCTTCTGCCTCGTCAGCTGGAGGGCCCGAGGAGCCCGTCCAGTCTTCTGCCTCGTCAGCTGGAGGGCCCGAGGAGCCCGTCCAGCCGCCAGCTGCAGCCTCATCATCCTCGCCGGCTGCCGCTCCATCCTCGCCAGCGGCAGCAGCCGTGTCTTCATCCTCGCCAGCGGCAGCAGCCGTGTCTTCATCCTCGCCAGCGGCAGCAGCCGTGTCTTCATCCTCGCCAGCGGCAGCAGCCGTGTCTTCATCCTCGCCAGCGGCAGCAGCCGTGTCTTCATCCTCGCCAGCGGCAGCAGCCGTGTCTTCATCCTCGCCAGCGGCAGCAGCCGTGTCTTCATCCTCGCCAGCTGCAGCAGCCGTGTCTTCATCCTCGCCAGCTGCAGCAGCCGTGTCTTCATCCTCGCCAGCTGCAGCAGCCGTGTCTTCATCCTCGCCAGCTGCAGCAGCCGTGTCTTCATCCTCGCCAGCTGCAGCAGCCGTGTCTTCATCCTCGCCAGCTGCAGCAGCCGTGTCTTCATCCTCGCCAGCTGCAGCAGCCGTGTCTTCATCCTCGCCAGCTGCAGCCGCAGCATCCGCCTCGCCTGGTGCTGCGGGGGCCACGCCACCTACAGGTCCCAAACTGCCGCCTCGACCTCGGCGGTCATCTGCCAGGCCGCTTGTTGGGCGTCATCGTCGATATGGACGTCCTCCCAAACGCCGCCGCTACCTTCCGCGCGGCCGGCCTCCGGACTTGTGTCGCCACCGCCGTTGCTGTCCACACGGTCGGCCGCCTGAACTGTTTCCACTTCGCCGCCGCTGCCGTGTGCACGGTCGGCCTCCTGAACTGTTTCCACTTCGCCACCGCTGCCTTCCGCGCGGTTGGCTTTTGGGTCATAGTTGTCAGCCTCCGGGCCGGCCTCCTGAACTATGTTTTGGGACCCTGTTTGGGAACTCCAGTCTGTGTTGTGTTTTGGACAATCTGTTTGGCCCACTGGAGCTTGTTTTTTGTTCGGTTGTGGTCCCTCCGTCCTGGGCCCCCCGCCGCCCGCCCGGGGTTGGTTGTCTGTCTTTGTTTTGGGCTGTCTGGAGCCAGCCCTTGGAGGGGGGGTACTGTCATGGTCCTGGGTCGGTGACCCAGCGCTTTAAGTTGATTATTATCATTTTTCTAGTTTGTTCTGATTTTGTATTTGTTCTTAGGGTTTGAGTTGTGTGTTCTATCATCCCTACCTGTGTCTCTCCTCTGCGTTCTGATCGTGTCCCCAGTTGGTTGTGTAAAACAGTCTGTGTGTTTCCTGTTTTTACTTTGTAGGTTTTTGTCTCGTTATGTCCATTAGTTCCAGCTGTGTCCCCGCCTGTCTGCCATTTCCTAGTTACCTGGTGTGTGTATTTATAGTGCGTGTCTGCCTGTGCTCCTCGTCGGCTCGTCTGTGTTTCATGGTGTCCTGTTCCTCATCTGCGTCTCTCTGCCTCCCACCCCATTCGTATGATCTCAGGTTTGTTATTTAGCTCACCCAGTTTAGGTTTATGTTCTGTCCTGCCCTCGGTTCTGTTATTTGTGTACTGTAAATACTCTCCCCTCACTGCCTGTTTTGCCACTCCACCACTTGTAAATAAACCTCACTCGAATCACCAGTCGCTGTCTGCATTTTGGGTCCTCCTTTCCTCCACACCACACGGCTCACCCCGCCAGCCGTGACATACTTACAAAGTGTCCTTTGGTGACATAGCAGGTTATGGCATTAAGCAGACGGGGCTGTCACTCCCAACTTGTCAATTTTCCACATGCAGGGTTAATGTTGTGTAAAGCCATATTGTAACTCAAACCATGATTTTTCCTAACCCTGAAAGCATAGCGTTTAGTGCCTTAAACGAACACAAATTGAAACAAAACTAAAAAGTGAGTCGAGAAAAAAAAAGTCCTGGGTAGCACACCTCCTAATGCATGAGTTTGTACACCTCTAAAACAGATCTCTCACAGAGGCTGATATTTCCAGAACTCGTGTTTCAATGCATTAATACCATAAGACAAATAGCTGTGTAAAGGCCTTAAGATAAGAAAGCATTTTTTGGTATTTTGGTTACTACCTACAACATGAACTGCAGATCAACCTGTGAATCTGCAGTTTAACCTTAACACTCATGCTCATCTTAATTCGATGCACAGCTCTCTTATTCCTCAATTCATAACAAGACCTCAAAGTTCTCCTCCATGTCAGGCCTCACTCATCCCCAACCTGAGAGGCCATTTTACTCTTTGCTCACCAGCTCCTTTGATTGTGGCAACAAACTGCATCACTGCAAGTTGGCGATTAACTCTTGATGGCACCAGCAGAACTTTATCATCTGTAAATAGCAAAGATACAATTTCAAGACCATCAAAGTGGACACCCTGTTCCTTTTGGTTGGAAATCAAGCTCTGAGGGTTCCAACTGCATTTAATACAGGGCTCACTAACTCGTACTCCAACAGCATCCGCCACAGGTCAAGTCAAGAGATGTGGTTATTCGTCTTAAAGTCACCCACAAAACCACAGAGACTCGTTGGACAAAGTCCCGCAAACCCACCACCACCCACCTCTTTGAAAGACTAAAGAGCTGGTCCAGCGCTCCACAACAAGGATGGAAACTAGAATGAGATCTTTGCACTGAATCAAATATCCACTAACAAAAATCTTCTATTTAATTTGAAACTGGAGGTAACCAAGGCATTAACCATCCAAGTTTTAAAAAGCCATCAGTCTATCTATCAAACTTTTACAAATGCCATATAATATTTAATTTATTGTTACAGCAGTTTGTTTGATCGTTAAATCCTCATTACAATCCCCTTTGAAGTTTGTTTTTGCAGATATTGCTGATCTGAAATACCACACAACACACACAGTCTTGTTTCCATCACTTCAGAGGACATTACAATGACTTACGTCAATTTCTGACCTTAACGTTACATAAAAGTCTTCTTTCAAAAACGTCAGTAACTCCCTTATGGACCACAATGTGGCTGTGTTTGTGTCCTCACAACATGAGTTACACAAATTCAAGGATTCAAGGAGTTGTATTTGTCATTCGCATCACATGTTAACATGAGGTGGAATGAAATTATGTACATACGGTCCCAGAGTAAAAAGAAACAAAAATAATGAAGAAACAAATTTTTTTTTTAAAGTTTTTTAAGTATATAAATAGTTAAGTTTTTTTTAAATAAGACAATACAATAAATAATACTATAACTAGCGTGCAACAACCTGAGTACCAGTATGGAGTATGGGTATAGAGTGTAGGTATAAAGGTGTAAATAAAGGTGTAAATAAAAACTTTAGCACCAAAGGAGCAACTTTAGCAGCACTGATAGAGTGACAGTGTCAGTAAGTGTCAAGTAGTGGTTAAGGTGCTACAATAACAGTTCTTGTCCATTATGCACTGAGAAGTCTCACAGCTTCTGGAATAAAACTGTTTCTCAGTCTGGTGGTTTTGCATTTGATGCTCCTCAGCCTCCTGCCTGAGGGGAGTGGAACAAAGAGTGTGTGTGCTGGGTGAGTGGGGTCCTTCATGATACAGGTGGCCCTCTTCCTGCATCTGGAGGTGTATATGTCTGTGACGGTTGGGAGGCTGCCTCCGACAACTCTCTGTGCAGCCTTCACCACCCTCTGTAGAGCTTTCCTCTCTGCCACAGTGCAGTTTCTGTGCAACACGTTGATGCCAGAGCACATAACACTCTCCACCGCACATCTGTAGACAGTGTTGGGGAGTAACGGAATACATGTACCGCCGTTACGTATTTAAAATACAAAATATGAGTAACTGTATTCCGTTACAGTTACCGTTTAAAAAGGTGGTATTTAGAATACAGTTACTTTGTTGAAATAAATGGATTACACGGCGGTACTTCTCTGTTTCATATTGTGGCGGGTCAGGACTGTTTGGGTTTTGTTTGACAGCTACGTTCTGTTGTTCCAGGCGGCAGCGTTACGGTTGCCATGGTTACAGGGTGACGCTCTCTCTCTGCGTGTTTCCTGGGTGAGAGAGCGCCTGTTGTTGTTGTGCTAAGCTAATAGGCAGAATGCTACAGGTATAGCTCTAAAGAATGTAGCATCATAGGCAGTGTAGTCCGTGCTGCAGCGAGAATGGACTGCCATACCTGTTATGTGTCTGTGAGCGAGGGAGGGAGAAAAAGGAAAAGTATGAGCTGTCATCGAGCAAAAACGGGAGCTGGAAGCATGTAAATATAATAATAACCACTGCAGCCAAGAAGAGTGCCTGACGAGCCCAGTTGTAAGTAAGCTATTAAGACTCGACTGTACACCGTGTTCGTGTTTTCCTCCAAAAACAATAAGTTCAGTTGGAGCAGCCTTTCAATGCCTCTCTCTGTCTCTCGCTAGCAAAGTTGACCCAGACAACAAAGTAAAGCTAGTTTTCGGCTACGAGCCCGACACAGAACCCACCGTATTAGCCAGAGGTCCCTTTACTACGGTTCGGAGCCGCGGACCTTCAGTAACAGTAATAAATCACAGCAATAGTACATTCACGTAGTTGTAAACAGCATGATAATATATTAAGTAATCCAAAGTATTCAGAATACGTTACTCTCATTGAGTAACGTAACGGAATACGTTACAGAATACATTTCGGGGCATGTATTCTGTAATGGAATACATTTTAAAAGTAACCTTCCCAACACAGTCTGTAGAAGGAGATGAGGACTGAGCTCTCCATTCCCGCACGCTTCAACCTCCTCAGGAAGTAGAGCCTCTGGTGAGCCTTCCTGATCAGGCTGGAAGTGTTGTTTTTCCAGGTAAGGTTGCTATCCAGGTACTTATAGCTGGGTACTACTTCGACTGCAGATCCTCCAACGTGCAGGGGTGTGTGTGTGTCTTCCCCTCCTGAAGTCCACAATCATCTCCTTAGTCTTCTTCTCATTTAAGCATTGTCTTGCCTGCACCAGTCCTCCAAGTGTTCCACCTCCTTCCTGTAGCCGGTCTCATCATTGTTTGTGATGCAACCAACCACACACAACACAAATGAACACACACACAGTCTTTTGTTTCCTGTGAGTGATGTGACATTTTTAAATCCGTGTTGCCGTGGTTCTGCACGGCTGTACGCTTTAATGGAAAAACAACTTCTGTTCACAAATAAGTGCAATGATGATAAAGGATTTCATTTATAATCCAGCTCTTTATTTAAAAAGAACAAACTGCTGTGAGTTAAACAACTCCAGGGAGAAAAACACCTGTATCACCACAGAAAACATCAAACGGAGAAATGTGCGACGAGGGAGGAATAAGCAGTGGACTGTTTCTGTGTTAGCTTTCTTTGTTTCCAGTATTAGCCATGCGACCACCTCTAATGCACAGAGGAAAAGGGATTTTAAAGAGACCAACAGAGAAACAACATTAACCTGCTGGGCTAATAGGAAACAACAAGAGACTAAAAGCTGCATTAATACGTGTACTGTTAAATTAGCCTCTCGGCTTTTCAGTTATTGTGGTAAATTAGACCATGTGCAAAAATCTTGAGCCACTCTTTGTATTTTGGTTTCAAAGAGGCAGTAAATATGAAACTAGCACCTAACTCAAGGCATAAAACAGTGCTGTGTCTACAGATAACACACAACTCAACAAAGAGCCAACTTTAAATTGTATCTTTAGGCTCTTTGTTACTAACAGCCTGTCATTTCTTCAGCTGAAGCTATGAAAAATGACTAAGATAAACTGGCATATCTTGGCATGGTGTACAGCATGTCCTTAGAAGTACAGCACTAAAGAAGTAGTCACAGGACTAAAAGCACCATCTGCAGCAGTCATGTTGAAAGTCATGTTCTTAATCCAGTAAAGACCAAAAACGTAAAAGTAACGTAAACGTAAAAGTAAAACTAAAACTATGATGATCTGATGGAGGTATGCCAAGTTACACAAAAAGGCAGCTCATACTGCATCACTAGGATCTAGTATCTTCAGAACTGTAGCCTTTTCTATTAGTCACTGAAGCACACTGTACATATGATGCATCAGGGAAAAAAACTCCAAACCTGACTAATGTGTACACCCCGGTTATCATTGTTAAAGAAAAATCATACTTCTCCCATATTGTCTTCTTTTTATTGGTACCCTAAATTGAATTAAAAACCCTTCAGGCTCCATCACATCTTAAAGACCTTATAATATTGTATTATCCTAACAGAGCTCTCAGACAGGCACCAACTGGGCCATCCTTTCCTATGCTAATACACTAAGGCGTAAAGTATTACCCATGAATTTCCTATCCAGTGTTCAGTGTTTGTCTAAACATAATTTATTAGGGTATTTCTGACCTGAATTAAAAACTTAAATCTGTAAAATAGTAAAGCTCTAAAGTCAAGGTATTGGAACACATCCTGCTATACAGTACATGCTGCAGGTATAACTACCGGGGAAGATGGCTGTGGTTAACCTGCAGCTAACTTTATCAGTCTAATCAAGATTTCTGGTTATTGTGTTCAAAGCCCAAACTTTGTCTGTTAGGTGACAGCACTGTTCACTTTGTCTTGTGCTCGTTTTGAAACCACTTGTTGTCACAGAGTTTTTCCTAGAGGAACTATCAAACTCAACCAATTTGACAATTCTCAGAGTTATATTGTAGTTATGTTTCTGTAAAAGGATGCACTTTTACAGAAGCATAATAACTTGCACAAGGAAAAATCACTACGAATGAGGTCACTAGTATGCTGAATTTACAGAGAAATGACTGACACTATGCTCCAGATGAAGGGCCATTGGGAGAGAGGTAATGACTGTTAGACTGAGGCAGACTGACAGATGAATCTACAAAGTTCCAAGATTTGTGTGAAGCGAATGAATATGTCTTATTTGAAAGAGTCAATAATGTCCAGGAGGGGGCCACTGGTTTGCTTGAAGAGGTCCGTAGGAGGGAGGGAAGGCAGGGCAGTCGATTCACAGATGCAGCTGAACATCTGACCCACAGAAATACAAAATGAAAATGAGAACTGGAAGCATATTGTTGGAACAAAGTTTACAAAGTACACGGAAGGTTCAGAGGAAGGGTCTGACTGGATGCAATAGCTGGTTCTTCGGTATCAGTGAGTTGATGCAGGCCAAGGAGTAGACATTGCCGGCTCCAACCAAAGGCAGAACCATATCTGTCCAACCCATCCTAGACCCAACCTTGACCCAAGGTTTGGTCTGTTAGGTGCATTACTAGAAGAAGCAGGGTAGGCAGCCAGAGCTCCACCACTGGTCTCAACTAGGTTCTGGAAACCTTTTAAGAGTCGAGACTGTGCAAGTACAGCTGGGAGTCATGAATCTTATTACAGTCAGTGTCTGTGAAAAGGTTTGTTGTGAGTACTTTTCGTTTGTTTGTTTTTAAATTTAAATCCCAGCTGAACATATTTTGGCATCCTCCTCACATCAGTTCATTAGACACACACATGACAAATATAATCCTGTTGGGTTTGGAGCGACAGTGAAATCCTGTCTCACTGGTTTGTTGATACTCTGAGATCTTCTTCAGAAAAGTTGATCAGAAAATATTCTTACACATATTTCAGACAGATTTTTGTCTTAATGTCAGATTCTGAACATTTCAGGCAGGATGTGCTTCAGTTATTATCGTTTTTATTTAATTCCCGTCTCGTTGGCTCTAATGCTTTCATCTTTTCTCAGTCTACTGTGTGCATGCAGTGCTTTGATCTTCTCCCTCTTGCTGTATGTTTAATGTATACTGACTGTACAAGACTCTGCTGTGCTGGTCCTCTTCGCAGGAGGAGGAGGAGGAAGAGGAGGAGGAAGAGGATGGCATGAAAATAGACAAAGAAGAGATAAACAAGAGAGAACAAACAGAGGAGGAGGAGTGGGACAGCGTGAATAGGTGGAAGAAGCTGATGCAAAAAAACCCAAAAACAAAATCCATCACGATAGAAAAAAGACAGAAACAGAAATTAAGGAAGGACAAAGAAAGGAGTTGAAGCAGGTTAGTTGGTGATGGAGGGAGAGGAAAAATAAAAAGCATGTAGTGGTGAAATGATGGATCACATACTGCGATGACCTCCATTACCCTCGCTCTCCTTTCTCTTTGGTGGATCAGGGGAGCGTAGGAGGTGTAAAAACATTACTTAAAGAAAGTATGGACAGGGTGACACGAGTTTGATTTCATTGGGTCTTCATTAAGGCCGACTTCTGTTCCAAACTTAAATGAAAATGTCCACGAAGCGGAGAAAAGGAGCAGACAGCTAATGAAAAAGATGTCACAATCACACAAAAGGGGAAAAAATAAGGGTTTAAAATAGAGCAGCAGTAAGAAAGCTCAGATAGCGAGGACTAATGAAGTGAAGAATGGAGAGGGAAAAGGGTGAAAGAAGTGTTGTTATTGCTGATTTAATGTCTAGGATCAGCTGACTGAGTTGGCTGATATGGATCAATATTCTGTCACAGTAAATTAAATTTTTAATCACATAGTGGTATTATCAGTACCTGCACAGCAAATCCAGCATGTCCAAATTAACACTGTCAGATTTGATTTCAACACTTTTAAAGTGTCTATATGGGTCCACACCAGAGAGTGTTAATTTAACTCTTTTTGGAGAGTTGGTATGTTAACTCTGATTTAGTGTTAAACACCAAATCTCTCTGGAGTTGATAATTTAACACTTGGTGTTAAGAGTTTATATATTAACTCTCAAAGAGTATTTTAGTTTAACTACGTAAGAGTTATCTTCTAATTAATTCTAAAAAGCGGGAATTTTACTGTTCTGAACTTCTAGAAATTTCTTTTGGAAATAAACATTTACTAAAAAGACGCAATGGTTTTTGAAAAACATTTATTCTGAACTGTGCACCACAATTTCAAAACATTTTCTGAAAGATGTAACAGTGTACATGTTCTCACTTTCATTAGAATTTCGTTTATCAAAAGGTCTGACATAGGTGAGCTGGTAAATGCAAATAACAGCATTCTCATCACTTATTTCAATAAATACAAAATACAATATGCATGTCCTTCATTCATCACTTTGTGGAACTGCAACGCACTTCTGCTCTCCCCCATATTCCATCTTCACAAGCATATCCTATGTGGAGAGTGAATAAAAATTAGTTGACACTAATTAATGGCACAAATCAATTGCAGCACAGTAAAAAAAAAAAAAGGAATCCTTTTTGAGCGATTACTTGTGTAAAGTATTTTCCCAAAAGACAAGGACACAGACAACAGGTAATACTGAACTAAATGTAAAACCTCAACCTTTTTCATTTTTACCTAAACCGTGTGCACAAAACTCTGGAGGAATCTAAGTGCTAACGTAGAACTCAGTCGGGACATCTGCTACTGCTGTTTGCTCGTTTTTTATGGGAGATCGTTTTCAGGCTTCAAGTAGCACCATTATATCAACATTTCACATTCTAGACATTGTTTTAAGTGTATTTGACCAAGAAATTTGACTGAAAATTCACATGCAAGCTTTTTTTCAAGGCTGTGGTATTTGCCCGCAAACAATACCTTTCAGCTAGCTAAAACAGAATATTATGCTATCACCGAGCAACATGGCTAATGCCTTTCACACAGCTTTGTCTCAACTCCAAAGAGCCACAGAAGTAAAAGCTAATAACAATAATTGAAACAATCTTTGAAAACATGACTTACCAAGCATGGCAAACAACTCAAATATGTAGAGCAAAATGTTCTGAAACGGCTTCACTTCAGCTTCGATTGGAGCCGTGCTGGGGGCGGAGTCTGTGAATTTACTCTATTGGTGTCATAGCCCCTGTAGGAGTTCAGAGTTAAGAGGTCAAGAGTTAATGTTTCCATTGTAACACCTCCAGATTTGAAATAGAAACACTCATTTTTAACACTCAATTTTAACTACTATCATTTTACACCTCAGAGTTACATTAAAAGAATGTGACTCTACTTAGAGTAAAATTAACTCTAAGACTACTAACACCAAAACATTTAACACTTTTGAATTTGCTGTGTGGTAATTAAGGTTAGAACATGTGTTTAGATACAATCACTGGCTTTCAGTCAAATGAATTAAACACCTAACTAGGGATGGGTACCGGTATCCGGTGCCATGATGGCACCGGTTCTGACATAAACGGTAGTAACCAGACCGAAAAGCAGCGCACATTTCGGTGCTTTATTTCGGTGCTTTTTTTCCTGAGCTGTGATACACTTTCTTCTTCCTTACATTTGTATTGGCGGTTGGCAAACAACTGAAAGGTGCATTACCGCCACCAACTGGTATGGAATGATACACTTTAGATTCTAGCCAATCATTTTAAGTTTCCGAGAATAGTAGGCGGGTCCAGGTACGTACGTTCTTTTAGAGCAGAGCTACAGATTAAAAATGTCCAAGGCGAAGCGGTCAAAAGTCTGGCTGTACTTCACAGCAAAAGATGCAAACTCAGCAGCTGCAACAAGTGCTTTAAGCTGATACTGTGATACTGTCAAAGAAGGTAACACCTCAAATCTGATGAAACACCTGGCGACGCATAGTGTTTTTTTTTAAAGCCGAGAAATGCGCCGTATTTGATAGCTTGCTGCGAGACCTCACACCGAGCACATCTACTGCTTGTGGGTTGCCTGTTATCGGACCCGGAATTAGCAACATCCCCCAAAAACCCGAAGAGGAGAGTCCTGGCCCCTAGCCCTGCCAGTGTAGCAGAAATGATGACGGATGATGATGGCAGCAGCAGCCGTTCTTCTCTGCGTGAGTAGCTTAATGTTGTTCGTGTGTAATTTACGTTGAGTAGGCTAACCACGTTATTACATTAATGCATGTAAGGTGAACAGCAAACACCATCATAGCTACATGCAGCTGTCTTCTTGTTTTATGGCAGATACTCCCTTCACCCTGGCCAAAAAGGCTAAAATGACCAAAGAAAAAGTGGAAAACAGCAAAACATGAGAGGTTTTTGGACAAAGTTTGTGTTTTTTTCCATTGTTTAAGCACTGCTTCCAGCCAAGAATGATACCATATATGCCCCATAGCTGCAGAAAAGGCTAACATTGTTATCTTTTTACAAAAAAACAGCTGAACATGAGAGGTTTTTGGACCACTTTTGTGTTTTCCATTCTTTAAGCACCGGTTTGAGCACCGTTTAAGCACCGGCACCGTTTCAAAAGTACCGGTTTGGCACCGGTATCGGATAAAACCTAAACGATACCCATCCCTACACCTAACAAATCAGTGCTCATCTAAAAATCTCAACTTACAGCACAAAAAAAAAATCTTCACAGTTTCCTTCATTTTCCCCAAAAGATGATTCTGTTCATCTGGACGTAGCGTTTTCAGTGGGAGAAACATTTCATCACTCATCCAAGTGACTTGTTCAGTCTCAGCTGACCTCAGGTTTCGCCAATCTTATAAACAGTACATCTGCATAATGACTGAAACTAGCACCACTGAGGGAACAAAAGGCTGGGAGGTCCGTCCCTTGATCATTAATATGCAAATTCTGATTCTCATTGATCAACAAACACTGATCAAAGCTCATTAATCAAGGACCCCTGATCAATGGCCATGAGTACCATTCACAGAGAGTTGGGGAATGGCTGTAATCACAGCATTGTAAGATGGCGAAAGATGTACCCTTAGGCCCCCTCCTCAATTCTGAGATGGTCTTTCCCTTTTCACATAAATGGCCTCCTTGACTCTCTGCTCAAACCAGCGTTCCTCCCTGTCCAAGATGTCCACTGGCCTGTAGGTGTGAATAGACTGCGGCGTCCTGGCCTGACGAGGTAGATCTTCTGTGTTCTGCCATTCTCTTCACCAGAGGTTGTTTGGTTTCCCCGATGTAAAAATCTTGGCAATCCTCCTGGCACTTAACAGCATATACTATATTACTCTGTTTGTGACCAATTTTTGGTGCAGCTTGTTTTGGGGTTTAAAAGCCACCAAGATGCTGTGTTTAGAAAAAATGCGTCTCAACTGTTCCGATACTCCTGACACAAATGGGATCACTATGGGTTTTCGCTTAGGTAGCAGTTTTCCTTCTCTTCTGGATCGGCTGGAGCTTTCTTTAGGTGCCTTCCCAGCTTTGACAAATGTCTAGCTGGGATAACCACATTTACTCAGGGCCTTCTTGATGTGATGTTCTACTGCTTCCCTGGCCGCTGTGTCTGTGGAGGGGGTATTCGCTCTATGTTGTACCGTCCTGATGACACCCAGTTTATGCTCCAGTGGATGATGACGGTCAAACCTTAAATACTGGTCCTTATGTGTAGGTTTAAGGTACACATCAGCTTTTAAATGTCCTCCATTACTGATGGAAATCTCACAGTCTAAGAAGGCTCCCTCTTCAGAGGGAAGAGTCTTGGCCCACATTTCCTTCTTCTGACCTCTGCTGACAGAAACTATGATGTAGGAAACTATGAGGAAGGGGGTGAGCAGTTGTTCATTTAGACTGACCATAAAAAACTGACCAGTCTTGAACTACATTCAAGATGAGCTATGATGTCACTGATGCCACTGCTTGTTAGCTTTCTACAGAAGATGACTTCATTGCTCTAGAAACCATCTTGCCTCCCTCATACAATGTGGGCAGCCTCATGCTGCATTCAATTTTTAAACTTGATTTACTCATGTTGTGCCAAATCAAAAGAACAGTCATCTCAGGGTGTTTTTTACTGTAAGGTAAAGACCCTACAATAATACAGAGAAAACCCCAACATCAGACGAGCCCCGTCGAGCAAGCACTTGGCAGCAGTGGGAAGGAAAATTCCCTTTTAACAGGAAGAAACGTCCAGCAGAACCAAGCTCAGGAAGGGGCAGTCAGCTGCCGCCACTGTGGAAGAGAGCCAGTAGATATTTGGGCTTAGCAGCAAAATCATCTAAGTGAACCAGATCCTGGTTCAGGCCCCTCAACCATCTTTTTGTCTCTTTTAGTTTGCTTACACTGAAACCACATTTGAAATTTGTATTGTACCCTGGGGTAACTCGCACTATCATTGTCCTCAAATAGTCTTTTTGGTGGCTATCCCTGGACAAAGATGTTAGAGAACTTATAGCACACTGTTCCATCTGTCCCAGAAATAAGAGTAGCTCTCAATGACCAGCTGGTCTGCTCCACCCCCAGTTTCCTCCTGGTCTCATATTGCTTTGGATTTATTGCTACCTCCATCTGATGTGGAGAATGTTATCATTACCATAATTGACAGATTTTCTAAAAACACCCACTTTGTAGCTTTAGCCAAACTTCCTCCCTCCACAAAAACAGAAAGCCACTTAGTCCATCATGTTTTCTGCCTGCATAGCATTCTTGAAATTCTTGTAACTGTTTCAGACCAAGGTCCTCGATTGACATGGAAACCTTCTGTGAGACACTAGGCTGGCTGTGGTTCAGGAGGTAGAGAAGATCACCTACTAATCGGAGGTTGGTAGTTTGTGTGTGTGAATGCGTGAACAATGGGTGAGCATTATTACCAGAACCCCTTCCTACCAGCATATCACCCCAACTTCACTGGCTCCCAGTGAAATTCCAGATGATATACAAACTTCTTTTGCTCATCTTCAAGGCCATTCATAACCTTGTTCCTCCTTACCTTTCTGATCTGTTAAGCACTACCTCTTCTGCCCGTTCACTTTGATCCTCTTCTTCTATCCAGCTTGCCGTGCCTTCTTTCCACCTCACCACCATGGAAAGCAGAGATCTCTACCCCCAACTATAAGAAATATTGGTTCTCTCCCCCAGTTTAAATCTCAACTCAAAACACATCCTTTCAAACCTGCATATTCACTGTGAACCCACTGTTTGTTAATTTTAACGTGTGCTTTTGTTTCTATTGTTCTTCATTTTGTCATCTCTATTATGTGTTTTATTCTATTGTTAAGTTTACTTGGGTGTCTTGAAAGGCGCTTTATAAATAAAATGTATTATTATTATTAACAAGGCGGTCTGTAGAAAAGCACTATATAAGAACCAGTCCATTTAACATTTACTGGGTACAAAAGCTAGCCTATCGTCTGGATTCCATCTCCAGAGTAAAGGCCAGGCAAGCAAATTGAGAGCTTGAAACAATTTTAAGATATTTAGTTTTATCTTGGACTTTACTGCCTGGTCTGAAAACAGACCAAAGCTGCTCTTCTGAGAACTGTTACTCAAAATCAGCATCTGGCAGACGGATGGAGGAACTCAGCTTCACATTACACCCCAGGTCAGAGTGTAGTCATGGTCCCCGTGCCTCTCCGGATGGCTCATGTTGGCCACAGGTTTGTTTGTTTGTTTTTTATCCCTCTCCCTCTCTCCTGCTTGCTTGGGCGGAGCTCATTGTGGGCTCTCACTCTTGGCCCATGCCCCTGCGGTGATTACACCACCTGTTGCTGATCTGCTGGTGTTCCCTTTGACAATTTAACACAGTTGGTGCAGGAACGTTGAACCTCCCGTGTTCGTTCTATCAGCTCTCTCTCTAAAAAGACTCTCTCTGTGTTCATTGGCGCATTGGTTCTAATCGAGCTCTCTGTGTTTAGATCTCCCCGGAACTGGTGGTGGACCCTTTCCTGTGATCCCCGAGCGTGTCGTCGTGAGTGGAAATCAGAGCAAGAGTGGATGAAGAGGAGTGGCGGAAATTGGACTGTGGTGAAGAGCGAGTGTGGATTCCCTTCTCTCCATCGCCCGGAACCCTGAACCTCTGCCTCACTCACTGTATATACACATCACTGTGGTTTCCCTTTGCAAAGATAAATTGTCACCCTTTTGCTTCCCTGAACACTGTCTGCGCTTGAGTCCATCTGTTAGCCATGACGGTATGCCTTTCCCCTAAGATATTCATTGAAATCCTTTTTTAAGGAGCTGTCACCAAGATCACCAACATACATTGACTCTTTGGGATTGACAAGATTATTAGAGCATCTGCTGTCAAACCGCCCCCTGCATGAAGATTCATCCTACGTATCGTGTACCTTAAAACAAACCTGTTGCTTCCAGTACTCTGAGTCCTGCTTTTGGGTCTATATTTACTAGGTTTATAAAATAAAAATGAAAAGACGATTGAATTAGAAGGGAATATTTAAACAAAAGATGTTTATTTCTTTTTTTTACTTGAGAAAAACATTGCATTGTTGATAAGCTGTACTTTGCCTTAGAAATGTTTCCAGGGTAAGTGGAAGCATGCCAAACTGCACAATACCCCCCATATGCTCAGGCTTAAAGGGACATTTTAATTTTGTGACACTGTCATGCTGGCGCTAATGTTTAAAGGGAAGCCCCAAATGCAGAAAGATATATTCACATTTGCAGATAATCAAAGAAAAAAAATGTTCTAGTAAAAGAAGAGAATGGGGGATTTTTATCTGAGAGCACATTGGGAGTTTTTTTTTTTTCTCAAAATTGCAAAGCTATGACATCATAGCAAAGTCACTGGTCACTTGCAATTTTGAACCTGGAGAAACATTATTATATTGATCCAGGAACAACACCAACACAAGACTATAAGAGAGACCATGGGACATGGTGTCAGAGATACAAGGTTGATCTGACAGTGTGAGAAAAGAAAGCAATACACACCTTTGTTCTTTTTTGCCTGCATTAGGATCTCACTACCCTTCTTCACACAAAAGTGAAAGTAAAAACAGGAAAATACTTGAGCAACTAACCTTCAAAATATAACAGGAAGTAAACTGAAAGGCAGAAATATACAGTGCAAAAACACAGAGGGCACAAGTGAGACAGAGGAAAGGGAACGGCCTTCAAAAACACAAAGAAATGGAAAAACGAAATGGAAAAAATGGAAAAACCGAGCCGCAGGCACAGAGGCCGGAGGCCCGGTTCACTCTGGCACAGCTGGCTGCCGGCAGAGCCGGCGGGCACGCCGGTGCAGCCCCCTCTAGCTTCTGCCCGGTGGCTACTGGGTGACCCCTCATCTGGGGATCCTCAGCCCTTCCCATGAAGGTGGCACGGATGCCCCTCCGGTGGTCCTCCTTGGGCTCTTGCACTCTGGGGCCTCTGGATGTCTGGGGCCTGGATCTCCTCCATGCCTGCTTCATGCCCTGGGGGACGGGGCTATGGCTCTCTACATCCTCTAGCAGACCATTACATGGGGAAACCATTTGAATACAAGCGCGCCGATCCACACAGGTGTGCACATGGGTGTTCACTATTCGTAGACTTAAATCACACCTTTCTTGGCTGCTACTTCAAAGCACATTGTGCGCTGTCTGTCCTGCGTGCTGCACAACAACATTCAATATTTAGTATTTACTGCTGTTTACACTTAGCTAGATTAATGCGATGGTGTTGTGTATAGTATGTTGCATTGTTTTGTTTTGTTTTTTGCTTGTTTTCTATTCTTTTTCTCTCAACAGGTGATCCCGGAGATATTTTTTCTTCCCCCCTTTCTCACTGTCCCTCTCCCCTTCTGTTTTTCTTTTCCTTCCTCTTTCTTTCTCCCTTTCCTATCCCTCACTCATGTCTGTCCCGTCTGTAACAACTGAAAATAAAATAAATAATAAAAACAAAGGTCGATCAAATGGACCAATACGGCAATGCCATGATGATCCATTTGGCAAAATAAATCCATTGGGTATCCTTGTTGGTCTTCAGACAACAATTCTGACGGCTAAAGAACCAAATGGGACAGGCGAAAAAAAAAAAAAAAAAGAATTTCTGATTAAAAGCAGAGCACATCCTTTATTCTTCTCTTGTTGTGGTTTTCTTTGTCAGTTGTGTTGCACACCCTAGGGATGCTGCAAAACACTGCGTAGTGAAGAAGTGAAAGTAGAAGTGACATCTACTTTCACACAAAAGCGTTTCCATGTAAGACTTCATAACGATTATTATGTTTTGAGATGTATTTCTACAATTTCCAATCTCTTTTTTTCCAAATGCACAAACAGAAAACAGTTTAATCAAACACATATTTACAGAGTAGGAAAAGCAAAATAGAATTAATAGAAAGTCTGTCAGGGAAAGGAAGGGTTGGCATGAACCAATTAACACACCTGAGGTGTTTGAATCACATGTAGACCTGAGAAACCTCCACTCTACTTCACACATAAAGTTTAGACTTCTATTTTTGTGCCTAATGAATGTACACACTTTGAGATGGAGAACTAAAAGTGAGCTTTGATTTTTTTTGAGAACGCCCTTTGAAAACTCATGGCCACACAGTGCCCTAGAAAAATTACCATTAAATAACAGAAAACCCCCAAATCTGCCCATCCATCCTCAGGAAAACTAAAAACAGATTAAACTGAGCCTTTTTTTAACCGCTCTGTAAACATCATGTTCCAATGGTTGTCCCGTGTAATAAATATGATCAAAGTTTCAATTACAGAGTATAGTTGTTGTTTTTTTTAAAATCTGGGTTCAGTGTGACACTACTGATCTGCTGCTCATACCTTCTGTTTGTCAGTGGTAACATATTAGAAGAAAGCAATCTTAAAGTGAGGGAGGATTCAAAGAGGGAGGGGCTAAAATGTCTTTTTTAGACAGAGAATGAGCTAAGGGTCTGTAAAAAGACAGAGTATGGGATAAATAAGGATTATTTTTGGGCTGTTATTCATGCAAAGCAATTGTGGTGGAGGTGCTGGAGGTGTATATAACATACACACACTTGTATATAAGCGATTCACCAGAATCTGATCAGCGTCTGCAAAAACAATCAGTAGGATTTGAATTAGCTGTTTTTGGTTGTTGGTGGGAATTTGTTTCTGCAACTTTCTGTGGTTTTCTAAAAAAAAATTAATAAATCCATGAGTCCCCAAAGTGAGAAAGCATTGACAGCAGCAGGAACTTGATGAATTATTCACAACTACAGACACACAGAGAGGCCTGGACACACAGTCTATGCTCCTCTACAATGGTAGGACTCATTTCTATCCTCAGACAGGTGATCTGTTACAGAGTTGGGGCTTCACAGTAGAATCAGCTGTTACACAGCAGCTGTACTCTGAGTCCCAACTCCATCTGTCAGGACATCTTTAAAAAGTCTGATCTGTTTGTGGAGTTCAAAGTACTTTCCTGTCGAGGTTATAATTATTTTTCCAGTTTGGGAAGTTGTGTTTTGAGTGTCTGCTGTAGTTCAGTTCAGTTTAGAAATAATACAATAAAGTGATGAAGTGAGTTTGGCAGATACACAGACACTACATTTAGGTGATAACTTATTCATAAACCTCAGGCCTGATAGCCTCTTTCCACAAATTCACAGTGGAACATTTTGGGCCGTTAAAAGGGTCTGTTTACCAGAACTTCTAAAACTCCTACTACTCTCTAACCCTTGGCTCAAACTCACTCTGACAGTAAAGAACTGGTGACTCCAAAATAAAGAAAAGAAATAAAAAAAATATCTTTTTTTATTTCTTTGTTTTTCTTTTTGTCAGTTAAATGTTTCATGTTTAATGTAATATGAGACGAAGACAGCCAAAGTAAATACAACACAGTTTGCATAAAATTGTTAGGAGTTGGTGGGGTTTCTCTGGTGTGGTGTCACGGGGTCTGCTTCTGTTTTCAGCTCAGGTAGGCGGGGTGGTGTGTCACGGGATGCTGACACACCGGCGGTGCATCAGACGTCATTTGATGGAGCGTTACTTAGGAGCAGCGCGACTGACGTCTGGTGTCGGAGTATTGCCACCTCCTCGAGTGGTAACGTGTTTAATTCTCCGCGGTGTGCATTAAGGCCAACCTATGTCTGGGATTTTGTTTGCTTACCTGTTGTCTTGTATCCTCAGCCGGATCCATCACCCGCTTACCTATCAGCTGTTTGTGAAGCCGCATTTCCGGGATCACTACGGAGATCAATTACAGCGTTTCTCCCACATCCCGAGAATCCCCGCCCGAGCCCGTACAGCCAGTGTGACAAGTGAGCTCTCCAACTCTCCCCATGTTTGTTGCTGTTTCTTACCGGTGGTTTGCCATCTCCCTCTAAAGTTTCGTTTTTCTTTTTCTTATAGATCCACCCTGCGTGCGCGGGTAACCCCTTTCCCTCCGAATACGTGTCAGCGTCCTCCCCTGGTTTCCCTCTGTTTGTCCCTCTGTATAATTTCATATAATTTTGACACCACAAATAAAGAGCACTCCTTGCATTTTCTGCGCTTCTGTGTGTTCTGCCATAGAGTCCGTTCACTCAGCATAACAAAAATATATCAAATTAGTCTTCCTCAGCTCAGCTGCAGCCACTCACAGCAGACGACCGTCCCTCCCTACGTGTGGTTTTACTCGAGGTTTCTTCCTGTTAAAAGAGAGTTTTTGCTTCCCACTTTTGCCAATGCTTGTTCATAGAGTAACATGATTGTTGGGAATCTCTCTGTATTAGGGTCATTACCTTAAAATATACTGCAAGGTAGTTGCTAGTGATGGTTTTTAATTGCATTAGTGAACTTCTTGGCTAATGCCAACTGAATGCTCAAACAACATGATTGGTCAGTTGCCATACTGATCCTGGACTGAGATTATTATCAGAATCAGTATCAGAAGAACTTTATTAGTCCAAAAACATTATGATGGTACAGGAACAACAGCAAGATCACCTGATTTGACTGGGCTACTGCCAACAACCACCAGCAACCAGTTAGAGAATACACGTTTGTCCTTAAAGAACAGTCCTTAGGCCAGTTCTCATGTTATCTCCATATTTCTTTGGATTATAAAGGGGGCAATTCCAGTTCTCCAAAATCACCTCTCTGGTCTTTGCACTTTTGTTTATCTGCTTGTATTCTCTGAGCAATCGTCCCTGTATCCGGCTCTTTAAATGTAGTCCTGTCTGTGATGGTCTCCTTGGGATTTTCTGTATCTCTAAACTAATTCTGTTTATTTAACTATATGAATATGATTTTTCATAAGTACAGACTTATATCAACAAATCTGTGTGTCAGAGTGTGTAACAAAGATTAATATCACTGTGTAACACCAACATAAAAAAAAACCCCACACACAGAGAAAGAAACGGACCTCACACAGAGTGCCGTTATCCTGTGTGTGATCTTGTTCTATTAAAAAGCTTCTTCTCTCCTTATCAGCTCCAACCTACACCCACCGACCCCCCCCCCCCACACACACACACACAGAAGCAACTATCAGTAGCAAACAGATGAAAGCTCTTTCAGTCTTTTAGCTGAATTCAATTTAAAAACACAGTTAGTTAGAAAGATATTGATCAGTTTCACAACAAAAGCCCTTTGACCTTTGATTTTTCTGGGATTCACCATAAAAATATATATATATAGATTTGTTAGACACTGTGTGTGTGTGTGTTCAGATGGCCTGTACTTGGATATTGGTGGTGTTTGCATGTTTTTAATCACTGTTTTTGACTTTGCTGGCAGTAGTGCAGTAGAAGATGTTCTAGCTTTGAGGCTCAGAGGTTGGCAGTTTTTATTCTGCCTTCAGTTTTTTTCTTTTTTGTATCTTAACTCCTCCTGGCAAAGTCCTGTTTGAGTAATCCCAGTGCCTTCAGTGCCAGTACCATGATAACAGAGAGTCTGGTTTAATCCCAGTAAATTCTGGTTTAATCCTAGTGGAGTGCCATTTAATCTCATTATTGTTTGTGCGTCTAACAAGTTTACTTGCTTTCCAAAACAAACTTCAGGCTCTTGTGTGCCACAGCAGAAACACTGCTCAGCTTTTTAAACTAATGTTAATAAAATGTTGGTTTCAGTTTAAAGAAAAGATGAAAGTATTTATGTTTGGGGTTTTTTTTCCGTCACAGTGACAAATACAAATAGATAAATAATGCAAAAATAACCCAAAGACTAATAACAAAACACATCAATTTGTCCTGGTTTAAAATGAATCCCTGTTAATTAATAAGTATGTCTGTGAAGGTTCTCAGTCATCCAGGTCATCGTAGTCAAAGGAGCTTGCAAAGAAAAGCGTCTGGACTTCTTTAAGTTACTTGAAGACGTTTCACCTCTCATCCGAGAGGCTTCTTCAGTTCTAAGGTCAAATGGTGGAGAGTCCCAGATATAACCCTAGTGGGAGTGTCCCCCCACAGAGGGACAAAAGGACCCCCTGATGATCCTCTAATCGCCTGAGCCAAGGTGTGGAACTGGGTGTGGGTCCCAATCAGCCAGAGTTTCGGGTGATTTCATTGTGAAACCTGGCCCCACCTTATCATGCGAATTCCTGAGGTCAGATGGCCCAGGGTGTGAGTGGGCGTTAAGGCGTCTGGGAAGGGATCTCAAAACTGGATTATAGATGGCAGAGAGTTGGTGTCGTAAACCACCGCCTCTGTTCAAAGATGGTCGCTCACAGTGGACATAGATGGCTTCTTTCACTCCTCTTTCAAACCATCTGTCCTCTCTGTCCAAAATGTGAACATTGGCATCCTCGAAAGAGTGTCCTTTATCCTTAAGATGCAGATGGACAGCTGAATCTTGTCCTGTGGAGGTGGCTCTTCTGTGTTGTGCCATGCGCTTGTGAAGTGGCTGTTTGGTCTCTCCAATGTAGAGGTCTGGGCATTCCTCGCTGCACTGTACGGCATACACCACATTGTTAAGTCTGTGTTTTGGCGTTTTGTCTTTCGGGTGAACCAGTTTTTGTCTGAGTGTGTTGCTGGGTCTGAAGTACACCGGGATGTCATGCTTGGAGAAAACCCTCCTGAGTTTCTCTGATACACCGGCTACATAGGGGATGACAATGTTGTTGCGCCTGTCCTTCTTATCCTCCCTCGCTGGTGTCTGATCTTCTTTTCTGTGCCTCTTTGCTGACTTTAAAAACGCCCATTTAGGATAGCCGCACGTTTTGAGTGCTTCCTTTACATGTGTGTGTTCCTTCTTTTTCCCTTCAGGCTTAGAGGGAACATGTTCTGCACGGTGGTGTAGGGTCCTAATTACTCCAAGTTTGTGTTCCAGAGGGTGATGGGAGTCAAACAGGAGGTACTGGTCCGTGTGTGTGGGCTTCCGGTAAACTTCGATGTTGAGGTTGCCATTCTCTTCAATGTGCACAGCGCAGTCCAGGAAAGGCAAACAGTCATCCTTCGTGTCTTCCCTGGTGAACTTGATGTTTTTATCCACAGCGTTGATGTGCGCAGTGAAGGATTCCACTTCTTGTGTCTTGATTTTGACCCAGGTGTCGTCTACATATCTGTACCAGTGGCTGGGTACTCTTCCTTTGAAAGAGCCAAGAGCCTTCCTTTCCACTTCCTCCATGTAAAGGTTGGCTACAATAGGTGACACGGGGGAGCCCATAGCACAGCCATGTTTTTGTCTGTAATAGCCTTCGTTGTATTTGAAATATGTAGTGGTGAGGCAGAGGTCTAACAGTGTGCAGATCTGATCGGGTGTGAAGTTGGTCCTGTCCTCCAAGGAGTTGTCTTCTTGTAGTCGTTTTCTGACAGTCTCCACTGCCTCCGTGGTGGGTATGCACGTGAAGAGAGAGACTACATCAAAGGACACTATGGTTTCATCTGGATCCAGGGTAAGTTTCTGGACCTTGTCAGTGAAGTCGGTGGAGTTCTTGATGTGGTGTGGGGTGTTCCCCACGAGAGGAGCAAGGATGGTAGCAAGGTGTTTTGCAATGTTATAAGTGGCTGAGTTTATGCTACTGACTATGGGTCTGAGTGGGACAGCTTCCTTGTGGATTTTTGGAAGTCCGTAAATGCAGGGTATGGCATCCCCTGGGTAAAGGCGGTGATAAGTAAGGCGGTCAATGATTTTGTCCTTTTCCAAGTCTTGAAGGCAAGCTATAACTTTCTTTTTGTAGCTGCTTGTGGGGTCTCGCTTTAAGGCTTCGTAGGTATTGTTGTCACTGAGGAGAGTAGTGATCTTTGTATGGTAATCTGTAGTGTTTAGGACCACGGTGCATCTTCCCTTATCCGCTGGTAAAACAGTGATGTTGTGGTCTTTGCTCAGGGAAGCGACGGCCTTCTTTTCCTGTATTGTGAGGTTGGACGGAGGGACTTTGGCACTGGAGAGGGTGGCTGAGACTTTCATCCTGATTTGCTCTGCTTCTGTCTGTGATAATTTATTAATCCGTATGGCAGATTCTGTGGCTGTGATGAGGTCCACTATGGGCAACTGTAGCTCCTTTGACTAATTAATAAGTAGTACAAATATAATAACTATAATAACAATGTTATAATAAATGCAATATTATCACTGTTATCATAAGGAGCAGTGCTAGTGTTTACATTTGGCTGAAATATATATACTTTAAATCAATATAAAAATATTAATTGGAAATGTAAATTCTTTTGGCTTCACTGGTCCTCCACAGACATTATGTTCAGATTAAAATCAAGAAATTTTCCAGTTCAGGGGGTATTTAAAAATATTATGTCTGCTATTATTCTAGATATTCATTGTTGTAAGATCAAAACCAGAATTGTTTTTGTCCATTTTTCAGTTCTTTCTGAGACCTGTGACTCTCAGCCCAAAGCCCACTAGTTCCTATTTGCAAATTAATAAAAATAGCTGAGAGTTATGTAGCTTCATTAAATCTGCTGTAATAGTTTGATAAGTCACCTCGGGTCACCAGAGTCTTTAGAAAATGTTACCCAGGAAACAGGAGAAGCATTGGTTCCATTTTTGGAAGTGTGATAATAATTCATAATTGTTTCTTGCTAGTAACAGTTAGTAAAACGAAGATGACGTAGTAACATTTAATGGAAGGTCTCTGATTGGTGGAAAAGCTTTTCTGCTGCTCAAAGCTTTCTGGGAAAAACTATAAATTCCTGAAACACCAGTTATATTATATATATCTCTCTCTCAATAATTAATAGTAACAATAATTAATACATTTATTAGTTTGTTACTTTTATATTCTTACTAAATGTAGCTTTTAACACTTAAACAGCATAGCTCATCGCCCTGGGAAATGAACCATGATACAGTAGCTCAGTGGTTCCCAAACTTTTTTTGCCGCGCCCCCCTTTGTTTTACAAGAAAAATTTTGCGCCCCCCCCCCCCCCCCCGCGTGCACACGCGCACGCGCGCACACACACGCACGCACACATCCTCCAACCACACACGCCCATATTTTGCTCCATTGCGGTTTATTTCACACCTCAAACATTTGGTAAACAATTAAGCAAATATAAGTAATCTGCAATAAATTTCAGGTAGTAAGAAAATAAACTACTAACTCTTTTACACTATGTCCACACCTACACGGGTATTTTTGAAAATGCAGCTGTTTCGTCCACACGGAAACGGCGTTTGGAATCACCGAAAACAGATTTTTTTAAAAATCCTTTTTTGCGTTTACGTGTGGACGAGGAATACAGAGTTCGTCACGCAACATCAAAGCTATGTGCCTTTTTTCACGTCACGCTGTGCGCCACGTTATTGTTTACATGAGATGAATTGCAGAACGGCAGATAGAGACAAAATACTGTTAATCTGACTATCTGCAGGTTTTACACGCTTGAATATACACACGCAGTTACTGTCCCTCCATTTACAAAGGCAGAGGCGTCACGGTGTAATTATTTTACATGTAGTTGTTTTTTTTCCTGTGTAATAATATTCAACATTGCTATCAATGCATTTTTCAAAACATGCCTCTCTGTGCAAAATAGGTTTAAAAACATAAACAGCTGTAGGATACTGTTTGTCTGTGATTTGAACCAGGGAACAAATCGTGGCAGGATCAGCCTGATATTATTTGTATCCCGCTGTAACTTTACTGTATAAAGTATAGTATAGTAGTTATATCCAAAAGGTCAGGAGTAGTTAGTCATTACAAGAAGTGTTTGTGAACTAAAAATTAAGAATGTGGGATACTGTTTGTCCATGATTTAAACAGCCCAGCAGGTGCTCCCGACAAAGGGAAAACCAATTATGCTGAGGAGACCTACATCGGCACTTGTGTAGGTGAAGCCAAAGGGAAGATTTGCTTCACCATATTTTCTAGTCTTTGGCTTAGAATGAAGTTTGTTTGGAAACATATTCAGCGATGCTTCATCTCCTGCTTTGCGTTTCTGTAGGCGCCCGTGCTAGCAGTGTCCAAGAATTGTGTTTTTTCCCCCCCTTGTCACCCCCCCCCCTTTTCATGGCTCTGCGCCCCCCCCTAGGGGACGGGCCCCACACTTTGGGAAGGTCTGTAGCTTGTGTAACATCTGCTCATATCTTGGTGAATTCAGTTTGTTAGATCCACAAAAAGCAGCAGCACAGGTCAGCTGATCACAGCCTAAATACACTGAAATAATAAATGTAGCTTTTAACACTAAACAAACAGTGTTGCTCCATGGTGTGAGAAATCAGCTGTGGAGCTGCTTATATTGATGGATACAGGTCAGCTGATCACAGCCTGTACAAGAGGAAAAATCTACTGGAGCTTTGCAGCCACTGTGTCTGTTTTTAAGCGTTTCAAACCTTTTCATTTATTTTAGTCTCCTTTTGCATCACTTCCTTTGCACCTTACCTCTGCTGTTTTTGTGCTTCTTTGCTGTGTTGTCTATTGGCAGGTTTCTCGCTGTTTTTGGTCAATTTTTTGGACTTTTGCAGTTATTCTGTGTCTGCTTTAACGTTGCCCTTTGTTCTGCTTTGGTTTGCCCCACTTTGTGCTTGATTTGCATCTTTCTGTAGTTGCTTTGAGTCTCCATGGTGTTTCTCTGCCTTTCTGGTGACATTTGCTTTACAGCAAACCTCCATCACACTACAGACATGCAGGAGGACTGGTGCAAAACAGCAACCCAGGCTGTCCATTAGATCAACAACAAGGTGCAACAGCTGCATCAGCTGCATCTCATTGCTGGTTGAACATCAGAACTGTTTTTATATTAATTTAAGTGATAGTTTCAAAGCAAATATGGCAGCAAATTAGAAAGAAGGGGGGCGAGCATGGCTGTGTGGCTGCTTTGCCTTTTTTCCTGTCCTTTGGTTTCTCTCTGCACTAATTTTGTGTTGATTTGCATTATTTGTTTGCCCCTGTCTGATTTCTCTTATTCAGTTTAATAATTTTCTTTTCAGGTGGCAATTTTATGTTTTTTTAAAAAAAATCTTTTTTTTGTTTAATTCCCTTCCAGCACGAAATGTTAATTCTGACGGAGGTTCTGGATGAGACCCCCTTTGGCGCCTGAGCCGGTCCCCTGCAGGCCTGTTCAGTTATCCTGTTATCCCATTAAAGGGGCGCTCCATGGGGAGTTTTCCTTCAGGAAAGTGGACGGTCTAAAGCACAGAGCATCTTATGTTCCACCTTTTACCCTTGAGGCACAATTGTGCTTGATAAATTCGAGTGTTAGGTAACGCTGTAGCTCTAACAGCCCCACAGGCTGTTGAGTTTTAGTGGAGCTCAACACACACACTGTAGTTCAACAGCGGGAGGTGACGAACTTCAACTTCTCATTTCTATTTCCAAATTTATCTGGAGGTGGAAAACCATGAGAACAGTATGTCCTGCGGTCTGTTTATCATTTTGTGCTTTTCTTCTTTCAGATCTCTTCTTCCAGAGAACCAACCAGAGCTGTGCTGCTCCCAGTGTGTGTGCGCTGATAACAGTGCTCGTCTGATAATCAGCCACAATTACATCTCAGCAGAGGGAGACAGAGAAGAAGTGGGTGGTGGGAGGAGAGAACTATTGATATGGTAATATGTGTAACACGCGCAGGCACGCACGCTGAGGCCTATTGTACGGTGACAGCAGGAGAATAGCAGGTTTCATTTTCTCTCACCAACCTTTTATTACAATGAGATACTGAAACCACTCATTAGAGGCAGAGACAGCAGAGAGGTGTTGCTTTCAAGTGAATTCGTGCAGAATGAAATGCAGTGAAAGTGACAGAGCCCGACTGTTTAGAATTATTATTTGACACATTTAGTGCCTTTTCACACTAAATCGCACTTGCTAAGAGCGCACTTGGAGACGCCGAGATTGATTTCATGTATGTTTAATGGTCCCGTCTCACAGGGACTCTTCAGCAGCACGGCGTAGGTTTTTTAAACAAATCCATCTACAAATCTAAACAGAGCCGTTCTGGACTATCTAAAATAGGTAAAATACATGACCTCTCCTCCTTTTCCCCAGTCATAGTAAACTATAATATTTAGTACCTAAAACAGGATAGCAGCTGTGTTTTGGCATTTTGGCTGCTATGCTGCACACATACTCTTAGCTACAAGGCCAAGAAATACTTAGAGATGGTGATAGGTTTGTAGCTTGAACCTATTCGCTGGAACGTTGAAGACAATATAATTACACAGCAAAGCAAGACACGAAGTAGGCAAAGTTCTTCATGTTTCTCGTGGACGGGAGAGAACCGGACAAACGCCGTTCCTTCGCTTGGCCCCAGTTGCTCTCGTCCGCTCCCCCGTAACACTGCTCTTTTATTGAGGTTACATGAATATGCATAGGTTCATTAACATACGACGTCTACATACAAACAAAGAGTACCTTGCCTGTGCGTGTGTGTGTGTGTGTGTGTTTGTGTGGGTGTGTGGGGTCAGAGTGTGACCCCATAAATGACTTCCCTAAACCTACTGGTCTGGAAAGTCCAGCAGTTCATCTAAACAAAAGGCACTTAGACTAAAACAGATATAGCCACGTTTATCCTACCATAAAACAATAAAACAAGGTACGACCTCTTCCCATGCTCCCAGGATGTAGGTGTGGATTCCAGAACACTCTGGAATCCACACCAAGCCTTTGCAGCCTGCTAAAGATCACACATCCTATCACTACACAATTAATTATACACCTCTAAGCATATATGGTTAAATATTTCTAAGCATAAATGACAATCAACAATACAAAACCTAACAGATGGTGCTCTTAGCATCAGTGATTTGATGCGCACACTGTGACATTACTGGCTGCTGACAGCTATTGATGCAGTTTATGGAGTAACAAAGGAGACAAAAGGAGGCAGGAGGTGAGTGAAGGTTCGGGGTCAGGAGACGCCAGTTAAGCCCTCGTTATTTCTGGTTCCTGGACATGATCCTTCATCTGATCAGTCTCTTGAACCTTTGAATGTGGACTTGTGGAGTGAAGGGAGTATTTTGCTGCTTACAGGAGAAACCACAGTTTGAGGCTTGCGTGTGACATATTTTCATGCATTAAATTTAAAAATGCTATGAATTATAATTAAAAATGATATTGCTTCACTTAAAAAGATGGTTTATGGTTATCTGAAAAGCCTGGACAGTAAAATATACTTCCATATGAAATATGCTTACTTATCTCAGACTTCTGAGATAAGTACGTGTTTATAATGGTTTCTATTTTATTTAAAAATAAAGTCAAAGTGTCCAAAACAAGTCAGGAGAGGGTTAATCATAAAGCGCATGAGACAAGAAGCAGAAGACTGAACAATAAAAGGCTTTTAAAGTATTCTTAGTGAAGCCAATGAGATTTTCAGAAAAGTAGAATGATGAATTTTATGGTGGGTTATGTAGTTTTTGCATTGATGGCATCATCATCTGCAGGATATAGAGAGGCATGGAAATTGAGTGAAACTGAAAGCGAGTCGTTTATTTGACTGTTTGCAGTAAATTCAAAAAGAAAGAAAAAAGAATAATCCGAAAGGCAGAAACTATAAACTTCTGAAAAATAAAGCTAACCAAAATATGCTCTGATAAGAGGAGACAGCAACTACATATAGACAGAAGGGTAATCAGGGAAGTGGCGACAGCTGGGAGAACGAAACACAGCTGAGCTAAATCGCAGAGGACGAGACAAAGGAAGCAAAACTAAAAGCAAACACAGGAACTGCAAATGAAACAGGAAGTGTGATAACGTAACGATTTGACACAAGGGGACAGTACAGCGAGAAGAATTAAACTCTAAAACAACTACAGACCAAGAACATAAATAAATACACTAATAGGAAAAAAAACATAAATAATATTTACATGCAACCCATTTAGTGTGCACATATAGTCCAGCTCCTCAACGACATTACATCCATACATACTGTTGCAAGAAGGTTTACTTTCTCTCCCAGAACAGCCTCAAGAGTCTGAAGGAGACACGAGGAGATGGGTTCTTACTCAGAGAGAGCTGGAAAGATTCATCAGCTCAGCAGCAGGAGCACAACGGATCTGACTCTGAGAAGGAAGCTCCACAGTGGACGACACGTGCATGTTTCTAACCGAACTGTCTTCATGAGGGCCAAAGTCCTTTACTGGGACCTGTGCTCACAGCCCAGCACTGTGCAGAAGTGGCATTTTCTTCACAAATGACACTAAGTTCACTGAGCATGTGTGACAGGAAAGTATCCATGGCAACAATTATGTTTCCTACAATGCCATCCAGCCTGATGTGTTTATCAGCGGGTAGGTGATAGCCTGGCCTTCTCTCAATGGCACCCTGAGGGCTTTTATGTAGGATCAAATCGGATAGACTGTCAGACCTCGTTGCTGATGCAGTGCATCCTGGGCGTGACCTCTTAGCAATTGGAGTTTGTGCGGAGTTACTGGATAACATAAGCATCGATATTATTAATGGGCCCTTAACACCACAGACTGGGCTCACTGGTTCCTTGATCCAGGTCCAGGAGGATCCATCAGGAGCATGCCCAGATGGTGGGGGTGCATACAGCCTCCTGAGCCACTTATTGGATTAGCCTGTGATGTCTATTTGTGAGATTTTACATCCATCCCTCAGAGTGTTGATGATTTTGGTTTCTACTCATTGATGTTAATGATGCCATTTTGCTCTTAACAAATTAAACAGTGTATTTCAGGTGTCACACAGAGTTTTTTAACGTAAATGTTTCATTCATCAAGATCCAGTGTGCGATTTAAGCTTTCCCTTAGTTATTTTGCACCATGCATAAATCTGTCATATATCCATCATTTTGAAAAGTAAAATTTAAAAAACAGTAACAGAATGACAGAAAATAGTCATTTCTTGTTCCATTCCTTACTTTATGTCATGAAAAACAATTAGAATTCAAGAAAGAACTGAATGGAAAGACAGCATCCTGCAGGGGCATTTCTATCAGTTTTCACACACGCTGCAGATTTTTAAATTTTGCTTAAACCCTGAAAAAGTGAATCTGCAGAGGTGAAAATAAAAGTCTGCAAAGATAAAGAAATGAGCACCAGTACGGACATTCATCTGAACCACAATCACATAGTGAGAAACCTGCGCATCAGTCAGCAGTGCTGGCATTCATAGACTTCCATACTGACTCCCACAGTGAAGTTAGTTTCATATAGCTATTTTCTTTAAACTGTAGTCACTATTCAGCAAATAGCACACTGTGGTGATGTGAAATTAATAGTAGCACAGTGTGTTCGGGGCCCAAAGCTGCAGATAGAAGCTCAATCATCCATCAACCCTGACTGCTGATATAATTACTACACACACATGCACATACACTTGCTGAGACTCTGTCGTTTCCCCATGTTTTCTCCACCTGTCTCAAGGAAACAACCAATTTCCTCTGAACATTTCCATTTACCTTGAAGCTCTCGATTTTTTCATTCTCTCTTTGTCAGCCTGTGTCTCTACTTTCTGACTGGCTGCGACGTGTGTGTGTTCACTATTGATTAGTAATTCATTAACATCTGGTCAGTGAGGTATTTGTTTTCCTTTTTTTCTTTTTTTAAAGTCCAAACAACTCTTAGACTTTATCCAGTCACCTCTCTGCATTGAATCATACTTGTACATTAATACATTAACCCTTTAAGACCTACCATAGAACCAAGTCTGCCAGAGCTTATCTTAATATTTTTACATGCTGTAGTGCCATTTTTGGGAGCATTTCAAGTTGCTATACATCAATACAACTGTTAAAGCCCAAATTTTAATAATATGTATGCATTAAGTCCATAGTAACTACATAAATTGCAAAAAAGTGCAATAAACTACAATAAAATTGAAAATAATTTTTGTTTTTTGTTTTTTACATATATTTCTAGGTTTGAGGTTTATCCCTCAAAACTGTAAATACAAAAAGTTGCACAAAAAAGTTTCCAACAACAGGAAATATATGTTGAGTATCTTCATAGTTTTATTTTTAAGATACACCAATTTTATATACTGCAGGAAAAACGAAAATAAATATTGTAGTGCAAATTTGCAAAAAAAAGCATGTGCATAAAAATAAACTATTTCCAGCAGTGCAAGTTGAGTTCTAAGCATCCCAGAAACTATTCAGAAAGTCAAAAAGTCAAACATGACTTTTAAAAACACCAGTATAAGCTTATAAGGCCCCGAAGGTAAAAAAAAACTTACATTTTCTGCAAAATGACGTCATGTCCGGTTTGTGCAGGTAATGGCGGACATGCGATAGTTTGCGCTGACGTCTATTCCAATGTAGGAAGTGTTACGAACAGCTGATCGGCTCAGCAAAGTGTGTTTCTGGAATATTATGTTTTTGTTCCTGCAAGCACTTTTTATGCAGTTTTTGCAAAGCTATATGTGGAAGGGAACCGTGACTTAGGACAAGCTGATGGCAAAAGATGTAAGTACAACTCCGCTGGTTTCATAAGCAAAAAAAAATTATTGTGCTAGCTTATGTGGTTCCGGTTCTACAGGGATTTAAAAATAGTTACGCAAAACGGAGCTTGCCCACTCCGACCGGCTTTAAAGGGTTAATATCTGGCTCTCTTCCACAGCATGTTTTTTGTCCTGTCTTCCTTCTCTTACCCCAACCAGTTATTGCAAATGGCCGCCCCTCCCTGAGCCTGGTTTTGCTGGAGGTTTCTTCCTGTTATAAGGGAGTTTTTCCTTCCCACTGTTGCCAAATCGCTTGATCATACAAGGTCATATGATTGTTTGTTTTTTCTCTGTATATATTATTGTACGGTCTACCTTACAATATAAAGGACCTTGAAGCGACTCTTGTTGTTATTTGATGCTGTATAAATAAAACTGAATTGAACTGAATCTAGTCAAAGGTGAGCAAACTGATTAAAATAGACTAAAGTTCAACTGAACTCCATGATGCCCACAGTCTTCTTAAAGAAGTTGTTATGTTATTCTTGTAAATGTTATGTTATAAGCTTGTCATATTATTATTTTTTGAATTGTGACTTTAAAGATGGATGTTTGTTAAACACTTTTTAAAATTTGTTCCAATAAATCTATGATTTTGTCAAAAAAAATATTCTTATTATTTGTAGTTTCTGCCCTTGTAGGTTTCCCTAACTGGATGTTATTGTTTGTTAGTATCCAGAAGGATAATACAGCATAATATATTTTAGGGTAGGCCTACCTTATGACTGACAGGATGCATTTACGCTCTTGTTGTCCCTTACTTATGGCTGTGAAAACAACCAGACGTAAATATACTCAGCTTGAGGCTTAAAATGACTGATACATTGTAAACCAGAGGGTGACATCATGGTGGCCTGCACATCCCTCCAGTCTTAGATTGGAGTGTAAGGAGTCGAAAGGCTCAGTCTGTACTTTGGGTTCTTTGATGTGTCGCTGGGCAGTTTTTGGGGTGTGACAGCAGGGCATCCTTGAGCATACAAGTCTACTGTAAAACATGTGACTCATTTAAAATAACAGAAAACACTTAAAGAGTACAACGCATCAATATTTACATAAGTGTTGTTATGCTGTCAGTGTAAAAGGGAACATGTATGTTATGCATGCAGTATTGTATACTGACAGGGAGTTCTGAAACTGTGTATCAATTGCATTAATTACTGTATCCAAAACAGGTGTGTCTGTCCATTTTTTATGTGTATTGTTGTTATCCATGAATTTTAAAATTTACTGGGGTTTTTTTTTTTTTTGTAAAGCAGAAAAAAAAATATATAAAGAACATGACTATTCCAGTTATTTACAGAAATGTGTTTTAGTGGCTGGATTTTGTGCCTGATTGATTTTTGTGTACTGGCTCTGACTCAGGTATGAAAACATGAACTCTTTTTTGTTATAACTAACAAGTAATTTTTAGTTTTAAACAATTTCTGGACATATTTCTAGAATATTTGGGTTTTCTTGTTTTTGAGACAGGTGGTCTAATACATTTTTAGGCATATTCTTGAAGATGGACTTGTAAAGCTTCAGGATACTGGGACTAAACAGAATTATGCAGACAGAAATGTTGGCAGTGTTTGTAAGTTTAACTTGCTCTGTCCTCTCAGTGCTCTTGAAAATCACATGTTGTTTGCAAGGCTTCTATTTCTGTTGCTTTTGTTGTTTCCTGGGACCAGAAACCTAACATTTCTGCTTTGTATCAGAAATGTTACTTCATTTCTGTATAGAACAGGAAAGTTTCATTTATTTGTTGGTTCATTCATTGATGAAAAAAATCAGTTTATCTTGCTTATTTTTCATTTAGTTTTAGCCCCATTTTTGCTATATCAAACAGGGTGTGGAACAATGGTTTGTTGTCACTTGACCTCAGGCATATAGCTGCCAGCTTGCCTGAGAGTGGACTACATTCATGAACACAATACAAGCAGCATGTTGTCTAGAAGACTAGATGTAAATGATTAAAGACATGGGTGAAACATCTTCTCTCTAACAACTCTTTGAAACGCAAACTGATCTGCAGTCTCTATCTGTCTGTGGAGGCTTTGCACATCAAATGCTCCTGAGGACTTTTTATGTAAGAGACGTTTCTTACAAAACAAGAACAAATCTGAAAAGCTGTGAACAACTATGTCCTTCTCCCTGTGTGGCTGTTACTGTTTTTAAAAGCTCCTTGTGTTTCCCCTCCAAAGAAGAAGGTGAAGTCAATTGTTTGTCAGTGGTTTCATGTGTGTGTATTCAGTATTTGAACAGACTGCATTCATATGAAGTTTTTTCCTTTTTTCTATGACTTGTGTTTTTAGATTTCTGTGAATGGACCTTCAGACATGTCACAGGAAAACACAGAAATTATGAAGTGCCTGGTTGGCTTCTTCAGTTTGTTAAATCTAAAGTAGAAATGATGCTGGAATGTCACACTGATGCCAGCTGTAGTTACTGCAAATGTTAGGTCTTGTGTAAGGGCTTTGTTTTAGCCACATGATAAAACCATTCAAAGTGAAGTCAAGCTTTCTTGTTGAAATAATTTTTTTTATTTGGATGTTCCAAATAGTGAAAATGAACCAAATTCAAGTCCTACCCCTGACTTTATATTGGTCGCTGGTGACCTGGTGGATGTTCAAGGATGTCTGAGCCAATGAGAAATTGTGTTCCACTTGTGACAAGTTGGTTCACAAGCTAAAGTCTAGGCAGGCCTAGAGACTTTTTGAAGATGTCCTCTGATCACTAGGGAGCAATGTGTATTCCTTCAGCGGTAGTTCCTGGAAGTTGTTGCACCAAAAACCTCTGTTGCTTGGTTGCCACAGCTGCCTGTAGTTTGCATGGAAGATGACGGCTTTTACTGCAAATACTTTCAAACTAATGACCAAGCAACAGTCAAAATAGAACCTTAATCAGAGGGTGTTTGCCTTTAAAGTAAAAGCTGAAAATGAAACATCTGAAACCAATATGCTTGCACACACACATACACACACACACACACACACACACAAAACCCAGGAAAAATCTGTCAGCAGGGTTTAATCAGTTGTGAGGTCATTATGATAATTTACATTCATGCCCTTAGAGTGTAACCTCACCTAAAGATGAGTTTAATTTTTAATGCAACCAGTATAATTGATTTACAAATAAAAATGTACGCACGCACACATGTTCACACACACACATACACACGTATCCAAGCACCCACACACACCCTTGAGTCCAGTTTTAGTGCCTTAATGTGAATGAAGATGAACAGAAATTAAATTATTTCAGTTTGGAGAGATGAAAAAATGCAAATGAATACTTAGGATGTGTGTGTAACTCTCTCTGTGTGTGTAACTCTGTGTGTGTGTGTGTGTGTGTGTGTGTTTTGCCTGAAGGAAAAGCAGCTCTAGTTTCATTCATATTAAAATGAACCGACGAGAGTCTGTAAGTCGCAGAGTCGGATAAGGAAAGAGGACAACAGGAGAAACAGGAATGAGAGAAAGGATGTAAGGAAGGGAGGAAAGAGGAGACAGCAAAGGACAGAAGGAGTCAGTCGGGTAAGAGAGGGGAAGGCGAAGAGTGGAGCAGATAGGAGGAGTCAGAGTGACATTATCTGGGTTTCTTTGTTTTGCTGCTGTCAGAGTAATCCACTGTCAGCACACACACACACACACACTCGCACACACGTCCACCCACGCACACACACACACACACATACCAAAAATGGTTTTCCATATAAACAAACGTTTTCTCTGAGGTTGCAGCACATTTGTAATTACCGTGAATTTTAAAGCAGAGCTGCATCAAACACACACACGGCGTATTTGCAGTTCACATTTAGGTCACACTGGAAGCCGTCACCATGACTGCTGCCGAGTCTTGGGCTGGGCTCAGTGTGAGTGGAGCAGGTGGATTCATCCTGCCCTGCTGCAGTGTGACAGCATCAGGTTTTGCTTATATGTGAGCTGACAAAGCGATAATCATAGGAAGGAGGAATTTGCTTAGTGAGATCACAAAATGTCAGCAGTTACTGAGAAGAAGCTTGCAGTGGTATTGGAAGCATAGTCTGCACCTAGTTCCATTTTCAGGTTATGTGGCTTCATTACTGTGAATTAAGTATTTTACTGAGTATTGTAAGGATAAATTCTCAATGATCAGACAGTCTGCTAAAACCAAGCTCTTCACAGTGAGGAGAAAGATCTCAATTTCAATAGGAAGAGACCTCCAGCAGAACCAGCTCAGGAAGGTATCTGCCTCACCTGTTTCAGGGTCACCTGCCCCAACTCTTTATCCATGCGGAAAGCTTTAAGCCTGATCTTGACAGTAGAGCTGGTCTCCTGGGAACTGGTTCCACAGGTAAGGGGCCTGAAAAGCTTTGCCAAGTTTCACAGGTGCTCTGTTATAATAATGTGATGATGGAAGGTCTTTAGGCCATGACGGGCCTGATCATTGGTTAGAAGGGTTTTAAATGTAATTCAGAGTTTAACACAAACCACTCTAAGCTTCTTTGCAGTGTTGCAGGTCTTAACACACACCTGAATGAAGCTTTTCATCAGTGTCCTGCACATAACAACAACAACCATTCAGGGATTACTTCAATCCTTTGATGCAGGGGAGGTATGATGATCTGATTGAGTTCAGGTGCGTCAGCCTCCCCTGCAGCCACACAACAGACCACACCCCACCACAACAACATAATTAGTTCTGATCGGTTTTCAGAACCAGTGTCTCCAGAATATTTTCATCTCATTTTCATTCATTGATAGTGTCATCATAGTTTTTGTCCTGGTTAGTCACTAAACTTGACACTGGTATACTTTGCACTCATGTTGTTTAGATGAGCAGCTCCCGGGAAGGCTACAGCTACAGGACCTTTTCTAAATGAGTGAAGTAAAACTGAATATTTTTGTAATTTGGATCCATATTACACTGTTGGTGCCACTGTAGGGACAATGGCTGCATTATCAACCTGACTGTGTCTGTGTGTCACACGTGCACTGCAGTATTATACCTCTGTTCATTAATGGACCTGTCATTAAGGCTGTGAGACAGTCTGAGCATGTTTCACCCGAGCTTTAAGCATTCTCGTTAACGTGATCCAATAATCCAGAATGAAGTCGGTAATAAAACTGTTGGGTAAAGTAATGTAAAGCTGATTTATTATTTTACTGCTTCTGCCAAAGGAAAAAAAATCCACTTTCTCTGACTCTGGTTAAGCTGTTACCAAGGTAACAATGGATTATATTTGATATCAGAAAATGAATTACACGTTTTTTCTCCTGCCCTCTGTCTTCCTGTCCTTCATTAAACTGTGTGTGTGTGTGTGTGCGTGTGTGTGTGTGTGTGTGTTTTATCTGAAATGGGATTCCTCCGAACAGACACAAGACTAATAAGAATAATAACAATCTGCACACTGCTGCTGTTAGCCCGACTCATCCCTATCCTGAATTCCTTCCTTTTTTCCTTCTTAAGTTCTTCCTTGTGTCTTTCCTTGTTTCATCATTTTTCCTTTATTTTTTTGTACTTTCCCCTCTGCTTCTGTTTCCTTAATCTTTCTTTATTTGCTTCCATATTTAGATTTCCTTTTATGGTTGTTTCTCATCTCCTATTTCTTGTCATGTTTCCTCATCTCCTTTCTCTGTCTTGCCTCGTTTCCCGTTTCCTTGACTCTTAAGCTTTCCAAATTCCCTCATATTTTTTGCTTTCTTTTCTTGCCTCCTATTCACCTCTCCTTGTCTTTCTCCCTTCATCAGTTCCTCTCTTTTTTTGTTTGCTTGTTTCTTTCCTTCCCTCCTCCCTCCCCCCCTCCACAAGATAATTCTGCCTTGAGTGTAGATCATCTTCATCGAGCTGTTTTCTGTTTTCCTTCTCAATGAAGCTTTTTTTCTACAGGAAAGGAAAACTGAAACTTTCATAATAAAAATGATAAAACACAGAAACAACAATGCAAACATTCATCTAGGGGTTTTATATTAATCTCTTTACTGAAGGCAGCCATTTAAGTTGTGAGCCCGGTCACTGATGATGGAGCACCAAACTGCTGATGGCCTCCTGATTTGCATAATGAAGCAGAAATGCGTCATTGAATTAAAAAAAAAAACAAACCCAGAAATAAATAGGTTTTGGGGGGAAATGCAAAGGGAGAAGAATACAATATCCAAAAATAAATATATGAACTTCAATTAATTTATAAAAATTGGCCTGCAGGTTACCTGCCTGACTAATACAAAGGTAAATAAATGCAGGACTGAATATCAATTTTATTTTAGAGTTTCTCTTTATTTTTGATTATGGCAGTTCTGGCGCTCCATACTGACAGATTTAGGTTGGATTTGGAGTAAAGTGGCAGACTGATTCTCTTCTCTTTGCATTCCCATTCATAAAACACCAAAGTACTCCTCTATCTCTGCATGTGTGCCTGTTTCTCTCTCTTTATCATCTGTTTAGCTCATTTCTCTCTGTGTCACATTCTTTCCGAGTACCATTAATCTCAGCATACACACACACACACACACACACACACACACACACACACACACACACACACACACACACACACACAGAGAGTTTTGTTTTGATCACTTCTGAGGCCATAACAGTGACTTACATTAGACTAACAATCAGTTTAATAACTTTAACCTACCCCGGGTCAAGGCATTGCTGTAAAATTAAATGATTTGCATTATGGAAACTTTCTTTGTTCCCCATAAAGGAAACTGTAATGACCTGAATGTAAGCTGCACGAACAGAATTATGTCCCCACAACAGTGGTAATACAAGAGCACACACGCACACACATAGCGTGCACTCTCAGTGTGTATGCACGGTATGATTTCCCATGACGCTGTGGGAAAAAACAATGGAGCCATTCATCACTTTGGATGAAGTCTGGAGATGCTGCGCACACACACACACGCACACACATATGCATAGATCACTGCGCTGGTTGCCGGTTTGAATCTCTGTTCATTTCTCCTTCTCAGTTAAATTGTTAAATGCTGGAAACTCTCTTTCAGCTGTAATTTCTCATTATATATTTAAGAATAAGTGGCCCCTCTTGACAGTCATATTGTTACCATGGAAATCAGCCACCACCAATCTCATCACTGTGACATTGACTAGACAAGTAAACGTCACAGTAGTAATACAAGTTTACTATTTCTGCTCGTGCTTTTTGTGGGGTGGGTTTGTTGATACAGTATCACTTGTCATGAGTTTCCATGAATTAGTCATTGTGCAGTCAAAAATAACATTTAATTATTAAAAGTCTGAAAAAGTTTAGTGAATTTGGTGAGATCTTCTGTTTCCTCTTGATTATCGTAACAATGTCTGCAGCTGTTGACAGCAGCTGGGACGCAGAGCTCTGCCAGAGGAAGGCAAAGAAAATGTAGTTATTAAGCAAAATTGAGAGATTTTGAAGGACTTTTGAAGACCGCGTTAAGCCAGACAACGTGACATTTGTGTCAGACTACATGTCATTTGCGTGACATGTAGGCTGAATGCATTTAGGTAGTGTGCAAAATGCAGGTATGTATTTTGATAAGTTTTAATACACAATTAAGCTGTGTCACTTTGAATATAGCTGTTTTTGTTTGTTTGTTTTGTTTTTTGGCCTTGTCTGCATTCAGTCATATAGGATACACAACTGGAGTGTGTATCTTATATGCCAGAAATATGACAATCTGCACATACTTTCTTCCTCTTGTCATCCATACCTGTGCAAAATTCCAAAAATCTAAGGCAAAGCTTGTGTGAGAAGTGACATTGGGCCGACTAATTGGTCTTCCAAACTGAGAATGCTCGCTGTACCACACAGCTGTAGTGGGCTGAAAAACAACAACATCCAGCGACTCAAGAACATGTTGGAAGAAGTTTTTTTTATATTCTAAAAACAGCAGGCATGACTATATCAATTTAGAATTATTTCATGAAAAACTAATTTTGTTCCTTTGTTCTGTGGAGCCCTGTGGACTCAATGGTTATAAATGATCAAGAAAACACATTTGGATTTTATGATCTCTTCAGTGTCAGGAAGTTCCCACTGTTATTTTGTGTATTTTCTCTTCTACACTGGGAAAAATGGACACAATGGGCTATCTACTCATTATATGTACAGGAGCTGCTCAACCATGGAAACCCATAGTGTGAAGCTCCCAGTGCACAGTTTTAGTGCTGATAATAATGCCAAAGGAGATTTGGCACAAGAAGAACTCTGCAGTTAGACTCAGCTGAGTGTTGAAGACGTTTAGACATTGTGCAACTCAGCATAGAGAATAGGTTTGACCCATTCTTCCATAGATGTTTGTAAAGGCAATAAGACTGAAAACACCTGAATTCAAAGACAAAGAGGAATGAGCCTGTCCTTTTGTCCATATGTTGCTGTGCTGTTTCTTCATCTGAAGAAGAATAAGGACAAAGTGTGGCTAACCATACTGATCCAGTGGCTGGATAAACTAGCCCTCGCAGATCTAAAATGAAGACAAATGGAACAACTGCAGGGCCTTTTCTTCACTAAAGAAGAGATAATGTTTATTGTCTGGCTGTGTTAGTGATAAATGTGGTATAAAGAAGAACTGAGTGCTGAAATACTGGTAAGGTTTTTGAGCTGCATTTGTAATCACCTAGATTTTAAATGGCTTTTCATGTTAATGTATGGATCAATATATTCCCGACAGAGTTTCATATCCTGCTGATTCTTGTTTTTTAAATGTAGTTTGTTTCTTGCTGCTTAGATTTGCTGTTTGGTTCAGCTGAAATCCCTGCAAAACTAATAAGATTTTGAGATGTATTTCCTCTCAGCAAGCTGAAGCTGCAATGAAGTCAGCATTAGTAAGTCTCTCCGTCAAAGTCAAAGAACGCATCATAAAGTAATCATACACAGATGGAGATGTATCTGCAGCAGAAGCAGAGCATGGGCCTTCCAATACTTTCAGATATTGTTTCCTATCTGTGATAAACTGCCATGCTATGAAAATCACACCTGTAGCAGCAAAGCTGGGTTTTCAGCTAGAAGAAAAGTTGTCTCACAAAGGACAAATGTTGTTCTAGCTCCACTACACAAGACTGCAAGCAGTGTTAAAGTGGAATTCATCAAAAATAGGATTGAAGGGCTCAGGATCAAGGGGCGGGGGGCAACTCCTCTGGTTCCACAAAGAAGTCGGACTGTAGAAGTCTGAGAAATGGAGACTGCTCATTGGATCGTTGACTATGTGAACATTTTTCTGTTGTATTTATGGCTAAAAGAAAATGATGCTCATTTTATATATTGTGAATTTCTTGGTGTAGCCAAGGAGCTTGCAAAGAAAAGCGTCTGGACTTCTTTAAGTTGCTTGAAGACATTTCACCTCTCATCCGAGAAGCTTCTTCAGACTACGATGACCTGGATGCCCGAGAACCTTCACAGACATATTGGTGTACCCAAGCAACCAAAGGTTGGTCGCCAGAATCTCATCTCTGCTTTTTGGTCCTGCTGTAGCTGGAGGTCGAGTGGAGTGCCACTTCGCACTTGAGTGGTTTGTAGCTGAGTGTCGAGCCATAGGAATGAGGATTAGCAGCTCCAACTCTGAAGCCATGGTGCTCAGGCAGACAAGGGTGGAGTGCCCACTCCAGGTCAGGGACAAGTTGCTACCCAAAGTGGAAGAATTTAAGTATTTCTGGGTATTGTTCACGAGTGATGTGTGAGGAGAGAGGCAAGCTGGAGATTGATGTACGGATTGGTGCCATGGCTGCAGTGACCAACTATAGTGGTGAAAAGAGAGCTGAGTGTGAAGAACAAGCCTGGAAATGACTGGTTGATGTACAACTCCACCCCCGACTATGGTGTTGAGCTTTGGGTAGTGACCAAAAAAAAAATGAGATCACAGATACAAGCAGCGGAAATTAGTTGTCTCTGAATGATGGCTGGCCTCTGCCTTGGACATGCAATCATTCCAGTGGGGCTCAGATTAGAGCCACCACTCCTCCACATCATAAGCAATAGAGACGGGAAATTAGAATTGAGCAATTTTGATTCCTTTATTGGTATCAATAAAAACCTGAATGGCAAAAAAACAAAAGTGGATTTCATAAACCAGTAGGTGATGGATACTGACTAAAATTGGATTATGATTATTTACAAGGTTATTCTTCTGGTCTCAGTGCTGCATCCTACAAAGACACACGGTGCCCTTGAGTCAAAGCTTTTAGAAATAAAACTGCAAGGTCTCTAAATGGTGTCTGAACAAAAGGAGGCAATGACTGTATCCAAATAAAAGGTCTTATCTCTTTTATTGTATTTGATGTTCAACTTGACAAAGTATATGTGCATAAAAATAGCTTGAAAATAAAAGCTAACAGTCAGCATCTACTTTTATCTCACTGTTGTGGAATTGATCCTAAATTCCTTAAAAGTAGCACAAATCTCACTCGACTATGAGGGCTCTAAACAGAAACTGTGATTTTAAAATTATATTATTATTTAACCTAAGTGGATTAAAAACAGTAAGACTACTACAAAAACATTAGAAAAATAGTCAATAACTGAAGGTCTTAGCAAAAGGAAAGTTCACTGTGCTCAGAGAAATAATGCAACACTTATCATGTGATTAGTGGTTACTCATAAAAGGTACTTTCAGACCACAGGGACATTTCAATCGCTCTAATAATTTGTGAAGGAAGTTCCCCACTTTTAGTGTTAATGGTTCAGTAACTAGGAGCGATCAGAGTTCATAGAAACACCATTTCTGTTTTGTTTTGTTATATTTTTTTTAGCTTCTACCCCAGGGTCGGCCAACATGTTCTCGTTAATGTAACATAATGCTGTTTTGTCAGATTCCTCCTGGCATCAGTGCTCTGACACAGGCCGTGGCAATATCAGCCACTGTGATCCCATTTTAAAGACCTACAAATTCCACAGTAACTGTGATGACACAAGTAGCTTTGTCAACCATAAAACAACAGTTCGTGTCCAGTGGGGATGGTTCAAGTACTCTTTATTTGTTTTAAGTTCAGACACTGAAAACTACTTGGATACTAGACACCGCTTCAGAACAATAACCCTTCTCATTAACAACTGCCACGTGTAAATGAGCCAATGTGGCAGTACTGACAAAATAGCAGCAACTGCCACTTAAAACTATCCTAAAAGAGAAACCTCTGATTGACATCGATTAGTGGAGCACTGACAATACCATATTGAAAAGACAAACCATGTGAACAAGACATTTAAGCAATATTTAGCTCTAATAAAGGGAAAAATACAATCAATGGACAGCAAAATCTAGCTTTAAGAAACCTATATAGAATAGAGGCAACATACAAAAAAATTCTGGCTCCTCTAAATGAAATATATTAAAAACAAACTTTCCCAGCAGTTTATCTCGACGATCTGTGACTTCAGACAGCAAAGAGACTAAGACAGAAAAAGATTAAAGTGAAAGTGGATTACCACGACAACCAAAGTAGATCTAAACTGCTGTACAACAAACTATCCTTGATCGTAAACTGGCACACGATCTGAAGTCTGCCTCTGTCCAAGGTTAGTGGCTCCTTGTATACTTAATATATTTTTTAAAGTAGTTCCTTCTTAGGTTGTGTTATGTTAAAAAGTACAGAATCAATGCTGCTTTCCAGCTCAGTTATCTTCAGACCCACTGTGCACATAAACTCTTCCATCATGGGATCCTGTATCCTGTTTTATGGTACTGAAATGCCAACACCATCTTCTGTAGCTATTAGGTCACTTTAGTTTTCAGAGGAACAGCTCAGCAGGACGTTACCCTCAGATTTGTGCGTTCAGACTAATAAACTTTCCTATTACTTGCCTTCTTGCTGGTTTTGAGGTACTGAACGGAAACAGAATGAATCACACACAAGGGTAACCATTTCTGTTTTAATATTGTCCAATCAGAAAACACAACCAAAGAAAAGTAAACAGGAAGTAGGATTAAAGGCTTGTGTAGGACTTCCTGTTTCTTTCAGATTTTGGTCCTAAGCCATAATCATCATCATGTTCATCATTACCACCACCATTAATATGATCTTCAGCATCAACATCTTTGTAGTCCACATTTTAATTTCAAAGTCATCACAGTTGGATAATTTACAGTGTTTATTATACCCACGGCAGATTTTTTGTGTGCTTTGTGTCTGTAAACTGAACTTCCCTGAATGGACAATGAAGGTTGAAAATGCACTGAATAATTAGTGTAATAATTAGAATGATACTAATTAGCTTTTTTACATCATCAACATTTGTCATCACTGAGTCAACCATCATAATTAGTTCCACCATCATAATTATAATCATTTAATCATAACTGGTAATGTGGCTCTCATCACCAAAACTGCTGTTTTCTTCATCTTCACACACGCACATCAACATACATCACTGGACACACATTTTATAGAAGCAGGCAGGTCCATTAATTTGTATATGGCTCAGTTATTAACATCAAAGCTGGATCGAAGAGAAGAGGAACAACTTCAAAGTCTGCTCCACTGGACGAAGGTTCAATGCAACAAACATTAAAAGTCCTTTTTTTTTAAAAAAAAAAAAACTTCTTAAAAGTCACATTTCCAAAGGTTTCACAGGTGTTCTCTTCAGGCATTTTTGTGTCCAGCTCATGTTCCTAAGACTCTCGAGTCCACAGAATCATTTACATTAAAAAAGCAAATCAGAAATCTACTCCCTTGAAAGTCCATTGTGCTTTTAAATCTGTCATGCTGCAAGACTCTTAGCCACACAGTCCACAGCAGTGCAGAGCCCATTATACTGTACAATCCACATTGATCGGAAATCCTTTGATCTGTAGAATCTGTCACATTGCTGTCGCGCAGCCAACACCTCCATTCTGCTTTATATTTTGTAGTGCAGCAGAATCTGTACAGGCTCCACAAAGCAGTCAGATCTACGACACTCGTGCACGACTGACCGTGTGTATCGTCAGTGCTGTTGTACACCGTCTGTTGTACTTTGTAATCCATCACACTGTCCCATATAGCATCAACTCTGCCAAACTGCATGCTCCTGAACATAGAACTTATCGTTGCAAACAAATATCTTGAAATGCCAGGTTCCTCAAGCTTTGCATTTCATCAGTAAATCACTTTGTGAACTTTATAGGATTACACTTGCCTGTCTTTAAATAAGTCCACTGATGATGACCTTTAATCTGTCACATCAACATGAGTACAACTGTGTTTAAAAAGCCACATCATCTGCATATAACGACACTAAACACATTTCTCTAAACAACATGCTCTCAGCTGTCTTGTTGGACATTTCATTTTACCATCTTTCATTTTGACTCTACTCACTGATTTGTCCATCAGGTTTACAGATATCTAACCATTGACTGGCTCAAAAAAAAATAAATCTTGTATTTCTGACTGTAGGTTTTGTCCAGAAGTTGAGGCTGATGTGCTTTTGTCCAACAACTTTCTGGTTTTGTGCTTTGTAAAACCACAGAAATCTTTTTGAGTTGTTATTTGGTCACTGATTTAATTTCCAAGATTGCTGTCAGCCAGAAAAAGCTTTCTGAGATGCTCTGTCAGTTTTACAGTCCCCTGGCTCCTCTCAGTTTCCCACAAGGAATGATTCCAACATTCTCATCCATCTGTCATTCAATTAATCTCTCTGAGGAGTTTGTCAGACTTTAGGAGGTCACAAAATAAATAGCAGGTTTTCTGGCTGACAGATTTGAAGTGGGAAGCATTTGGGGAAACTATTACAATTACACCTGACCCCCTCTGGTAGCTTGCCAAGTGTGTGGATGCAGGTGTCTTTAATTTAAGAGGACATGTACCAAAAAAAAAAAAAAAAAATCTCTACCCTATGTGTTGGAGAAAAGAAAATAATGTCTTTTACTTGTTCCAAACAAGTAAACACACAGATTCTTTTAAAGAATAAAAAATATATATTATGATAGCTTAGGGTTATAAATTTGTATTTTTAAAATTAGCCCCCTGAAAGTTAACTGGATCATGCTAATGTGAGTCTTTTTCCATTTAAGTCTATGAATGCCAAATTAGTTGTGCATTCAGAGATGCTGTACTGCATACCTTGATAGTAATGAGTGATTATTTGGGTTACTGTTGTCGTACTATCAGATTCCTGTGAAAGCAGTCTGGTCATTCTCCTCTGACCTCTGACATCAACAGTGTATTTTCTCAGAGAGAACTGCTGTTAACTGGATATTTTCTATTTTTCCCGACCAGGCTAATGAGAGCTGCATTCATTTTACATTTGAATTTGTTTTTCTTTTCCTGCTTTCTTTGCCTTTACAAATGAGAAACAAATGCATTAAAATAATTGTTATTTTGGTTTTTTGTCAGGTAGCATATTTAATCCTATAGAGGACACAGAAATACAGACTTACATATTGGCAAATGGAAAATACCTTTCATGGTAAATTCTGTTTTTGTAGTTGCTGTCAACAACTTTAAATAGAAAAACTAATTTATAGGAAATTGTAAATCTTGTCCTATTCAGCCTCTGTGCTTTTGCTTAAACCCAACAAACCCTTTATATACTAAGGCTGTTTTGGGCCTTCTTTTAAAGTCTCCTTCAAAATGCTGTCCAGTTTTGCTTATAGAAAAGAAAACAGACCTTTGCTCGACCATTATTATTCTTCAGCATTAAGTGTTTTCTCTGGTTTAGAGGAAATTTTGATTGAGCTTTTGTGCTGTGAGCTTTTTATATTCAGGGGACATTTCTGAAACGAGGCCCCAATAAACCCCTCCTGAAACCACTGATATTTTCAAAAGCTGAGTTTTTGATCATGAAAAAAAAAACCCTTTAATTTCAGGCCGAATGGTATGAATTCTGTGGACAGTTAATGAGTGTGAATCAGTGCTCTGAGTGTTATCAGAAGACACTAAGTCCATGTAGTGTTAATTACAGCTCTGTTCAATGATCGACATGCCCCTAACTGCCAGGGTGTCTGCCTTTTAACATCAGCCGGTTTAATGTGCTGAACACAGGCCAGACTGATTAAACTGTTCTGGATCTTTGGTTAGCAAGGGCGTTGTGAGGATCAGAGCCTTGAAGTGCTGAAAACTGCGAGTTGCATCTTTAATCAGCCAATCAAAATGCAGACAATTACACCTATGATTTGTCAAAGTGAGAGTAAAATTTTCTTTGTTCTGGATATGTTGAAATGTCTATTTTGAATCCTTTCTAGTCAATTCATTGCATTGTGTGATTGAAACCATACAATCTAATGTGGACGTAATGTTTTCAGTGGGAAAAACATTTTGTCATTCATCCAACTGACTTCTACAGTCTCAGCCTGGAACACCACTAAGTTACTGGTTCAGGTATATGGATGACACCTGGGTGAGATCAAATCTCAGGACATACCACAATTCACTGATCACATTAACTCAGTGGACCAACACATCAAATTCATCAGGGAGGATATGAAAATTGACAGGTTAGCCTTCTTAGACTGTGAGATTTCCATCAGTAATGGGGGACATTTAAAAGCTGATGTGTACCATAAACCTACCCATGTGGATTAGTATTTAAGGTTTGACTCTCATCATCCACTGGATCACAAACTGGGTGTCATTTAGGATGCTAAAACACATAGCGATCACCATCCCACATATACAGTGGCCAGGGAAGCAGAAGAACATCATATCAAGAAGGTCCTGAGTAAAATACGGTTATCCCAGCTGGACAATTGTTAAAGCTGGGAAGGCACCTAAAGAAAGTTCCAGGCGATCAAGGAGAGAAGGACAACTGCAAAACCCGTAGTGATCCCTTATGTGTCAGGAGTATCGGAACAGTTGAGACACATTTTTTCTAAACACTGAGTCGGTGTGGATTTTAAACCCCAAAACACACTGAGCTACCAAAAACTGGTCCACCCCAAGGATCGGGTCCCCCGACACAAACAGAGTAATATAGTGTATGCTATTAAGAGCCAGGAGGCCTGCCATGATTTATACATCAGGGAAACCAAAAAACCTCTGGCGAAGTGGATGGCACAACACAGAAGAGCTAACTTGCCAGTCCCAGACTCCGCAGTCTATCTATGCCTACAGGCTAGTAAACACTCTTTCAGTGATGAGGATGTACACATCCTGGACAGGGAGGAACGCTGGTTTGAGCGGCTGAGACTGAAGAAGCCACTTGGTTGAGCGACAAAATGTTTCTCCCACTGAAAATGCTATGTCCAAATGAACAGAATAAACTTTTTGACTTTTCGATACTGGTTGTGTTCCCATTTTTTGATCAAAAGAAAAGCTAGTATCAAACATCAGTGTCATATTAGATGTTTTAAAGGGAAAACTCACTAAACCATTTATATCTAAACGCTTTGTCAACCTCAGAAAGAACCACCCGTGACTGCTAATACCACAGTAAGTAGTCCTCCATGGGCTGTGTCTAATGAAGTCTAGCTGAAATACAACTTTGTTTTTTTTGTTGTTTATAAAAATCTTAGTCATTTCACTTTGTTGTATGCTGTTTTTAATCTGAGAGCTGGTTCTTGTCTCAGTGACTGCCCTTAAAGCAGTCTAAACATAGCACAGAAACCAATTTAACCACATCAGCCACAAGTGGAAGAAAGCAATCTAGTAGAGCTAAAAAGATTGAAATCAAGGTTCTTTTAAAAAATCAAAACCAGTCAACCCAGTGTTCTTGATCTTTCAGTCCATCTTTTTTTCTGTCTGACTGCATCTGGTAGCTAGCAGGGCATTAGCATAGCAGTCAGTTTGCAGTCACTTCACTTTAGCTGGCTGGCATGGTGTTAGCCGAAGGTGGTACTCGGAGGTTTGCGTAGCCACTGGTAGAACTGCCGCCGGTGTAGGCGGTGCCAGCGCACATTGCCCTCGACAATTTCCAGCGCTCGTGGCAACGCAGGCCCCGCCCCCACACCACTGGACAGGATGAACTCCTTTAACTAAAGGAAGAAAGAACGACAGGAGTAAATAAGGCAGCAGAGGAGAAGAAAGGAAAGAAAAGAAGATGAAAGAAAAGCAATAATAATAATATTTATCCCCTGTAGATGCTAAAAAGGCTGTCACCCACCCCCCTCCGCAGTGCTGAAAGAAACAACTTCTTGACTTTTCAGGATGGAGATCCCTAACACGGTGGACATTGATAACTTTCAGGCAGATTTGAGCCTTTCAAGCTCATCAAACTGTTCTATGTTGTTTCCATTAAAATTTAAAAATCTAAATAAAACTTAGAAGGCACAATCTTTGTGCCTGAGATGGTCAAGAGTAGAAAACTGAAGAGAGCATTGTGGGGCAGTTTGAACCCAGAGGTTAGTCTCACAGGGATTCCTTTTACATACATTGACCTCATGAATTGAAACTTGTGCCATGTCCATTATAAAAATCCACCTCTGGGAGAGTATATATATGACATAAATAAAGGAAAGCTTCATAATTCCACTTTTAGAAGTAAGAAAAAGTAAGAATGTATTCTGTACAATTAACAGATACATTGCCAGTAGAAGTTGAAAAAAAAACCCCCAACAATAGCATACACATTTCATTCTTTTAGTTTGAGGGTTTTGACCAGATTGTGAACCCAGCTGCAAGGATTTGCTCCCATTCAGCCATGAGAGCATTAGTGTGCTGCTACACTGATGCTGGGTGATAAATCTGGATCACAGTTGCTGTTCCAGTTCACCCCAGAGGTGTTGGATGAAACTAATGAGGTCAGGGCTTGCAGGATCTTCTGCAAACAGTTAACACAAAGTTAGATGGATACTAAAGCAAATAACTGAAAACTCCTGGATGATGTTTTCACGTCTCAAACAGATTATTTTAGAGTTGCACTGTAAACCTGCAAAAGCTGGAAACATTTTATTGTATTTTATATTGATGCACTTTAATGTCATGGTATATGTACAGTTTCACTACATTTAAATTAAATAGCTTGTTAGCTCAGCTGAAATAGTTTCACAGTGTCTTATTTAATTTTCTTCACTTATGCATCCCGGAGAAAGGCATGTGTAAGGTAAATAAACAGTTTCAAATTAAATACTGTAATCATGGACATTTAAATGCAGTTATTCTTCATTCCTCTTGGCTTGAATGGTACTTGTGGTGAGTGAGTATACATTTTTGATGGTCATTAGCAAGACAGCTTGAAATTCACTTCACAGACTTTGATTTTTTTTCACTGAGCGGAGCACCACACTACACACAGATACCTGTGCTACCAATTACAGGTAGCTAGGAAACGACTCTGCTCACGGTGTCACACCTCACAGTGTCATTATAAAATAAAATTAAACAAAACCTCAGCAGCTGAACTGTAAACATAATGGATTCACATATATCATCAGTATTTCAGAGCCTGCAGAATACTTCCCAGACACGCCCACTTAGAATAAAGGGTATACAATTATTTAATTGCTTTAATCATTACAGATTTACAAATTTTCAGGGTTTACAGACTGACTGTGAGCATGAATGTCATGAAAATATTTGGATTTTAATGATTTCTTCAAACTGTTCTTTTTCTAATGTTGTGTGATTGAACAGCATACATCTTAAAAAACAACATTCACACGTTTTTTTTATTTGCTCTGTTTTTTCACTGGGCAAATTTCCAGCTGCCCTGCTGGTAGCACACCACACCCTGAACCCACTGCCCCACCCCTCCCGTGCAGCTGAGCCACAAATACATTTATAAACCCCCCCACTAATCTTTGGTTAGCTTTCCCATTGCAAGCTGCACTTTGTCCAGATGCTTTTGGTAGCCATCAACAAGCTGTTCACATAATTCTAGATGGATATTTGACTATTTGTCTTTGTAGAATTGGTAAAGTTCATTTAAATTAGGGTTGAGGTCAAGGTTTTGGGAAGGCCATTCCAGAAGCTTAATTTTAGCCAACTTTATCCATTCCAACAACCGTTTTTGTATATTTGAGATCTTTGTCCTGCTGGAATAACAAGCGTGTTCAAATTTCAGTCATCTAATTTGTAGGTAGTCGTCCTCGTTCATTATTTCATCCACTTTGTGCAGAACAACAGCCCCAGTGCATGATGCTACCACCACCATGCTTGACAATTGGTACAGTGTTCTTAGGTTTCAAAGTCTCACCTTTACTCCTCTAAAAATATTTCAGTTCACTGTGGCCAGAGCTAAATCTTTGTCTCGTTTGACCATTAAACCTTTCTTCCGTAAGCACTTGACTTGTACATGTGGGAAGCTCGAAATTTCAGGTTGAAGGTGTTGATTTTGGAGTCACAGCTTCTTTCTTGGTCAGCACCCTGTCAGTCCATGGTGTTGTCAAAGTGACCGCATTGTGGACAGTGACACTGGTGTTCCAGCAGTTTCCATTCATGGGAGGCTTGAGCCTTCATGATTCCCAACATCAAAACCAATTTCCTCTCACGTGAGGGTGACAGTTTGGGTCACCCTCACATAAATTTCCTTTCTTAGATCTTCACTGAGTTTCTTGGACTTTCCCATTTTTCTGAGTATTGGTCAATCCAGTGAGTGCTGTCAAAAAAATCCTTTTTGTGCTGCAAAGAGAAACGACCAACTGTAGTCAGTCATGATGACTAAGGAAATGTTAACTAGCCTGTACATATTATTTATATTTGACTCATTTACACTTTTGACCCTGCATAGATTTGAGAAAATCTATAATAAATTCAAACATGTGGACCCAATTCCTGTTAAGTTATTATGTATTCTGTACAATTACTCCACCCTGGAAAAATAATGCCTAAAAAACATTAAATGTCCAAAATCACAGCATTCGTGCCCATGATGATTGGACAACAACTGTGCATGCACCGTATGCAGCAATAATGGCTGCTGAGAGATAATGGTCCTACCTGAAAGGCCTCCAAAGTCCACATTAGGGAGGGATGGTGATGTCTTAGGTCGCACATTTATTAGCTAGGAGATCATGGTCTGCATCCAAGTTTAAAACTTTTTAAGAATTTGTTTTGCTTGTTACAAGTGGAACTAAGGCAGCTGGACAAAGCAATAAAAAGGCACATGCATATACATTTGGCCATTTAGTAGCTGAAATACAAAAAGCTCTGAGGTTTTATATAAAGAAGACTTTGTTGTTTAAACACAGCTGAAGAAAAACGTTTGAATGTGAACATGTGATGTATTCAAGCTAAACTGTCTTTGAAAGGCATCAATTGATTGTTGAAAATTACTTTTTTTTTCAACAATTTATAATTACACATAAAATTTCCAGCATGAAAGTGGAGATGTCAAAAGAAGACTTTGGTTTACAGGACTGTAAATTAACAGGTTTTCAACATTAAGGTGTTTTTTTCTTTTTGGTCAAAAAGAGAAACTTTGTTGAAAGAAGTGAATTTTTTTTTTTTTAAAGTTGAGAGCCAAAAAGGAAACTTAATGTTGTTCAGAGTTTGACAGATTCAGTGAAGCACGGGCGGAAATCCATCCCTTCGGCTCACTTTACTACAGTTCATATCGTTAACCGAGCACTCCTCTGTGCCTTCCTTCCACCTTTCGTCTCTCCGATGATTTCACTTTCTGTTATCTTTACACTTTCTCTCTCCTGTGTGACTCACCCTAAGATCCTTTTCAAACTAAAAAGAATCATCATTAACTTAAACTCATGATGTTTTTGTTTAGAGGTTTCACTGACAGCCAAACCAAATGCGGTTACCAAACCAACAGGAAAGTCGAAAGAATATTAATCGCTAAAGTTTAAATAAACAGATTTATTCAGAAACACCTACGACCTTTTTTCTCTTCCTTTAATTTTATATTTAATTATATCTGATTTCCATCTTTTCATCATATCAAAGAACAAGCGTAGTAGCTGTGAGATGATTCAACAGAGGAACGATTAATGTTGTTAATCAAGCTCTATTTTCTCTGAGTAATCAACAGTAAATTTGGAATATTGATCCAGCTGTGAGCCTCTCGAGAACACAATTACACACTGATTAATTTCAAGGTCCTGTTAATTTCCAAGTTCCCATACTGGCATGTAGAAAACATGCTAATCTTCCTTCTGGTAGGGTATAGATTTATTTATTCTTGCTCTGAATGGAAGAATTAATTTCCCTTCATTTATTTAGGCCAAATGAAAGAGTCTAGAGTCACAAAGTCTTTAATGTGAAACAGTAAAGTAATCCAAACTTTCCACCAAGTTTCTACCAAGTAAGAAGAACATGACGAAGTCAGCAGGGAGGAAAATGGATTGGAACACACAGTGGGAAAAACACGGATGCCCCAAGAAAGAATGAAGGGAGGACTCAGGATATATGTACAGACAGAGTTAATTAGAGGAAGCTAAACAAATGTCTAACACAGGTGAAAGAAAATCAGGAAGAAGAAGCTAAACTTCATAAAAGACACAAAACAGTAACTCAGTCCGAACTGGTCAGTCTGTTTTATATCAGAACACACTGGCTCGGTCTCAGAAATTATCCAAAAGAATAGTTGTCTTTGAATGGTTACAACATTTTGGCTCATCATCAAAATCTCTGTGTAGCATATGGGTGAGTTTTTCACCTTGAAATTAAACAAGATGCGCTCACTGGTGTGTTACCATGCAGGATTCTCAGACAGACCACCTCCTCACTCATCACCTTTAAAGATGGCAACAAGAACAACAAAAATACTCAACTCTTAAAACTTAAAGTTAGAAAGTTAGTGAAGTTACCCTAACTTTGCCATCTTTAAAATGTGTGATGTCATAGTGGCTGCATTCACATTGTATACAGAGTCTATCACAGGAAAATTAAATTTACACAAGTAACTTTATGTCAGGGACCTGGATCTGAGCTATCGGGGGTCCCTGAGCTGTTATGGACTTGTGTTATATTATATGTGATACTGCGCTACTGTTCTGTGTCCACATTGGTATATAGGTAGGTATGTGTATATGTGTGTGTATATGCAGCTGTTTCCTGTAGCACCTTTAGGCCTGGTGGGTGTGGCCCTGCTAGAAGGCGGGCCACCTCTGAAGACCTTTGCCAAACACCTGCAGCTGATCAGCTATTTAGGAGAGTGCTGGAGCTTCCACCGATGCTGGATCATTGCGTGAGACTCCACATTAGTCTTCCGGTCGAGTTTAGTTAGTGCGTGTATGCCCGCGGTTGTATTGTGTCCTGACGGCTGCTTCTATTGTTTTCCCCAGGAGAGGTGTGGAGCGACGGACAGCAGCCAGCACTGGGAGTGCTGAGACACGGGAGTGGAGGGCACTAAGACACCGACTTTTCATGGAGGACGCAATGCGGGAGTCAGAGGAGAGCACGGGGATTTATTGTTGTTTTTTCCATTCACTGTGAATAAGGCGTCTGGGAAGGGATCTCAAAACTGGATTATAGATGGCAGACAGCTGGTGTCGTTCAAAGATGGTCGCTCACAGTGGACATAGATGGCTTCTTTCACTCCTCTTTCAAACCATCTGTCCTCTCTGTCCAAAATATGAACATTGGCATCCTCGAAAGAGTGTCCTTTGTCCTTAAGATGCAGATGGACAGCTGAGTCTTGTCCTGTGGAGGTGGCTCTTCTATGTTTTGCCATGCGCTTGTGAAGTGTCTGTTTGGTCTCTCCAATGTAGAGGTCTGGGCATTCCTCGCTACACTGTACAGCATACACCATGTTGTTAAGTTTGTGTTTTGGAGTTTTGTCTTTCGGGTGAACATGTTTTTGTCTGAGCGTGTTGTTGGGTCTGAAATACACCGGGATGTCGTGATTGGAGAAAACCCTCCTGAGTTTCTCTGATACACCGACTACATAGGGGATGACAATGTTGTTGCGTCTGTCCTTCTTATCCTCCCCCGCTGGTGTCTGATCTTCTTTTCTGTGCCTCTTTGCTGACTTTATAAATGCCCAATTAAGATAACTGCATCTTTTAAGTGCTTCCTTTACATGTGTGTGTTCCTTCTTTTTTCCTTCAGGCTTAGAGGGAACATGTTCTGCCCGGTGGTGTAGGGTCCTAATTACTCCAAGTGTGTTCCAGAGGGTGATGGGAGTCAAAGAGGAGGTACTGGTCCTTGTGTGTGGGCTTCTGGTAAACTTCAATGTTGAGGTTGCCATTCTCTTCAATGTGCACAGCGCAGTCCAGGAAGGGCAAACAGTCGTCCTTTGTGTCTTCCCTGGTGAACATGATGTTTTTATCCACAGCGTTAATGTGCGCAGTGAAGGATTCCACTTCTTGTGTCTTGATTTTGACCCAGGTGTCGTCTACATATCTGTACCAGTGGCTGGGTACTCTCCCTTTAAAAGAGCCAAGAGCCTTTCTTTCCACTTCCTCCATGTAAAGGTTGGCTACAATAGGTGACACGGGGGAGCCCATGGCGCAGCCATGTTTTTGTCTGTAGAAACCCTTGTTGTATTTTAAATATGTAGTGGTGAGGCAGAGGTCTAACAGTGTGCAAATCTGATCTTAGACCACCACTTGTTTCACTCACCTCATTGAGTTCTCGCTCAGTGTTGAGGAACTCTGTGACTCCACTGATGAGTTTGGAATTCATGAACAAAGCTTCACCGTATCTGAACAGAAATGAAGACATGGCATTTCAGGTGCTACATGTAAAGAACTTGAAGACGCTTGCATGCTTCTCTGATCGTTCACGTCTCTTACCGCGCGTTCAAGATGTCCCACTTCTCTCTGAAGTACCTCCAGGCCAGGTTCCGACCCTGAGGGTTTCGACCCACGTGGATGATGACATCAATCACATCCTGCTCTGGGACCAGGTCCGAGGTCAGAGACAGGTTCAACAGCCTTGGAAACACAAAGAAAAGGATGGAAAGGTTGGAATGTGGCTGTACCGAGTCTACCTGGAGAGCTGATAGGTTCCATATATGCTAACACATTAACATGCTCAACAAATATAACACGATCACAATATTAATAAATACTGAAATTTGCTCCAAATACTGACTTTGAATTTAACTATAAAGCCCTTAAAGACGACGCTCACACTCTTCCACAGTGTTGTCCCATCTGCCTTCCCTGATGCATGAAATATGACCGCAGCTTTCAAGAAGTAAAGAGTTAAGAGAAAACAATGTGGTATGTAAATATGGATCTTTTAAAGTTACAAGTCGCTCAATAAACTTCTTTACTTCCTGTTAAAGTTTTGTCATACATAGATTAATAACCTCACATAGAAGGTTCTGTGCACCTCTGGCAACTGGAACTCGTAAAGTGTATTTTGTGTTCAGATATTAAGAGTTGTTTAGCCTCGGTTTCTGGATTTGGTGTGAGAGTCGCAGTGTGTGAAGTCTAACGCGTGTGTCACTCGCCAGCAGCGTGAGGGTCAACAGCTCATGTAATCTGGCTAGAAAAGGTCAAGCTGTCATTTTGTAGTTTTTTTGCCCTGAGAGCTGCCGGAGGATGTTTCTGCCAAATCAAGAAAGAGTCCTCTGAAACACTCACGTGAGCTACACCCAGCTTAAGAGGGAATTTAAAGGGATTTACAGAAACATGTTGATCACACACAGAGCGATCTTTTGGATGTGTAAACGTATCAAATTGAGAGTTTGTATTTTAGATGTGAAACTGAGCAGGCCAAGGGAGTTTCATAAATTTATGTTCAATCATCCAACGTCGTGTTCAAAGTTTACCTTCATCTTTCTTTATTTTCTGTTGCTTCACTGTGTGTGTGTGTGTGTGTGTCGCTTGGCTCATTGTTTGTAACTGCCATCTTTTCATTAAACCCCCAAATCAATTTTCTCTCTCTTTTCCCACAATCCCTCTGCTGAAACCATTTCCTGTGTGACCAATCAGCTTCCTTCTGAGCTGTGGTTTTTGATTTGTGTGTGTGTGTGTGTGTGTGTGTATGTGTGTGTGTGTGTATGTGTGTGTGTGTGTGTGTGTTGCAATCTGAACATACAGTACCACCTCTCTGATTGCAGAACAGTTTACTGTGGGTAGAAAATCAATACCCGAGACACACACACATACACATTCACACACACACACACCTACACACACTGATCGGTCTTACCACGAGTGTGTGTGTAATTCATCCTTGCAATTTTTCTCAATGAGCGATAGTGGCAGTTGCCCCTGATAAAATACAGTGTTGTGTATAGACAGTCACACAAAAACACACTTGTACAGACACACACACACAAACCTAGCTGGATTTCAGCACATGTAACGCCCCCCAGGCATCTTTTCACTGCACACATTTATGTCAATTTGCAATTTTTTCCTGTCAGTGCGCCGCCAATTAACAGAGCTCACCTGACAGGTAGGATTTAGTCACCTTTTTATTTTTTATTGTTCACTGGTTTGTTTGTCATATTCTAATACAGCCCAGTACAGACACAATTCTGCAGTATCGGAGCCATTTTCCAAATATGAACAAAGTCATTGTTTCCACGCTGTCCCCCAAATTTGTGCTTTTACCTTTGTTACGAACTTGCATGTTCATGTGTTTGTTTTGTGCAGGTGTTATGTCTTTTTATGTTAATTTAGCTGTGCCAGGGCCCTGCTCCGATTGGTGCGTGGATAGACTGCACCGACGTGACTGGTTATGACATGTACGGGATCCGCCCATTAAAAGGAGGCTGGAGCGCTACAGCGGGAGAGGTCCTCGCGTTTCTCCTCACGACCCAGCAGTATTCCTATGGCAGTCGTTGGCTGCAATGCGCTTGAAAGTTGTGGAAGTGGAGTGGGTAGGCGCCTTGAGGCGACATTTGTTGTGATTTGGCGCTATATAAATAATATTGAATTGAATTGAATTGAATTAGGGGTGAGCTGCCGTTTCTTTTGATCACCCGTTTTCTCCTGTTTTGAGTTAGTTAAGTTAGACTCTGTCTTTATTTTTGACTTTGTTTTGGTAAGGTCAGGGGTGCGGGATTTGTGTAGATTTGTTTTGTTTATTGTTTTGGCCTTGACTCACCCTGAAGTGTTGACACTCCCGTTTTGGTTCCTTTTTTTTCACATTGTAAATAAATCACATTGAAACTAAAGGATTTGTTTCTTGTGGCTGCTTGGGTCTCGGGGAGGGGGAGGGGGGGGGGAGCGAGCGAGTGCCTCACTCATGTTATTGCCTGGCCCTAGACGGGTCGTAACACCTTCATTTCTTGGTCTGATAATGTTTTTTTAGACTCAGTCTAAGTTGGTCTTAACCAAACTGTTCCTGGCAGCACGTTCTGTTTATTTTCAGTACTTTTTTTTTTTTTTAAATTAAAGTTCTATTTATTTATTCCATCCTGCCCGTCTTCCACATGTCTGTTTTTGGTCCCTCTTACACAGACACCTATTACAGCTCAAAATAAATGTGAATGTTGTTACATATCTGCCGGAGGGTCTTAACAATTTAATATTATATGACATTTGCAGAACATGTACGCAAGATGCAATTAAAGACAAACAGCAGGAGGTAGATAATCCAGATGTGAATTAAAATCACAGCAGGAAGCTGATTAAAAATAGCAGCAATGCAGAATTATTTAATATTCAGATTACACGATGTGACTGTGATACTGGCACAGCCTGACAGGCACACAAATGCCAGTGGATGTTAAGAGGTTAACTTGATCTCACTTCAGGATGCTATCCCACCACTGTCATTCATTAATGTGATGCTCAGACACACTTGGCCTGTCTCTATGTTCCCCTCCAGCACAGAGTCATTGTACATGGCTCAAGTTTCAGTTTCAGTCACAAAATCCTGATTTCATACGGGAAGATTTGTTACTGCTGTTGCTTTCCTGAAAACATAAAAAATAGTGAAGCAGAATTCAGACTCTTGGGTCAGTTTATCACTGTGACCGTCTCGAAAGACACAAACAAATGGTTATACTGTATAGAATCCATGCGGGCCCGATGTGGGAGACCTAAATCCTTTGAGAGTTGTGTCAGGAAGGGCATCTGGTGTAAAAATCTGCCAAATCAACTATGCGATGACCCCTTGTATTAGGGGTGCGTGGGTCTGCCCAAACTTGCCCTCACATGGGCCCCAACAGGGCATATTTGTTGGGTAGATCAATGATATTGATTCATATGACTTTATGAATTGCAATTTAACCTCACAAACACTCAATGAGATAGCTGTGTTTTTTTAAACAATAGCTGCAATGACAGAGACAGCCGAGCCATGTCTACCTGTTGAGGAGGAAAGTGTTGTCTGAGCAGGTCAGAGCCTCCAGCAGGATCTTCTTCTCTGAAACGGCGTTGGAAGAGTGAAACTTCATCCAGATGAACTCCCACACATCCTCGTCCATCAGGCTGACTCCGGTGCAGTAAACTATGTCTCGGATGTTAGGAGGAATCCTACAGGGCAGGGACACAATATCACACCATCACACTGACTGAAGCCACTCTGCCCCGGTGCAACAAATTACCGGTATAGCAAAAGTCTGGTATCATTTTAGGAATGTGAGTATTTGATGTGACTTATTTGCAGTACCACCTTCCTGCAGGGACAGGAAGGTAATAAAACTAAAAGCCCCGATAAGGCATGTCTGTGGGATTAACTGGGACGCTCTCTGGGTGCTAAGTGAGAAATTCTGATTCCATTAAGAAGCTCCATTAAAACATTCCTCCTGCTGCTGCTATGGTCACAAAATGCAGAGAAAGAGCCACACTCAGACACTTTTGAACAACTGGGACTTTAGAAAGTTTCAGGAAGTCTAATTGGCACGCATACCTCTAAATTTATTGTGTTGGAATATATTTTCAGTTTGAATAGCATACGACTGCAGACAGCTTCTGTCTCAGCTGCATTCACAATCGCCAAGCCAAACTTTAATCAGAGTAAACACAGCAAATGTTCTAGTCAGTGTCCAAGTTCCAACTTTGAGATACACGCTTAAGTAAACAGCCGAGACAGAGATGGCGATGCATAAATTCTGAGTAGAGGTTTAGGAGAATTCTAACTGAGATGCTAAAAAACACATTAGCCGGTCACCCTGCTGCTCTGATGAATGCTCAGATTAAAGCTTCACAAGACTTTCGGTGATGTGGTCGCAGGTAGCTGCTGCCTTGCTTTATTTGTAGCACAAACTACCGTGGCATTTGTTCTGGTGCTTCAGTGGATTCAGATAGTCTGACTGTGTTGGCAGGGTGGATGAGCCGTACTGCTGTGTTCATGTTTAAGCTGCAGCGATAAAAGCTTTTTGATCCCTGCATTTCTTTGCAGTCACCAAAGCTCGTCATTTTGAACAGTTTTGAATTGATTGTGTGTTTTTTATGTAATTCAAGTTGAGGCTGTTAGAGTTGCAGTTAAGAACTTTTAGATTCAGTTCCATTGCAAAACAATAACTCCATAAGTGACTCTTTGTTGATGACCCTAATGTTCTCTCTTATTTATACATTTGATGAGATGGAAGTCATTAAAATGGTATTCTGTACTGATCAGAACTAAAGTAAAGGAGGCTTGTTTCTTGTGTTTCCCATCCATAGTTACTTGTTATGACCGCATTGTCGCAGCTGTAACTGACTAAAACAGAAGCTACTGTCCCGTAATAGTCTTTTAATCATAATTACCAGAAGTTGATGAAAGTTGGTGGTGTAGTATAAGTGCTGGCAAGCAAGACCAAGCAACACTACTAAAAACATGTTCAACATGGGAAGAAATATGAGCAACTAGAAAAAGTGAAAACAAGCCAGTCACTTAAATCCTAAAAGTTCTCTCACAGGAAAAAAAAGAGTGTGTTCAGCTATATTAATCATGGAAGGACTCATAAACAGTCACAGTCGTTGGGATGGCCAATATTTGCATTTTCACCAACTCTAAATACTCATTAACTCTGTTATTGGTTTACAACCTGTACAATCGACCAGCTGCTCTTGTTGTTTGAACTGAATATTGATCTTCCAGGGTGTCAGATATGAGTGAGTTACTTAATGAATAGACAGGTACAAAAACAAGACCTGTCTAAGCAGAGATTCTCAGATTTCTTTCTCCCTCTCCAGCTCCTCTAACACTTACTTCTTGGGGGAGTCTGAGGCATTCCTAAGCCAGCTGAGAGATTCAATTTCACCAGCATGTTCTGGGTGTGCCCTCGGGTCTAATCCCAGTTGGAAATGCTGAAACATCTCACCTGTAAGCACCCTGGTCAAATCCTTGAATCATCTGAAATGGCTGTTTTTGATGTGGAGGAATAATGCTCTGTTCTGTCCACATCTCTAAGGGAGAGGCCAGACAGCCTACAGAGGAACCTCATTTCCTCTGTTGGTGATTACCACCAGCTGTAGATGAACCCATAATATGGTGATGTTTGCTTTGTTTAGACAAATACAATTATTTCAACACTAACAAGGTAGAATAATAACCTAAGCCTCTATCTGAATACATAGAAAACTCTGCCCCTGTATCCTCCTGGAGGAGTCTGGAGTGAGTGGCTGGGCACAGGAAGGTCTGGTCATCTCTGATTAGACTGCTGCCCTCGTGACCCTTACTGGATCAGCAGCAAAGAAAACACAAATTAACACCCATTAACCTCTCAACAATCAACAAGTTGGTACTGACAGTGTTAGGAGGTTAATATCCAACATCACAATATAACAGACTCGTTTGATGCGATAAACAGCTGATGGAGCTGATTCATCATTAGCAAAGAGGTGAACAAGATATAATAACACAATATCTGACATTTTTTTCTCTATTTATTGCTGCCAGTGTTTTATTGTCACAAATGCGTGTTTTGTTATTATATATTTTAGTCCATTTATTTCCATTTACAACATAACACATGGTGTAGTTGCAGTCTTGATTCACATTGCTTCTAGCTGATTACTCTTTGTAACTTCTCTGTGACAGAAAATAAACACACACAAAGTTTATTAAAATAAAATGAGCTGGGTTTGTGTCAGTAATTTGTCTGTAAAGTTTTTTTTTTTTGTAAAGTCTTTGAACACAAACTGAATGATGTTTCTTATTTTGAACCTGCTGTGAAAGCACCCCACGACTTGTGTCAACATTTATTATTGTGCTGTGTATCACCATTTGCAGGCAGAGCAATAAAAGTGGAATCTGTGAGGTGACCTGGCACACTAAATGCTGGTTACGCAAACTGTATCTCAGTTATCTGACTGCTGGAGGAAAAAAGCAACACCTGGTGGTACAGGCTGATTGATAAGAGCGAGATCTGGAGCCCCTTCGAGCAAGACCTTTGATACACCATGAATCCCATTTCATCCACGAAGGGAAAAAAGTCTACACAAATGTTCTGAACTGTCAAAACAACATAAAAAACTTCATGTGTACCTGACAAAACCCACATCCGTGTAAGTGTCTGTAAAAGATGGATGCAGCTTCATATTTAAGTGCCTGAGTATGAGGCAGTAGGGCGTGCCTCCTCTGGTTGTGAAAAATAAATCTGTAATATAAGTTTCTATGAGACTGTAAAATCTGTGGCATCAGTAAACACTTTCCTGAGTTTGTGGTCTCATTCTGATGTTTAATGTCTTATTGAATTCAATATGATGTTCAAGTTGCTCTATTTAAAGGAAAACAGAGAACCTTATTTGTTAAATATCTGGTATCTTATGTCTCTGCACCACACTGAATGTACCTCCTGTCTACTAAGAACAGAAAGCTGAGGCTACAATTCACACAGTCTCAACAAAAGATTAGAAAAATGTTGCCGGGTCGGATTTCGTCTCAAATTTTGCTGCATTTTGATGGTATAAACAACACAAGTGCATGAATCCATCCTACCTTGTATCAACGTTGCTGGTGCTGGAGTAAAGGTTATGGGGATATTTTCTTGGTGCTCTTTGGGCCCCAAAGAGTAGCAACTGAGCATCATTTAAACCTCACAACCTACTGTACCTGAGTAGTTTTGCTGACCTTTATGAGCACAGTTATAACCATCAAATCATTTCAAACTAGTTTCTTGAACATGCCAACAAGGTCACTGTCCTGAAATGACCTCCACAGTCACCATTCCAACAGAAAACCTTTGGGATGTGGTGGAACAAGATGGAAGTGTAGCATGATGGCTTCATGTCAATATGGACCAAAATCCCCGAGGTATGCTTCCAGCATCTTGTTAAATCTGTGCCATCAATAATAAACTCTTTACCTCTTTAAAGCAAGGACAACCCCTGAAGCTCTTTTCTAAACTGAGCGGCTTCTGTCATATTTCAGGTGTGCTTATCTACTGAGTGTGAATCAGAAGTTGGTGATGGTGGTCTGTCTATGTAGCTACACAGAAACCGTTCTAATGGTTGTCGAACCACATATTTATATATATACTGAATTGTTAAAACTCTTCATTAAAGGTAGAGAGGAAGTCATCAATGTTATCTTTGTAGGACAAAGAGTTACGGCAGCTCAAAGCAAAAGGAGGTAAAACCTGGTATTAGCAAGGTGTTCCTAATAAAGTGTCTGGTGAGTATATACAGTGTATATTTTTTTTTAGAGATGACCTCTCTATTTGGCAAGTTCTCACTATTTTGAGGAGCTGGGCCCAGTGGAGCCTTTGTGGGGGATGATAACCTGACCGTGTTCTGTTCTGCCTCTGTGGAGACCTCAAGGACAACCTGACTGCTTGTTGTCTAGTTCGGAATAACTTCACTGTGTTCCTCTGTATGGAGTAGCTGTGGGAAAGTGCACAAAGGTAAATCTCTGTGAAAGAATAAACTTCAGAATGTGGAAGGTCATACCCGATGTAACACCTGTGCTCGTCTCTGTTCTCCTTCCCTAATAATTTATTTATCTATTTTAAACTTTAGATCTATGCCTACTGAAAGATTATTTCTGCATGAGGAGAACCTGGTCTCACAAGATTTCAATAAGACTAGACGGAAGGTCAAATTCAGACGAGAAAGTCTGGGGGGGTCATGTTTATTTACTGTATGTCAGATCAGATTTACCCATTACTGTGCTGAACTGAAAATATAACTTTGATGAACATTTGAAAGAAACCAGTTCCAGTTAGATTTCACAGGACTGCCTACGCTAGTCTCTAACATTAAAGAAAACCCATTATTCTTTTCTTTATTTCTCGTCATGCATTCTTCTCTTAAAATGCCAAATTAAAACTCTGACAACTGCCTGGAATGAAAAAGACAATGTTGAGTGAAACTTGAGTGTAAGTTTTATTTCCAGGGGAGCAATTACACCGACACACCTCTGAAGAGACAAAAACAAATCACAAACTCATTAGGCGAAGTCAGAACACCTGCCTGATCACTTCACTTCACACAGAGAAAGACAATTACACTGCGACTGGAAAGAATCCCCCAGAGAAGAACTGCTTAGAGGCTGAAGATTCCACTGGTTTGAGCACTAATAATATATCACAACTTTAAGTGACGGTAAAATATTAGCGTGACAGGAAGATATCAGTCTTTTGGTCTGCTTGATTTATTGACTTATTTACCAGGGACGAGTCTTTCATGTTGCTGTGGAGGACTTTTAGCCCCGTCTTCTTTGTTTTACTGTTTTAATTCACCCACAATGTCCAAATCTATTAATGTCCCTTACATGGTTTACTTGAAGTAACTCACAACGCCAAATGAAAATGTAACTTCATATTTTGTGTGAATGGCGATTCCTTCTTTTGTGAAAGAGTATACATATGTAACCCTGGTTAAAATAGCTGCCAATAAATAAAAGCCTGTTAGTAAAAACAGTCATAAGAAATATATTACAGGTGATAAATAGTCAATAAATAGATCATAATGGTTAGAAAATTCATTAAAAACATCAGCAATGATATAATTCATGGTATAGGATTTCATTTGTGTTTAAAAACATGTTAAAGGGTTAAAAAACTTGCTAATTCATGTTTTTTTTTATATGTTAATTCGGGTAAAATGGCTAAAATATGTGTTGAGACTCTTATTGTGAAAGGGCACGCTGCAGCGTGACTCCTGTGATAGCCACACCCAATCGGGTTGTTCCTTCTTTTTGATGCTAGAGAGGGAGAAATGCAGACAGTCCTTGCGGAGCTGCTGCCTAAACGAGTGAAAAAATAGTAAAAACAAGCCAGAAATCTACATAAAGCCATTTTTGTACTCTGGAGAATATATTTTTGTTTTTCCGACCCGTCCTTGCCTTGGTGACGTTGTGAACATAACCAAACGGGACTTGGTGAGTTCAGAAATTGTATTTTATTTCATGCAAGAAATGTTTTGTTGTATTATATTGCTCATTTCATGCAAATGGAGAGTCAAGGTAGCAGATTTATGTGGTTTTATGTTAAAAACGGTGGATTCGTGCTTAACCGACACACAGGCTGTACTTCAAAGGCCTTTGACGGTGTTTCAGCGCGCCATATTGGCGTCCCCTCATTTACGGCTAAATAAGCTGGAAAAAACTGACTTTTACTGTTATTTAAGGGCTACCCGTGTGTTATTTTCGAATGTTTATGCACTTTATTTTGTTGTTATGGTAGGCCATTAAGGTTTGGATCGTGAAATGCCGAGCTAGAATCGGAGTTTGATCCGCTGAGCGAGAAACAAGATGGCGAGCCACCCACGGACCCCTTGAACTGTACCGAGCAGTGAAAGGGAAAACGCCCCCTGCTGGACATTGAGCTCTTTCGCTGAAAAAACTGGTAGGATTAATCCATACACCTCTGCAAAAGAACAGCGGACTTTCAAAGCACTGGATAATCATTCGGAGTAATTCCAGGATTAATAGGTAAAGGACACAGAGACAACTTTCTTTTGTTTGTTTGTTTGTTTAAGGGGATTATTCAGCCTTTTGCTGAATTGTTTTCAGTTTTTACATATTTTTGTAAATTATTTTGGTCAACCTTACATTTTAATGCTGTAATGGTGTTATTGGAAATGTAAATAATTTTGTTGGGTTAAAACAAAATAAGAACTGGTTGAAATTGAAAGGTGACCTAGACCAAGATTAAATTAAATCTTGGGCCTAAAGAACTGAACTTGATTTAAAATAACACAGTGTTAATGCAAATAGATCAAAGGATAAACTTTAACTTAGAACTTGAAATAAATAAGACAATAACCTAGGTTGAAAATAACATCCTTCTAAAGCCAAATAAAAGGTTTTGAGATAAATAGGATAAACTAACAGAACATACTGAACAAAAAGGGGAAAGAAAATATCTTGTTTTCCTTAAATGTGTGATGTTGGATGTTTTATGTAATGTGTTTTAACTGTCTATTCTCTGTCTTCACAAAATAATAAGCCGGCAATTTAAATTTATTTTCTGGTCTGTGGTCTTTATTACATGCTACACTCATTACTACTCTAGTAGTCGAACCTAACTGGTCCTAGTATACTGTAACGACTCCAGAAGTGTTACACATAGTCCTAGAGTGTGAGTGCTAAGTGGTTCTAATTAATCTACAGCCTGACGACTACATCCTACATAAGGAGCCAAGATGGCTGCCACCTGCAGAGGATCATTCACTTCCCCATCTCCCAGCCTGTCACTCCAGTGTTTGTTGTAACCTGTGAAGTTTGATCTGAAGGAGTGAACAGCTGTGACCTGCTTATGTTGGAGCTGTGTTTAGTAGATTATCTCAGGCTGTATCTGCACACAACTTTGTTTGCTAGTTAGTTATTTTGTCCTTAGCTCACCTCGACACTAATTCACACTCCTGTGTTTACAAATCTGCTGAATAATAAATACAACATCTATTTTTAATTGAAAAGTTGTTTTTGTGGCAGGTTGAGACTAGGATGCCATCTCATGTTGTCTCAACGTCCTAGATGGGACCTAGGAAAATGTATTGGATGCCATCATCACTTTTGATGTAAGTTTAAAAAAAAAAAAGAAGCTAAATATAATAACAGATACTCACGAGAAAAATGCATGTCAGTTAAAAGCACAGAGAAAATTATCTGGCAGGTGTTTGGATTTTTCCCCATAATGCAGATGAGCTATATGTAGTTTCAGAGTCGTGAATAAGTGAAGAATTTTAGACACAACTGCAGTGATCTCATGCACGCCAACCTGGGTGCTGCACCACAAATTAAGTTCAACATATCCGGGTATCTTTCTGGTGTCTAAATCCACTCACACTAACATCGGCAATCAGGATACGTGGTCACATGAAACTCCCTAAGATAATCTGAGGGTTTCTCTATCTGATTACAGTACGAGATGTTTACAGGGCAGGGATAGCTCAGTGTGTAGAGTGGTTGCCCCAAGGGCGTAGATTTGGCATGGACGGAAGGGACGTGTCCCCACCAATATCCAGTGATTATTGAATTGTCCCCACCAATAATTTGATCTCTTCGAGTAAAGAAAAACAAAACCGATAGAAATAATAAAAAAAAAAAGCGATCTGTCAACGTCTCATTCACCCAGCGGTGCAGAAAGAGTTGAATTACGTTCTCTACTGGAGTCCTATATCATGTGACAAATATGGCCAATGTGATTGGCTGTGCCTTTCAGGGAGCTCTGTTTAGTTTTAGCAGCGGCAATCCTGCGCTGCGAGGAGGATGGCAGCAAAAAGAACCTGGATATGAGAAAGTATTTTTCAAAGAAACCCGTAAGTCACTTAAAGTCAAGTTCACTCATAAAATCTGTCCATCATAATAACTTTACAGGCTATGCAAGGCAATACATGCCAACCCTCCCGTTTTTTCTCGGAATATCCCGAATTTCAGTGCCCCTCTTTTTACTTTTTCTGGGTTGCAAAATAAACTTTACACAGTAGTCCATGTCTGTTGCTGTAACAGTAGTTCATGTTTAGAGTAAAACATCCCAGCTTACTGATTTGATAGGGGCAACAGTGCGCCTAAAATGTTGCATAATTTTGCTAAGAGATCTTTTACTTTGTGGTAATCTTAGATGAGTAGTTTTATGGACAAAAACCAGCAGGTCATTCAGTGTTCCCTTAGTGCTAATGTATAAGAGATGTTGGTGAACTATAACTGAAGTAATGTTGTTAAGTCCTTAAAGTCATATTCTTTTATTGTCATGACTGTATTTGAAGCTTGTTATTTTTGTATGATACCTGATTTATATGGATTATGGTTGAAGTAAACTAAAGTCTAAAATACTTAGTCATTTGTTTAATAGTAACTTAACATTATATAATTCACATATAAAACTATGAATTGTAATTTTAAATGGTTTAAAAGCATGTAGAACAGCATCCTTTTGTTATCAAGAAGCAAAGACAAAAAGGAAAAAAAAAGAAACAAGGCAGGGTTCGGTGGTTGACTCATCCGTCCCCACCAATGCCAAAACCAAATCTACGACCTTGGGTTGCCCCATGATCGGAAGGTCGGGGGTTCAAATCCACTGAATGGCTACCCTGTGGTACCCCTGAGCAAGGTACTGTCCCTACACACTGCTCCCCAGTGCGCCTGCTTCGTGGCTGCCCACTGCTTCACTGAGTGAATGGGTCAAATGTAGAGAGAGTAATTTCCCCACGGCAATCAATCAAGTATACATTATTAATATTATCTACGTGAAAAAGGTTTTAGATTTATCTGCTCATCCACAGCCTCGGTGCTGAAGAATAAACATCAAACAGAATTCAAATGCAGCCTTGGACTAGGCTATGTGTGAAATGTAGTAAAATGTGATATATAATAAATAAAACAAGTGCCCTGATATGGATCACATACTGTTACTAATACATTTAAAAAAAAAAATGTCTGCAGCCAGTGGGGGAAAAATTAATACAGTTTTGTCTTACATTCTGAACATTACCGATGCTCATCGAGGAAGAACAAAGACTCTAAACACCAATGACAAACTTTCGACACTACTAAGCATACACAGAAGGATTCAGGATTAATGAGGCTATTTTCTGGAGATTTGATAGGTTAAAGGTGGTGACACCTGCTGCAGGTTTGGTCTGCAGTATAAGCCAACATGTTGAAGTGAACCACCTTCACGGTACAGAAAATTCTGGGTTAACCCTGAAGATACTTGGATAAGAGGAAACCCTGCTTGTCAGTGCAGACTGCTACAGTTTGACTCTTGTTCACAAGGATCAGCCAATCAGAAAGAAGCATCCTTGAAAGGTAGACATGTTACAGAACAAGCACTAAGGGGCTGCACCAAGGTCAGGTATAAAATAAAGCTCATTTTGATCTGAAAATCATGCAAAGCTACTCTAACAGCATCCGAGGATACAAATAAGGAGTGTGACCAGTCACCTTCAGAGATTATGATACACTTTACCCACCATGTCTGAGACCTCACAGGGTTAAACACCAACACACACACAGACCTCGTGTTCCAGCTGGTTACTGGCCTGAATCATCTAAAGTAAAGCCAAAAAAGGTGAACATTTCTTTCACACTATAAAGTATGTGTGTGTGTGTGTGTGTGTGTGTGTAGATGTGCGTGTACCTGACCTAAATTGTCAGCAAACCAAACTTTCATCTCAATACAGTGAGCTCAATTGTGGACTATAACACTGTGTGCGTGCATTCAGTGTGAGCACAGAGTGAGTGATGCAGGGACAATTACATCATTCAGCGACCTGGGAAATCATTTTAGAGACGCTCCACTTAAGAGCAAGCTCCAGCACATGCGCACACACACACACAGACACACACAGGTTGGCTAACTTCCACATTACTGCTGACTGTAGCATTAAAGTCCTTCTCAGGCGACAGCTGCCAAACACTGCGCACTCGAGTGTATTTATGACATCGAGTGTGTTTACCCAGATAACACTACCAGGTTATTAATCATGTAAAACATTAAGTAATACTCTGTGCTGTCCTCCTGCTACTACATCTATTTTGCCACCTGCACAATGAAAATAACTTCCTAATGTTGCATTTTCTCCATATAATCAACCACCCAGATGGCTTAGCTCCCATTAACAAGCTCCCTTTGTATGTGGATGTGTTTTAACAGTTTGCACAGGATGTTTTATGTCCTAAAGCTCCATCTTTCTTCTGAAATATTTTTCCCCCGGATCAAACGCCTACTCCGATGGTAAACATGGCTCTTCACCATCTGCTCTGTATGTCTGCCCATGTGTCTGTATGTCTGACGTTCCAGTCTAAATATCATATAGAAATTAGAAAACTACCCTGTCAGTCTGATTTTAAATTAAACATTTTAAAGTACCCAATAAAGACACATGACTTCAGTCTGATAATTAAAAACAGGACTGTGGTGCTGCCATTGTTGACCTGCAGACAGATGACCATCAGAAGTTCCATGGGTAGAATATTCTTTAATCAGACTGAGCCAAGTGAAGCTCTCATTACAGCTAGCTTATTATCGCTTATGATTATTCTTTTTCCACTATAGTCATGAAGGATAAAAACAATGCAGCAGAGTGACATTTTGAACAAATGTAATTACATCATAACAGCTGGGAAAGTAGGATCTAGGTGGACCAAATTCCCCAGTCATTCATATTTACAGCAGACTGTAGACTATTGGGTATAAAATATGGACATAGCCACCCTCACATTTAGACTAAACAATCAAAATTAGTCACATGTCACCTTTTGGATCTAGAGGTTACCACACTTAGATAAGAGGATTGATCGCTAAATTATCAGCTAGTTAGCTCGATTAGCAAACTGTCTCCATAAAGTGTGTGTGTTTTTTAAGTGTTTGGAATTATAATGGGATTGAATGGGCATTGATTGCTTTTAAAACCAGCCCTTAACATAACTACTGTTTTTGGCACTTTCACATTTAATATTTGACTTGTTGGGGAGGGATTTAGAGTCAGGCACACCAAACTTGACTCCATTTTGTCCAGTTATGGTTACTGGTTCTCAGGGAACATTGTATAAGAATGCAGCTGGAGGAGGTGTATGGACAGTGCATTATTTTAATGCAGAGAACTGTGGTTGCATGTTGTTACAGATGTGTATTTATGCTCCTTTTTTCATTTAACCAGACTCCAATCATTAATCAATGTGTCAAACTGCTTGGCGGCCACTTTGTACCGGCGCTAGATTAAAGGCCAGATGATGAAGTTATGACAATTCCTCTTAATGGAGACATAAATGTGCAAATGTCATGAGAATCCATTTAACTGTAGTCGAGATATTTGACCCGAAACAGCAAATGTCAACCTCACATTAAACCCCAGAACCGTAAATGTCTGAACCATATTTCATGAAAATCCATCAGGAAGAATCTGAATCTCAGTCTGAAGCAACGTATTGGACACAAAGGCTGAAACTCTGCAGCACAATTTTAGCTCAGTTTCAGATTCTTTGTTTGCATATTCCTAAAATAATTGGCAGAAGAATAATAATTACAAAGCAAGAAAGGGAAGTAACAGGGGTTAATGGGGGCCTAGCAGTCTATTGTCGCCCCTGAAACCTCAACCACATAATCCATCGATGGCTGCAGACGCATAACAGCATAAGATTCATTTAAAAGCAGATCATTTTTGAGCCATTCAGATGGTTAATTTACAAAGTAACCCCCGCAGGACATGATTAATATTTCAGAGGGATGTAGGCACTAAAATATTAGCAGCTCATTGTTCTGGACCAGAATTTTTTAAATAATAAATAAAAAACAAAAACAAATAAAAAAAAACAACAACAAAAACAAAAACTATATATGAATGAAATGGAGGTGTTCATTTATATGAAGGCACATTTCTGTGGGACAGCAGCTTTAAAATGAACAAGCAAAGTTTAGCTTCACGTGTTTTTTTGCAGATCAGTAGGAATGTGTTCAGCTTTGTGTTGTAAGTGCAAGTAAGTTGATAACTGTCAGTTAGAAAAGAAAGAAACTTCTTTCTCTGTATGTAGGCTCAAACTTCAGGGTTGGATTCAGAACTACTCTTTGGTGTATGTTTGGCATGATCAAATGTTAATGCATTCATTATTCATTATTCATCCACTCATATGAGAGTAAAAGTGAAATGGAAACCTGGTTATGGCCCTGAATCTTTTGGTTTTTTGGTGAATGATTGCAAGCAATTGCGTCAACCAACTGGTTGGTTTAGCTTCCAACACCCTCTACCTCTGAGTAACCACTTTGGACCACAGCTCAGTCAGGTCACCTAGTGGGAGGCAACCTATCTCCAAACATTGGCATTCATTCATTCGGACTGACTACAGTTACTCTTAGAGAATGGAGTTTTGCAAATTCTGGGTATCTGATTTAAAACTGTAGGCTCAACGTCTTCAAATCTGACTGGCTCAATGTGGATTCTTACTGTGAACAGTTGGGGTTGTTAATTTTGTTAATTTTTGTTAATGTTAATTTTTGATATGCATTTCTATGTATGTAAACAGCAACAGAGTTGCATTAGAAGACAACAAATGTGCAATTTTAATGTGTCATATTCTATGACAAACAAATTGCATGCAATTGGTAACTTGACACCTTTGAATGACACACTGACAGGAGGTGATTCTGACGTATTGCCTTTTTATCCTCTTGATGCCCCAAAGTCATTTCGAACATTGCAGCTAGTGAGTGCTGCTGACCTGGTCCCTGTTTTCAAGGCAGCTATTTCATAGTCTCGTTGTGCTTCAGCCAGCGACTGTTTTCCCTACTGTGACTATTGCATAGGAGAACTGATTTTAAAAGTACCATCTTCTCGTCTTTGAAAGGATCTTTCATTAGCACGTGGCTAAAATGCAACCCAGTCCCAACCCTACCTCTCAGTGGTTCTGGTAGACAGTAAGAGGTTCGTGTACCTATGAAATGAGGTCAGATGAGCTCTCTCTCCTGGCAATTATTGCAGCATTTTGATTCAAAACAGGATTTTAATTAATACCCGGGCATGGGGAGGAAGATCACATACATGTGATCTCCATATGGGATTAAAAACTAGTGAATAGAGCATGAAATATTAAAAAGTCACCCCTGGAGGGATTAATCCTGCATAAATGTAGATTTATCTGGCACTTTTCTACCTAAGAGAATGAAGCATTTCCAGACTGCTTCCAAAATGTGAGAAAATGCCACAGTGGTGTTGTAGTGAGGAGAGAAAATGGGTGCCATTTGGTTCACTGTAAACAACCGAACTTTAAAAGACAAGGCTAAAACTGAGAAACAGATAATGGAAAGGGCATGCTGTAAGTCCAGAAATATTTTGCGGCATGTGGTGATTATTATTTAGAAAAACGCACATGTCAGAGATTAGCAAGGATTCATCTATTGTTTAGATCCAATCACATTTTCAACTGGATGGAGTAGAAACGGTTTCATTTTGTGCTTTTTGTTTTTTGTTTTGCTTTTTTTACGACTCCTATTATCATCAGCTCCCTGCTGTCCTGTGCAGAGCTCCAGCATCTGTTTCTATTTAATTTGCAGTTTGAAATCTAATTTTGCAGATCTTGTTAAGGACACAGAGGGAATGCAAGAGCCAGCAGCACGTGACTGGAGAGAGCTGGAGCCAAAAGGAATGACAGAGAAAAAGAAAGCATAGAAGCAAATGGATCAATAAAAGACAAGAGAGGTCATTAACAGTACTGGGGAGGTCATCAAACTTAATCTTTAATGATGAAAAATTTTGGGTAACTCTTTGAAAATATTAAAAACACTGAATGTGTTCATTCAAAAAGTGATCCTTTGTTCAGATTTAACAGAAGGAAAGTTTGTCTTTTGTCCCCCCAAACAGTGATTGAAACTAATGAACAGATGTTAGCTGCCAACAGATGAATTTTTGTTCCACTTGGTTTCAGACTGATGTCACCAGAAGTCGCATTCTCTGCAGAGTCTCCATCACTGTACATTTGGGACGATGCAAATTTTTTGCTCAGTTAAATTTTTGACATTAGTTTGAGACATCTCTACATGTTGCATCGTTTGAGGCAAACACGTGACTACTGGTGGCTTTTTGAATAATCACCTTCCACCTAAAATGAGTCCTTTACACACCTATTTTATCCATAGATGGCTTCCAGTCTCACATGTAGCACCAAGTTTGGCACAAGTGTTAAATGAAACAGTCTGCGAGTGTATTTGTACCTGTTTTTGTTGCTGGAGATCCAGTCAGAGATGTAGGCAACGGCTTGACGGTGGCACTGTTTGTTTCCAAAGCTACAAGCTAACATGATAAGCTCTCTCTGCAACTCCCTGAATAGACAGAGAAGAAAAAAATGCTCAAAGAAAAATCTTATGGACAATAGGTTCTTGTCTGGACACAGAACATCACTCACATGTAGCACAGAAATTATTCCAGAAAATTTTCAGACTGGTTTAGCTTAACACTTAAACTTTTATCATGTCTCAAATTGCATTCTTGCATTTTCTATTTGGAGTGCATGAGATTCTGGATGGCAGCGTAATACTTGCTAGCTAGCAGTAGCTGATTTTTTAAAGGTCACAGCACTCTGTGCTTAATAACTTTGTGGAGGTTGACTGGTGGTTCTTTATGTTAAATTTATGGTCTGAGATTTCCAGGTTTGAGTCATAGAAGGTAGATATTACTTTGTCTGAACTCCATTGTCGGCAAAAAAAATCCCCTAAAATCAACACGTTTAACCATTAATGATTTGCAGTCTAGCTAACAAACATCAAGCTAAGCTAAACCACGGCTTTCGCCTCTGTCCACACTGGACATAGATACGGCTGACTTCTGATTCATTAGTTTGAGTTAAGTAACCCAAGAATCTGACATGAATAATTCTGCTCAACGATGTGACAGGAAAGAGAATAAGCAGGCTGCTAGAATGCTGAACTACGTTTTGTTTTCTGTTTCAATGATGCGACGGTGTTTCTCAGTCAAAGAACAAATGTTGTTAAAGGGGCACTGCCGTCCACTGACTGACTGAGTGTTGTTAGTGCAATAACACCAACAGGAATGTCTGTGTGCTGCATACTCAGTCTGGTAGGATGCTTGCAGGACGTTGCCCTCTGTGCCGGGGCCATTCGTTGGCCAACCCATCTGATGGTACCGCGAAGCAACCTGCTTCAGCACGTAGTCCTGTTAGCACACACAATGATAAGAGACTGTTTATTCTGCTAACAAGAAGCAGTTAGTGGTTAATTGATCGATTAAGATTGTGACTGATTGGTTGTTTACACTGAACAGCCTGTATTCGTCTGTGCGGTCCAGCAGTTTGTCCAGCTGGTAGAGCGCTCGGCTGGCAGCGTGCCATGGAAGGAAGGACATCTCCTCTGGCAGATAGCCAATCAGCTGCAAAGGAACACCCTGTGGAAGGTACCCCGCCCTGAGGAGAGATGATGTGGATAAAAAGTGAGTAGTGGGAAAAGTGTTAAGGAAAAAACATCTTGGTAAAGAGGAGACAGTTATTCTTAAAATTCTCAAAACATGAAACAAATGGAAAAGACATTAAAGACTTTAAAGGTACAGTCAGTCATTTTTTTAAGTTCATTGAAAATAAAATAAAAAGAATAAATGCACAATAACTGAGCCACATATGTAGTATACAAAAGGCAAAGGTGAAGACAAGTCATAGGCATTTGCATGTGGAGACAAATTTTAACTTGTGTCTAGACTGTGCTTTATCATCTAAGAAGAGCTGCCTTCATCACAGAAGTGAAAGCACAAAGAAAACAGACAACTCCTGAAATGAAGTCAGGTCTCTAACACATGAAAATGTGCATAAACATGCTTACTTATTCACAACACTGTCACAATTAATTATTGCCAAGAGATTAGACATGGGATCCTCCCGTCTCCAGAAAACTGACAACGAGCTGGCGAAACAACAGCAGCAGCTGGTTACAAGTTACATTAGCTAATGTTAGACTTGAGTGTCTTAAAAATAACACTTTTCTTCTGTCAAACAGTTTGATTAAATTTTCATGTTGAGTGAGGTTATTATGTTTGATCCACTTTGAAGAAAGTTGAACTAAAACCAGCTAACAGCTCTAACAGCAGCTCTGCTGTATTTTCTGCTGCACTCTACTAATCCAGGTCTATCTATGATTAAGCAAAAAGTAGAGAAAAGCTAGTCTTCATTAGCGACTACGAGGGAGACTATGTTCGCACAACATTTGAGATCTTTTTAAAGTCTGGTAAGAACGTTTTGTCATTCTTTGGAGGAATTTTTTATGGTCATTTTTGGGGATTTAATATCTCAGAGCAACAGCCAACACAAATCCTCTCTCTGGTTATTCATATTTTTGAGGTATTTTTTTGTGTCTTTTCCCCTAACAGGGACACATCATGAATATTTCCAGGAACTGAATTAAGACATGAATTATTTGTTGTTTTTTGACACACTTGCCATTCCGTACGGAATCCTTGATTTCAGTATTTCTGTAGATTTTCAGGACACACAGAGGACCCTTGAGCTAATGTAAAGATAGATTTAATGAAGATTTGATCTTTAACCCTCATTGTTTAACCCTCAACCTAAAAAGCACCACTTTAGGAGCACATTAACAAAAACATGGCCTCTAACCTGAGCTATTTAGCAGCCCCGGTTACATCCACTGCCTCATCAATATTAACGAGCTTCTTTTGTGCATTTATTAACATTCATGATGCTTTTTGGTGAGGGGTGGGCACCTCACCTGTTTCCTGCACTGACCTTCGCTCACGCCCACAGCTCATGAATATTAATGAGGCAGGGTGGTGGAGGACACAAAGTGAACTCAGAAGTAATATTAGGGTTTTTTTTTGTTTTTGATTCTGATTATTGATGTTCAGTGAGAGAGCCCAGCCTGACGCCGAACAGTGACCTTTACAGAGGATGTCAATCACAGTGTCTGACTCATACACACAAGAGGAGGTGAAGAAAGTGAATGTTCTTTTATTGAAATACTGGGGGTTTTTTTGGTAGGCTTTTCAGAGGCAGACAGACAAGATGACAGGGGCAGACTCCACGGAAAGTCAATCTGTTTGAGATAAGACTCGCTAAGTCTCTGAGCTGCTAAGGAAAGTCTGAATTCCAGACCATCATATTTCCATAATCTGCCTCATTTCCAACCCGACCAGCCTCCACACATTCATCTCCATTCCCATCATGCACCTGGCCTCTGGGACATTACCATAATCCATCCAGCCTGCACAGACTTCCTGTTTACCACGCTGCAAAAACACTGACGGGACTCGACATGAAGGCAGAGAGAGATTGCAGTCACCATGGCAACTCCAGCTGGACATTTATCTGTTTTCTTATTTGTTTATTTGTCATTGTTTTCTAAACATCATCCATCAGCAATCAGTCCACATCAGCTCTGAGACTCGTTCGTGTCACACGTCACTGATGCTGCATGTGATCCATCATCAAAGCGACAACTGTCAAAATAATAAAAGGGTCAAAAAAATCTACCTCAGCAGCTTTTATATGAAGTTAAATATGAGGTCAGGTATTTTTTCCACTGCCAAACACTGTAAACCTTGCACATCTGGCAGAGAGATTTCATTCTTATGTAAATTAATGGATTATTCATAACACAAAGGCCTCCTTACATGCGTCAACAAACTTAGCCCCACAAAAGGTTAACTGCACACTCCACTGAAAACTGCACAAAACTAAAAACAAAGAAATCAACTGAAGATAGAACCAAAAAATTACAGAAGTGGAACATTTCCTTTACTGATTTTTTTTATATTTAGATGAGCAGAGTGATAATGAAAAACATTACAGACTGTATATATAAGATGGAAGTTGCTACCATGAGAAATGTGTCACAAAACCACAAAAAGACTTAAAAACTGAAGATAACTGGATGCCCATTGGTTGAAGACTTACCAACCACATGGTAAGATAGGTCCTGCTTGATTTCCTGTTTGCTTAAATATTACATAAGCACTTTGGACCATAAAACCTATCAGAGAAAAAAAAAGACTCGAGTTCAAAGACTGAAGACTGAGCTAAAGGGTTGTTTTCTTTAGAAAAACTTCTTTAGAACTGAGCATGGGCGTCCTTCTATTGGTCATAAAAATGAATGCAGGTTGAACTCATCACTTATGAGCATGCTTAAATCTGTTTGGTAAATATGAGGTGACAGCTAAAATTTTACTGCAAGATAAGTGAAGAAAGAACAGAGTGGATGTGCAACTGTGAAGGGTGTTAAGGAGGAGTGCGTGAAAAGTAAGTTACTTTTAGAGGACATGACTGGTCGACAATACCAAGATTGTTATAGGATTATTAGATGTTGCTGGTGATATTGCCTAATGCAGTGGCTTACATCCTCAATAAAACTGCCAGAGTTGAATACAAGGACCTCAGTAAGCAGACTTCAGCTTTGATTACCTAGTTAATCTCTCTTTTGTAAGGACTCTGCAGTTTTGATTGCATGACTCTCGTGACCACTCTTTGTTCATCAGGACAAACAGTCACCTTTCAGCACCTTCTCTTTTCTGTCTATATTGTGTCTGTAATGAACACTGGAATCTCTAGGAAATGCTAGCAGGGCTTTAAATTTTAGTGTAGTTGTGAAATGAAGTGAAGCGATTATAGATTTTCAATTTTTGCTCTCAGTTACAGTCTCCCTCGCTCTCTCTCTGTTGCACCCAGGGTTGTCGTCTTAACGAGCTCATTAACTCGTTAACATCGTTAAGGGCCAGTTAATTGTTTGTCCATTAGCCATTAGCAAGGCTCAGTGGAGAGCTAATGAGGGACTGGTGCACACATATAAGAGAGGCAACATCCATCACTGTTTAAGCGTACACTCACTGAGGCATTTATTACTGCTAAACTAGCCTGATACACACACGCGCGCGCGCGCGCGCACACACACACACACACACCTTCATACAGTCGTGCTGCCTCCTATTTGTAGTTAGTGCTGGGTGGATTACTCAGGCTTTGGTCAATTGAAGTGTGAGCAGCAGAAGAAGAATCAGCACGACTGAAATTAATTCTGAGATTAAAGAATCAATTCAGTGAGCAGCTCTCAGAAAAAGGCTGAAATAACATCTTCATAAATAAGACGCATTTCTCAGTCTGCTAAATGAGCAGAGCTGGCAGTTTCTTTTTTTGCCTTCAGTGCGATAAAACAGATCTCAGTGTTTTTTTTGTGACTCAGAAGTGATCATTAGATGGCCTGGCAGGTGATTTGTTTGTGACCTGAAGAGTTTATCACAGTTTAATAATTTCTGGCTTTCATTTCGATCAGTACGAGCACTACACTCCCCGAAATAATCAGTTGATGCCACGATAAGGTGGAGAAATAAATCCCTGAGCTAGGAATCAAACTGTGGAAGAGGTACTATAAACTGCACATACCCAGCCTTCTTTTACCTCACCTCACCATCACTGGATATGAAGTACAGGCAGCAGATTCAACACAAGCTGTGCCTTCTATGTTATCAAATTAAAGAGGATGATTCTGAATTTCCCTTAGATGATGTGCAGGAATACGTTTTCTTGGTCTATATGCATGGATTACACATTTCGTTACAGTAATGTCCCAAATGAATCAGAGGAAGCCCACAAGAAGATACCGTGAATCAAACACAGGGATGCACTAGATTGGTTATTATGTTAGTTATGTCACATAAATGTATGAGCTGTGTGGATATAAAGTGGAATGTTACAGAACTTTATTTAAATCAGACATTTAATGATAATGAGAAAAGCCTTCAGGCAGTATAAAAGATGTAAGTAATTTCCCTTCTGATTTCGAAAACGTGATGCACATTTCGAAATAAATAAATAAAATACAGCTGTGGTCTGAAGAAGGCTGAATACACTCATCAGGAGCATCAAATATATACATACACCCAGTTAAATCCTTTACTAAGTGCAGCCAAAGCCTCCCATGAACTGGAAACTGCTGTAACACCAGCGTCACTGTTCACAGTGAAGTGTGTTTTACAACTCCATGGACTGAGCACCGTGAGGCTTTCAAAGCGAAGAATACAGGACTAATTGTCCAGCATGGTAGCAAGACAGATTAATGAAGTTGGAGGATTGCCTCTAAATTCTTTAACTTCACCTAAAATCAACAGGTAGATGGACACAGTTTGGTGTTCTAACAGGACAAATACACAACAAAACTGGTTTTGGAATGGATACAGCAGGCTAACATTGCGCTACTGGAATGGCCTTCCCAAAGTCCTGACCTCAACCCTACTTTTGACTATGCTTAAAAGTCAGATCTATGCCGATGAACCAAGAAGCTGTCAGGAAGAACGGCCAAATACGCAGCCAGAATTATGCCAGAACCTCCTTGATGGCTAACAAAAACATCTGTTTGAGGTGCCACTTGCTAACATACATTTAACCAAATATTAGTGAGGGTATATCTACTGTATATATCTGAGTATGTATGTGCATTTCTGACCCTATGTGGATCAGAAAAAATTGAAAATAAATTCAAACTTGTGCACCCAGTTGTTGTTTTTCAAAGTCATTAAAAATGTATGCTCTGCAATCATCCCACCCTGGAAAACCAGTTCAAAGAAGTCATTAAAAATCCAAAATTACCCTGACATTCATGCCCATGATGGATGTAAACTTCTGTCCACACCTGTAAGTGTTCGTTGTGTGATTTGGCTACATTTTATGAAATACATTTGATGTTTTTTATCCACTCACATGCAGCCCTGAAAATATGATGTATATGATTTGATTGCGTATTATCGAAATAAAACTAAGGAAGCGAGAATACACGTGTTTTGAGCTAATGATAACTTTCTACATATTCATAAGAAAAAATGTCTTTAGCCCACTTTAAGTTGGAAAAAGTTCCTGTAATGCTCTTAGTGTCTTCTAGATGTCTTTACTCCTGAAATAAAGAAGCGAGAATATCCGTGAAGCAGATGTTGAGCTCAGAAAGCACGTTTGGAAAATGACTAAGCCTCAAAAAAGAATGTGTGAGACCTACAGTTAATGTTTCACATATAGCAGAAGGCTTCTTTTAGGATTAATAGCATCTCAGAGAAACTTTGCCAACAGGATGTGTATCAAAGTGTTTCCTGTCCTCAAAAAGTTTAACTCTTAAAAAATAAATGTTGCATAGAAAAATACTTTTTGTGGGAGGACTAAAAAAACAAAAAAAAAAGTTCATCGGGTTAAAAAACAAACTAATTCTTTTCTTTTAATGTTGCGTGGTTGTGCTACTGCAGATCCAGGGTGAAGTAAGAGTACGCTGCTATCAGAGTGCATATTCATGGATCTGTAGTTTCTTTTTCGGTACAGATGGAAACCTCCTGCTGAGCTCCCAACTCAACACACACACACACACACACTCCTGAGCAGAAGACGACAGCGCAGTCGTCTCTGGATGTTGCTCATTCAACATGACAGAGGACAGATGGCTGAGAGAGGGAAGGGAAGATACAGAAAGAAAAAAAGGAGCCGGGGGTAGATTGAGTTATAGGCTTGGTGTCAGAGTAGATTTTGGTTACAGTGCTCAAAAAGCTTCAGGCTGAAAACATCACCATGAGAAACGACTCACTCAGCCTCCCCCCGCCTCCGCCCTTGCCGTGGCTGCTGATCGCTCATTCATCACCGAGTTCCCGTCTGCCTTTGCTTATTTTTCAAATTCTTTGCACACTGTCTGTACGCAACTTCTTTGAATTCAGAAATGTGGACGGGCCCAGGTGTGTGTGAGGCAATTCAGCTCCTACCCTGACCCATTCACAGCCACACTGTAGCACCAGGGGACACACCGGCAGCTCTGAGGAGACTTTGCATGAATTCCAAAAAGCAAAAATAGTGCAGTAGTAACATCAAAGAGATACTGGACTAAATGCCAGCTGCTCAGATGGCTCATTTTAGTAATTATAAACAAATGATGGAGCTCAAATCATCCAACTTTTCACAATCATAAAACAATTCTGGCACCTGAAATGCAGGTGAATTCTGAAATTCTCAGAAAGCTTTATGATCCTGGAGTGCTTGTAGGAATAACTGGATAGGAACTGTGGCTGAATAGTGTAGTGGTAAGACTACAAATCTTTGGAGTAGGAGTCACAAGTTTGATTCCCAACCGGTATCCAGTAAGGGTCTTGACTAGACCCCCATGCTAAAACCAAGCCTTGGGATGGCGCGGCTATGTGTGCAACCTGTCCACAGCTCGGACACAAGTATGCCGCTACATATTGTACTCTGTATGATTGTGTATGCAAAATAAAGTTTGTTTGGAGGAAATGGTTGTGGTTGGTTTTCACCGACCACCACTCAATGAAAAACAGATCCTCTCTCTAAGACTCAAAAAAAAAGGTGTTGTTTTAGCAAAACCAAAGTTTACTGGAAAGCTGTTGGAGACACACACCAAGCATGCTTATATGTGGGAAGTAACTGATGATAAGAATTCAGGGGAGAACATAAAACATCACACAAGATACAGGATTGAGGAGAACCATCTAGTACAAGGCAGTGTTGCTAATCCCAGAGCCACAGAGCTGCACTTCTCCATGTACTGGTGGAAGTGTGTGTGTGCTAGTAAAGCTCTGTCCTGAACTCGTCTGTATAAAGAGTCATGGGCCTCAACTGAACTCACATTATACAGAATAAACCTCTGTATACACGGCCAACTAAATCGAAGTCTATACCCGGCAGCAAAACAAAACACCTACTCAAATCTGAAACACATCTGTTGATGTTCAAAATTTCCATCTGTTTGACAGAAGACGACAAACCGTCAGTCCTGTGCAAGAAAAGCCCTTCACCTTATAGGAAAAACACAGAAGCAGATACAACAGATCTGCCTGGCTCTATCCTCTGTGTCCACATGCTTTTATGTCTTGAAGTCAGAGTGAAAGATGAGCCAATACGTAAGAAAGAGACTGAGAAAAGGGTTAGAACCTCTCCTACTTCTGCCACTGTGGTATATCATAGAAAACTATCATCTCACCTGGCCAGGTTAAAAGCATCATCGATAAGTCCTGCCCTGTTTCCAACGGAGATGATCTGCAAGTGAGCAACAAGCAAAGAGGGATTGAAAAAATGAAAGAGAAAAAACAGACAAACGCAGATGTTACTGAATACAGACAAGTTTTACTTGGGGGTTGGTGTGCAGCTGCTGAATCAGCAGTTTCCAGTTTTGGAGGTCATAGTTCACGCGGAAGTAGCCCGTCTGATTGATGTTGCCTACCAACCACGTGCTGTCATCCATCTGACCAATCCTGTGGGTTTCTGAGACACAACACAACAACAAAACATTAAAACACTTAATCCAAGCATCGAGAAAACAAAGACATCAAAAATATTAAAAACATCAGATACGCAGATAACGACATGGTGTCCTGTCAGAAGTTCCAGTTCCAGTTCCTCCTATAGTGTAGGGTTTTTTAAAACATTTTTTAGGGCTTAAAAGTTAGAAGTGAAATGACAGTAACACTCAATGAACTCATTACATGGTATTAAAATGTTGGTTTCTCACTTTATACACTGTTGTCATTCAAGCAATAATAATAAAGGTAAAATATAGCGATGTGTTATGCCAGCTAGGGCTGGACCATATCATACCGTTCACGGTAACACCGGTATAATGTTGGGCAACGATAAGAAAATGAAATATCGCGATAGAATATGGGTAGAACGCGCATGCGCAGAGCCTTTGTTTTCATACGCACATGGCGGAAAAAGCCTGGCAGCGACTAAGAATGAGAAGGGCGAAAGCGGATCGTTGAATGAAACGGATGAACCAGAACTGGTTTGTAAAAATGCTGAAACTTCAGTGGTGTGGAACTGGTTTAGTTTTCGTCCGTCAGATACACAACAAAGCACTATTTTTGGTAGAGCATGCTAGCGGGCCGTCGTTATTACTGTGTTTTTTGGAAAATACGGCACACTTAAAATCAATCCTTTGATTTTTCTGAAAATCGACAGTGCCCCTTATAATCCCGTGTGCCTTATGTATGAATTCTGGTTGTGTTTACTGACCTCGAAATGATTTTATGTACACGGCGTCAAATGTTTTAGTACGACTTTGCTAAGCTACGAAGCCGCACCGCTTGATGGATTGTCGGAGCATTGCAGCTATCGTAGGCAGGAGCCTCGCGAAGTGTTAAACTGTAAGCGAGGAATTTGCATTTGCGCTGTAAAATTTTTATAAAACTTTAATGCACATAAAAAACAGCTGCTTGTTTAAGTGAAAATACATAGATTTTTTTTTTTTGCACCAATAAAGTTGTGGAGTTGTAAAGTATTTTGTCTCGTGTCAATTATATTGTCAGTTATATCATTATCACAAATTTTCAAATGTATATCGTGATAAATATTTTTGGTCATATCGCCCTGCTCTAATGCCAGCACAAACTGGGTTTTGACATAAATAAAAGTACTGTAAGGATTAAATTGAGTGCAGTGACAAGATAACTTGTAAGAGGAGGGGACGCTAATATTTTTGGTACTGACCAATCGTACCAATATTTAACAGTAAAGTTTGGATTTTTTTCTGGTATTGAAATAAACTGACTGCACCATTTTAGCCCATTTAGTAAATATGGCTCTAAAAGTTGTTTTTTTGTTTTCTTTTTTCCGTGAACTCAGCAGTTTTCAGTTTTTATGTGTTTTCATAATTTCTTCTTTCATTTTAACTGAAAGAAAATGTACAAAATGTTTAATTTTACTTTCTATATTAGACATTCATTAATTGCTTTTATTAGACAGTGACAGTGTTTTTTTTTAGACAGTGCCTCATTTTAATATTTAAATATAAACATTTGGAAAACTTGATATAAGCGATCGACTGCAGACATTTTGAGGTGATATTAATGAAAATATTCATCCATTAATCCATTCATCCTATCATAGGCTGAGAGGCTGTTGTAGGAATGGTAAGACAGTCTGTATCGACAGTCTGTTGCAGTCTATTACACTTCATTTATCATTCACAGTCTCATTCAACATTTTATTCCAAAAAACATGCACAATATTTTTCCCAGGCTGTTTACAGGATTTTTTGAATTATAGATTAGTAAAAAGAGATTTCTAAAATCCTCTCTGAAAAATCATCTGGCTTTAATGTGCCATTAAAAAGATAGAATAAGATTTTTGAATCTGGTTTTACCAAGTCCTCCGATTTGTTCTGTTTTGGAAAAGAGTACAAACCAGGAATATTTGTACAGAGGACGCCCCATTTGTACATTTCAGTCTAACACTTTAGAAAACTTGGAACACACAGACCAAATAGAAAATTGGGTGCAGCAGAAAAAAACATCTTGAAACTACAACCAGCTAAGAATAGCCTGCTCATTCTGCACAACCTTTTAAGGATTGCAGCGTCTCACACAACAACGTGAATATTCTCAGAGATGGCAAAATTAGGTTGTAAGCTTTAGTAGAACAGCTTGTAGGATGTGTATAACAGCCTGCTGAGGAAAACAGGGAAAATAGCAGCTGACTCCAGTCTGGCCCACTTCTTCAACTTTTTCCCTCTGATTGGAAACAAACTGCCTCTGAGTCGTGAACTTTAAGACTTTCTTCTCATTGCAAATAGGTGAAGTTATGCCAGAATCCAGACTCTTCTTCTGAAGTCAGCTCTTTCCAAAGATGAGAACCTGATGTTTTTTTAGGCAAAGACAGATATAGAAAGTATATTCCTCAAAAATAGGCCCGAATTACGTCCATTCTAAAGAGACTGAAGGGGAACAAGCCAGAAAACAGAGTTATCATCTCTGACAACACTCATAAAGTGCGAATAGCATTATTTCAGAGAGGCCCAAAAGTCATGCTCAGCTTTAATCATTAGATAATCTAACCGTCAGCACACATCAGCTGATGGCTCTGTGAAACCTTCGACTAGTCCAATCAGAAACTCTCATACACTGTGATAACCTGTCCGAAGCTGCCGCTTTGCAGCTCACCTCAAGCCGAGCTCCTCTTTTCATGCTTCATGTTGTTTCTGGCTTAATAAACGTCATATCTGCTGTCACCGATGCCTGCTCTGATCTGTGTGTGTGGTGGTGGAGGTGGTGGGGTCTTACAGCTGGTTTCACTGGCACAGAGCTTCAGGCAGAATTACCTTTAAAAAATCTGGAGCTTCAGTTTTCTAGAAAAAAAAAAAAACTAAACCAAGCAGGATTTTATTCCATAAAGCAGCCAGCAAGACAAAAGAGGAACAAGCTTTATTCTGAAAGGTTTATTTTTCATGTAACACACTTTTCTCCAAAAGCTAATAAAGACAAAGCACTACCTCTACAGAAAATTTTTGTTGTCTGTAAGAAGTAATTTTATCGTCCTAATATCAAAGAAAATGCAGCTGTACTTTGTAGAGTGCGCTATTCTTTAAAAAAACAAGCTCGTGTGACCTTTATTTCTCTAAAAGCTGAACAACAGTGAGTTTTACACATTGTTAAATAATGAGGGAGTTTTATTTAGAAGAAAAAAACTTTCTTTATGAGAAAATAAAACATGAAGAATTAGCCATATTTATATGTGGGAGGTTCGGTGTTTACTGCCAGCACTGAAAGACCTCTAACCTTGAAAATGAGATGCCTCAAAACAATCTACTGTATCTGTTCGCTTCGATTTGTTGAGCTCATTAACTACAGATTACATGTCTGGAGATAATGAGATAATTAATTTGTGATCAGGAAATAGATTAGTCTGTTGGCATAACAAAATAATGCCAAGGCAGCGGCTCATCATTTCAAGGTAACACGGTAATTAAGTCATGATTGCAGAGCAAGCTTTCATGAATGATCTGAGACGTGAGAGCAGCACAGAGCATCATTACACCCACACTACTGTACCTGTCTTGTTGTTGATCCAGATGAGAGACTCTGAACAAACGGCAGATGTGTTTCCCACGGCAACTGTGAGAGGGACCTGCCACTGTAAACTACAGAGAGAGAGTGATGTCAGTAATGGTCAGTGGAATTGGGTTTGGGTTTTATTGCCTCAGTTATCAGATAGAGAGGCATTACAGAGAAAAGAGAGAGGGATGGTCAGCGATGATCTCTTAGCATCATTCAGCTGGTAATGGAGCGAGTGACGCTCACTGTGTTACAGAGGGACAGGAAGTGAGAGTGTAATAGCTGCAGCAGTCAGCAAGCATCAGTCAAGTGGAAGTAACTGAAGGTTACTGTCACTTTCTGAGAAACGGAGGTTAAATGTGCTGTCCAGTGAAAACTCTGGTTGGTTAGTCGGGTGATTTTTACACTTTCATTGTCATCTGAACAATACAGAAATGCCTCTTCACTGCTTGAGTGAATTCTGCAACTTATCGAGCTTTTAAAAAACAATTATATTACCACAAAATGGCAGTGCTGCTGGGATTGAACTGGGCTGTTTTTCTTCCTGAACGGTTGACATTTAGGAGTTAAACGGTTTCTGAGAAGTAGCAAGGCAGATGAAATGTGGGAGTAATACGCAGCAACACAATTCAGATTCTCTGAAAAAGAAAATCTACCAACAAAACCATCTATCCATTCATCTAGTTTTGGACTTTGCTTGGATAGTCAGTAAAATTGTTTTATACTGTCTTTGGTTGCATATACCAAGTTGGACACACCCCCTGTCTTTCTTATCAGAACTGGCTTAATCTTATAGGGTGTTGGAAACATTCCTCTGGAATTTTGGTCCTAACTGCTTTAGATTTGTGGGCTAGATGAGAAAATCCCATTACACAACATCCAAAATGTGTTCTATTGGATTGAGATCTGGTGAGGAGTGAACTCACTGTTATGTAAAATAAAAAACATTTTGGGATGAGTTGAGCTTTGTGGTATGCTTTGTTGGATCCTGCTGGAAACAGCCATTATAAGATGCGTACAATGGGGTTATAAATGGATGATAGGTTTCAGCAATGATACTCGGGTAGCCTATGGTGTTTAAACGATACTTAGTTGGTGCTATGGAATCCAAAGTTTTCTCAGAGAAAGCACAACTAAGAAATAAATAATAGTAGATAAAAACATTGTATGATAAACTTTCAGTGATCTAAATGGTATGACAGAATCCTGAGGATACACAGTAATTCAATTTCTTTAAACGATTCATATTGAAGTCTTCTCTACCAAGGTCAGTGCAGATGTAAGAGAGGTTTATGGTTTGTGGATTCTCTACTGTGGTTGTATGTGAGGTACTTTGGAAGCTTTAACAAAGAGCTTTACAGATGAACAAAGTGATATAAAAATGTTATAACTGAAGCCACACCAGCTCGGATGTCCCCCAGATTAACAAGGTCCACATCAGATGTTGAGGAAGGCTACTGGGACAAGAAGGCATAAGTGGATAAGGGTTAGAACAATGAATAGGAAAAATGGATTCCCCCTATTCACCATTTCTGGCTGTCGTAATGCTGTTATGCAAGTAATCCAAATGGAAAGGTGAAACAACTAGTAGATCACAGTTCCAACTGCTAGCAACTGCTATCACAACTAGAGATTGATTGGATACAACACAAATGCTACGGCAAGCTAGGATCATGGCGAAGCTGGAAACCTGGTTCCTCTGTGGCCGATTACTATGTACTACGTAACTCTTTTCACATCTTCTGTTAGATCTTCAGAGGCTACTTGAAGGTCTACTAGTGAATGCAGCATTGTTGACAGTCCCGACTGTGACCATTGCTGAAACCAACCATCTGATCTATACCATGAGATGCTTGGCTGCAAGATGAACGGCCACAAGGAGCAGTACCCCTCAATGGGGATGGGGACTTCTCCATGGAGCCCATTTATCAGAGCTGCAGAAAGATGTGATAAAGAAAGCAATGCCTAAGAAGTACTACTAGCTGCCCATACCTGGGACACTGGAAACTGCCAAGCAAAGACTCACAGATTTATACTAGGGAGATTAAAGCCAGGAGCATAAACCAGCTGTTCTCCACTGGACAATCCAAGGTGTACTCTCAGTGGCAGAGGAACTGGACGTCATGACCATCTGGCAACACAACTGAACCAAGTGCTAAAGGATGAAGCGGACTAGGAATGGCTAACTGAAGGCTGGACAGTCCTGATCCCCAAGGATCCCTAGAATGGGCCAGTCCCATCCAACTGCCAGCCAATAACCTGTCTCAGCACTACATAGAAGTTCCTGTCAGGCATCATAGTGGCTAAGATGAACAGGCACATACGTCAGTACATGAATGGGGCCCAGAAAGGAATTGGCACAAATAACCAGAGGGGTAAAACACCAACTCCTGGTAAATACAGCAGTTGCTACAGACTGATCAACATGTGCACCAATTCAATTCAATTCAATTCAATTTTATTTATATAGCGCCAAATCACAACAAATGTCGCCTCAAGGCGCTTCATAGATACAGAGAAAAGCCCAACAATCATATGACCCCCTATGAGCAAGCACTTTGGCGACAGTGGGAAGGAAAAACTCCCTTTTAACAGGAAGAAACCTCCGGCAGAACCAGGCTCAGGGAGGGGCGGCCATCTGCTGCGACCGGTTGGGGTGAGAGAAGGAAGACAGGATAAAGACATGCTGTGGAAGAGAGACAGAGATTAATAACAGATACGATTCAATACAGAGAGGTCTGTTAATACATAGTGAGTGAGAAAGGTGACTGGAAAGGAAAAACTCAATGCATCATGGGAATCCCCCGGCAGCCTACATCTATTGCAGCATAACTAAGGGAGGATTCAGGGTCACCTGGTCCAGCCCTAACTATATGCTTTAGCAAAAAGGAAGGTTTTAAGCCTAATCTTAAAAGTAGAGATAGTGTCTGTCTCCTGAATCCAAACTGGAAGCTGGTTCCACAGAAGAGGGGCCTGAAAACTGAAGGCTCTCCCTCCCATTCTACTTTTAAATACTCTAGGAACAACAAGTAGGCCTGCAGAGCGGGAGCGAAGTGCTCTAATAGGGTGATATGGTACTACAAGGTCATTAAGATAAGATGGGGCCTGATTATTTAAGACCTTGTATGTGAGGAGCAGGATTTTGAATTCAATTCTGGATTTAACAGGAAGCCAATGAAGGGAAGCCAAAACAGGAGAAATATGCTCTCTCCTTCTAGTCCCTGTCAGTACTCTTGCTGCAGCATTTTGGATTAACTGAAGGCTTTTCAGTGAGTTTTTTGGACATCCTGATAATAATGAATTGCAGTAGTCTAGCCTGGAAGTAATAAATGCATGAACTAGTTTTTCAGCGTCACTCTGAGACAGGATATTTCTAATTTTAGAGATGTTGCGCAAATGGAAGAACGCAGTCTTACATATTTGTTTAATATGTGCGTTGAAGGACATATCCTGGTCAAAAATGACTCCAAGGTTCCTCACAGTGTTACTGGAGGCCAAGGTAATGCCATCCAGAGTAAGAATCTGGTTAGATACCATATTTCTAAGCTTTTCAGCGCCGAGTACAATGACCTCAGTTTTATCTGAGTTAAGAAGCAGAAAGTTAGTGGCCATCCAAGTCTTTATGTCTTTAAGACATTCCTGCAGTTTAACTAATTGGTGTGTGTTATCTGGCTTCATGGACAGATAGAGCTGGGTGTCATCTGCATAGCAGTGAAAATGTATGCTATGTCTTCTAATGATGCTGCCTAGGGGAAGCATGTATAATGTAAACAGAATTGGTCCTAGCACCGAACCCTGTGGAACTCCATAATTAACCTCAGTGTGTGAAGAGGACTCTCCATTTACATGCACAAATTGGAGTCTATTAGATAGATATGATACAAACCACTGCAGTGCAATACCTGTAATACCTACAGCATGTTCTAATCGCTCTAATAGAATATTATGGTCAACAGTATCGAATGCTGCACTAAGGTCAAGAAGGACAAGCACAGAGATGAGTCCACTGTCAGAGGCCATAAGAAGATCATTTGTAACCTTCAATAAAGCTGTTTCTGTGCTGTGATGAACTCTGAAACCTGACTGAAACTCTTCAAATAAACCATTCCTCTGCAGATGATACCACCACCTGGACTGGTTTCAAGAAAGCCAACAACTAAATGCCTCACACATGGATCCATGTCCCAAAGGGTCAGGGCTGTTTCAGCAGCAAAAGGGGACCAACATAATATAAGGTAAGTGGTAATGTTAATGTTATGCCGAATCGATGTATGTGCATGGCCAAAAAGTATAAAGCAAACAAAAAGAATTGCAGAACTATTTATGATGTCGTGAGTGCATTATTGTTCGTCTGAGGTGAATGTTTTTGGCCAAAAACCAAACCCATGCGGATAGTGCTCTGTGAGGAAAGAATTTAGCTGAGTCTTAGAGCTCATTAGGAACAAATAGCTTCTTGATGCTTCCCTATTAGATGTTAAAGTCTAATTTTAATCCTAACAGTTACCATATGTAAGTACTAATAAGAGTCCTAAAAGTGAGTGTTTCTCTTCAGCACTGTTAAGAACCCTGACGTTATAATTAGACTTATTTTGATCAAATTGATTCATATTGTAATTAGACTGGATTTTCATTAGAAATGGCAAACAATCAGCTTTACATAAATACTTTACATCCAGTCAATTCCCCTTTTTAAGCAGTGGGTGTGTGAATACTGTAAAGTAAGGGTCATTGTAACACAATCAGCCTGAGAAAGAACCATTTACTATTCCTATAATAGCAATTTGTTGCTGCAGGCTATAGTGGATCAATACCACTGCCTAGCAAGCAAATACTTTATCTGATATTTATATCAATGTGATTGACAGGAGTGGAGCTAAACCACACACACATACACACCCACAGAGACACACACTGGAAGACACACAATCCACAGCCTGGACAGCAGAATGTGTTTATTAATATTGATGCAAGTGTGTGTGTGTCCTCAGAGTTTATGGTTTATTCATCAAAGGCAGAAACCAAGTGAAACACACACATTCATGCTGGAGGTAGAGAGAAACGCAGCATGACTGCAGTGATCTATTCAAAGTGGGAAACTTTAGAAACTCTTCAGACAGCCTTCACCTTTCTGCTCATCTTCCTCCATTAAAGAACATGTTGACCCCATTTAGACTTGTCGTTCCAAGTGTCTCCAAGTCAGATAAAATCCAAACCTTTATGATCAAAAATACACCTACCTGCTCCTCTAATGCCAGGATCAGAAGCCACAATATCAGCTTGATAATGGCTCGACAGACGTGGGCTGTCAGGAATAAAAATGAGAGACATGCGGTGTCTCGTGGCATAAAACAACCCAAAGCTTCTAGGTCACTTCACAACTTCCAGACACAGAGGGCAATTTGTGTGTCACAAAATTAACACAAAACAGCACTTAACACAGACCACACCATAAAATTACCATAAAACTCAGTGACAAGAACCAAATTATTCATGACTACATGACTGCTCTGCGTTGGAACACAAGATGCCCTGAGGACGATTTACAAATGGGCACTTATAGTTTCCCTTAGCACCCAGAGCTAGCAGAGCCAGAAACGCTGATCATTCATATTAAGATGATTATTTATAAGTAGAACTTGACTATCACCAATGTTTGATGCTGTGTCAACACAGGAAAGAGTTTATGAAGGAGTATCAAACAGGGCACTTGAGTTTTACCGAGGAAACAACCAGGAGGCATCCTAGTTAGATACCCAAACCCTACCTTCACTGTTTCTGTCTGATAGTGGAGACCAGTATTCCTACCCTGAACCTTGTCCCAAATAACTGAGCAGTTCACCATTTCTCTAAAGGAGGTTCTAAGCAACCTTCTGAGGAAGCTCATTTCCATTGCTTGTATCCTCAATCAATTTTATTCACTACCCACAGCTTGTGGCAGGACTCTAGACTATTCATTTTGTGTTAATATCCAATATACTGTTGACCAAAACACAAAAGGTTTGTGGATGATTGTGGGACCAGTTCACATATCTTATAAATCATGTGACAAACTACTCGAGACTCTAGACTCACTAGACTGGGTAGTGACTGCAGTTAAGCTCAGCAGATGATGAAATTTATCTGACTTTTGACAAGATAACAAATAGGTTGATGGAAAAATAGAGATGTCTTGGATCAGAGTTTAATTTTATTTTCAAATTAAATCAATGGAAAAAGAAAAAAGACGGATAAAAGAAAATAAAAAAAGTATATTGCAGGAGTGTTCTTCAAATGGCCACTTGAGGTGAGCTCCTGAAGACAATCCTCCCCTAGACTCCCATGTTAAAAAGCCCAAATTTACAGTGGAAATAAACATACTTATAGCCTGGTAAAGAACTGTAGTTGCAGCATTGTAGCATATTGACTATGTTTAATGGATTTCTCTGAAGAATAATCATTTTAGCTCTTTAAAGAAGTCTAGTCTGGTGAGTGAGTTTGCAATCCTTTTTAAGCTATCTAGCTATGCTTGATAAGTTTACTAGCAGTAGTGAATAACTTAACTTATAAAATTTTTGTGACACCTCTTCCTTAAAAAAAAAGTCCACATTTCAATGGACATTATATTAAAGTCAAGTTTTTAAAATGTGAATTCACAAACCAATAGGTGTTGTGTTTACCTTTTCAAGGCTCTTTTAAAGATGCACTTTGAAGAGATTTTGGGACAAATACACCTTTGAGACCAGATCAAACAAGTCACAAAGTAGTCCGCAAGGTTAGTTATGTGTGGTGATGCAATGAGCTGTGACGAAGACTTTCCCCTGTGAGTGTGGGGTCTGATAACAATGTGTGGACAAAAAGTCACTGCAGACCTCTCCAAAACCAATATGAAGCACAGTGATGTCCCACGGATGTCTGGTGCAGCAAAGGGTCTAGGGTCTAAATTTCTGGCTGCTGTAGATTTTTATATTTCAACTTTGCTTCACCTGTCTGACTAACAAGAAGAAGGAAGGTCGAGCTAGAGGTGACAGAGTTGAAGATGCTAAGATTTTTATTGTGAGTGACCAGAATGGATAGGATTAGAAATATGTACATCAGGGTAACAACTCAGGTTTAGCCGTTTGGAGACAGTCAAGGCTGAGATAGTTTGGACATGTGCAGAGGAAGGATAGTGCATATATTGGACATAATGTTGAATATAGAGCTGCCAGGCAGAAGGAAAAGACTCATGGATGTAGTGAAGCAGGATTTGCAGAGGATTGGTTTGTCAGAGGATACTGGAATACTGTGAGATGGAGGTGATCTGGTGTGGTGGCCTCTAAAGTGAGCAGCCAAAAGAAGAAGAGCTTTTTCTGGAAAATTTGTTTAGTCATACTTATCTGGCTCATAAGGGTAAAGCAGTATATAAATACTTCCTTCAACTGTGGTTTTGTGGACTCATGAATAATTCATCACTGTCCTGTTTAGCATTAAAGCTCATTAAATCAAGCACACAGACACTGCTTCTCCAATCACATCACTGTTTACCTGTCAGCTGACGAGACACCACAGAAATGAGCTGTTAAATCCTGACTGAGATACTGTTTGATTTATTTTCAGTATCATTGCCTCGACCTTAACGTTAGCTCATGCTGTCCTCATCGTCTCTCTCTCTCTGCCTGTCACTTCAGTTCTTTTAAAGGCATTTAAAAGTCCCTGGTTGTTTGATGGTGGCAAAATAAAAAGACCCAAATTTAAAATGTCTCCAAGCACAACACCAGAGGAAGAGAAGAATGTGTTTGACAAAAATAAACCGTGATCTTCAAAATGTCACCTTAATACCTGAAGTTAACAAAATGCCAAAAAGTCTGAAAATGTGGATTTGGTTTTTTTTGTTATGTAAATGAAAAGCTTCCTCTCCAACTTAAATTTATTGGATACATAGATGACTGCCTGTCACGCTAATGTGACAGCTGGTTGGATGTCAGTTTATGAGTGGCTGCAGGTAAGTTAGCATGCTAGTTAGTTTTCATCCATCCTTTTCCACCTATCATTGTCAGGGTCGCGGGGGGGCTGGAGCCTACCCTGGACAGGCCCACTTCTGTCGCAGGGCTAACAAAGAGACAGACAACCATTCACACCTATGGGCAATTTAGAGTTACCAATTGCCCTAACCCAACTAACTGCATGCCATTGGACTGTGGGGGACACCTGGAGAGTACCTACACAAACACAGGGAGACCATGCAAACTCCACACAGGCTGAACTCAGGACCTTCTTGCTGTGAGGCAACAGTGCTAACCTGTACTTCGGTGGACACCAGCCTTTCCACGTTGTCACGAGAGACTTTAAAAATACATTTTAAAACTCATTATGTGATCTGAAGTCTATGCAAAACCATCCTCACTTTCTTTGAAGCACATACTGATGCTTAGTCACGACCTTAGTCATCATGTGGGAAAACAGTGGGTACCCTTTTAGTGTTTTTTTTCCAGAGTTACTACTCCTACTACTCCAACACAATTCAATAAAAAGCCCTCTATGTCTAAAATAGATTCCATGAGACCAGGCCTAAAGTGCTCTGCTGGTGTCATCAACAGCAAAGTAGTGAAATGCATAACTACAGTAACCAAGGGAACAGTGGAAAACCTTGTCTATGTACATTCTCACTCATCAGCACCATTGTAGAGGTCCAGATACCTTCTTTTCAAAAGCAGTGGAAAACATTGTTGCAGGTCACATAACTTTGTCTTGTGTTGTTAGGTTAAGTCAAACATTAAGCTATAACACGTTAACCCTGCAAAGATCCATACTGACATGACAGCATCAAGCTGTAGACATTGTGCACTGCTGCAGATTTCTCAGCTACACATCCACGATGTCTCGTGTTCCACTACATCCCAAAGGTGCCCTATTGAATTTAGTTTATTTAAACTTTTAGGAAGATTTAAGCTCTGTGGACCACATCTGCACCTGATGTGATCTGCTCCATTCTCTGTAAACTTTAGAGATGGTTGTGAAGGACCATCCCAGCAGATGAGCAACAATCATGCCATATTCTTAAGTAACTTCAGTCAATTTTGTTCTTTATTCTGATGCTCAGTTTGAGCAGGTCATCTTGACCTGCAAACATACATTTTTTTCAAACTGGAGTAAGGTTATAATCAGAGTTAATTGCTAAATTAAAGTACCTTTTTATAAAAGGTATATGAGGTTCTCAGTGGCAGAAAATAATCTGCAATAGGATGTTATTTTTTTAGCAGAGCCAAAGGAAAATAAGAAGGTACAATCTGCACAGAAATGAATACTTGTGAGATATATAATGATCTCTGATTTTACAAACTTTTCCCTTCCTATTTTTTTCTGTTTTCATATCAAAGCTGAATGATACAGGGCTGGTTGTCCATAGAAGATGACTGAGGCTCAAATTTTGTATCTCCATATGTAATCATGGGAAAAGAGGATTGGTCTAAACACACCATGAGGGTGAAGCGATGATGATGAGCTTTTTCCGACAGATGACTTGTTTAAGTAATAAAAGAAAACAGCAAAATAGCAAAAGTGCCAGATATTGTTCCTTCATACAGTGTCCCCATCAAAAGAACTGGAGACTGAAAGTGTCGACAACAATTGTCTGAACTGTACAACAAAAATGTAAAGCTTTAAAGAAGAACTATTGAATCCCAGGAAAAGCAGCCAGTTTAACTGCTTCAAGAACCTTCAGCAAAATGATCATTCTGTGGATGAATCCACATCAGTATTTTCTCTCCAGAAATGTTGTGAGTTCCCAAGTTATTGAAGGACTGGACAACCTGCACACAATTTAGTGCATGTCCAAGAGTTCTCTTCTCATGAAAATAATACTGATAATAAATAATTAAATAAAGCAGTCTGGGCTTGAGTCAACAGTGTGTACACTGCGGGACACTTCTGTGCTTCTAAACACAGCTCCGCTGAATCAAACAGCAGCATCAGCCCCGGCTGCACTCAGCCATGAAGCCGAATCAACTAAAAGCACAGCAGCAGTTTCTTTTTAGTGTTGGTGAATGCCCCGGGACCGCTGAGTGTGTCTGAACGCGGCCCCAGGAGACTCAACAAGAGCAAAAGAAAGATTTCAACTCCACCTACAACAAACAGCTTCAGTTCATCAGCTGATGAGACCTCGAGAGCGATTCTCAGCTCAAGTGAAACACAAAAGACTCCACATGAAAGACAAGAAAAAGAACATAACATAAGAAAAGCTGAGGAAACTTTTGTTGAGAAACTGAGCAGGTCAGAGTGATTGTAAATGTCAACTACTGTACAAAAACATGACAGACTGAAGAGAGAGAGAAAGACCTGGAAATAAATGATGGGAGAAAACAAGAACAGGTAAAAGTAAAGAAATAAAAAAAAGAAGGAAGCTGATGAAGTATTGATGGAAAAGAAAGTGGGTCGATAAAACAGAAGAGAGTAAACTCCAAAGGTTGTAAAAGATGTGAATAAAACATGATCAGAATCAAATATAAATGAAGTATAAAAGATGTAAAGGTGGTAAAGAATGAGAGAGGAAACAGGGAAAGTGCCTTTTCAGGAAAAAAAAATCCAGCAAGATTACTGAAAGACAAACTTAGTGCCTAATGTAGCGTGAAATGAGGGGTTTCAGGAGAATTGTTTCAGCGGTGAATGACTGAATGAAGAACAGATGGAGAGACATGTCAGGAATAGGACTAGCAGTCTAAAGGCCAACTAGTGTCCAGAGACTCCAGCTCCATAATGCCTATTCTTAGAGCTACAAATTAGGTCCATTCAAAGAGCGGCATTTGTAGAAGGGCCATATGGACAAACCAGAGTGACTAACTAACTAACATTTTTCAAACTTGCTTAACCAAACTTTTTATGCATAAGTTGGATACACTTACAAAAAAGAACTACACATATTTCAAAGATTCTGCAGTCATGCACTGCTGGTAGCCACAGCGACAGCACACATCGCCTTTAAGTCTCCTGTTGATTGCTCAACTAGAGCTGAGTGAACCTGGTGACAGAGTGGTGGCTTGTACAGTAAAAACTTGTCAATCATAAGGTAGCCACGTCTGAAAGCATACAGTGAAAAAGAGTTTCACTGAGTGTGGTCATATGAAAAACCAACTTAGTCTTTGATTCACAAGCTTGTAGAACTTTCTTTAGTAGCATTTACTTGAAGTACAGTGGAACCCCGACTTATGAATACCCCATTTAACAAAAAATTCAAGTTACGAAGGCACTTAACGGCAATATTTCTGCCCGTGTTACGGCAAAATGCCCACGTAACGAAATCCGCTGGCTCTGATTGGCTGGGCCCAGAATGCCTACAATGCCCAGAATGCCTTCCGAATCATGTGACAACCCCCTTGGCTTTCGTACTTGCGCTTCGCTGTTCCACTTGAACGGCGTATTGTTGTTGCAGTTAGCAATTAGCCTATAGCCTATCGTTCACTCAAAAGGCGCAATGGGTGCTTCGACTTATGAAAATTTTCAACTTACAAAAGACCCTCGGGAAGAAATTAATTTCGTAAGTCGGGGTTCCACTGTACGTGATTTTTGTATGACTTTCTCAGCATCTCACATCAGTCTGAAGGAATATTTGAGGTGTTTGTGCTGACATGCTGTGTTTGGTTTTCTACAAATATGCTGCTGTGCATTATGTACAGACATCTCCACTTTGGTTTTGTCTGTCCAAAGGACAGTTCTCCTGAAATTTCATAAGTTCATAAGTTCATTGCAGTAATTTTGTCAGTGCTGTGCCCAACCCACTAGTGCTACCAAGGCACGTAGCTCTCAGTTTCTAATGGGCTTCGAATGAATATTAGACTACAGGCTAACAGAACAGAATGTTTTGTCGTGCTAGTTTGTTAGCTTGGCTACACTCGATTATAACTGCCATCTTGTTACTGTAGAGCTTCCATCACTCTTGGGTGCATCAAAGTAAGTTTAATAAAATGACATATAGTTTATTACAATCTCTGAGAAATAACAGAATGTTAAAAGATCTGACAGCTTTCAGTTCCCTCACCTGTTGTTTTTTCTGACTTCCTCTCCATACAGGAAGTGCTCCTGGCTGACTGTGATGTAATATGTAGGGAGCTGCTCTGATTGGTTCTTGCTGATGGTGACAACAGGGTAGCCCATTTGTAGAGTCCACCTGTCCATCATCTCCCCGATGTCAATATCTCGGCCCTCTGAGCGCATGGCCTTTAAAGCAGAATCAAACACACACTTCCTTAGATTGTAAATGATCAATGACTAATAATGACCAATTTACACACATCCAATCAGTGATTAAAATAATCTGTGTGGGAGAAAATTGACCTTGACATAATTAGATATAAGACTGGCAGCTAATTAAAGAGCAGTGTCAGTCTAATGGACAGTGCTAACAGAGGTGACGCTCAATTAATCAAATCATTGCCCCTCCTGTGTCGGACAAACAAGAAAACAAGCTCAACCTCATGTTACCACAGCAACAGGCTCCTCACTAAGTCAGGTGATAATGAGCATCTTCATTAGAAGTGCTTTACTAAAGAATGAACAGCTTCAATTAGTCTGGCAGCTCTGTCCTAACAGAGCCAGTTGAGGAATAGTTACAGGTTTTAATACCTGCTACTGAGCAAGGCACTAACATTAAAGTTAAATGCTCTGCCTTGAAGCCTTTGGGGCAGGGAAGTACACAAGGTTTAAATACCAAACAGACATAAAGTCAGGTGAGGGTTACCTGAGACAGTTTCCTCCACAGGTCGTCTCTGGCAGCGTTGCTGTACATGTGACTCAGCAGATAATCCTGAAAACAATGAGACAAAGCAACGTTAAAGCAACACTGGTATGATGTGATGTATCTGTTGTATCATGTTGATGCATGCACATTCATCCAGGTTAGGAAATCCCAGAAAACTGATTCTGTTCATCTGTAAGAAGACTGAAGAAGTCAGTTGGATGAGTGACAACATTTCTCCCACTAAAAACGCAACATTAACATGAACAGAATGAACTTTCTGGGATACATATGTAATATTTCTGCTATAATTATTGGCTGATTTTTTCCCTTCCACACTGTGACCATGCAGTTCACAACAGAGAATTTGGAAGCCTTGATACAACAACCACCTCATATTTCATCTGGAAATAAGATGATCACAGTTAGCACTTGTTGGATCCTCTCTACCAATGAATCAGAAAAATGAAGTGAGTCCTTTATTACCTTGTCCCTGAGCACAGTTTTGATTATTTGGTTCTCAGCAGGCACCACAAGATTGCAAGGATTCATTCACAATGTCTAGCACCCTTCACTGTGACATGTATTTGAACCCTGGCCACAGTAAGTGCCATGTATGTACAATGACTTATTAATGATGCCACCGGAACAAGATATTCCATTTACAAATTTAATATGACCATACTTTCTGGATGCAGGGCTGTGCAGGTGAAGTTACTTCACATTTTCTGTTACTGCCATCTCTGCTCTGAAAACAAGGATTGGAGTTGACATATTTAATTTCGTGACTCATTTTGACCTTTTAATTTTTCCCCATCAGGTTAAGAGAAAGATGCCTTCCACAATCAATTAAACAGCAGACCCCTTTTTTGATAGTTCAGTTGCTGCTTCTCTGCGGCTGCTGACATCATTCAGGTTACTCTTTTGTCCACCAGTCAGCTGTCCTCCAGCTCCCCTGTGCTGGACATGAGCTGGTATAGGCAGTCCTTGTTGAGCTCTGGATATAAGAGTGATAAAAGGATCACTCTATCTTCACTAAAGGCTCTCCAAGACAATGCAGTTGGAGTGAGATCATGGGGTGAGAGTCTCCCTGAAGAGGCAGTTGATTATTGTGCCTCTTCAAGCTTTGTTATATTTTCAAATTAGGACATTTTTATCTGTAATTATTATTTATTAAATATTATAACTCAAACAGAATCCAGTTCTGTGGGAAACACTGAGGATCCGTGGTGTTTCAAGTCTGTCCAATAACAGGAGGCTCCAGGGGCAGAATGAGGATACACCGGGGTGAATTGTGTTTTTAACTAGCCTCTGGAAGGGCTGGAGGTCACGACAGTGATTGGTGCTCCAGTAGGAAGTGGATGGATGGAAGCCAAAACCATTTATAAGAAGATGCCAATGGCAGTACAATGACTACAATCTAAGGAAGCATAATTTTTTAAAGTAGGTTCTATAACACCAGGCTGTTATTTACACCAGGCTCTAATTTACCATTTTTATTAAGCAGAAGTAAAAATGTCAACTTCTGATGCACTTTATTGGATGTCACACTGCCCTGGTGATGGGAGTATGGGGACATATTACATCTCAAAACTCTCCCAAGTCTCTCTTACCCACAGTGCACAAGGTTGTTCATTTTGGCCATGTAGTTGTGAAGCTGTAACTGGCTGAATTCAGGGTTATTCTCTCAGGTGGAAATTTAATGATACCTATGTCTGAATGAATTTCTGAAAAGCCTTTTGAGAGGAACATTTACACGTGTTTGAAACTGTACATTTGTGAGTGACATGATGAGCCAGTAGTGCTTGAGTCAGAGAAGAGCCCATGTCAAGTCCAAAGAGTTTTGGGCTCAATCTCAAACTCCCTGGTTTACATTTTCCAAGCTAATGAACAGGATGAAGACTCCTCAGGGCCATTTTCTCATTCAACAGAGGCTTAATGGTGTGGTGGCTTTGTTTTCAGCCTGCAGTTCTTTAGTGACATTCGGGTCCGACTTGTCCCAGTCTGTTTTACAGAGCAAGAAACTCACTCCCACTACAGTGGATTTAGCGTAAATGCTCAGGGAGGGTGGTAGTTGGTTTGGTTCATAATAAAACAAGGAAATGGCAGGGAAGCACTACTAGATAACAAAACAACTATGGAGGCTGAGCGCTAATCTCCTTCTCAGCGATTCCTGTGTCCTTTGTGTGTTTAAGCGTGGATTCCTCCAAGTCAGTCATTTGCTGTGGTGCGTTTTGAGCTCGATAAGGCAAGGGGAAGCTTTTTATTGGAACAAGATGACACATATGATAACGACACTAAGTGCGTTTGGGAGTTTGGCTCTGCCACCTTCACTATATCTGACATGAAGGCAGATAAAAAGAGCCCCCACACACACTCCGAGAGCATGACTCCATTAGTTTTAACAGTGTGATGCACCTTGAACCAAATGTTTTTCAGTGATAATAAGCACTGTGTAACAAATACTGTGGGTATGAGTAGTCAAAGGTCATTAGAGGAAATCAGTAGGTGTAGGAGTTTAAGTACGGCATTTCGATTGTTGCAGGCAGGGTTAGAGCCTAATGAGGACTTGCTTTCCCTCATCGGAAGATGACTTGCATAAACTTTCAATTTCACCTTCAGTCGAGCTCCTCTGGGCTTCAGAAAGACTCTAAAACCCAATGATCACTGCAGGCCATTATTTACATCTTCTCCAGTTAGTATTGATAACTGTTAATGAGGTTTCAAGTTTTGTGCCACACTGAAGTCACGTCGGGGCAACCATAATCATCACAATCTTTCCACATCAAGTCCAGATGCAGTCTGGGAAACTCTTGATTTTTCTGAAAGCTCTACATATCAGGCTTTGAGATCAGGGATACAGAAAAGGTGAACCAATATTGATGTTTTTGTCCACCAAAGTCCGCTCTTTAATGTAATTAAAGCCAAGCTGATGAGACACTACAGACATGGGCTGTGCACAGTATTTGATCTTCACACAGCTGAATGAGCTGGAGTACACTTAGCCCGAGCTGAAGTCCATAAATCCATATCTCTGTATTCCAGATGTCACTATGTTCCACAACACTTACAAACCTTACAGCACTCTGAAGAATGCTCACAAACATCCTAAAACTCCTAAATGCCCCCAAAGCATTTCATCCATCACACTAAACACTGCCTAAAAAGACAAATTATAGGAAATAGAGACATATGGCCAGTTGTGGAGATTCATCTCATCTCAAATGATTTCAGAGTATCTAGTTTAAAAATTCCCCAATGTGTTCTAGTTTAACATATTCTCAACCTTTTATTTCTCTTTAAAACAGGCACAGAACATTGGTTTTAGTACATATATGAGTCATTTTTGTCACAGTGGAACAACAAAAAAGAAGCCCGTAGATCACAGTTCTTTGGCCTCCTGTTTTGACAGAGCTTTAGTGTCATTTTGTGCCTCTTTGGTGTTTTTTGTCTCCATCTGGTTTTCTTCTCATTATGGGATAGATTTGCTTCCATTTGTACATGGCTTTTCACCAAGAAAATATTAAGTATACAGAGCTTGTAATGCTAGGGAGACCTGATGCCCCTGGGCCTTTGGTACAGTAATCCTTCCATGTATATACAATATTAAAATCTACATGAAACCTAGACAGAAATTTCAGCCTTTTCCGTGACTTTCAGAAGGCAGATTTTCTCACTGTTCTTTCTCAAATGCATCAACTTTAATATGTGTGCAACGTCACAAAGGTTCCTTTCATGAAGCATTAAAAGTTACAGTATTATCTTTGGTAAGAAAAGCATAGACGATCATGAATTATTTTGGTTACGGCTCCCATCACGCCACAGATCACCAGAATGAGACTCCATCACATGGCATTGCAGTTGTTTAGCATGGTTTGTTATACGCTGTATTTTTCACTAAACACCCGATTAGGTGTTGAAACGCTCTGACAAAGAGGTTACGATCGAGAAAGTCTTTGTTGTTGTCATTAATATGAACCAAACTACTGAAGCAAACATTCTCCCGAGACTTTTTTACTCTGCTGGCGACTGAAACGAATGCTCTTATTATATAGTATGTTGTAATGCTCAGCACAATGCATGCGTGAAAACCTCCATAACACACACACATGCACACGCACACACAATGTATCTGCCCTGCTCTGCTGCTGGATCAGCAGTATTTTATATAGACTCTGGCTCCCAGTATGTTCCAGGTCACTGACAGTTTCTGTAGGAAAACCAGGACAGAGTCTGTGTGTGTGTGTGTGTGTGTGTGTGTAGGTGTGTGTGTGTGTGTGTGTGTGTGTGTGTGTGTGTGTGTGTGCGCAAGGATTTGTACATATTTCTGCAGCTCCATTCCAAGTAAAAATTATATTTAACCTCCATCCATGTTACATCAGACGCTGTCATTTTTACTGTAACTGCAAACAGTCTCCTTCCAATTCCTTCCTGTGCAATAAACTACCTGACCCTGTTGGTGCGATTGGAGCTTTAGCTGCTCTCGTGTTTCTGTGACACCATCACAGTTTGAACCCTCAAAGAGACACACAGCAGCCACATATAGCTCAACAACAAACAATGCAACACACAGAGTTAGTTAACACAGCTATTGCTTCATGACTGTGTGTGGCAACTACAGTGTAAAAGTCTATTAAAATTGTGAGTTCTACAAAAAATAACTCCTATGTCCCCAAATAACTTCTTCCTCCCCAGTGTTCTAGACAGTTTTTTTTACTCATTATTGCCTGCATCTGATTGCAACCACGTGACAGACCGATAACTTATCCAAGGTATACCATGATAGACCATAACAGTAGGAATGCATAATAAGTATTTCTAAAGTCCTACCTCCTGTTCTGCACTATCAGTAAATCTATGCTTTGAGTATTACAAATTCAGCGCCTTTTAAACGTGTATTTAATATCTGCATTTTGTTGCTCTGACTGCATCTAGCTTAAATTCAGGTCACTTAAAACTGATCACAATATCGACAGGAAAACGTGGCAAATCTTCCTCTCAGAGTGCCCCGCAAGCCAAAGGTACTTATTCCCTGTTCATCTATATGCACAGCATGACAGTTAGGATTTAGCTAAAATATGGCTGAACACATACACGCATGCACACGCACACACGCACGCACGCACACACGCACGCACACACACACACACACACACACACACACACTATTTCTATGAATCCTTCCATGTTGTGTTGGTGATAAATCAATTCAAAGCCCAGTAACCCAGCTGTTCCCTCTGATTTAAAAGCCTCTGTATACACAGCTGGACTTGCAAAGCAAAGGGAACTTACGTTGAGTCCTTTCTGGAACAGCGGCTGCCCCATCACGTTAGCAAGCATCCGGATCAGTGCCGCCCCCTACGGAGAGCAAAGAAAAACACACTTTCAGACACGGTTAAAAACATCATCATCATCCATCATCATCATTGAAGTTGCTGTGATCACTGGAGGAAAAGTAGATAAGAGTCAACTTTGGTGAACTTTGAAATTAGAGACTGGCTCAGATTCACATGTTAAACTGTTCAGACAGCGCTGATCTTCAAAGGAATAGGGGTGGAAAGCTGCCCTACCAGCCGCTCTCTTCTCTTTTAAAGTATATAACCCCAATTTGTCAAAGTATGTAGACAATGTGTGAATAGCAGTTTTGAATTTTCAGTTTAGTGTTTGTGGTTGGCTAGAAGCAAATGTATGGTTTGAAAAAAACCAACTTTATTGATCAGGTTTAAAAGACAAAACTAAACCAAAGGCAGCTGAAGATCTCCCTTTATAAGTCAATCCAAGTCTGCTTGGAATACAAGAACATATTGAAGTTTTATTGTTAAAATATTATTATTTATATTATTAACAATCATCATCATCAATAATAATAATAATAATAATAATAATAATAATAATAATAATAAAGAACACATTGAAGAGGTATTCAAACGTTCACTGGCGAGCATGATCACACAGGTACATTTATAGTGCAACAGTCTTACTTCTGTTGAAAGTGGCTTCTTACTTTTTTGTAGGCAATCCAGTCAAAGACGCGGTCAATGTCTGTCGCTTGTTCCACTTCCTGGGAGATTGGATGGGAGGAACTCAGGCCATCCAGCAGCATCACCTCATGAAGGACATCAGTCAAGAAGCGTTGCTTCTCCTGAAAACACAAAAATTTGACTTTTTCAGGTATTATATTTCACTTTGATTATGAGAATGTTGATTGTGATAATGCAGTATTTAAGGCTGATTCAGTGGATGGCACCACTGAAAAACCTCTTAAACTCTAAAATCTCTTAAACTTTGACAGCAGAGTGACAGAAAACAAAGAAATGATATTACTAGTAGAGGACTATATTAGTGGTCTGATAGTCAACAAAGACCCAAATCAAACTGCAGGCACCTCTCATTGAAAATGATCAAAACATCTTAACTAGCCTTGAGCAACCATATTCCAGTCTTCACCAGCCAACATGATATAATAGGACTGCATGCACATAGAACACTTTAATGTATTATTAATGTAGCACAGTGTTGTCATATTAAGCCTTATGTCATAAAAATACATGCAAAAGGTCAAAGAAAAGAAAAAGCGGCTATGATAACTAGAAAATTGACTTGGCTGTTATTCGTTTTGTTTCAAAGCTGAACCAAGATCCAGAAATCCAGTGAATCTCACTAAAACATGTTTCCTAGTAAAAGGACTGGATGCTTTGCCCTCGCACAGTATGGGAGTCTCTTTGTCTTTTTCGACTTTTATGGTGTCGTTCCAGCTCAGCTTTTGACAGATTCTAGTTAAACATTTATATGTAGAACAAATGTTTAGCTGTAGTTAGACGGTGCTTTCTGGGATCTTTGTTGTTCCTTTCCTGATCTTGTTTCTCTTCTTCTTTCCTCAGGACCTTCACCATATCCAGCTTTTGCAGTTTCTTTCCCATCTTCTCTGCTTACGTCCTCGTGATTATTTTCTAACTGTGTCCACTGTGTATCTTTCGATGTTTTCTGTTCTCTCTTTTGATCTCTCCTCAATCCCATGTCTCATCTTCTCTTCTTTCTTTGCTGTCTTCATTCCCTCCCATTACTCCTCTTCTTGTTTCCTCTCCTCATCAGCTTCTCTGGTTTCGAGGTTTTAATAGACATCTGCAAGCATGTGGAGATTTAATGAGCTCTGTCTAAATTACCCCTGGGATCTGGCTAAATCCAGAGAAGTGTGGCACTGTCTAATTCATGGATTACAGTGTTTACTATGGAGATTTGGTTTTAATGAACCTCTTCCTTGTTAAGCAATAGAATTGTTGGCTTATTAAGTTTCAGATGTTAATGAATAGACTAAACGTAACTTTTTTTTTCCTTTTAAATGAACAGTATCTGGAGGGATCTGGCTAATTCTTGGTCCATGAGGTTAGGTGTAATTCACGGATTAAAGCAGTGGGCATTAAGTAGATGTAGTTTTAATGATCCTGCATCTTGTTAAACAAAAGTTTTAATGAACAAAAGAATCAACATAGACCTGGATTTTACAGCATCTGCTGGGATCAGACTATTTCTCGGTGAGTGACCGTTGATGTTGATTTACATTTGTCACATTTTCATCTTGTTAAGCAGTTTTAAGTTTCAATATCGCGACACAGAAGCTGGAAAGTCAGGGGAGTCTAACTTCGGGATCCAGATTAATTTTATAAATTTGTTTTTCATCTGCAGCAATGAACTGTCTGATATCTGGCGAGAAAAAGTGATGGCAGTTTGAATCTCAGTGGGTATGACTGGCTTCAGACAAACAGCTGTTTTTTTTTTCTTTTTTAAATGATTGTTGATGGGTAGCCAGAAGAGTTGCAGATCTGACTAATTTTATTTTTTTTCCTGCTTTGTTTGAAACAGGATTCCTCCTCTAAGTATTTAGCAAACTCCTGGTAAAAGACAGACTATTGCTCTCATCTCAGAGTCAGCAAAAAGGCACACACAGAGGTAAACAGACAGTTCAGGGACTCCACCATGAATTATACAATTAGTCAATTAGTTAAATGGCACATTTAGATGAAACTAACTGTGGCTATGAGAAAGGGGGAGAAATAAGACTAAATGAGACATCAGCTCTAATTAACAGACACTTTAAATCACCTGGAGAGAGTGAAATAGGGGGTCCATCTGGTCCATATGTTCATTATGAACCAGATGGACCCACATGTGGAGGGACGGCTAATAGGCCAACAGTCAGGGTAAACACAAACACGCACACACAGATGGAGGGATAGGACCGCTTTCAGGAGCAGCTGCTGAACTTTTCAAACGTCTGCTCGTCTCATCGCTCCGTCTTCCTTCACTTCCAGGCTGTCACTCCTCCTCACCACCTGTTTTTCTTCCTCCCTCCTTGCTCTAGCCTCCTCTTCATTTTGGTGTCATTTTAGCATGTCATGTTTGGGTAGTAGACAGCACTCTGTGTGGCACTTTCATTCTGATTTCATCACCTCAAGGCCACAAAACCATTTTGGTTTTGATTGACTGTGAGGTCTGCTCAAATAACATTATAATGAAGAACCTTGGATGTTAGTTTTTTACTGATACTGATGATGCACACAAGATCGGCCATCTATGTTCAAGTATATGCTTTGGTTTTAATACAATATGTTTATATGTCATGTGGTTCAAACAAAACCTGGTACACCTGCCTCATGTGGTAACCAATGAAGCCAATCAATCAATCAATCAATCAATCAATCAATCAATCAATCAAGGCTTTATTCGCCACATGCAGGTTGCCCTGCAGTGAAATAGGACCCCCCTTCAACACACCTTCATCTGGCAGTTAAAAAGATGAGGATGAGAAAATGATTACTAATGACATGGATGTGTGAGAGAGCGTGTGTACAATTCCACCATCTGCCGGCAGGTTCCCTCAATCAAAGACAGACATCAAACAACACAGAGTGGAAAAAATCATTAGGGGAGTGAGGCTACAGAAGACACGTTCCTGAGGGCTTCCAGCGGTTAATGGACAATTAATGTACATATCACGCAGATGTCATGAACTCATAAACTGTGCTTGATAGCATTCAAAACAATAATTTACCTCGTCTGAGTACCATTTCACTAGAAACATGCTGGATGTTGTTTGGAATATTTCATGTTTCTCATATTCAGTAAAATAGCCCAAAGGAAATTTCTCTGAATGTCACATCCAGTCTAATTATGGCCACAGGACATAAAGAAGCACATACATGAGAAACATGTCAGCCAACATGATAATTCAGTCACACAAGATTTGTGTGTAACTATGTTGCCAAGAAGCTGCCAACCACATTCATTTCCATCAAAACAGCGACAACAAAAGCAGAACTGTGATATTAAACATGTTTGGAGTGAGAGATATTGAGATCATAGTGCCTTTTTCTTCTGGGGACTGTGTAGGCGGAAGGTGGAATTTAAACAAACAATTATTCAATTCGAAGTTTCACTTTTCAGAAAGTTTAATGCTGTCTCACATCAGATTCATTCATGGCTGAGAACCAGGGCTGCTTCAGTTATAAGACTGCTCATCTGTCCATCCTGCCTTGAGCATAGAGTGCTGAAGCTTTGTGTATTACTTTGGTGAGACGTTGTGCAAGAGATGTGTGCAAGTCAGTAGAGTCCTAAACTCCATCCATCCAGATAATTCAATTCAAATCGTGGGGGTGCTGGAGCATATCCCAGCTACCATAGTGCGAGAGGTAGGGTACAACCCGGGCAGGTCACCGGTCTGTTGCAGGTCTAACACAGAGAGACAAACCACTATTCACACTAACATTCACACCTACAGTCAATTTAGAATCACCGGTTAACCCAACTCTACTATCTGCATGATGTCTTTGGACATCCTCATAAACATCATATTGAGAAATAACTACAAATATGCTTAATGTGACAAACAACCTGCCCCGAGCTTTAATCATTTAGTACCTTGTTGATTTCCCAGCTGGTTCAGTGCTGTAAGCAAACATGTGCTATTAAAGTGAATGCAAACACAGACTTTTCTCCTCCTTTAAATATGTCCATGAAAGATGAGCGAAGAGGCTGAATATTGATATTTCTCTGTTCTCTTCAACATGAAGTCAACGTTCACCTCTGACCTGCTCTCTGTATGCAGAGCAGATAAACAGATGTTCTGCTGTCAGCGATAAAAAAAAAGGCAAAGAAATGTGTTTATGCTATGAGTACCAGTGCTGTAAAAGATCATTTTAACTGCTTAACCTCTCATCATCTACCATGTCACCAGTGACCCATCACCTGTTTTTAATCTCCTGAGGCCCAACCTCATGCAGATATTTGGGATAAAAATAAATATCATATAAAAACAGAAAGTATAAAAACATATGTCATCATACGACTCAATAAAGTGACTATTGTTTACCTCCCGTTTAAAGTGCAGAAAAGCCAAAATGTAGTGTCCCCTTGTAAAGACAAAGTCTCAGAAGGATCACATAAAATCTTTTCCTGGGTGTTACACTACATTTCAAAATTAATTAATTTATTTATATAGCACATATTAAAACAACAGTGTTGACCATAGTGCTTCACAGTCAGTAAAAGCATGAGACAATTAAAACAAACAATAAAACAAGACAACAAACAATAGGTAACAACACAATAAGCTAAAACAGCCAACTAGTTAGAATCAATCAATACATGTATTCACCTACTACAATTACAACCACAGAACATACACAAACAGATGGATGAGACACCGCGATCCATCTGTGAGACCCTGACTTAGGTGTTGTGGTTATTGCGCTCTTGAATTGTTGGAGGCAGAAGTGATGCATAGAAGAGATACTGGCTCGCTAACATTGTACGGGCTTTGTTACCAAGTTGCTTTCATAAAGTGCTTGCAAACCTGTTTGCTGAGTAACGGACTCAAAAACACACACACTTGGATAGTTCGCACCACACAGCAGAACACATTATTGGTCAGATATATCCATTAAGAACACTCCAGAAGGCAAGCATGGGCTCATTTTTGGAGATTGTCTCAAGAGGCCATTGGAGGAATTGCAGGCTGACACGGGGGGGAAATCTTTAAATGCACATTAGAGAGAAAACAAAATATCGCCACAGCAGTTTTTTCAGCTATAGGGGAAGCAAATAGTTTTGCCAATAAGTCTTAAAGAAGTTTAATATGTGTGACCTCCAAGGACATAAATGAGAATGGACTTTGTGTAGGTAGAAATGAACATTATTATTTTTTTCAAAGCAGCTTTCCCTTTTTTTAATAGAGTAGAAATAAGGCACATTTTATTTGAGTTCTCTCAAATGTCTTGACTTGAGGAGAAGACAATGTCTCATGTTTATCAGCAAATTAAGACTTTTCATTAAAAAAGTAGAACAAGTAAAATATTTAGAAAGCGCCATTACATTTTTCAGATAAGAACTGTTCTGGTTCATGCTGGGATAAAATTATGATTAGTTTTTCCTGCTGTGCCTTCATTACTGCTGTGTTTAGCTGAGATTAACGGGCTGTATTGGTATTTTGGCGTCAGAGTTATTAGAAAATGTCTGATTTCGTTCATTTGGCTTTTCATTAAAGTACTGGAGAAGCAGGCCATCGTTACACTTGTATAAACCAAGTTTAATTCTGCTTTAAAAATAATTAGTTGGCAGATCCCTGGGGAGGACACATTAACTTTTAAGCACTTGTGATTAGGAGAGAAGCTTTGATCACGCTGGACCGGAATCAAACACACCAAGGTTACAAGCTGGCACACAAAGCTCCGCCAAAGGTTCTTTTTTGCTTCATTTACAACACTTTTTCTGTCTTTCTCAAACATTTCAACTTCCTATTGTATGTCTCCGTACCAACGTGTCCCAGATCCTTGAGTTGTTCCCACACCATAAACCATTCAGATATTTCTCTGCCTCCTGCCGGTGGGACTGAAACGGTTCTGAGATCTGAGCAGGGACCAGCGGGATAACTTCCCATTAAGGTATTTTGCATCTGAGTTTTTTTTTGTCTTGTTTACTTTATTATTATTATTATAAACTCTGTAGTCACCATCAGTGTCACCCACTGTTTCATAAAATCCACATTTTGAAGGTTTCCGTTTAGCTTCGTTGACCATGTTTAGGTGAGTGGACTGCTTTTAATTATTTATTTTTTATTATTTCCACATGCGTTACACATTGAAAGCACTCACTGACTGACACCACAGTCAGGTCTATCTAGCTTTGTTGAGGTCAAAACGAAGGTCAGCTGAACACTGTTCAGTGTGCCGGGTGTGCTGTTGTCTTTCTATCATCGTTATTACCCTGATCTGATTTTTGCCACATTGCCCCTCATACTGTAGCTGTGTATTTCTGTTTTCCTGTGTTGTAATTTTAATTACCTGCTTTGTCGTATCCTTGCGGCTCATCAGTATTAAGGCAGTTTTTGAATCCACTTCCTGTCTCCTAACTTCTTCATTTGGGTCCACTCCCTGGCTGCCACACAGCCGATCCTTGACACCCAGGTGTCACGATTTTTGACCACTTAGTGTTCATTTTCTTATGCAAGCCCAGGCCAGATCGAATATATAACCTCTCCTCCATATTGTGGTCATAGTGCCAGTTGATTGGGTATGTGATTGATTGACTAACACAGAAACAGTCTATTCCTGCCCTCATTATATTTATATTTGTTTGCCTTCTCTGTGTTTTTGCTCCTGGCCCTGCAGCACTGTGACTCACAGCTGATGGAAATGGCCTTTTGTAAATAAAAACCTGCATTAGAAATAAATTATTTTATCAGCACCGGTTCACTTTATCATTGTTGTGCTTGTTATTGGAGAAACACTTTGTTTCTATTAAAGCGTCCAGCCGTGCAGAACGGCAGTAACAGGGATTTAAAAATGCCATGTCGCTCAGAAACAGACTGTGTGTGCGTGCAGAAGATAAGGTGTTTTAGTGTAGCACATTCTCTGTTGGAAGAAAATCACAACATACTTGGGCAGAAACAAAGCAGGAAGCGTGCATGTGCTGTAATTTAAAGTTCTGCGGCGTTCACCGCTTCTCGGAGAACTTTGAGTTTGTCCTTCGGGGAGGAAGGTGGGGGTGGTGGTGAGGAGGGGTACCCTGCGAGGCTTTGAGCAAATTTGAGGAAGGTTTCATTTCTAATTTTATATTGTTTTGAGTTGAATCATCCTCTGAGTCAATTTGTTTGCGAACCTGAGCAGAATAAAAGAAAAAAGGATTTTACCTCCTGAGGAGACTCACAGCTGAATATCTGGCAAATTTCAAGGAAACAGTTTTAGAGAAAGAAGGAAGGACGTATCGATTGATATGAGTGGAGGGAGGTGGAAGAGTTCAGAAGAAGACCTCCCAGTCAGGACTTCCTCCTCCTCAACAGCCGCTTTTAACTCTGTGCTTATACCCATGCTGTATATCCAAATGTATTCCAAGTTATGTAAAGATTTTACCGAGAGAAGAGAAACAAGGTAGGCAGTTAAAAATAGAACATCTAACAGCTGATCTGCTGATACAATTATTTGCTTCAAAGATTCTCCTGAAGTCAAACTGGGAGCTCAGTGGGAAGCACTGATGGTTGTGGAAATACTGAATTTCCAGTTTCTAGTTTGTTACCATCCTACCACATCTCTCATTCTGTGAAATGTGTCCAACTGTGCAGTTGCACTTTCTAGAGGCACAGACAGGAAGTGAGAACAGTTTAGAAGATAAAAAAATGGGTGTTGTGTTCTGGTAACTTCAAACTAGAAACTTCAAAAATCCCGTACAATGGGTTTATAATTTGGATGGGGATGTGTGCTGGCACAGGCCTCGCACCAGTGCCACTTGACTATAGTGCTGTTGACCTAAAAATAGCCAACACCACCGGATGGAAAATGGACAGCAGCGGTGGAACATTACCGAGTGCAATGATGTTCAAACATTTTTTTGGCCCAAGAAAACCAAAGCACAAAATAACCTCCAAACATGACCGAGAACTCATCGAGCCTTCCTCCAACTGTGCTTTTGGGTGTAGTGCATTCCAAAGTAACACATTTAGTAATCACATTGTATTTTTAAGTAACACAGTAGTGTAATACATTACTCTACTAAATTGAATAATTACATTAAAGTTAATTAAAAGTTACATTGTGTTACAAAAGCCCTTCAGATATCTGCAAGAACCGAACACCAAAATGTGCTAATGTGTGTGTGTCCACATTAGCAAAGGGATTTGTGGAACTGGGATTTGTGGAACTGTCGCCTTAGGTTCATACTGTTTACTGGTAATTATCTGACAGTGTATTTCACGGCATGTTATAAGGTAATGCAAAGTAATGTAACAAGTAGTGTAAGAAATTACATTTAGGTTACATATTGCATTACTTAAAAAAAGTAACAAGTAATATTGAATACTTTCTTGAGTAGTACTGCAGTACAGTTTTAATGTACTTTAAAATCAAATATTTCTTTACTAAGTTGCTGTCTTCATCTCTTCCACTATATGTTAGATGCAAACACAGTCTTGTTTTATTACCATATAATTTTATTTTAACTTGTTTTTGTAGCAGACTCTTTATTTTCTCTGCAAATCTTGGGGTCAGTTTTAAATGGGTGCTTACGGGATTTACTCATTTTTGGGGGCAATGTCCAAGTGGCCTTTTGAGGAACTGCACTTCCACACTGACTGTTCTTGGATTTTGCACCAGATTGACCCAGTTAAGTTTTTGTTTTACAGGCATGTTGTTGCCTTTCATCCTTTGTATTAATGATTCTACTGGGATACTGCATTCATCATTAATGTGCTGCAGCTGTCACTGAACTCTGTGTACAAAGCAAATGGGCCATAACCTGAAAAATCTCTATTTAAATCCAGTAGTTATGACAGTTAATTTTATGAAATGTTTCAAAAATAGTAACTTCAACCAAATTATTAGAGAGTAGATGTATCCTGTATTGTTATCTAACACAGTTTGAGAGCTATTGTGTCACCGCTCCAGTACAATAGACTAGATCAGTATTTTGTTTGGGGTGCTAAAAGTGTCCACAAAAACTGTCCCAGTTACTCTGGTTAATCCTCAGACCTCTGTGTCAACACTTTCCACTGAGAATTATTTTCTGCCAAAGAACAACCAGCACCAGTTAAAATGAGTCCACTGGCTGATCAGCCTCTGAACGGAAAGATAAACCAGGTCTGAAGTCTGATTTCATATCCAGCCTGTTTGCCTCCCTGAGAGATGTTTTTTCTGTCTTTAGATCAAATGTTCTGCCTTCTACCTATGTTCTATTTGGTGTCTGGAGATTGTTTTTTGTGCTATACTCTGAAAAAAATCTAATTCATATCTGACCGGCTGAGGCCTTGAGCTGAAATCCTGACTCATAAAACCACAAGAGGGGAGAAAAAATTAAATTTCATGAGTGAGCAGACAGAGCCTCAGAATACCTGAAAGCACTTCTACATGCTCAGCAGAGAGCTTTATTTCATGTTTGTCAAAAAGTGAGTGAACCTGCGCTGCTACCGCCAAGTCTTTAGAGACTTCATTTTCACTCCAGAGTGACATTTTGTGAAGACACACCTGGTGGTTAAGCTCTTAAGAAAGTCTGAAAGTGAACTTCTGAGTGGAAATTGCAAAACCGGTTAAAATCTGGTTTCAGTTTCACAAAAACAACAAACAAAATATTTCAGACAGGTCAGCCTGTTTCCATTTTCAGAGCATAACAAAAATTGGGCTTTGTCAAAGCTGTTGGTGTTTCTCAGTGTTGTTTTATTTACTGGTGGGCTGTGATGCACCGGGTTATCCCATTATTGAGACTCTGTTGTCACTTCCAACTTGTTGTTTTCTAACCAGCAGGGTTTCTGCGGTGGGGTCCTGCATTTACACTTTACAATTTAATACTTTTAGTTCCTAAACCCAACCAGCAGGTAAATGTAGGTGAAAAACGCAAATGTAGTGCCAAAGCTGGTACATCAGACAGCAGTGAAAAAAAAAAAACTCAGTGTAACAAAGGGTACCACGTGATGCTACGAGGTGAAAACATGTTAGACAGCTCTGTAATGTTGCAGTTCAAAATCAAAGATCTTAGGCTGAAGAAAGTGATATAATATAATCAGTGGTAAAGTACTTATTGAGTGGCTGTTTGCACAGTTTACTGTGAAACAAGCCATATCATAAGAATATTTCCTTGAGATAACATCAGGAGTTCATTCCTCAGCCCTGAAATCCAAAATTTGATCTTTGTCGGGTCAACAAAAGGTAGAGTCTCACTTTATCATGCTACATGAACTGTTAACTAGGGCATCGTCACTGATTCAATTCCGATTCACGAGGTCTCCAATAGATTCGGTTCAATTCAATTTTGACTCAGACAGTCAGAAATATTAGAACTGTGATCATTTATCAGTACATATCCATATTTTTTTATCTATGTATAAAAAACAACGCTGACACTTGTGAGACTTTAGAGATGTAAGCATCGCAGCAGATGCCTTTGTGTTAAAGTCACTGAGGATAAAACACAGAAAATTATGAAGGAGATTTTCCTGGCCTGGCTTTTTATAGCAGATCACTGCCTTAAAAATATTCTGCAGTAGATCAAAAATGGAAGAAAACCATGAATAAACATGGTTGACGAACATTACCTGATGCTGCTGAAGTGAAGCAGAGTAATGTTACGGAGGTTTTATTAGACAAACAGCTAAGCGTTTTGCAATTTGGCAGAATTTGTAAAAGTTTAGATTTTTTCCGTATTGAACAGCAGAAGTTAGGCTTTCTTGTTGGAGGTCATTTTTGAAAAAGAAAAAAAAAATCAGCGACCGACTGTGCTGTACACAACGGTAAGCTGGTGCGTAATAAGCACGCGAATAATGTAGAAAACAGAGATTTCTGACGGTAAACTGGTCTCTGAGTGCACTGAGAGAGAGAAAGAGCTGTGCAAGGAGTGTGATTTTATCGTAGTGGAAGCAAAACAGCCAAAGTAAGAGGGAATTCATGACAATGTTTATGAAATGTGAAGCATAGTTTTGATCTTCTTTTGCTGATGGTTCAGGAAATTTTGATTGGAGAGTGACAAAACCTGCTGCTTGAGAATCTGTGAGATATCGGCTTTCAACACCAACGGCGTGTCCATGTACGTGCCGTCGGGTCGCATTTTGTGTGTACATCTTTGCGCAGAATCCGTTTACCTGCTTTTTAATCATTTGGTATTTTAACTCTTTGGTGGTTGTTGAAATTCTGGCATTTTTGGCAAAATACATTTATATTTAAATGAATTTAGATGTAGATTTAATGAATCAATATTGTATTATTAAAACTAAAATCGATTTGAATCGGAAAATCTATTTTTTAAAACCATTCCTATTCTGAACTGTATTTCTATTGCAATTTTGGAAAACTGGGAACAATTTGTGAAATGTTTGGGGGGTTTTCAACATGTTGCTTGTAACTTTCTTAAGCAGCGGTACTGAAGTGACTTGTTGAGGATATGCTGAATTGTTCTGCTGTAGGTTTTCCGCTGCTGCTGTTTGTGAAACGGTGTTTGAAACAGATCTAATATAGTTGGACTTGGATACTTATAATATGTGAATGTAACCAAATTATTTATCAGTGATTTCAAACTGTAAAAAACAAAAACAAATAATGTTATGCAACATGAGAAAGCTGCTACGCTCAAATTCAAATATTCCCCATCCATGCTGGACTGATCTTCCCACCCCAGCACTACTGTATTAACAATACCGTCAAGACTTGTTTTATTTTTATTATTCTTTTTTGTTAATTTTATTTGATTCAGTTCAGTAAGTTTTTTTTTTTTTCCATGTATGTGACTTATCTGTTTATTGAATTATCCATGTCTGTGGTTTTGAGGATGATATTTGATGTCTGTTCCCTTTAAGTTTTTATTTCTTTGCTGAACGGTCCAAGAGACTGAAGACGTCACTTGGATGAGTGTCGACATGTTTCTCCCACTGAAAACGTTATGTGCTGATGAACAAAATCAGCTTTCTTGGTTTTCCTTACCTGGATGATTGAGCATGCATCAAGACACTTTGTTGCAGGGTGTTGAATTAAAATTTGCCCCGATAGCACTTGAACACCTACAAGTCTCTTCTGCTCCACGTTTGACATAGTATATGTGCTCTATAGCACCATACGTAAAACACAGTTAACAGCAACATTTGTCCTCAAGATGGCAGGGCAACAAGGCGGCGTCCAGAAACAAGCACACATTCCTATGTTTGTTATTAATTAAGGATTAATTCAAAGACATATTTGTTAGATTCTATAATTCATAAAATTATGTATATTTATGAGTGCAAAATTCATATTTCTATTAAATAACCTAAAAAATGGCCAACCTTTAATCAGACTGATTAATAAAAAAAATCCGTTTATCCCACTGACCAGCAGCAGCATCGTTGTGCTTTTAAGCTTTACCTGTGGTTGTGATCCTGATCAAGCACCCATCCAACAGGCAAATCTAACTGAGGACAGGTTAATGATCTTGTTTTCACCTGCCTACACTGGCTGCTCGCCATTGCATGTCATGCTTGTTGTGATCTATGCGTGATCTGTCCCGTACCCTGCGATGGTCTTTGATGTTGCTCACCCATCTGTGGAAAGGCCAGGAGGTACCAGACGAGAGCCATACTGGCAAATTACTGCAGATTAAACAGCAGTTTTCTCTGACTTCAGTGGTCATGATGAAATTAATGAAAAATACAAATGTTTACTGTTTGTAACTTTCTAACAAAGGTATAGTGTGGCTGGCACATTAATACCTGCTCTTAAATGCAGTAAAAGTCAGGTTTACACTCACCATATTCCACTTTGGGAAGAGAAAGTCAGTGCCGACGTACTCGAAGAAATGAGCAAAACCTTCCTTTAGCCAAACATCCTCCCACCACACTGGAGTCACCAGATCACCGAACCACTGAAAGACAGAGACAAAATCATTTTATATGCTTTCATGTCTTAAAGAGTTATTTCTTATGAAACTGTTCTATGAAACCCATTCTTATATTCAAACCATAAACTGTGTACAACTAATGGATAAAGCATCACTCGTTAGCTTTCACAGCACTGTGTTTAAAGCTTAAGCTTAGCAATGTGAGAGTTACCCTCTAGGTTTATTAGAGCCTCCCTCACTTCGCTACTTTGAAACAGAAACAGATCTTTTTTGCTTAATTTGTCACAAGCTATTGAGAGAATAGGCCTCGCCTGGCCATGAAACGGCTTTCAATCAACTGTCCAGTGGCATTTGAGCCTCTCAAAATAAAGAGCCACGTATTAAAATAGATGTAGTTAATGCCATGCTTATGTCAATATCATTTAAAAGGGTTAGTTAAATAAAAATTCACCCTCTGTAGAGTTTTGATTAAGGGATAAAGCAGTTAAATAGACCAATGCTGTTTTTTGTACCTGGATGTAAACATGTTTATTTTCGGAGCCAGCCTCGACTGCCCAATTGAGAATTACAACTTTTGGCATTTGCATGAGCTTCATCTTTCAGTTCCAGATGCTGCAGCTTGATGTACACATGTCCTCTACTCGAATATGGAAGTTTAGTCATGTTTGCATGAAATTGCTGCTCATGTGGTATGCAGCAATTTATTACTAATGTCCATCATTTTATCTCTTAAAGCTGGTTGTTTTACTTTTAGAGTGAAGTTGAAGTTTGAAGAGTTTCAGTCAGGTTTCAGAGTTCATCACAGCACAGAAACAGCTTTAGTGAAGGTTACAAATGATCTTCTTATGGCCTCTGACAGTGGACTCATCTCTGTGCTTGTCCTTCTTGACCTTAGTGCAGCATTCGATACTGTTGACCATAATATCCTATTAGAGCGATTAGAACATGCTGTAGGTATTACAGGTATTGCACTGCAGTGGTTTGTATCATATCTATCTAATAGACTCCAATTTGTGCATGTAAATGGAGAGTCCTCTTCACACACTGAGGTTAATTATGGAGTTCCACAGGGTTCAGTGCTAGGACCAATTCTGTTTACATTATACATGCTTCCCCTAGGCAGCATCATTAGAAGACATAGCATACATTTTCACTGCTATGCAGATGACACCCAGCTCTATCTGTCCATGAAGCCAGATAACACACACCAATTAGTTAAACTGCAGGAATGTCTTAAAGACATAAAGACTTGGATGGCCACTAACTTTCTGCTTCTTAACTCAGATAAAACTGAGATCATTGTACTCGGCGCTGAAAAGCTTAGAAATATGGTATCTAACCAGATTCTTACTCTGGATGGCATTACCTTGGCCTCCAGTAACACTGTGAGGGACCTTGGAGTCATTTTTGACCAAGATATGTCCTTCAACGCACATATTAAACAAATATGTAAGACTGCGTTCTTCCATTTGCGCAACATCTCTAAAATTAGAAATATCCTGTCTCAGAGTGAAAAACTGAAAAACTAGTTCATGCATTTATTACTTCCAGGCTGGACTACTGCAATTCATTATTATCAGGATGTCCAAAAAACTCACTGAAAAGCCTTCAGTTAATCCAAAATGCTGCAGCAAGAGTACTGACAGGGACTAGAAAGAGACAGCATATTTCTCCTGTTTTGGCTTCCCTTCATTGGCTTCCTGTTAAATCCAGAATTGAATTCAAAATCCTGCTCCTCACATACAAGGTCTTAAATAATCAGGCCCCATCTTATCTTAATGACCTTGTAGTACCATATCACCCTATTAGAGCACTTCGCTCTCGCTCTGCAGGCCTACTTGTTGTTCCTAGAGTATTTAAAAGTAGAATGGGAGGGAGAGCCTTCAGTTTTCAGGCCCCTCTTCTGTGGAACCAGCTTCCAGTTTGGATTCGGGAGACAGACACTATCTCTACTTTTAAGATTAGGCTTAAAACTTTCCTTTTTGCTAAAGCATATAGTTAGGGCTGGACCAGGTGACCCTGAATCCTCCCTTAGTTATGCTGCAATAGATGTAGGCTGCCGGGGGATTCCCATGATGCATTGAGTTTTTCCTTTCCAGTCACCTTTCTCACTCACTATGTGTTAACAGACCTCTCTGTATTGAATCGTATCTGTTATTAATCTCTGTCTCTCTTCCACAGCATGTCTTTTATCCTGTCTTCCTTCTCTCACCCCAACCGGTCGCAGCAGATGGCCGCCCCTCCCTGAGCCTGGTTCTGCCGGAGGTTTCTTCCTGTTAAAAGGGAGTTTTTTCTTCCCACTGTCGCCAAAGTGCTTGCTCATAGGGGGTCATATGATTGTTGGGCTTTTCTCTGTATCTATGAAGCGCCTTGAGGCGACATTTGTTGTGATTTGGCGCTATATAAATAAAATTGAATTGAATTGAATTGAATTGAATTGAAGTTCAAAATTGCTGAAATTATGCAAAAACAGATTGTTTTTCAGTGAGTTGTATGCATGAAAATTGCCACAAATCCACAGTCCACAGTCACACCGTGAAGTGGGTATGAATCTGTGTGTTTCAGAAAGTTACTAAAAGATATGTATCATACATTTAGATACAGACAATTAATCTTCAACCTATCCAATATTTGTTAAGATATTTATGTAAAAATCAAAAACCTAATGCTGATGCCACAGTCACAGAATTTCCATAGTGGTTTTAGTCCAATATGTCCAAGATTAGTTTATTACCAGCTCTTCAAACACTCCAGGATGAATACAATTTCATATTCCATCTTTAGAACATACAAAACTGTTTTTGTTGTGCATAGGAAAGAAAATCCAATTAAATCCAGACAAATTCTGAGGAGGGAGAGTACGGCCTTCCAAGTCCTGCCCCTCCTGAAGGACTGACTTGGCTTCCTTGCCTGCTCTGAGCTGATGTGATGAGGCAGGTTCACTCATCAACAACACCATAGGGCAACCAACAACGTTGCTCCAAAGTGTGACAAAGGAAGGGGAGGCTTTGGCTCTCATTCAGCTGGCATGCTACCACCTGATTGGACTGTGAGCCTTTTCTCAAGCTGCCTCGGAGTCTCGTCAGAGTAAACCAGCAGTGAAGTCTAATAAAGGCAGAGCACGTAAGAAAATAGAGTGAACTTTGCTGATAGCGAAACACGCAGCCACAGGAGTAATTTATTGGATCCAAGCTGTTTCCTGGCGACGCAGTTTGAATGAAAACGGTGGGGAACAAACAGGCGTCTCTACCAGCTTTGTTTCTGAGTCTGAGCGTTCCCTTTAAATCTTCAGATGCACAAAGAAAAAAAAGTTTACCTCAAAATTCCTTTAAACCCTGATTAAAGTTCCATCTGTAGAAACAGCACACGCTGCAGTTTTGATACATCAGCACAGTGAGTGTGAGACTGTACGTTTGGCAGCATGACTGTAGTAAATTGTCCTTCAACTTATCAAAGTTTGTGTGGTCAAGCAGAGAAGTACCTGGACTGTGCATATGTGTGTGTGTGTGTGTGTGTGTGTGTGTGTGTGTGTGTGTGTGTGTGTGTTCAGTGTTTTTGGGTAAATCTGCAAGCAGCTGAAACAAGTCAGACTTAATTATGCAGTGTGGTGTTATAAGTCTTTCCATATAAATCAAAAAGGGCACAAAAGTTAATCCCCCGACCAACAACAACAGAACTGCCTTTCATGCAATTAGTTACTAGAGCTTTCAACAGATGCTGTCACCCTGCAGAGCGATAGCTCAGTGCATCAGAAATTAATGACCAGGGTTTTTTATTTGTTTCAGAAGTGAAGGAGGAACATTGAGCATCCGCCTTCACCAAAAAACAGAGGCTGGCCCTCTTTATGTGGCAGCGGGGGCGAGGAAACCTACTTCAGTCGAGTGTGGCATATGAGGCAGATAATCAAACGCTTCCAGGTGGTGGAGATGCTGCAGCTCTTTTTGAAGACATCTTGTAAAATTTTCAAAGCAGAAATGACTAAATATAATGAAGGGCAGGATTGGAACCAAGTTAATCATTGGGGCTGAAAGGACAAAAACATCTGCACACTGCAATGCTGACTCAGGCGTTTTGTGACTCTTGCTGGTCGATGATTTACATCTTTGTTCTTTTCTTGCCTGTGTTGTTAATCGTGAGTCTTTGCTGCTTTCTATCTCATTTAGTATTGTCTACTAGTGCGCAGAGCAGTTAAAATGCCATTTTATGGCTTCTTTCCATAGATTCTAACAACAGAACAGATGCAGCTTCTGGGTCTGAAAAGCAAACATGCTCAGAAATGGCTTAAACCTGCGTTCTTTCTAATGGCCTGCAGAGGGCGACTCCTGCAGCTGCGTAAAGCCTTTCAGTTGAAGAAGTCGATGGGCACACAGGTCTAGCCTCCCATATGTCCTAAATGTCTATAAATACATACAGATTTATAGGAATTGATATTTCCTCCTTAACTTTACTAGACTAACAGCCTGGTCAGTAGTGATGGGGGCTGTTATTGGTCTGGTTTGATTAGCAATTAGCCCCTTCTTATAGATTTCTTGTTTGTTTGGCATACCGAAATTGAAAACTTGTGACAGAAGATCAGCAAGACCAAAATGCATGTTTTAGACCAAATTGGAAAAGCTTTTCTAGTTGTTATTTTAATGTGCTTGTTTAGGATGTGGGTGTAACACAGCCAAACCTTACTCCTATATCATATTAAAGGGAGCAGGGTAGACTCAGGAAAGGCTGAATTAACTGATCCAATTAGCCTAACAAGGAAATCTTGCTGGGGGAGATAACAGGAACACCTGGAGCAAACCCACACAAGGATGGGGAGAACATGCCACAAGTCCACAAATAAAGGCTGAAGCCAACCAGGAACCCTCCTGTAATAGTGTTAACAGCAACCTAATATTAGCTGGTTTAAAATACAGCTGCTTTACTTTGAGTGGTTACTACTGAAAAATAGAATTAATTTTGAAAGTGTTGTTGACATTTGTAGATATTTATATTTAGCAGTATGTCCCACATGGCAGGGAAAGCACATGATGTATAAAAATGGTGGGGACAGGGTGCACGTGGGTTGTGCAGTAGTAAAACTACCCACCTGCAGGGTGGTGAGCGGTGGTCAATCACACAAGATTTAAAATCCCGTGTGATTAACCACATTCAGGATCTAGTAAAACATACAAGCTAAGTTTAACTGTAGCAGAACTAATTTCAGATATGAATTTAGTTATTTTTATATACATTTTTACTCTATTGTTTTGATCTGGCTTCATTTTATATTTATGTGGTTAGGTTTTGTAATGCCCTTGAGTCTGCTTTTACCGTGTTACTTAGTCTAAGCATTCTTGTCAGTACATCTGCTGTGAGTAAAAAGTAATTTGGTCAGCGCCTGTTTTTTTTTTTTTTTTAAATAAATATTTTACTTGGTTTTAGTCTCTTTTCTTCCCCGTCATGCTTCTAAATATATTGCACAGCATGTCTGAAATCTTAATGAGCTGTGGGTGCGCTTCAGGAAAACAATTTTTAAGAGTAACCGATTGGAATTCCTGCATATTGTATTTATTAAATCATATTTCATTCTAGTTGATGTGTCTTGTTCTGAGATCATTTTGCAAGGAAAGTGGCTCACGGATACTTTCAGTCCCTTTGCGTAAACATGTGAAAGTAGAAGCACCGCTGCCATTAAAGCCAGAGGTTGGATAGACCAAATACGCATTTGACTGATTTTCCCTTTTTACTGCATTTTTTATGAGGACAAAATAGAAACTCTTTGTGACATTATATTTTTGAAGCACACTTCTTCTCAGCTCTGTAAGCCTGCACAGTTTGGAAGGAATTCACCTCTTCACCTGCATGGAAACACACACACACACACACACACACACACACACACACACACACACACACACACACACACACACACACACACACACACACCCTGTAGATATGGTGAAGCTGAAGAATGTGTCCAGACATGCATACTAACTCCTTTCTCTCACTCTCTGGCAGGTTGTGTCTGTGTCTGGGCAGGGATTCAAACCGACCACCCTGTGGGGAGCTGGCAGGCTGTTCAGCTGGCTGCTTCCGATGCCTGGCTCAACAGACACTGGTTCAACTTCCTGAGGCGGAGCTACAGTCACAGCGGGGACCGCTGCAGTTTATAGGATGGAAAACCAGTGCCAGATGAAGTTGTACTCACATCAGGAGGAGTGTGAGGTCGCTGCTTCCTCTCGATACTCACACAGATGCTGGAACGTAACCACATTTATTAACTACATTTAAATATATATATATATATATATATATAGATAGTTAGATAGATATTAGGGGTGCAACGATACTCGTATTGATATTGAACTGTTCGATACAGTGCTTTCGGTTCGGTACGCATATGTATGAACAATACAAAATTTTTAATTTATTTTATCAACTTTCCTTCTGACGATGCTGTCTGTGTTGAGCGCTCAGTGGATCTGCGCTCGACAGTGCAGCCGAGGCGGAGTAGTCGAACGCAGATTCACTGAGCGCAGGGCAAGCTAGCGAGACAGAAGTTAAGCTCTCCTTGCAACATGGCAAATTGAACCTCCCCCACCCTCATTCAGATCTGGCGTTTGGAACTATTTTGGGTTTTCATGTGACGTATGACCCTGAAGGTAAGCGTGTCATGGACTAAAGTAAAACAGTATGTTGGATGTGCCAGCAATGCTCAATTACATTGGTGGGAACTAGTGCGTTAGCGCAGTTAGCTCGTTAACGTGTTGGCCGTCCAGCCCCACACACGGGGCGATCCGCAGTAGCTCGTTAACGGAGATTTGCCGTGTTGTGGCATTAATGTCATTTTAACGAGATTAATGCTGACAGCACTAGTGGGAACACAACGAATATGACTACACATTTACGCGACATCATCCTAGTGCAAAGACAAGTGGAAGCAGACAAAAACAACAAGCACGCATGCTACAAACTTTACCCGAGTCATTTAGACAGCCGTTAGCACATGATTCTCCTTATGGGGACCTGATATGTTTAATATGCTGCTGAGAATATAGCCCAGAAGAAGCGCATAGTATAGCTTTTATTTTGGAAAGAGACATTTCTCTGTAATAAACTGTCACGGCTGGCGGGGTGAGCCGTGTGGTGTGGAGGAAAAGGAGGACCCAAAATGCAGACAGCCGACTGATGATATGAGTGAGAGTTTATTTACAAGGTGGCAGTGGCAGAAACAGGCAACAAAGCGTGAGAAATTACTAACGGAAACCTAAACTGGGAGAAACTAAAGAGCAAACCTGAAATCTTAACGAAACAGAGAGCAGAGCAGAGAGACGCAGACTAAGGAGCAGGATACCAAGAAACACAGACGAGCCCACAACGAACACAGACCGACACCCACTAAATATACACACACAAGGTAATCAGGTAATCACACACAGGAGGGAAGAACAGCTGAACCCAATACACATGAGGACTGGAGGAGACAAGCTGAACACAATGACAACAGACACAGACCTTCAGAACAAAACAGGAAATCTAGAACCCGAACCGGACACAAGGGGGGAGGACACAGAATAACTAGAACAGAGGAAAATAATCATAAAACACAAAACGCTGGGTCAACGACCCAGCACCATGACATAAACTCTCTTTTCCAAAGATGAGTGATTCCTCAATCAGATACAGGGCTCCCAAAATTGCTAGCCCGATGTCCCACCTAGCGATTTTTCCAGTCGGGCTACAAAAATCTATCTCTGCCCTGCCTGTCGGGCTATCGTAGGAAGGAAAAATATATGTCAATGCTTTTGCATTCTTTCGGAAATGTAGCTGGGTAATTATGTCATTGGCATCGGTGAGCCACTGTCAATATGTGACATATTGAAATCGCGTTTGAATTTGCGCTTGTTTTTTGCTTTCACTTTGCAATCGCGCGAACTGTGTATAGAGAGCGACAGCACTGATTGGTGAGTGATGATAATATCCACCAATTCCTCTGACATCGTCTTATCAATCGTTAGCTTACTATGCAAACATGACAAGTGAAATCTCCTGCAGCTTAAACATGTGAGAGGTTGATCGTGCAGAGAATCGCTGAGTGTTATGTGAGTGTGTGTGTAAAAGCAGCAGGATATATATTTTAGTTCTGCTGAGCCAAATAAGACAGGTCAGGGTGAAGAAGTGACAGCCAAAGAAAAGCTTACCACAAAACGGAAACGTTATGACAAATCAGACTATAAGGCAAAAAGAAAGTGCAGCTTTATGGTTTCATGGACAAAATAATTTCTGTGGCTGCAATATGACAAGCTAAATAACCAGGGCTGCACATAAGTGGTCGCAGGTGCGCATTCGCTGTCAAAATAAAAAACGCGCACAAGACAAGAAGTTGCAATGCGTGTTTGTGTACATAAGATTTTCAGGAGGAGGACAGACATTTGTTTAGAACTCTTAAAGATGTCGAAGAAGCTCCTTTAAGCAATTACTTTGGTGTTCCTCCACCTCCAAAGAAATGTCAGAAGGAGTCCGAACCAAAAAAGAAGCGCGTATTCTCGGAAAAGTGGTTGCAGGAGGTGAGCTGGCTTCAAACAAATGATGCCGTGAAAATTTAATAAATGACAAATTAAAAAGGCATGAACATTTTTTTTGTATCGAAAAAATATCGAACCGTGACACCAAAGTATCGAACCGAACCGTGAATTTTGTGTATCGTTGCACCCCTAATAGATATATAGATAGATATAGATAGATATAGATTAACTATTTATGTGTAGTAAATTTCCCATTTGTAATCAATTTAAATTGAAAGGAACAGTCATTTATTTATTACTATTATTATTATTACATTTATTTTACTGGCTGCCTCTTTCACACAGGCAGAGACAAGTCAATAACCCAGGATAGTAAAGAGTACAGAGGGTGCTGCACCAAAAAACTCCCTGAGATGGCTTTGATTGCTAACCGATTGCCAAGGATCATTCACGGCATGAAGGCACTGACTTATCCACAAGCACTCACTAACCAGTCACAGAGCAGTAGTAAAACTCGAAGAAATGCCTTAAGAGTAAGAGCTGTGCCTCCTTACTGAAGCCAATACTTTTCAAAAGGCATTTCTTTGACTTTGAAGGTGAATGTTGTCGATTTCCTCTTCACAGTTCTACATCTTGGCTAGTAGTTAGTGAGTTTTATGTCTGAACACTTTATGTCTTCAGTATGGCCATGGCAACATGTTTGCCACAAAAAAATTGCAGAAGGCTTTCAGTGTCACACTGTTGTGACTGATGTCACCTAGCAACATCATGCCAGTACATGGAACCACTTAACAACCAGTTGGAGAATATACATTTTTTTCCTAGCAACCAGTGACTACCATGGGGTGAGTGTCAATCTCACAATGATAGTCATCAACTCTAGCAACCAGTTGCAGCTTGTCAGAGAATGCTCATTATTCCCCGGCAATCAGTGGTTGCTAGGAGTTTGCCAAGCTGTTTCTAGGCCTGTGTGACTGGGGACTATAGCATGTTTAGATAAAAGTCCTGGTTTGGGTTAAACTCTACTGCACCTGTCCAGTACTATAACCCTGCACTGAAGAATGACCCTTAGGGCACTCAGTGTGTTGAAGGAGCTGGTGGGAGGTGAGACGGTTGCCATGAACAATACAATAAGTCACCAACTTGTGTGTGTCATATCAGTGTCAGCGCTGTAAAGTTTTTTGTTTAATGTGAAGATGGATCAGTCACAGTCCAGTGATATTAATTCAGTTTATCTAGTTCTACCTTTATCACTGTTCAATGTAACTGTTACAGGGAGTGAAAGAGTCGAGTCATGTCATGTTAGTTCAACTTACTGTATATTGCCGATGTACCATCACTGCCGTCACTCTCTGCAGTTTAGTTTTCTGTTTTCTTTGCATTGAGTTTAATTCATCCACGTTCATGACTGTGACTCTGTGATGTTTGGCTATGTTTCAGTGGGGCGGAGCCAACAGATTTCAATTCAGAACAGATTTATTCATGTAGTCCTATTTTTGTCTCCAAGCTCCAGCTGTTGTGTTGCAGGAAAGGACAAATTCTTGTCCAGTCGTCCCATTATCGTTAATTAAGTTAAGGAATTAACTTCCTGTTGTAGTGCAGGAAGCAAAGAGGTTCGGTTAAAGGGAGTAAGTTTAATTTATTGCCTCTTTATTATTGTTAGTCGCTGCTGTTCAGTTTGGTGTCGTTTTTCTACGAGAAGGACTAAATAAAGTCAAATCTGATTTTTTTTTAATCTTCCCCTAAATTGTCACTCTTCTCTCTATTTAGCTTGATTTGTTGTTGGAGGAAGTGAATGAGTAGAGTGACATTTAATTTATATTTCCTCATTATCTGACTCTCTTATCAGGTTTAGCACTAACTATATTAATGTGGATTGCTTGTATGTTTGCTAGTTTGTGAGGCAGCAGCATTGAATGGTTGTGACAGGGATTACGGCTGTGTGCCAAGCACTATATTGGCATTTGTAAACAGGGATTTCTTGTCATTGAGTCCTCCTTTGTCATTGTTATTTAATACAATAAAGATAATTGTGTGGTAGAAATTCTACATGTAAATTTATGCAGTGCTATTATCCCATTATCATTACTTCCACTTCCACCACTCCCTGCTGTTTAGATAGATGTTTGGGAGTAAAGAAGTTGATGCAAGCCAAATGAATTTTATTTATACAGCCCTGAAATCATAAATAATGCATTTGCCTCAGATTTGCATCAGGCTATTATTAGACTCTGAATTCAGATCGTTAGCTGATGAAGAGACTTAATCAGAAATGAAAGCCTGTTTTCACAAATCAAATGGAAATGGGCTGTTGCGCTTTCCCATATGTATTGTTATATTACAAAAATGGCAAGAATTTCAAATAATGAGGTTGGTACATGTGATCCTAAAGTTAAAACTAAACAGTATGCAGCCATCCTCTAATGCTTATCCAGGTCCAGGTCGCAGGGTTGCAGCAGTTTAAGGGGACATGCCCAGATCTGGCTTTTGTCAGCCATCTCCTCCAGCTCTTTCAAGTGAGAGCAAAAGTCAACAGAGAGATTTAATCTCTCTACTCATTCACTAGGTCAGCACCTAGAGACTTCTCATAGTAGGACATGACTGAAACATCTCACCAAAGCACCTAGGAGGCCTTGTGGATTGGGTGGCAGTCAAAGCTAGCTATCCTCAGCCTCAAACATTTTTACAGTTGAGTTTAGTTTAATTTATTGCCACAAAACACGCTGCATGTGATGGTTGGTAGTTCATGATGGTGCATGCAGGAAAAATCTCTGCTGTGAAAGGATAAATTAAAAAACAAACAAACAAATGATAGACTGGTTTTGTCCACCAACAGAAATGAGGGAAGTTTGTGTATTTTTCTGTTAAAATAATAAAGATTCTGATCAAAGAACGAGTTTCTAGTGTGCAGTAAAATCCCTTTGATTTTTGCTCTATCAGACAAACTGCTGCTGAGTTGCTCTTCCATTAAACATGACAGTTTACATTTGATTCTCTGTTCTCCTGCTTTAAAAGGATTTCACTTTTTATCCAGCTGGTTGATAACGGTGGAAGTGGGTCAGTAAGTTTTCAGTTCCCATCATGCTGATTCATGCTGGTGTAGTTTGTTCAAGCTTTTTGACAAATAGAAAATATAATTAATTTTTACACTGCAGAGATTTTTTCCTTTCATGGTGACAGACCCAATGACAAGAACTAATCCTCCATACTTGTTACGACTTCTCTGCTAATTAAAAATGACAACTTCTGTATTTTTTTTTAATGCACTTGTCTTCATTAGCTTTTCTGTCGTCTCTCATGGTGTTTCAGCCTCATTAAAACACAAAAACGCCTCTGGTGGGTCAGCCATTTCTGCCCGGAGGGAGAGGCGGGTTGACTCGGGTTGCTATGGTTATGCTGTTTCCATGGTTAAACACATGAATTGTAGGTAGGTGGGGTTGTTCATAAAGTGCAGCAAGGGAAGCCAAAAAAAGAAAACATTCAAAGCTGAAACGAAAGACTGCTGAGGCTCAAGACGCAGGAAAGAAAAGTCCAACGTCAGGAAGAAAGATGATGAGTCAGTAAAAGGAGGCATAGAGAGATGGGACATGGTGTCTGGCTTTTAAATTTAGTAAAAGCTGAGAAAGTGACAGAGACAAATGCATGAATGCAAAGCAGAAACACAGAAATCAATGTTTGTTTTAAGGATTGCTCAGGAAAGGTGAACTTGCCCAGTCCCTATCCCAAAGATGGCTGTGAAATGGTTATATTACCCACAGAGTTCAGAAAATGATCAAACAGTATCAATAACACAGAACTGGGATCAACAGCCACTTCATGTTTCCTTTCTAGTTGTTGCAAATAGCTTATAAAGTACAACAAACAGTGCTTAGATCTCCTTATGTCCCACCATGAGAAAAGAGTATGGTCACAAAAACGAAGTAATTTGTCATCAACGATGCGAAGCTTTAAAACAATTTTACCTCATTAATATGCAAATCCATGTAGCGAGGCCAAACAAAATGTAATCCCATCATCTGCTCTGGTACATATTGTTCTTTAGTTATCCGTTTCCTACTAATTAAGCTAATTAGCTCATAGGCAATGCTACACATCTGGTATCAATTTGAACTTGTTAAAGTATAAAGGAGTTTAAGCAATTTCTGGGAGATCATTGTTCTCTCATTAATATGCAAATCTATGCAGACAGGTGTTCCACAATCTAATCATATCATCTGGCTTTTTGGGGTGTCTTGTGTGGAAGTTTCTATAGTATTGATGAGCAATATTGCATGGTTTCCTTTTGAAATATGATAGATTATAGCAGACCACTTACCCTCTCAGTTATGAAAATTTGATGATTTAAATTACTTAATTTGTAATATATGTTTTGAACTAGTATAAACTAAAAGTTTCCTCATGTTTTTCACTGAGCTTTTTGCCCTCTGAGTAAACAAGCTTTGGTCTGCAGTCTCGACAAAAAGAATAAAAAGCACTCATTATTCCATCCTACGTTAAAGCACATTTCTAATTGTAGAAAGAAAACACAGACAAATACCAAGCACTGTGAAGTATTCTTGTCAGGTGATATGAGTACCTTCGTTTGTAGAGCTGCCTTACAGCAAGCATTGCAGATTCTGGCAAGGCTCATTGATATGATTGGCAAAATACAGCAACTCGACCAATCACACACAAGATTCACACACAGTCACAAATATGAAGATACAGATGCGTGAAAGTCATCCTACCATTGTTTAGCACATGCACCCTAATTTCATATTATTCTAGTATCTTGAAGTCTTTACAACTTGTTTTAAATACACTTTAGAGCAACACGCAGCAACACTACACTTGAGCGGGAGGAGGGAGGTATGGGGTCTTAACACACCCCCGTTCTCTGCTAGCCATCGGGGCGGGGGGGCTGGGAAGAGATGCTGGCTGTCCGATTGGCCTCCCTGCTGCTGCGGAGCCTGGGGCGGTCTGCTTGCCTCCACCCCGGAGGGAAGGGTAATATCTTTTGGGTCTGGGTGCCGTTTCCATCTCTGGGGGTGAGGATACCTGGACCCGGGGTATAGAGTATGTTTGGGGAGTGTGATTGTGTGTACATGTCCATTTACGTTTATTCCTACGTTGGGCGAGTGCTGAGTGTTTGTATATGTGTGCATGAGGGTGGGAATGCATGTCTGTGTCTGTGTGTGCCTGTTTGTCTGTGTCTATATGTCAGGTCGGGTCTTAGACTCCACCTCTCTGGGAACTCCAAGGCCCTCCAAAGTGTGGAGGCCTATCTCCCCTCACCACACTCCCTGCCGGTGACTGATGCCCTCAGGGGTCGGTGCATTGTTGGTTCTTGGTGTCCGGGGCTGGGCGCTCGGGTATGTACCGGCTCACTCCCGGTGGCTACTTGGCGGGGCCTGGCGCCTGCTGCTCGGTCAGGCCTCTTCCGGGGCGCGGGGGGCCCTCGGGCCTCCGGCCTCTGTGCCTGCGGCTCGGTTCACTCTGGCACAGCTGGCTGCCGGCGGAGCCGGCGGGCACGCCGGTGCAGCCCCCTCTAGCTCCTGCCCGGTGGCTACTGGGTGACCCCTCGTCTGGGGATCCTCAGCCCTTCCCATGAAGGTGGCACGGATGCCCCTCCGGTGGTCCTCCTTGGGCTCTTGCACTCTGGGGCCTCTGGATGTCTGGGGCCTGGATCTCCTCCATGCCTGCTTCATGCCCTGGGGGACGGGGCTATGGCTCTCTACATCCTCTAGCAGACCATTACATGGGGAAACCATTTGAATACAAGCGCGCCGATCCACACAGGTGTGCACATGGGTGTTCACTGTTCGTAGACTTAAATCACACCTTTCTTGGCTGCTACTTCAAAGCACATTGTGCGCTGTCTGTCCTGCGTGCTGCACAACAACATTCAATATTTAGTATTTACTGCTGTTTACACTTAGCTAGATTAATGCGATGGTGTTGTGTATAGTATGTTGCTTTGTTTTGTTTTTTTTGCTTGTTTTCTATTCTTTTTCTCTCAACAGGTGATCCCGGAGATATTTTTTCTTCCCCCCTTTCTCACTGTCCCTCTCCCCTTCTGTTTTTCTTTTCCTTCCTCTTTCTTTCTCCCTTTCCTATCCCTCACTCATGTCTGTCCCGTCTGTAACAACTGAAAATAAAATAAATAATAAAAACAAAGGTCGATCAAATGGACCAATACGGCAATGCCATGATGATCCATTTGGCAAAATAAATCCATTGGGTATCCTTGTTGGTCTTCAGACAACAATTCTGATGGCTAAAGAACCAAATGGGACAGGCGAAAAAAAAAAAAAGAAGTCTTTACAACTCAAATTTGTTTGTGATATAATACAGTTACATGTAACTAGTTTCTTCGTTACAATCAAGGTGGGAAACAAAAATGGACCACCTTTGATTTTACAGTTGAGCTTAGCTGTAAAGTTCAACATCTTATGTTTTCCTCATATTATAGTGACTTGTTAATCACAAGGTAGCTGTAAACCTGTACCTTAAAACTTAATGTGCTTTATTGGCATCTTTACTCAAAAAATAACTGGAATTTGCGTAACGGGCAACTTGTCGTTTCAAATATGACTTAAAATTAGCTGCTGAGACTTTTCTGGAAAAGATATACTAATGTCCTCAGTTGACAGACAGGGTTATTGTTGATTAAATTCTGCACAATCTGACTTACTTTTGCAATCAGTGGAGTTGCCCAATTCTGCTTTAACTTTACTCTGCAGACCTAAAAATCTATTGGTAAGTAACTACCAAGTGTAGAACTAGCTGGTTAACTGTTTGGTATTTTTCTTAGCTGACACAAAGGGTACTTTCATATGAAGGTGGGATTAACTTTTTTCTGTTGTACATAGATCTCTCTATGTACTACAGAAAACTGTATCTTTTTCCATTCATGTCTAAGCAGAAAAGCCCAGATCCCAGATCACCCGCTCCATTGGCTTCCCCCACCTCTTCTATTGGGACAGCTAAGCATTCCCAAGTCTTCCGAGGGATGTAATCTCTCCAGTGTGTCCACTCCCAAAACACCTCATCAAAAAGGCAATCGGGAGCTACCTTAGCTGGTTCCATTTAGTGTTGAGGTGTAATAAGTCTACTCTGACTCCATTCCAAAGAACTGAGCTCCTTGTGCATCTTTCCCTTCACATACATTTCCTTCCACATATGCGGAGTACTCCATGTAGTACTGGTGTAGAGAACTTCCACACTGGTGGTGGAGTACCATGTTTGTCCTGCTTTTAGTCCCGATTTCCTTCTTTGGTTAACTAGCCAGAACTCACACCAATCCATCTGTCATTCTCCTGCAAAACTGCTATCACTGATGAACTAGACCCTGAGATACTTAAACTCCTCCATGCCAAATGTACTGTTATCTGGGCAGCCAAGCATCTAGGCTATTGGTTAAGTGAACGCTATTTCCACCAATCAACAACCACATGAGATTGTATTATTCTTTTAACCTTGAGTACACCGTCTGGAAACCTTGCTCTCTGGGTATACCCAGGAATTCCCAGCAGCTAAATAATCCTTAATACAGGTAAAGTGGCACGAATGCTGTATGTTTAGTAGAAGTACTGCTCATGTCTTGCTGAGTGAAATTTTCACAGATGAACAGTAGTTGTTTGGGGGAACCAAGTTACTTTAGCAGTATAATGGACTAACTTATTTTTAGAAATGAAATTAAGGTTGCTGCCATGGTTTGAAAAATCTTACATGCATCAAAGTGATCATGCAACAATGCACTAAAACATAATAAAAACACTTGTTTTTTTTTTAACAGATTCATTCTTTCCTTCCTTCACATTTGTTTTTCCTCTCTTTCTTTCCATCTCTCCCCTCCTTTAGAACAAAGCAGAACTGTGCCTTTGATCATCGTCTTCTTCCTCTCCTCCCTCCGCCTGACCCTCACTGATAAATATTCATCCCTCACTTGAGCAGAGGGACTGAATCTGATTTTCACTTTCTGTTTGGATGGAGCTCCTCACGGCTCTACGGCAGCCAACACCAAATGACTCTTGGTTGTCATTTGGCACAAATATTGTTTACATCTCCACATCTGTGAAGCTAGTGAGAATTTCACAGGGTCTTATACCCTGACTGGCTGAATTTGAAATTAGCGCTGTCAACAACAGTCAAACTCTCAAACCTCCTGCTTAATTAATCTTTATGCAAATCCTGTTTGTTTGGGGATTAAACAGTGGCCACAGGCCAAATGGTGGTAAATTTTGAAATTTGATTTTGGATAATAGCCTATGCTAAAGACCAACAGGCAATGAAAAAAAGATCTCAGATGCATCTGGATAAGTTGCATCTGGACCACAGCACGTGTTGAAAGAAGCTGCCAGATGTATTCTGAGATGACTGGTCCATAGCCTTAGAGCTTACTGCAAAACTCCTGGCCACTTTAACCTGAAATATGGACCACATATGAATGAGGGATTACATAAAACTGCACACAACTTGAACACTGATGCAGTTGGAGCTGCCTTATAGAGTTTTGGACCAACTGGACTTTGCTGTAACCTTTCCTGCCAGTTGGAACAGGAATAAGTAATCTTCTGTATGTGGACCAACTTGGCTTAACAGACAAGCTTTTCTGTTCAAGTTGATTCGGGACAGACAGCATCATCCCTACAGACTTCTTGGGCTGTTGAATCTGCAACAAACACAGCAGCTAGCAGCCTGACAAGTTCTGAGAATTGTGGACATGGTTTAAGGTTCTTTGCTTTCTCTGGACCAACTATATCTTAGCTCAAAAGTTTGTTGGATAGACTTTGGATAAGGTAGATCTAGTCTAATAAGCATGGCACAGAGTTCTAAACTGACTGAGCTGAGTTATAAAATGTTCTAGATTGTTCCAACCCCCTGAGCCACGGTCGCTCAGGGGGTTGGGAAGCGTATCTGTAACCGGAAGGTCGCCGGCTCAATCCCCGGGCTCTCTGTCCTGGTCGTTGTGTCCTTGGGCAAGACACTTTACCCTACCGCCTACTGGTGTTGGCCAGAGGGGCCGATGGCGCGATATGGCCAGATCTGTCAGTCTGCCCCAGGGCAGCTGTGGCTACAACCGTAGCTTGCCTCCATCAGTGTGTGAATGCGAGAGTGAATGAATAGTGGAATTGTAACGCGCTTTGGGTGCCTTGAAAAGCGCTATATAAATCCAATCCATTATTATTAAGTCTAATTGTACATAGACCAGTTCTAAAAGTTGCCTGCGGAGCTCTAGACCAGTTGAACCAGCCCATTATTATTCTCAGGGCCCTACATTACACAAGTTTAATTGTATTCATTCCCAACTTGTTGCATAGCGTGTGGGGAAAAAAGGGACACCTTAGTGAAAGAAGTGAACCCAAACCACAATCGTTTCCTAAACATGACAAGTAGTTTTTGTACCCTAACTAAACCTGTGTGAAAGCAAAACAAATCAAATTGCACTGGCTGACACCAAAGGGCACCATGTGCTGCCAATCCATACTGACAGGCGTGATATCAAGTTCTGAAGCTCTGAACTGAAACACATAGATCAGCTGGATGAGCCAAAAGCTTCACTGCAGATTTTCTAAACCCAGAACAGTGCAGATGGCACAAGCCAAGATAGATAGCTGACTCCTGAGGGCTTTATACTGAAGTGTAATTGATTTTCTTTCCCTGTTTTTATGCCAAAAAAATAATGCTGAGTCACAATTGGCCCAATCTCTGACAAGTTTCAAATAACACAGCTGAGTGCAATGCACTGGAAGTCTCCTCTTCATGTGTTGGCAAGAACTTCTGCCATCAGAGAGTCGGAGCTGCTGTTGTTAGCTTAAGCTTACAGTAATTTATTGATGATGGTTGTGTGACAGTGAGCAAAGAGAGAGGGCGGGTTCAGGTGACAGTTTGTCAGACAAAGCATGTGCACAGCTCTGTAATTCCCATTGTTTCCCTGACAGTCCCGCCACACTTCTATTATCAAGTCTACAAGTTCATACAGTTCAAATTGATGCTGCTGGATGAGAAAAAAAAGAAAACTGTCACAACTTTTAATTTACTGCAGAAGAAACTGCACATTGAACTCACTGCAACAGTGTGTCTGTGTTTTTTGATGTGTTCTGTCAGAGCCAATCAAAGGAAAGTTCCTGAGCCTGAAGACAGACTGAAAGAGGGAAACATACCGACCTGCGTATGACTTCTAATTAACCACAAGTCAACCTCAGAGCAACTGTGAATACAATAAAAAAAATACACAAACTGACACGAAAAGCTACAATTTATTATTCCATTCTGAAAACTTTCAACGGGACTTTCCTAGACTTTAACCTGAAAAGGTTCTGGATGCGCGCACAGATTTTTAGAAACATCTTAATATCGTCCATTTTAAAACATAAAGGTTCAGTCTTTTCTTAAAAAACAGCTGGGCACTGTTGTTTCAGCTAAATATTAATCAAACAGGAGCCATTTTTATGTGAGCAGTAATACACATTTGGTGCTCCAGTTAACATTTACAGCTCTAGGACACTTTTAGAAACAGCACATTTGAAATCATTAATTTGGGTTACAGGCTCAGCAATTTCCCCAAAACAGCTGGGCTCTGTCTTTTTTACCCAGAACTTCATTCAAACAGCAGATTATAGGGCACTTGTTGGGGACTATTTTCAGTGAGAGAGTAATACATATTTGATGCTCTAGTTAACATTTGCAACACTAAGGCAATGCTTTAGTTTTTTAACACAGCTCATCTGAAATCATCAAGTTTCAGGATCGCTAAGTTCCAAAAACTTGGTGTTGCTGAAAAAGACTTTTCTCAGCTGTGGAGGAATCCACATCAAGTGTTTGTCAAGATGCATAGTATTAGCTAACACTTGCAAACCTGATTAGTACGCTTCATCGACAGACAAAGAGATGTTCGAATTAATACAAGAAAAATGCTCCAAAAACACAAAAAACTGAAAGCTTCAGTCAACCAATGCAGATATGCCTTAACTTTAAGTCTTATTAAAATTAAAAGATTGGATTTACGTCTTTTTCAATTTTGTTATGATCCGGGTTCTTGATCGAGCATTCAGTTCTGTTTATCATCCATAATGTTCCGTTTGCTTCCTGTTTGGTTTTTCACCATTTTGTATTTCTTGTTATTCATCCTCAGTTACGGATGTTGTTGGTTTTGTAGTCTCAGTTTAGTATTTTGGTTTTGGTTTAATGTTCCCTTGTACCTTGCTTGGCCTTCATGTTAGGTGTTTCCTATTGTGTCATTTTAGCTTTTCCTGTTTTATTTTGGTAAACTTTGTCTTGTGTGTTTAATATTCGTTTTATTTTCCCTGATTAGTTCCAGCACTGTTCCCTATAGTTTTCCCATCTCCCTGATTATCCTGTTTCTCTAGCCCTCAGCTCATTCTGTTCCATTACTGGTCCTGGTTTCTGTATTCTTATGGTTTCCCAACTCCCTAGTATACATAGGAATACTAGTGTTTGCCTGGCATTATGCATGTATGTATGTATTTTGCCTTCAAAAAAACTTGTTTCTATTTAATGCCTGTCTACAAATCTCCATTTGGGGTCCTCACTCTTTCCTAAATTCGACAATTTTACTGTGTTTTGTTCTTCAGTGTTTTGTGACTACCTGTCAGTGAACAGCCTTTCTCAATAAATTTGGACTTATTATTTGTACTCCTTCTACCAGTTTCCAGTATTAGTCTCACCTTGAAGCTACCTGATGTAAGATGTGTTATGGAGCATCACGCTGAGAACAGAGAGGGGAAAAATATATTTTTTCCAAATACATATGAAACGACTTTTTTTTGCCTTTGGTTTTCAGTTCATCCCTTCACAGTGCACAGCAGTTCATGCACACATTTACACAGAGCATACACCCGTCACTGTGTTTGAGGTTCATTATAGCTATTTAATGTGAGGTTTTTAAATGTGTGTATGTAGAGTATGTGTGTGATCGCCCACTGTGTAGCAACTGCAGGAGTGTGTTCAGGCTTCCTAATAAGCCTTGAACAGACACAAATGTGGACACACTCACAAAAGGAAACCCACACGGGGTGTTAGATGTTTGTTTATGGTCTGTTAATTAGCCTCGGACATGAGCAGGAGGCAGCTCAACGCAAACACGACAAACACACATCTACACACACACACACACACAAGGCTAAATATAACTGTATTCCTCTCACACATTATTATTGATTAAACCCTCCTGTCCTTCAGTAGTGGAACAGCACAGGAGGCTGTGGGCAGACAGATTAATAAAGCATCTGAAGAAAAGATTTTCCTCAGTAGTTCAGAAAAAAAAAACAATTTCATGTATGCACGTTAATTATGTGTTAATAAATATCCTGGAAGAAACGGATATGCTGAGCAAAATAACAATCAAAAATAAATTTTTGTAGATATTCTGCCAACATGTCAAAAACTGCTCTGCAGACTTTCTTTTTTTTGTTTTTAAATCTACTGTGATTCTACTGTTTTTTAAATGCACTGACAAATTTACACTTTTTTAGGATTAACTCTGGAATTTTAACATCCTGGTTTTTCTTTTCATGTGGTCTGATGGGATAGACATGCAGACAGCTCAGTGCAGATATACATGGTGTTTATGAAGATTCAGGGTTAGCATTTTGGCTGTTAGGTTATTGGAGCTGGAAGTGACCACATTTGCATGGGTGTGTGGAGATATGATCTCAGACTTGCATGCTGTGTTAGCAAGTTTCAATCATGAACAGCATGAGTGAAACCTGCTCATTAGTACCCAGTAACAGAAAAATCAAATACAAGTATTTCACTCATTAGAGCCAGAGCACAGACTTCTTGGATGGTCTGTCAGCACAATTAATCACACAGCGGGTCATATTACTAACTGCAACCATGGCTGGGAGGTGTAGCAACAGCTTTCAACTTTTTGGCCCTGCTGTCTGAAAGCCAGCACTGAGACTCTTAGTATGGACTCATTCGCTTTTCTGCTTTACTTGAGCAACTCAAAGCTCTTCATACAACATGTCTCATTCGGCAATTCACACTCACATTCGTGCAAACCCTAACATGTGTGATCTTACGTTTTTATAATGTTGAATGCATTGAGCTACTTTGGGTTAAGTACCTTGTCCAAGAATACTTTGGCACACAGATTGGAGGAGCCAGGGATCAAAACCACTGAGCTTCTGATTAGTAGACGATCTGCTCTACCTCAGAAGGTCTGTCTTATGGGCTAGATTTGTGCTATAGCACATCTATAACAGCTAATCTGTTATTCCATTAAATGTTATGCTTTTTGCTGACTGTATTTTTTTAATGTTCTGTGTTTTCTAATCTACCAAATCTCTGAAGTCTGCATGATGGTCATGGTCACCTACTCTGCTTATCACTCAGTGATTCAATCATTCCTGTCAGTTGAACATGCTACACAGATCTGAATGAATACCAGGCTGTACACGTACTTATTACTGCTTTAAGATTATTTATCATGGATTTTTTTTTATTAAACAGGTTGTGCTTTGAAGTTAATGTTGCAGTTACTTTGCAGAGAAAGCAGAAAGACATTTAAGTATTACAGCCTGTACGAGATGTGGAACCCAAAGGGTAGGAGCTGAGCCACTGGCCGGTGTCATAGCTGCCATAACTGGGGCTGAGCTTGACTTTTTGGAACTCACGAATATTCGATTATCTGGACTTTAAAACTTTCCACAGACTTCCCACATCCGCAGCATCACAACTGATGGTCAAGAGGTCAGTGGACAAAGGTCAAAGAAGACTGGAAACAACTGCAGATGGAGGAAATCATTCTGCGACTCCAGGCTGAACTGATAGACAAGGACAGCTGAGTGTTAGTGTGAGGCAAATATAAATGAAAAACTCAGAGGGAAAGGAAAGAAAGGAAAGAAGAGCAGCAAGAATAAAGGGAAACAGAAAGAGAGAGACAGGTACAGCGTGAGCAAACAATGAGATGATTTATGGCTCCTTCTATTGTAATGAACTGTATGCAAACATGGACTGCAGTAATAAATTATCCTCTTTGAACCAAAACACTGCAGAGAAAAATATACAGCCTGACAGCTTCAGGACACACACACACACACATGCACAGTGCATGCATGTGTCTCCATGAGGACCAGGTCTGAGTGATCACACAGTCAAATCAAGCACAAATGTTTAAACAAATCAACTAATTTGCTGTTTTTCATTCACTTTAATGTTAATAATCAGAATTCATATTTATCCTAAGAACCACAGTGACTCCAGGGACCTGACTGAGAAAGCAGCTTGTGAAAAACACTGCAGTGTAACTTGACGTGCCCTTTGGACCTAAGAGCAGCAGAGGTCATTGATTATTTCACTCCTATCCCACTTCTGTCTTTTGCAATTGTTTTGAGGGTGCTGTAGGACTGACCTTATTTTTGACTTTCCTTCCACATCCCTAGACTAGGTGTTCGGTGGTCTGCTTTTCTTTCATTTTCCTTGAGGAAAGTTCTTTTTTTTTTTCCAGATTTCTTCTTTAATATTTTCCTCTCAAATTCCTCCTTAGGTTGTTCCAACATTGCCTGATCCTTTATTTCGTCTGACCACTTATCGCCATAATCTCTCCTCTTGGTTATTCTCCATGTCCTGGACCAACTCATTTCAGTATTATTGGACTATTTTTAGTGCAGTTTACAACTTCATACATACTGCAGGACCTGTTAGTATTCATTAATGTTTGAGTGAAGTGAAGGGTCATCTGCACAGTCAAAATCATCTATAGCTGCTGCCAGAAGGTCCACCTTTGCACCACTGCACCTTTTTTATTTATTTTTTTTACTATTTCCACCACAACGCATTCAATAACCAATAGGAAGAAAAAGGTGCAATCACATCACCTTGTTTAGACTCTGAGGCTTGCTGATAAGTGGCCATCGTACAGAAAGATGCAGTAATCTTGTTATAAGAGGTCTTTATGATGTGTATGAACTTCCCAGAGATGCCTTAATGTTTTATAGGACCACAGAGGATGTTCCTCCGAAAGCTGTCGAAGGCCTTCTCAAAGTCATTAAGATTTATAAAAAGCCATGTGTCAGAATTATTGTTCTATTCCTTGCCTTTTACCAGTGAAAAAATAAAAGTGCACTCTCACACCTATAACCTGATCCTTTTGTTCAAAGCAAACATTTTTTTTCCTAGCATGGTTAATTTGTGTTGGTGTGAAATTACACTGTTAGTCTAGTCACAGATTAGAAACCCATTAGAACACTAGAGTTCTCATAATGTGTAATGCCGAGTGTTTGTTTATGGTATTAAAGCAAAGCAGAACAACCACCGGCTTTTAATATAACAAAAGCTATAGAAAAGCTATAAGCTATAAAATCAATCTTGAAGCAATTAATTGGTAAAAAAAAGGATCTTATAAAATATTTTCATGCAACACCCAGTCTTACGGAGGTGCATCTCCTTGTTGTGTGGCACAACAATGAGCTGATTATTCAGACAGAATCAAGAATGATCTTCACCCACAACAAGAACAAGAATTCTGCAATTCAGCATATGATTCCCAAAGATTTCTTTCTTCTTTCATCCTGGAGTCAGAGTGTAATCCACGAAGAGACATCCATAGAGCTAAAGCCACAAGAGTACAGTGGAAACCCAAGAACAAGTCCAAAAAACACCCCCTGAAACCGATCTGAAACTAGCTCAAAACAAAGTCCCAAACCAGTCCTAAACAAATCCAATCGTAAATAATCCTAAACAAAAAACATTCTAAACTCAGGCTTATTTAAAATGCCAAAGAGTAAAAATGGGTTTTCAAATGGGTTTTATAAAATGCTGATTGCTAGAGAGGTCCTGATGTGAAAGCAGTTGGTTCCATGTTTAAGGTTCAGCTATGTCAACAACTTGGGCTATGACCTGATCTCTATCTCATCTGGACATCTGGAGCAAGTACTCAACAGACCTCAGGCATCTCAAACCAAAGTAAAATGATCATGGAGGTTATGACGTATCAACCCATGCAAAAACTTAAAAAACAAACAATAAAACCTCGAAAACAATTCTAAAACTAACTGGAAACCAGTGCCAGGAAGCCAGTATGGATGACATGTGCTCTCTGAGCATAAAAAGTGAGAGACTGATTTCTCCTCTCAATCATAAACTGCAGTCAAGTCGAAACAGATCCAGTAGCTGGTTTTCTGGTAAATGAGAACCTGATGATTTTTTTTTCATTTTACAATAACTTGTGAACCATATAATAGAAATACACCAGAAACAGCAGGATAGCCAGAGATATGAAAAAGGATGAAGCTGTCCAGTGAAAGAGACACCTGTCCCAGAACTATTCATTTTTTCATATTTTGGGTCTTTAGATATGAACTCTGCTGTGAATCTTACTTTACTGCTCCAGCCAGCAGAAGGAGCTGTAGCTTGTAGCAGTTATGAGGATTAATGACATGACAGCTGGGAAGAAAAAGGTTGACATTGAAAGTTTGAGACATAAATTGTTTCCTGTACGCTGTAAAGCAGATGATTGATGGTTCTGTCCTCCTCCTAGACATCAACATGAACCGAATGAAGGAACAGACCTCGAGCTGGGCTGTCAGTCATCGACTTCTCAGGTGGAAACAACATGTTTAAAGTTAAGAAATACGAACAAGTGAGGACAGAATTATTTAACCGCCTCTATGAAAATTGCATCTGTTAAAAGTATTTCCCAAGTTCTGTTAAATAGAGCAATACATTTTTAGCACAGCTTTTCCAAACATCATAGTTTTATTTTGGATGCTAACACAAAACAAAAGTATCTCACAAAAAACAAAAATAATAACTGTTAAAATTACTAGCTCCCCTGATGCTAGGGGTCAATTGTGTGTCCTTGTTGCAAGATAATAACTTACAGTCATTTGTTGTAATTTTCAACATCTTACACATCTGCCAAGTAATCCTAGCCCATTTGGTGGTATTCTGGCATAGGCCTTGGTCTTCAGTACACGTCACAGATTTTCAATGGGATTCATGTCAGAGCTTTGTGCAGGACAATCAGTAACTTTAACTTTGGTTTTCTGGAGATTGTTCCTTATCACGAGGGACGTATGTTTCGGGTTGTTGTCACATTGAAGACAAAGTGATGACCCTGATCCAGTTTTGCAGCTGACTGCTTCAGATTTCTTTCAAAATCTTAACAAATCCTTTTTTCTTTGTGATTCTTTCCACCTTGCAGACACACTGAAGATTCCCCACATCCTAATACTCCCACCACCATGTTTCACTGTGGGGATGGTGTTCTTTGGGTTGTTGGCCCCTCCTTTCTTTCTCCAAACATAAGCACATAAGCTTTGGCCAAAGAGCTCTAGTTTCCCCTCTTCTGACCAAGGGGCGCACTTCCAGTATTCATAATTTTTCTCCAGGTTTTCCCTAGCATACTTCAGGCTGGCTTTAAGGTGCATCTTCTACAGGAGTTGAGTCTTTGTTGGTCTGCAGTACTTGGAGAAGTTTTGATAAAACTCTAAAATAATTTTGGTAATTTTGTCCTCATCTGTAAAGTGAATCTAGTGCGACAAGTTTACTGGCAGAAGCATTATGGTTGGGTTTATGTAAAATATGCACGTTTTCAGAAACTACAAGATGATGCGCTTCAAATGAAGTGTGACAGGTTTACTGTTTTTCTGTTGTCATTTATTTTTTCCATACAGACAATGCGGTTAAATAAAAGGGCTGTGGATGACAGAACCGATCCTTACCTGTAATTCCAGTTTTAGACTAGTTGCCAATAACTTGGTGGATGTTAAGAAGTGTGTGTGTGTTATCTAACACTGACTCTGCTGTCACCTCGCCAGAATACACATTGTATTATTTTCTTCTGCATATGGTTGAATTATGTGAGAGACGGAGCCAGTGAGTGAGTGAGACAGTAAATCTGTTTTCCTGAATCTCGTCCCAGTGTTTTTCTTTGTCTGTTTTAATTAACAGACAGCTGATAGGAATAAACTGAGAGCATCCTCTGGCAAACACAGTCCTGCATATGTGCATATGTTTGGCTGTTTGAGAGAATCACTTTAACCATTTGGTGGTTACAATCTGCTGCGTGCAGTTTACTGCCATTCCTGCTGCGTACACACCTGCAAATTGCAATTCAACAGAAAATAAAGTTGATGCATCATTCATGAGGACGTCCCTTATAACTCCTAATACAGCCTACTTCAAGGGAACATCTTAGAGCTAGCATAGTAGTGAGTCATGAGTTAATGATTCATAATATCCGTTAATCATTCACACTCTGCGCTTTCTTCATGACTCATTTCTGTTTAACTCTGATCTAAACACTGTAACCACTCATTCATTACTGATTATTTCAGCACTAATTATTCTTTTTGTGTAACCGCAAGTAGTGATCCATGTGTCTGAATAGCATCTCCTGGCTCTTTATTGTTGTGTAAATGTATTCGATAGCATTTGCACCAAATCTAAAAGTCACATACTGGAGACTGATTAAGTGTTTGATTTGAAGGGTAACAGATGAGGGCCCATTGAGAACATGTAATCAATTGGAAACTCATCTGTGACAACTTTTAAATTCATTTTCATTGATAAGACATAAATATACTGGTTTAAAACATTCCAGGTCTTATTAAAGGCCATTACATATAATAGCCACAAGCTAACCAATCACATTTTCAGACATAAAAGATGTAACTGACATTGTTGTCAACATAATGCTAACCATATACCCAGCCATAATGAGTCTTCTTTATGTCACCTGAACACAAACATTTGGGCATGTTATCCATTTGGTTCCTGAACAACTTTGATCGTGTTCTACAATAACCAGTACACATTAATAATACTCATTAACTCAGCAATTGGTACAATAGATCGTTTACATTGTAGACTATGTACAAAAAGACAATATTGCCTCAAATAATCTGTGTATTTAAACCCTTCAGTCTGATGTTGTGCTCAGTACCAGGATTATCTGAATGATTGGACAAGAGGAAGACTCCCCACAGGGTGCAAATGAAGACTCAAAATACATCTAGATTTAACATATTAGATTATTGTTATGTGAAAATCCATGGAAATGGATTAAAACAGCATTGTTATGGCTTGGCAAACCATACACTAGTTGCTTCATATAGGGAAAAATATTCTAGAAATCACATTTTTTCTTTTTCTTTTTTCAAAATCACTCGTTGGAAGACTTTGACACTTTAAATATTCTTTTTAAAAAATCAAAAGACAGCAAAGTATGTGGAGCTTTTAACTCTCTGGAGGATACTTAAAGGTTTTGTAGGAGTTTTCCCAAACAGTAGACTAGGAGAGAGCATGTAACCATAGAAATTGCCATGTTGTCTGGGGAGGCCTTTGACACTTTAAATATGCTTTTGTTCTGGACATCTCAGTTTAGACTACTACTTCTGCACCGTTAAAGATGAGCTGTATTCTTCTCAGTGTCTGAAATTATTTTCTGTTTGATTCCATCTGTCATCCCCTCAGCTGAAAGGGGAAAACAACCACATGTGGTCCATCTGTTCACCTGAGAACAACAGCAGCATGCAGCATGTGCACTCTGAACATGTCAGCAGCAACAGCACATATCTAACAAGACATCAAGACCACCAACACAATTTTCATCATCTATTCCATGTAAAAAATGATCATGAATATGCAGAGAAACCATACAATACAGCGCTACAGAGCCACAGAGCAGTTTGACAAGAAACTCAGCTGAGTGTAGATGTAACAAAAACAAAAACCCACACAAATCTGAAATTAAACACATTTATCAGATTTCGACTAGAATATAAAATATGATGCATATTTTATTAAATTTCCCTCTTTAAGTCCTCAAATCCTTCTATTGTGGCTGATAGAGGTCGACATAAAAACATGACAGCAGCAGAGGAGGCTAATCTGACAGATGGATACAATACATCCTCAAACACACACTCCCGCAGACACACAAACTTGTACTCCTATACATGTGAGGGCAATGACTTAGGCCCTGTTCAGATTGCGAGCTTACACTGTTTCTCTTATGTAATATATTTAAAAAAAGATAGATGCAGACCACATTTAATAGAGGTTTGAAAGATGATTCAAATATTTCTTTGCTTCACTTCCAAAACAAAACACGCATCAAACATCAAATCCAGAGTGACAGAAGCTGAATCTTTGCCTGAACACTGTGTAGGAGAACGGAACAGGCGGTGGACGTATGACAAAATGTACTGCTGGCATTCATAGGGAGACCGTTCTATAGGCAAAGTTATAAGAAATTATAAGGATTGTGGCAACCTGCGTAGATAAGCTGCAAACAATAGACTAGACAATCTGTCCCCAACATCTGATTGGAGTTATATCTGAAAGTTACAAAAAAGCTTTAAAATTCCTCAAAGCTTTTCACCTTTCCTGTCACTGTGGTGACTATAATGCAACACTAGGTCAGCATATCAGTTACCTTCATCATTTTCCTGCATTTCATGCAACATAATTTTTATTTATATGGGAACAGTTCACAACAGTTATCTCAAAACAATTTGTACTGTAAGATAAAGACCTGCAATATTAGAAAGTAGCTCAGCCACAACAGTACCAACAATCATGTTTTCCAGTGAATACATCAACCTGACTTTGATTACTGACTGCTGCTAAAACTCTGTGTGCGATTAAGTAGTTTTGATTGAAATGCCTTGAACGCACCTGGATAGATTGAAATTAAACTTTTTATGAAGGTATGGACAATAACTTTGGTGATCAGTGATCACCTGACTTTTTAAATAACACCATCTTTAAAACTTTGTTCATGCTGAGAAAAATACAATGGCCATACACTAGGTCTCCCACTTGGGGTTAACTTAGCTAGTATAGCTGCCTGGTGTGTAAAGTTCTGCTGACCTAGGTGTGACTGAGTCAAGCAAGCATGACATGTTTATACAACATAGCTCATTCACCAATTCACATCCATTCATACAGCCACTATTTCTATGTCGAAGCGCTTTCTATTTAGCATTCACACACATTCATACATGGAAACTTTGAAGAGCAACTAGGGGCTAATATCTTGCCTAAAGATATTTGCCATTTGGACAGAGCAGTAAGGAATCGAACCTTCTGATTAGTAGATGTCCTCTCTACACCTACTCCAAAGATAAAGATAAGATAAAGATCTTACAATAATACAGATGAAACAATCAGATGACCCCCTATGAGCAAGCACTTGTCAACAGTGTAAAACTGTACACATACATGTAGCGTCACTGTCACGCACTACACATCACACACATTCACTTTTCCTGAAATCTATCGGTCCACCCGTTGGCAGGTGATTGCTAGGAAACATGATGATTTAATAATATAGATTTAAAAAAAAATTGAGGGGCCTTATATCCGCCTGTCCTGTCCAAGTTTGGGCGGTCACTTCCTGATTGTGTGGACAGAGTTCATGGACAGGCATGCTAAAGTTTCATGGTGGCGTTTTATTGTGAGTTTTACGTGGGGAATTTGATTTTGGCAAAAAGGACAAAGTGTTTATTTCCAGCATAATTCCAGAAATACTTCACTCTTTGTAATAATATGCACCTTCTCATACTCCGGTACAGTCTGGAAAGATAATTATTTTCTTTTAAAAAGGCAAATTATGCACTATGATTAGAATTAGACGTTTATTCTTTGCGCATAACAGGTCAATAACAGCTAAACCTTCCACTAAAAGTCTATTTTCCAATTAAACTCTTTCTGACTCAACCAGCTGATTATTGAAAGCTTCAGACAACTTTCTCTCTTCTTTTGTAAGTCTCTCTGTATATTTGCATGCGTTTGAGAGAGATAAATGGCTTCAGGATGAAATGGAGTGCAAAGCTGCAGACAAAACACTACTTTATCATTTTCTTTTCTTCTCACTTGCTCCTCTAAACTAACAAACCAGATGAAGAAAGATGCACAAAAAAGACAAAAAAGTGAAAAAAAATACCAAAACAAAAGAAAAAAAAACATCAGTACTACATTTTTTATGACATGTCCAATAATATTTATGACTTAATATACTGTACACATCACATATTACAGCTTAACATTGTTATTCATTCTGTTTCTTTGCTTCACACCAGCAGCAGCCTGAAGGCAGCGTTCATCAAGACTGAGCACAGAGAAATGTCGGTATGAGGCCATATCCTGAAGGAAATTAAATAGAAGCAAGGCCTTTCTCCATCAGGCAGAGGCACCACAATATTTATAGCGGAGCCTTTTATTTTCATCATCAAAATCACCCCATATTACATGAACAGTTCAGTTTGGACACACTTCATCCAAATTTTATGGTTTTGAGATATTCTAATACTTCTGCTGCCACTCCAATAAAGAGGACATCAATTTCAGGTATTTAATTACCTGTGAAATATTATTCATCCAGTGTACTGGAGGTAGATATAGATTCATGGATTACTTCAGGTCATGTTCACAAACACACGTACTTTACATTAAATCTTAAGACTACAGCATATAATGATACTTTAGACAGTTACAGCTCAGCTCTCTTAGATGTATAAAGCTCAACAGCATCAAGAAGATCTTACTCAAAAATGAGAACTTCAAGGATTAGAAGCCTCCAATTTTTTTTTATTGTGATCATTGGAAGATAACAAGCTGTTCTCTGCTCCTCAGTAAAATTCATACTCAGCCTCGCACTGTAAATACAGCAATGTTATTTCATTTAACTGTGTTACATTGTTTTGGTGTACTTATACTGAGTTGTTTACACGATAGCTGTTCATCCTTGTTTGAATTCATCATTTCCATGTGGCATGTTTAAGTAAGGAACAGTTCTGAAATTACAAACACAAAGAATCATGGGACTATTATTTTTTTTTACTTCTAGCAGTGCCAGGTGATTGGCACACCACCTTTGCATTTACTAATGAACTTCTGTTATTCTGTAGTGTGCTGGGACCTAGGAGAAACACACACACACTGAAGTCCCACAGCTGGTGCTGCACACAAAACCAGAAGGAGAAGCTGAGAATCCCAGGCTTCCCTCACCCCAGCCGCCTCTTCCACCTCATCCAGGGGAACACAGAGTCATTCCCAAACCAGCTGAGAGTTATAATCTTGTCAGTGAATCCTGGTCTGTCCTGGGGCCTCCTTCTGGTAAGACATGCCCAAAACACCACAATCAGAGGCGTCCATGAGGTATCCTAGTCAGACGCCCAGACCACCTGAACTGCCTCCTTTCAATGTGGAGAAGAGGTGGCTTTACTCAAAGACCCTTCCAAATGACTGAACTCCTCACCCCAGAGAGCCCAGCCACCCTTTGAAGGAAACCTATATCTATAATCTTATTGTTTTGGTCACTACACAGAGCTTGTAACCATAGGTGAGGGTAGTAAAGGAGATTGTAGACTAAGTCACCAACTTCGCTTTTACCCTATGCTCTGTCATAAAAGATGCTCCAATCTCATGGTCCCTTCTTCAGTCATTCATAAACAAGATCCTGCAGGCTGGAGGTCCCCACCCGATGAAGCCAACCCCTGGCAAATTATAGATAAGTTTTAATACTTTTATCATTTCAGGTTCATAAACTCAATCTGTTGAAGTTGAACTACTTTAATGTAGAGAAGAGCTCATTCACTGGATATACTATGTTAAGTTCATGTGAATTCATTTGCTGGAATACTACACAAAAAAAGTATAGCTGACGCCTCTTAAATTGGCCTTAAATTTTGACTGATAATGAGTTGTCCCTATTCCATCATGTGAAGGGGGTGTTAGAGTAATGCAAATGCAAATGTCTCTTCTTCCTCAGAAGACTTAGAGACTTCTATCTGCCGCTGAGGGTGCTTAAGAACTTTTACTCCTGCACCATCAAGAGCATCCTGACGGGAAACATCTGCACCTGGTATGGGAACAGCACCAAACAAGACAGACGAGCTCTTCAAAGAGTGGTGTACTCGGCCAAACACATCATTCACTCTGACCTTCCCAACTTGCAGTCTGTCTACACTAAGAGGTACAAGACAAAAGCCAGGAAGATTATTAAGGATCTCTCCTATCCCAACAATGAACTCTTCTCACTGTCTCCTTTAACCCTCTCGAGGCAGGCGTTGCCGATTTGCAACAGTTAAAAACTAACAACCTGATTACCCCACATACATACTTTATGAGTTTTACTAAGAAGGACCACTGCAGGACTTGGTTGTGCATTAGCAACAAAAAGTTTAATTTGAGCCTGAGTGGGTTAAGGCCAAAACAGAGAGAATGAGGAGCTTCTTCTGTCAGGTTATTCAGTCTCTGAACCAGGTGCAGGACTGTAGGACTGGACTCTCTCATACATCACAACACTGCACATGCACTCTAATAACAATACCTCAGTACTATGCCTCAGTAACTCGTTATTCCACTGTAAACTGCTACTTTCCACACTGTTTATTTGCACAATTTTTATAATTTCTTAAATTTGTTTATTTGGACAAATTTATTTTCAATTTAATTCTTAGTTCAGACTTTCCTTCTTAGGTTAAATTCTTAATTTATTTTGTACATCTTTTAGACCTTACTTCGATGTTCATTTTATATCTATTATGTAGCTTTATTCCTTTTTTCTGTAAATATTTTACTGTAGTTTTATTGTTGGGCATTGCACAGCAACAAGGATTTCACATACACTGTGCATGATTGTGTATGTGAGAAATAAAATTTGAATTTGAATTTGATGAGGTTTGTGTCATCAGTGGTGACAGCCCTAACCCTAGTGCACCAAAGAGGCTCCAGCAGTCTGAGCTTTATTAAACTGCTCTCTCAAGTGTTGGCCATCAGACAACAAAGAAAATAAAACCTTTAACTGATATAAAAATGATTTATATTTTTTTCCCCAAAAAAGCCTATTTTGGCTTTTTTCCAGAACATACAGTTTTGTTTATGGTGAGTTAGACCTCTGAAGGTTTAAGAGTCCGGGATCTGAAAGGTCACTAACAATGTAGAGCAAAAGATGTGTGTATATCTATAGTAAAGCTATAGAGTTACTAAAAGGCCTTCAGTTGTAAGTAGCCAATAAAACAATCCATAGAGTTGATAATGACTCCCCACATAGCAGACAGGTTTGGCCCAGATCTGGTGTCAAGCCGGCACTGCTGGCTGACTTCTGGCATGGTAAGTGGTATGTCATCCAGATATGGGCCAGGCCTGGCATAGATGGCACTGTTTATGTGATGGCATGCCACATCTGGCCCGATTATGGTTTGGTTTATGTGGCCCAGGGTCATAGACAACAGGTCTGGCCCAGATCTGGCATCAAGCTGGCACTTTTGATTGACTGGTGTCATGGCAGGGTGTATGTCAACCAGATGTGGGCCAGGTCTGGCAATGATAGCACTGTTTATGTTCCTATTTTCCTATTTTAGTTAGAAGACCCAAATGCCATGTTGCAATACTATACTGCTATGGTAGCCAACGTTTCAAATGCAGGTTTGACAGGTTTGTGACTTTACACTTTATCCAAAACCTAGAGAGGGTTTACTCATGTTTACCACTGGGTGGCTGTAGCTCAGGAGGTATAGCGGGTCACCTACTGATTGGACGGTTAGTGGTTCGATCCCTGGCTTCTCCAGTTTGCATGTCAAGAATGTATGAATGTAGTTAGGAAGCACTCAGTTTAGAGAAAGTGTGTGAATGTGGCATGTTGTATAGAGCACTTTGAGTGATCTGCGAGAGTAGAAAAGCGCTATATAAGAATCAGTCCATTCACTATCTGAACAGAGTTTCATTTTGTTACTTTTGCACTATTATGTTCCGGCACATGTTGTTATTACATGGCTTGATTAAGGTGCACATTAGGCTGACATCTGGGGCCAGAGCAGGGCCAGGAGTGTGTCTGCAACTGGCCCGTGGCTGCACACAACTTACACATGGCACACATACCACAAAGAATAATGGCCCTTTGTGTAGATGACCTCTGGCAAACCTGATGTGGGCCACCACAGGACCACCAGTGTGTCTGCAACTGGCCTTGTGCTGGCCCATGTGTGGGCCACCTCTGGCAAACCAGATCTGGCCCATCAAAGGGCTGTCATTGTGTGGGCCACGTGTAAGCACACTGTGTGGGCCAGATCCGGGCCATACCAATTTTGCTATGTGGGTAGCAAAGTCTGGTATATATCCAGTGAGCTTAGAAATTTAACTGCATAACTTCCTCAGGTATTAATAAAGTATTCTGATTCTGATGATTGAATAACAATGATTATTGGTTTTCTTTCAGTAATGTTGGAGGATCTTTGCAATGCATAACAGCCTCGAGATGACCACTGCTATAAACCGGTAACACAAAGTTGCCCATAGTGTGATAGACTGGTGACCTGGTGCACACCACCTTTTGCCCTTCAGCAGCTGGGATAAGCTCTGGCGCCCACACCCCGCCACCCTGAATCACATAAGCATATTATTGATGGATAGATAGACAAAACATAAAACACTTGCATATATTTTTTCACTCTTCTCTTTTGAAGAAACACCTCTGCAGTGTACATAAAACTCTGCAACACTTCACTGTACTTAATTTTTAGTTTTTGCTGTCATTATCTTACAGGTGAAATCTCATCAGTGTCTGCTAATGCTGATTCTTTAAGTTTACATCTAGCTTTATATGGTTACCAGGATTAATATAAATGTTGAATATGTACCTAGTTTAAACTGGAGATTTTGAAAAGAACACTTCCTGGATGCTGAGTGTATAAAAAGCAAATGTTGTAGGTCTGTATAAAGCTCACTGGTAAATGAGAATAAGGCTGAATGTTTTGGGTATTTTTTACAGAGCGCTGTTCTCTTTCTGTCTTTGTTCATCTTTTCGTATCCTTTATTCTCCTTTAACGGATGTCGTTTCCATTCTTTCTCTCCATCATTTTGTTTCTGTGCCTCTTTGTTTCTCCGTCTCCTACGCTCTACTTTTTTTCTCTCTCTCTCCGTCTCATACTACGTCTGTCTTCGCTGTTTAAGCTTGTTCGCCTGGTCACACTCCCTCCTTCTTTATCTTTTCTGACTAAAACCTTTAAATTTCCTTCTGCTTCATCGTGTTTGTCTGCTCGTCACGTATTTGATGTCATACTGTAAAAACAGGATCATCCTCTCTGCTTTTGTTGTTGCCCGGGGAAATTTGTAACATGCACACACAAACACCGAGCTCATCGGTGTAGCCGTTGAAGTCATTTTGACTTCTGTCACATTTGGTGTGTTCATAACCAGACCATTTGCATTTGTGAGAGGAAAATTAATTTTTTAATTTTTACCTTGCGTTTCATGTCAATGTTCACTATTAATTTTATTTCCCCTTTTCATGTCAGACTGATGCAGTTGAATATAAAAGACCACTAGTAATATCGCAGCAGCTCATGGGTTTGGGCTGAGCCACAGGGGTTTGTTTCAGTCTCAGCATGATAACATATCAACAAATTTAGCCTCTGTAGGTGGGTCACTTTCTCTGAAGGAACATTTTTATCTTATGAACATTATTTAAACCCTCATGCTGGTGTGCCGCCCAGCCTGCATGAGTGGTGAGAAATGTACAAGACCTCTAAGCTAAATCTTGAGCAGCTTTCAGAAATACACAGACACATAAACTATGACAAGTCTGATACATACAAACAGCCTGTTTTCCTTTGCAAAGGCTGCAGAGTCCTTTGAAAGTCACAAGACATTTTTAACATGCAGCTGGATGTTCATGAAGTCGAACGAAAAGATGGGAAATATTGCATTTATATGTTAAACACATTTTCAGTAAATTGATTGATATAGTTTTTAGAGCTTTTAGTTCTTCTTTTCAGACTACAAGACATAAAATGTCCAAAATACACAAAAATCAAATTTTGTAAATACACTTTCATTTATTAATAAACAAATTTTGCAAAATACAAACAAAATATTAGTTTTGATGACCAAATTAGATACATTTTTACAATTAAAGCATAATCCAAACATTTCTTGCTGATCAAGAAAGAAGCCCCTGCTTCAAAGTTCACCTTTTCAGGCTCAACTAAAATGCCTACTTAGACAAGCCAAATGGCTACAGTTTCAAGTTATGTTTGGAGGAGTAAAGGTGAGGCTTTTAAACCTATGAACGTTTCAGAACATTTTGCTCTACATATTTGAGTTGTTTGCCATGCTTGGTAAGTCATTTTTTCAAAGATTGTTCCAATTATTATTATTAGCTTTTACTTCTGTGGCTCTTTAGAGTTGAGACAAAGCTGTGTGAAAGGCATTAGCCATGTTGCTCGCTGATAGCATAATATTCTGTTTTAACTAGCTGAAAGGTATTGTTTGCGGGCAAATACCACAGCCTTGAAAAAAAGCATGTGAATTTTTAGTCAAATCTTTGGTCAAATACACCTAAAACAATGTCTAGAATGTGAAATGTTGGTATAATGGTGCTACTTGAAGCCTGAAAACGATCTCCCATAAAAAAACGAACAAACAGCAGTAGCAGACGTCCTGACTGGGTTCTACGTTAGCATTTAGATCTCTCCAGAGTTTTGTGCACACGGTTTAGGTAAAAATGAAAAAGGTTGAGGTTTTAAATTTAGTTCGGTATTACCTGTTGCCTGTGTCTTTTGGTAAAAATACTTTACACAAGTAATGGCTCAAAAAGGATTCCTTTTTTTTTACTGTGCTGCAATTGATTACGATTATTTGTGCCATTAATTAGTGTCAGCTAATTTTGTTTTCAATCTCCACATAGGATATGCTTGTGAAGATGGATTAAGGGGGAGAGCAGAAGTGCGTTGAAGTTCCACAAAGTGATGAATGAAGGACATGCATATTGTATTGAAGAAATAAGTGATGAGAATGCTGTTATTTGCATTTACCAGCTCACCTATGTCAGACCTTTTGATAAACAAAATTCTAATGAAAGTGAGAACATGTACACTGTTACATCTTTCAGAAAATGTTTTGAAATTGTGGTGCACAGTTCAGAATAAATGTTTTTCAAAAACCATTGCGTCTTTTTAGTAAATGTTTATTTCCAAAAGAAATAAGTAAGAAATAAGAAAGTTCAGAACAGTAAAATTCCCGCTTTTTAGAATTAATTAGAAGATAACTCTTACGTAGTTAAACTAAAATACTCTTTGAGAGTTAATATATAAACTCTTAACACCAAGTGTTAAATTATCAACTCCAGACAGATTTGGTGTTTAACACTAAATCAGAGTTAACGTACCAACTCTCCAAAAAGAGTTAAATTAACACTCTCTGGTGTGGACCCATATAGACACTTTAATAGTGTTGAAATCAAATCTGACAGTGTTAATTTGGACATGCTGGATTTGCTGTGTACCAGTGCAGTACATTACACAAAATGATTGAAATAATTAAGGAGAACTAGCTCCAAATTCTTCACCTTCATTTCATATCAGTAGCTAGATGATTGAAAGTTATACACAGTTCTGTGTCCAGCAGGACAATGATTAGAAACACATATGAAAACTGGTTTTGGAATGGATAAAACAGGCAAACAGTTTCTGGAACTCGCGTTCCCAAAGCACAGACCTCAAACCTACTGAAAATTGTGTATTGTGTATTAATCTTTAAAGCCGTGTCTGTGGAAGGAAAACAGCCAGTTTAAGCAAGATCTCTATATAATTCCTGAGTCTAATTATCTGTAAGCCACTTTGCAACCTACCTTCACCCCAACTCTTTGTTTCATGCTGATGTCATGTCATTCTGAGTTAATGTCTTATCTGTTATTGTTCCCTGCATGAGGCTTTTCATGTAAGAACATTGACAAGCTCCCTCAACAGATGGGAAGAGAAAAAAATCCTATTTTCTTCTCATCTCTTCACCATCAGTCCACCTACAGTGTTGTGTACTTAATTGAGATATATGGTTGCAATCCTCATAAGCAACAAAGCAACACAAACCAAGTCTAATGAAGAACGAAGTTTTAAGAATTATTTGCACAATACATATAATTCATACCATAATAAATGGAAAGCAGCTGGTGACAATTCTTAGATATACTCAAATCATTTGTTTTATTAGTATTTCTGTGTTATTTGTGTCCTTTCTTGCATATCAGACACACCTGGTCCTCAACAGGTGTGGTGACATTTAATGTTGTTTTTCCAGAAGTAAGCTACTAATTACTGACCAGTCTGCACTCATTTTAACTTCCAACAGCTGTGAGTGTCTTTTGCACATCAGATTTACATAATTCTGTGCTAACAGGTTAACCCGAGCCACCAGTTTGAGTCTAGTGGTTCAATTTTATTTCACTAAGACAAGCAATCCAGCATAGTCAGCTTCTGTCAGCCTGAATCTATGGCTTATGTGACAAAATACCACATTATAGCAGAATGAGACACTAATGAACAGACATGTGACTAAGCTCAGTGGATGCATTTAAATGAAAGAAAATTCTGTTCTGTGTCTGCCAACAGTTCAAGGAATGAATGATCTCAGTTTATAACAAAATTGTCACCACCTGCTGTTTTCTTTTTGGTTTTGGGGGATTTTTTGTTTTGTTTTTTTTTTACATCAAACCCATCATTTTGTGTGCTTGTGCTCCATTTTCACATGAGGTTGCATTAATTACATCTTCGGCAAAAAGTGTGAAGCCCACATATTGAGTATGAAACATCTTTAATTCGAGTGGGCATGTCCTTAACTTGGCTCTGTCAGCCAGCGTGAATCCCTCCATATTTCAATTGCAAGTATACAAATGATTTTTTATTGCATTCATTCAACTTTAGTAAAGTTGTATGACTAATATAGTCAGGGGAACCTTATTCTTCTAAAACCAGAATTACATGATCCCAGCTATCACAATTTCTTCAGCAAATACCTCCTGTCAGACTCAATAATACATACATTTTAAAAAGGATTTATATATTCTCTCTCTTACACTCTGTATCCAAATAATCTGCTCTCATCCATTATTTCTAGTTGATCTAAATTCACTTCAGTGAGATAAAAAGGTTTAAATTTATGAAAATAATCTTTTTTTTTCAAGGAGGAGGTATTAAACAGGTGGTGAGGACATCAAACAATTTTAGGAAACATCTTTAGGACAATGAGCAGGTGAAATAATCTACATACATAATCTAATAATCTACTACATAATCTATGATGACTATGCAGTCATCATAGATTATGTAGTCTAAAGAGTAGGAAAATGTGATTTATGGGGCTTACAGATGTATTGTTTCTGCACCATTTGTACAAAAATGTATCCAGACAAAGTAAACATTTCTGAAAAGATTATTTTGTGCAAAAGATTATATTGTGTAACCAATACTCACAATCCTAGTTAGTAAGTATTTATGAACACTGTGTTAAGAAATCAGTTACAATCAATGATCTCCAATCATATGAAATTTTACAGTCTGAATAATACCTTTCTTTGTAAAGAGATATATTCTAAAACACTTCTTCAGTAGAGAATCAGAGAGGAGAAACACACAGAATTTCTTGCTAGCAAGGGCATCTCTCAGAACTCACACCCCAAGAGTGAGTCTCAGAGAGTGGCCCTGAGGACTTGTCCTGGTCCTTTATTTATACACTTCAGTGGGTGCTTGTGTGGTGTGTGTGTGGTGTGTGTGTGTGGTCAGAGTGTGACCCCATAAATGACTTCCCTAAACCTGCTGGACGTTCATCAAACCAAAACCACTTAGACTGGAAACAGATATAACTACGTTAATCCTACCGTAAAACAATAAAACAAGGTACGACCTTTTCCCATGCTCCTAGGATGTGGGGGTGAAAGCCAGAACACCCTGGAATGTTACAGACTTCCTAGGATGAGACCAACTACATACTTCTAAGCACAAATGATTACATGCAGTATTCTACCATATTCAAACTTATATCATTAAAAGATTATACTGACTACTAAGTCCAATTTTCCATTGACACTTAAATGACATTATAGTATATATTCTATAGTATATTCACAAGCCTTCGCAGTATGAATGGTAGTATAATGTCTGAGCCATCAGGCATGTCGCCTACCTGGTGACAAATCTCGTGGACTACCACCATGGTGAGTTCCATCTGATAGGATGAGGATGACACGTCTGCGTCCAACAGGATCTTCTGCTCCACGAAGACGCTCAGGCCCCAGTTCTCCATGGCGGCGTAGGGGTGTTTGGGCACAGCCAACAAGTCTGTAAACCAATCATGACAACAACAACACATTACGGCTTTTCAACAAATGTTGAATGTTTTCCTGCATTAATAAACTCTCAGCGAGATTCCACCACTTAAATAACAGGAGGCGATCGCTGTGACAGAATGACTGCTGGCATCGGCGCGGTTCCCATTTCGGGTTAAAATTAAACTCATGAGTCATTTTAACTATGTGCCAAAGGAGCCTTTCATCCACACAACATAGATATATGGATTTTTCAAGATATAACTCTACATATATCTGTATGAGAGAGAAGCAGTCCAAGAGAGAGATCAGCTGAGATGTAACAAAAACGAGTAAATGTAGAGAAATGTCCTTTGGGTGGGGAAACTTGGGTTGTTTTTCAGAAAAGGCATTTCTCTCCAGTGAATGAGTGACGGGTTCAGGTCTTAATTTAAATTTAAAATCACAAACTTCTGGCATTTCAGCTGCAGCGACCTTCGTCAGAGGATCACTTGCAGACAACAGGAGACATTATTATTTTCTCTGAGAACAAAATAATACCTCAGTCATAAAGAGGAGCAGAAATGAGGAAAGAATTACATGAAATTTACCAAAAGTATTCTCTTCCTGAATTAAACAGTATTTCTTTGAGACACACAAGTAAAAAAAAAAAGGCACTACTGTAACTAAGACTTGCTTCCATTTTGAAGCCTCTCCAAACCAATTCATATCCGATTGTTTACCCGCCATTCCTGAACCCGGAGAAAATCAAATACCTGGGTGTCATCTAACGTGCTGCCTCTTTGGCGTTGATAGTGGGTACTCATTTTAACCCTTGTGGCTTGTAACTCATAGAGACTGGTCTTGAATTTTTTAAGGCAAATTTTCTACCTTAAAGTCACAATACAAAAGTTGATCTTTTAACATTTTAGGCTTCGGTCTCAGAGGCCTAGATACTCAGTTCGGGTTAGGATGACTCCCTGGCGACCCCTGGTTGCTAGTGAAATATCTATATTTCTCCATAAACTGGTGAGTTAGTTAGTTGTCCATTTTGAAGAACATCATTAAACAGAAGTGGTGTCTTATGGAACAAACTATCAGCCACAATGCAGACTCTAGATGCCTTCCCTTCCCCCGAATCACACGTCACCTCAGGTTAGGTCACATGTGGGCAGGGCAAGATTTCATATTGGTTTCACTCTTAACCCACAGTGATAGTAATGACCCATAGCTTTTTTCATACTGTGGGCCACTACTGATTATAGTACCATATGATCAATGGTGAGCCAACAACCTTCAAAACCACCTTCCCCACTAGGGGTTAAATACTTTCAACTTTTTGTCTGTAGAACCGAGGAAGCTTCTTGAAGGGGACCCAAAACATCTTCACAAATCTGAAGATGTCCAGATTTTTTCTAAACTCTGAGACAACCACCAGAATGGAAAATGGACACATTCACCTTCAAAGTACAATTTGCATGTTTGGAAACGTGTTGATTTCAATGTAAGATGCAACTTTTACTTTGATGGCAAGCAGTCTCTATTTCTCCTTTGATGATGATTTTTCACTTCCCACAGTTTTGTGAAAACTGTCTGGTGTGTCTTTGCAGTGTTTCCGTATTTTAGATAAAATAAGGAAAAGTATAATAGAGCCACTGTAATGGCATGTACTGTGGAAGAAAAGGCGGGGATCATATTTGCAATATGAAAATAAAACAGTCCAAACAAAAAGCAACAATCTGGCAAAAACAGAGAAACAGGACTGTAAAAACACAGAAAGAATTAAACTGAAGACAAGTAAAACTCATAAGGGTGAAGAGCACAATCGTAATCGCGGGAAGAAAGAAACAAGAAAAAGGAGGTAAATGCAGACAAATTCCTCACTTTGTCTACTCTAAGTGGAGAAGAGGAGGATATTAGAAGAGAGATTAGAGGAGGCAACAAACATCTAACAAAATGAAGAATTCATACTGCAGGGCTGTGAAAGCGATGTCGATTAAACATGACGTGTGACACAGATGCATCATCTGTCTGTTCTGTGTTACAGCCTTTTGCTCTACTTTGTTTTCTCTTTCAAACGAACCTAACACTGTTCATGACAAGTTATATATTTACTTTAAATTAATGCTGTGTCAAGAATATATAGCTATGATGAGTATTAAATCCCATATTCATCACATCAGCAAACAGCGACAGGTAGATAGTTTGACTGATCATCTTCTAACCAATACAAATTATGAAGACACATCGTTTACAGAGTCTTACTTCTTTCATGGTTCTTAAGACTTTTTCCTTATGTTTATTTGTGGACCTTCTGTTGCCTTGCTTGTCCCTCCTCCTGACGGAGTATGCAGCAGTCAAAAATTGCAATTACTCGAATGACCACTAGAGGCCACCTCCAAAAGAGTCGATCTCCATAGACTTCCACGTTAAAATGTTCAAATGTAGAGCAGAAAACACTTGGTTCAAGTTGTGTGTGTGCTTTCTTTTTTTAATTTATATTTTTTAATGCAACCCAGGTTTATGATTATGATCATGGTTGCTTTCATCAGCACCTGTAGTAAGCACCTGTCACTGAACTGGACCTCTTAACATCTGACTTCTGAGTATTGGTTTAAATTTTTGTACTGCTTTGAGGTATCTGTGTTACTATGGTACTATGGTGCGTTACTAATATTGATAGACCTCAGAGTATTCAAACGAAAGTTAATAACTGATCAAATAAATGTCCAGGGGAGTTTCAAGATAGTTTCCAACAGGTGATAACTGCTTCTAGAAGGACTCTGACATTTACAGTTCACCAAGACTTTTCCTTCTCATCCACATAGGGTCATTTCTGTCTCAAAAAACAAAAGAAAAAAGCTTCTAAAACACAAATTCTGAAGCTACAAAATGCAGAATCCAGAATGCAACGAGTGACATCACAGCACCTACATCCATCTTTCATATACATAATATGTAACTATTCCCAGTGATTCTGAGGACAGATTAGATTTTTTTTTATTTAATTAAAACAATAAAATATATTTTAATGAAATAAAAGGCTGAATCAATGTTTCCCCGCATTAAAATCTTCAGGGAACACCTTCTGCCGCAGTTTGCACCTTTTTGATGTAGTTCCATCACACTGACAGAAATCACACTGTCAACAACACTTGAGCAAAACAGGCCATCAGTGCTCTTCGGCAGCTGTCACTCATCACATGATCTGAGGGTTATTGCTGGTGCTCTCACTCAGAGGTAGCAGCACATGCACAGAGGCAAATGTTTGCACACACTCATGTGAAACCTGTTGTCGGAGCAGTTTCAGAGCTAGAAACACTCCTGCTGGGAGCTCTCACACATCCACACGTTCCCACTGATATCTATCTGCTGGGTTTGTTGTGGACTCTCTGAGTGCCTTCCTCTGTAATCACAGCCCAAAGGACAAGGAACTCAACGTTGGTGGACTGCTTTAAGTGAAGCCAGATTACAGGTGTTTAAGTGTAATCTTATATTATGGTACCCGCAGTGACTTAGTGATATTCGATAAACTCTACAATCTGCAGCACATATTGTAAACAGCTTCAAGGATTACTTTATAAAGGGTTCTTTACCGAGTGGCCCAAATGCAATGTTGATTTAATCGCTGCTGCTCTCAGAGAGGTGTTACCGAGGCATGTGCAAACATTCCTGAGGATGCTTTAATGTCTCCCATGACCTCTTCTGTGCAATCTCCAACACCCTGATGTTGTTTTGAAGTGCTCATGCTAAAGATAAGCAAAGGGTTTTCAACCTGTACATGGATGAAGATGTTTCTAATCAAGTACAAGCATCTGGTTATAAATGTCAGAGAGCTGAGGTATGACTACAGATTAGCAATGATGATATTTGGATAGCCTTGGGCACATTCACAAACCGACTCTTAGTGGGTTACAAACGCTGCGTGGGTGTTGCAAAACACGGAAGCTGTCTGTAGATAGTGCTCGGTATTAGCCCGGGGTGTAAAGTTAAGAGATATTTGAGGAAACATGCATAACAGAAGTTAACAGAAAAATAAAGAGGATTTAACGGGAGGCTGTTTGATGATACAATGCAAGTACTGCTTTCTCTTTGATGGATAGATTTATGTGGGAGAAATGGCCAGTTAATTCCATTAAAATGAATCCTTTAAAACACTGATCTGAGGATTTTTTTCCCTCTAAAGTAAATCGTAACATCTGCATATTTTCTGTGCTCCTTATCTTTGTTTTATGTATTATCCTACACTCACTCTGGGAAAACAATGGTTGGAGATCACGACGAGGCCAAATGTTGGAACCATGTACAACAAACAAAGACATTTCTCCACATAGTTAAAAAAAAATCTTAACCATGCATTTCAAAATATAAATATTTTATAAGCTTAATCACCTTTTTTAAAACCAAGAATTAAAAAAGAATGATGTTAGCTTCTGATTTGGTTATTCTGAGTACTCGTGGTGTACTTCTTCACAACAGCCACTCCTGCAAAAGCAAATAAGAGGCTCCACTGTTCTGTTTGAACAGTCATGAGGATAATGGGAAGTCATCGCTGAAGATTTCAGGTTGGGGAAAAACAAATCTAGAAATTTCATGGTATCCAGTTCAGTAGTTAAGACATTTCTATCAGAACTAAAGTGACTCACTGAGTGTTGTTTTGAGTCCATTCCATGTAGCATTCCAAGTATTTTTATAATGTACTTCCCAAACTTTTTTATGTGTAGATATTTTACTGTTTTGGAAAGGGGGTTGAGAAAAATTTGTAAAATAAAATGAAGACAAGGTTTGTAGTTTGGTAATGAACTACGAACTGGTAAATGCATTGGTGGATAGGAGATCATAATCTGCTTTGGGCTTTTAGAGGCATGTTGGAGGTCACTGATCTACCAAATCAAAATTTGTGATTTTCAGGCTGTACTGCCTAGTTTCACTGGGATTTTAACAATACTTGGTAAACAACAATATGCCTAAACACTGTCACGAGTCAAAATGAACCTTCAGAAGAAGAAATCAGTCAGCTGTCTTGTTTTTAACTCATGCAAACAGCATCACAGCAGAGAGCTGAGCTCAGTCAGTTTGATGTTTGAGTGTGAAAGCAGAACTCTGCAACTGCTGTCAGTCAGCTCAGCATGCTAGTTAATCAGGTATGAACACATGTTACGATGCGACTCCTTGGACTGCCGGGTAGTCTCTTTTACCCAGCATGCATCTTCTGGCATCGGGAAGGCAGTCATGAAGACCTGCTGTGTTAACTGTTTTGAGGTAGCTAAATGTCTGTGGAGCCTGAGGGTTGGAAGCGTGCATGCCATATAACTCTATGTGTATCCTCACATGAAATATGAGGAGATACGATGTGAATTAATGTGGAAAAAACTTTATTGTTGTATTTCCACAATAATGATAATAATAACAGAGTGGATATGGCACTCATGTAACTTTATATCGAAGCCTAATGGACTAAATGTCAAGACTGACTATGTAATGGGTAGGGAGCTGAAACTGTATGTTTTTGAAGTCTCAATGTTACAGCCTCAACATAATTAACAATATTTTTTTCTTTTGAGCTAGAAGTTCCTGTATTTGGATGAGATGGTAGAGTTATTAGCTCATATTAGACACTAGACTTTCACTCACCAAAACTGGAGCAAAACCTTTTGGATGGGCTGTACAATTAAGGGCAAGGACATGGCATCAAGGATGCTCCAAATACCTTGATGGCGCTTTGATGGTGCTCAGCAAGCTGAAGGTGTGAAACACCTTCAATGGACTGAAAAACGCTCTTCTTCTGTAAAAAGGATGGCATGGCTTGAAGAAGACACACAAACCCAACCTCAGGATTCGCAAGATGCTTACTCATAAAATTTAGGCAATGTATATTGTGTTATGTATAGTAAACACAAAGTCTGCATGGTATTTTGCGTGAACGTGTGCTAATGGGAGGACCTAAATTGAGGCACAATGACTATCTGAGTTCATGTAAAGCATAGCAAACTGCAAGCAGCCAAGTCAGCACCCACTTGTCAATCAAGTAGCCACATTCAGAGCACTGCAGTAATGCAGGTAATGCAACTGTAAGCCTTAAAGCAATATAAATGGGTATATATGGGGATAGGGAAAAATTCACCTTTGATACAGTTGTTATGAAGGTCAAATTGGCTGTTTATATAGAGCAAATGTTAATTTGTTGCAAATTTTAATATAGGAGTCTATGGGGACTGCATCATTGTTGGACTAGCCTTCAGTGGTCATTAGAGGAACTGCAGTTTTTAACATTTCAGGCTTGCTCTAACTTAAAATAAGAATCGTGACAATTAGAGTGGGCTTTTGATTTTGCCTGAAGGCTTAAAATCAGCTGCTACACATAGAAAATTTACTCTCACACTGCACTCTGTGGTTTTGTCCCAATTTTCCAACAGAAGAAAGACGATCTCTGCTGCTTTCTCACACCAATGGTTGGTGAGGACAGTGAGCAAGTTTACATGCAGATGTTCTTCATCTGTTCTAATTATCGCTTCATCACACTAATAAAATTAAGAGAGTAAGAGAGTATTGTTGTTGGAGCTTGCTCACCCATGCTATATATATAAAGCTTTAAACAACCCTATTGCAGATCAGTTGCACCCATTAAAAACACCTGCTTTGGTTTAAAGTTAGAGGTGTGGATTTTTTTTTACATTGATGACACCAAGATATTAATAGGAGAAACTGGAAATGTCATGAGGTTTACATGCCTAAACTCCATCAAAGAGAAGTTCTCAGCATCAGGAAAATAAATCAGGAATAAAAATATTATTATATTGCCAATAATGCGAGCAGCAGCTATGTCAACGATCCTAAACTGAACAAAATGATCAAAGAGTTTTCCTACCAAGCAGCTTGAATGAAGTTTTTGTAGAAAAAAACACAAAGGTTTGGTGTGAAAAGCCCCGGTAGCCTTGTCCAGATATAATACATCACATTATATTTTCAGTGTCAGACTGCTCATAGTGTTCACACCTGATCCATCATCCAGCCTGAAGCTGTCACAGTGACAGCAGAGACTGTCTCGGTCAATGTCTGACTGATCAGCTTGTGTAGCAGTTTTGTAGCTAACAGTTTGTAGGTCAGAGACTGATACAAGTAAGTAAACTACCTAAACTCACATTGATCAGCATGGCAGCATGACTTTTTTTTCCTACCCAAACTATTTTCCCTTTTAAAAAGTTTTTCAGAGAAAAAAAACTGAAGAATGTGTAAAAAGTGGATAATATCTCTATCTTTATCTACTTCTATCAGGCTCATTTATTTGCTGGAATGGAAGCAAGACAGGAAGTCAAGTTAATTACATATTAGAGAAAGTGGTCTCCACTATGTAATCTACTTTGATTTGACAGACAAGCATCTGCAGGGTTTACAGGGAGCAGCTTGAAAAAGAGCAAATATCCAGTTCTGCCTAGAAATCTGACCTCACCTTCTTACGGCTGCTTCCAGCAGGATAATGCACCACAAATGTCACAAAGCTCACAGCAATGAGTTTACTGTACTCAAATGGCCTTCACAGTCACCAGATCTCAATCTAAGAGAGCAGCTTTGGGATGTGGTGGAACGGGGGTTTTATATAATGGATGTGAAGCCGACACATCTTCAGCAACTGTGTGATGCTATCATGTCACCATGGACCGAATTCTCTGAGGAAAGTTTCCAGCTCCTGAATCTGCTTCATGAATAATCAATGCATCTCTGAAGGCAAAATGATATTTAACCTGGTACTAGTAAGGTGTACCTAATAAGGTGAGCGTATACCAGTCAGTGCCCCAAGATTGAGCTTTATTTGTCCTAGAGAAAACATAATGACACACTGCTGAAATCAAGCGCATCAGTGATGATGAGTGTGCTTACATGAGCTTACAGTCGTCTGTTTGGTTAAAAGCAGTTTCAAACTGGTACAGTTGCTGTGGTCAGCCAAAAACAACTAGGAGGAGGCAGAGCATAGAAGGTGGGCTACAACTGCCAGCTAATGGAAAGCGCTATGAAATATACATGTTACCATGGAAACAAAATTTCCACAGCCAGCACCCAATCCCAATGCTCGAGCCAGTTTTCCAAGGCTGAATGTGATTGGCTGACAGCTCATTATCCACATGACTGAGGCTCAGACAGCAGAACTGGTTGGCTGGTGGAGGAAAATGGAAATGTGATTGGTTTGACTAAAGGGGGGAAATGCAAATGAGGCCATTTGGTTTAAAGTAGAAGATGCAAATGAGACACGATGCTCAATAGACATTTGAATTCAAATAGAAGGAATTAATTCATTTTACCACAGAGTGAACCTTTATGAGGTTCCCGTGTCCCAAACAACTGTCTCCTGCTCACCCTCACCCTCACACACAAACACACAAACACATTAACTATAACCTAAATTACATTCCTTCACACCCTGCATCACTCTGCATGCATTGCTTACTCCAGTGTTTCACCTGGATTCTCCCTGTGGCTGCAGCCTCCCTTTTATTATTCAGCTCATTTTTGTCAGCGATGCATGACAAATAAACCATAGCACAGAGGTCCCCAACCTTTTTGGCGCCACGGACCGGTTTATGCCCGACAATATTTTCACAGACCGGCCTTTAAGGTGTCGCGGATAAATACAACAAAATAAAACTAGTACCAGTACCGAGAAAAAGAAGATTTATTCATAACACACGTGAAAAGACCCAGGAAAACCAAGTTAACGATAAAAATGATAATAAAATAACGCTGAAAACTGATAAAAATCCTGAAAACCATACATTTCACACTTTCGCAGCCCGGTACCACACAACTCACGGACCGGTACTGGTCCAAGGCCCGGGGGTTGGGGACCGCTGCCATAGCACACATAATTATGTATTTTTCTCACCTTAAAGTGCAACTTTAATACCAGCTTCAGATGGAAGTTCAAGATAAAGGGGTTCCTCAAGTCAGAGAAATAAACCATCATGATGTCATCAGGGTTTTACAGTATGTAATATACAAAGAATATATGGAGCACTTTTTCCAGCAGTTTGTAACAAAACTAAATTTTATGCAATTAAATTAGTGTAAAAAAAAAAACACAAGGAAATGAGAAGAAAGTATAAACGTATACACACAGCCAAAACAGAGGCACAAAAATCTCATGCATTACATTTTCTCTTAAATATAAAATAATTAAAAACATTAGAAATAGCCAAGAACCATATGCAGCCAAATACAAACACAACAACTGTCCTGAGAACCCGTTAGCAGCAGAAAAATCGAGTTAATAAGCAAAAAAGCAATGGCCAACAATGAACCAAAAACTGAGTCAACTAAATGTTAAACAGCAGAAGATCCTTCTCCATGGGCACATGCAAATTTCATCTTTCAACTTTTCTGTTCCTTCACCTTCTCCTGAGACTTTTCAGCCCGTCAGAGTTGGGTCTGCTGTCAATTTGTATTGAAATAAGTCATTATCTCACCAGTACGTTAGTGACTTACTGTTAACGCTGATGAAGGCCTATAGCCCACATGCATCCACAGTGGCATTTTTATAAAATGTGAAACTCTACAGGCATTAATTGCTTTGTGCCACCTTTTTTTCTACTTATTCTTACATTTTCGAGGTTGTGTGCTGAGCTGAAGCACACACCTGCTGCCGTTCTGTGGACCGAGTCTCGCATGTTAATACTCCCATGTTCTTTCCAAGCGCTGGCACTTTTGACACACTTCTGGTGTAAACACTTAAAGGCATAAGCTGGATTTTTATGTGAGACCCTGTGGGTTTTCCAGGGGATCAAATTAGTGATGAAGTGTGTTGCTGTTCTGATGGATGCAAAAGCTATTTTCCAACAATAACCCACCATTTTTTTCCATTCTTTTCCAAACTGCCTGGGTTCCTCAAGAGGGTTAACAATCAATTTTCAAGATTCCAAGCAGCAGTTTCCTGCTGTGTTTGACAAGTCTGAGGCACAGGCCATTTGGCTAAACTGGCTGCATTAGGAAACACAGGACCCAAACACTATCCATGTTCAGGCCTGCCGTCAGATATAAGCACAGCTTCTAAAATTATATTTTCCTCCTTAAATTGTCTTTTCACAAGGAGTGTGGAAAACAGCAAATAAAGAGGGGTCCTTGTATAAGAAAATAATTGACAGTGTGGGGGCTGAAAGGCTGTTTTCTAAAAATTACTAAAAATAAATTGGCTCCTGAATTATATTCACGACATGTGAGCCTGGGGAAAGATGTTAGGCTTAGGGTACTAAAACATTTAGGGAATAAAAGCAGTCAGATAGTGGAAATTTTATTGCCTGAAGTCAGAGAAGACCTTTTAAATATTTAGCCGAAGCCACAATCTTTAACATCACGGTTCGGTTTGTGGTGCCCAGAGAAAACTCTAAAAGTAAAACTTGGCATATGGGCAGTGTTGGGACTAACGCGTTATTAAGTAACGCGTTACAGTAACTACGTTATTATTGTGGTAACGAGCACGGTAACTAGTTATTATGCCAAAATCAGGAACGCGTTAGTCGTTACTGGGATTTAGATAGGGTCGTTACTCGTTACTTCGTGTGGTGGCATCGCGGAGCTTCCACAGATTCTGTAACATTAGCAAGTGGTGGAGGCAGCAGGTGAATGAGGGAAAGGGGACTCAGAAGGAAAAGAGACCCGAGGCAGCCGCCGGTCCAAGTGTGAACTTCAGGTAAGAAGTTATGACCTGCAGTCTATCTGGTTCAGATATAAACCAAGTTTAGGTGGAGTTTATTTTTGTTATTCTGACTTTTTCCGTACTGCGTACTAGCTAGCATGACGGAGTTTCTATACAGCTGGGTGGGTGCTATGAAGTTAATGATGTTGAACTTTATTTTGTCCATAAGTTATTAGAGTTGCCAACCGTCCCGTCTGGTATTCAGAGAAAATATTACGCGTTTCTTATTGAGGTGAAAAGACACAGTTTGTCCCGGACTTCAGCTACAATGAAAAAGACACAAAGCTGGAGTTATTCTGTGTCTTTGCTGCACAGCTGTCTCTTCTTCTTTCATTCTCCCCCTCCCTCTCCCGTTTCTACTTCAATCATGAAAACTGATCAATGATCAGCTGATCGGCTCTCTTGTTTGTTTATCGCCCACTTTGCGCCAGAAAGAGGAAACCAGCCGATGTCGCGTTAAACAACAGCAGCACGTTTAAGCTTGATCAGCTGTTGTTAGAATTTATTTAATATTAATTTCTAGTATCAGCTGATGTTTGCTGGAGCCACAGCTGCAAAAAAACTGCTGGTCATGATATCGGTTTGGTTATCTGGTGAGAGGGAAACATGAAGATGAAACCAGGAGACGTCCTTACTGAATCATCAGAGCTGAACAGGTGATGGAGAAACAGGTTTACCTTTTAGGTGACATAAATGAGTTGAAGGGAAGTTATGAACTGTTTCTGAGAGACAGATAACCCCAGGATCCTTTTTTAGGTAGCTGACAGCTGGTAACTGTGCAGGTGCGGATCTAGCAAAGTTTTGCCAGGGGGGCCAGGTTGGGCATTAACAGGGAGAGGGGGGCACAAAGAAATACTTTTCTTTCTTATTCTCATTTAAAATGTCTAGCTTTTAAAAAAGAATTATCTGAATCTTACAACAAAGGATTGATAGATTCACGCATATATACCATCAAAACAGTGTACATCACTGTCACAACAGCGTTTGTTTTCATTCAAAGGCTTTATGATCTTTCCTATAATGGTGGGCCGGTCTCTAGTCAAAATGCCCAGGCCGATTTTTTGTCCCAGTCCAGCCCTGTATGCAGCTCATCTGCAGTCTGGTGTTACTTACATCTTCCTATTCAGAAGGCAGAATTTCCGAGTTCTGAGTACAATCGAAAGCACCACGACTGCAGTTTTTGTGTTGGATGTAAAAGGCGCACATGACGCTGTGACGTAGGCTAGAATCATGGCAGCAGTCAACGACGGTCCAGGCGTGGGATTTCTCTCGTGGAAATATGCACATTATCTTTTCCTTTCTATTGGTAGGTGGCACAGTGCACTTGTGGCAAGTAAGCAAGCTAGAAGACTGGCAAAGTTATGGAAGCAACATATTAACAAGAGAATTCTAAGTAAAACCAAAGTTACTTTCCCTAGTAACTAGTTACTTTGAAAGTAACGAGTAACTTGAAGTAACTGAGTTACTTTTGATAGAAGTAACTAGTAATGTAACTAAATTACTATTTTAAAGTAACTTACCCAACACTGCATATGGGTATGCTCCACTCTGTGTCTGGGTTGGTTGGCAGTGAAATAAACCACAATCAAAGGCTGCAGTCCAACATCTTTATCATCTTTATCTGCTGACAGTTTCACTCCAAAGATCTTTGGCATTTATTGACCAACAATGAAAACTACTGACACTTTTGTGCCACCCCAACAGTTTGACTCCCCCCTGTGACTCAGAGTTAAATACATGGGCTTTGTCTGTAAAGGTTCTTAGTTATCCAGGTCATCGTAGTCTAAGGAGCTTGGAAAGAAAAGCATCTGGACTTCTTTAAGTTTCTTGAAGACATCTCACTTCTCACCCGTGAAGAGTCCCAGATTTCTTTTAAGCCCTTTTGGGAGTGTCCCTATGAGGGTCGTGGCCTCACTATTGATCCTCTACCTAATCACATAACCCAAGGTGTGAAAACGGGTGTGGGTCACAGTCAGCCAGGGTTTTGGGTGAGCTCATTGTGAAACCTGGCCCCACCCTATCATGTGACTTATTGAGGTCAAATGTACCAAGATGTGAGTGGGCACTAAAGTGTCTAGGAAGGAATCTCAAAACTGGATTATAGATTGCAGACAGTTGGTGTCGTAAGCCATACCCTGATGGTCATTCACACCACCTGGACATAGATGGCTTCTTTCACTCCTCTTTCAAACCATCTGTCTTTTAGGAAAGCGTCTGGACTCTATCCAAAATCTGGGACCCTCCACCAATTGCTCTTAGAACTGAGAGGTGAAATGTCTTCAAGAAACTTAAGTCCAGATGCTTTTCTTTCCAAGCTTCTTAGAATACCTCAGCTTTCCAGCTTTTAGGACTGAAAAAGCCTGCAATAAAAGGTGCATTTAAAATGTTTCACAAACACAATTAAGTATATAAAAATAAGTCCTGATTTTAATTGGTTTGCCTCCTTGCGCACCATTGGACTGCGTTCATTGCAGCTGCTGCCTGAGGGTCACTGCCTGAAAGCAACACTTACCACACACAAGTGTTAATGTAGTTTTACCATGGACCTGCACCCTCTTATGTCCACAGGAGTGTTCACATTTGCTCAAATCAGAAAGTTGGTCACAGTTCTTGAAGCATCAGGGTCTTCTACAACCACAATGCCTTTGGTTGCTGAATAGTACTTCAGCAAGTTGTCTTATATGTTTATTCACTCTTTCCTAACTTCAAAGACTGATAAATCCTTTCAATCCTCATCTTTGAACTGTGTGAGTAACCTGGGGCACCCAGTGAAAAATCAATTAAAGCCAATGACAAGGAGAACATGCCAACTTCACACAGAAAGCCCCCAGACAAGCAGCAGGATTACCCCAGAAACCTTTTGCTATAAAAACCACCACTTCACTATGTTTAGCGACAAATCATTAATTAATAAAGACATGTTAGCCTTTCATAGACCACAAGTGCCAAAACCAACATGAGAAGGTGCTGGGAGAAAAGAAGAGCACTGTTTTTCAGCACATAGTATCACTAACAGTGACATGAGGATGCGATACCTATGTGAGGAAGTAAAGAAAGGAACGGTAAAAATGAAAGACGTCACATTAAATGTGCAAATGTTTTCTAAATGAATCTGTCATCGCTAATGTTTCTCATGAAGAAGCGTTTTTAGAGTCGAACTGGTGAAAAGGTCTGGTGTTTCCTCCCCCTGCGGCGGGATGACCCCTGTAACATTTTAATGAAGAACTCTTATGGAAGTTATTCATGGAGTATTTCTTTTCACTGCTACTTTTACTTGATTTATGAATCTGACTATTTTTTCTGCTTCAGCTGTCATGTCTCACTGCCTTGCTTTGCGCAGGGTCACACATTCTCAGGCATGATCCCAGCGTTTGTCTCATCCCCTGCCTCCACCACACACAGACATCACAGATAAAAGCTACACACTCTTACACTCTTATTTTGTCTCTGTGTCTCCTTACTTCCTCTCATTCGGCCTCCCTCTCTTACTCTCTGCAGTCGAGCTCCACTTGTCCACCAATTATCTTTAGCTCGTTCAGATAAGAGCTGCTCCATATTCAACAGACACAAGAGGAGGGAACTCGAGGAGAGACTTTGAATGTTAAACGCCTTCACAGCCACCAGACAACCTGCAGCCACAGAGCAAGACACAACTCCACTGCACACAAATAAACAACCACAGCAAGTGTTGCTGGAGGCTGAAATGTTCATTACACTCCATAATATGAAAGTCCTGTACAGAATAAATATCACACTGATGGTGTTGCTGTTCTTCGAAGGCAAGCTGAAAGGTTGTCCTGAGGCTGTTACTAAAGGAAAGATCATTAAAATAACAGGCTCATCAGAAGGACAGCAGGGATGCTCAGTTAATTGTAGTTTAGCAGTTTACTGAAATATATTCTAGTCATATGGTGAAGACGTTTAAAGATCTTCAGTGTTAATTTCCGATTATTCACATCGCAGTGAGGATTTACAGTTCTTTACTCTCGAGGCACTTTTTAAAAAAATATATAATTGAACAGCTGATGAAAGCTGTCGCACGGACAGGTGATGTTGTTTCCAGTTCTTCATCTGTTACAAAGTTGAAAGGTGTGGGATTGATTCAAAGGGTCGCATATTCATTTGGAAGCCATGGCCTCTGATTCCACAGCATTCAATCAAACAAACTCCCAGTGCAGTGAATCATACTTAGGAAAGAAAAAACACAACTGATCCTTAGAGGAGTCACCACGAATGTTAAACCATCTATAAGACCAAGAACATCTAAAAAAAAAACCCATCTGCACACTTCTGAAACGTCATTCTTTGAAAGGATGAAACTACCTGTAACTAAATGACAAGACAGAACTAGGAAGGAGGCTTGAAATGGCTCTTAAGCCAACAAACTTCACACAACCTGTGAAATAATGAAGCAAGGGGATGGGTGCTTTATAATGGCACCCAGTCACTTTTGGTTTTGGATGATGTGACAAAAGAAAAAAGCAGCAAAATAAATTCTGAAGAGCTTAGAGATCCTGGAGTGTATCTAAGGTGAAGAAACAGATTATTTTAAAATGATGTAAACAGCCTCCTCCAATGATATCGTCCTGTAATAGACTAGGACTTAAAAAAAGAAATATCATGAAATTTCAAGAAAAATGTCAAATCAAATCAGAACTATTTTCATTTTCTCATGAAATGAAAATAGAACCCCAGCAGCTCGTCCCCTCTTTGGCACCCCAGGAGGTCACACATTCATTGCTTAGTTTCAGTGATGTTTATTGGTAATAGAGCAAAATCTGCTGGATAGATTCAGACAAAAATTACAAAGTAGAGTGGACAGCTCTTCATATTAAAAACGGGCACTGACCCAAAAACAGGAATAAGATCAAGATGGATTTTACTGTTGGATACAGAACAGACAGCGACACATAGATCTAATTTACTCTGAATTTGAATATAATTCAAGTGACAAGTCGCTTTCTTATAGACTTCCTATGGCAACCGAGGGGCTCGCCCCCTGCTGGCTGTAAAAAAAAAGCCATCTCGCTTGAACAAAACTCGCCTGGAGCTTAGATTTAGAGTTAGCTTCACAAAGTGGTCAGACAATTGAGAACTGAGCAGAGAAGCTGCTTGCACTGCTGTGCATGAAACCTAATTAAGCCATGGAGTCCGAGTTAACACATTAATAAAACAAAACTTGCACAGCACCTGCCAGCTTTAAAGGCTAAGCCTGTCAGCACACCAGCTCTTTGGATCATAGCAAGTATATTGGATTGAATACATGTACTATTATACACACTGTGTATATTCTCCATGTAAGGGAAATCTATGACGATCTAACATACAGAAAAGGTGAATAACAATGTGTCACTTTGATATCGCCCTGGTTTATTAGATGCACACACTAAGACTGGCTGATTTTCACAGCATAGTCATCCTTGCGCTTGAGAGTCTAACTAATTGCAGAAGTTCCACCTGACTCATTTCTACAACTGACAGGACATTTAAAGTCTAAAATGAAGATAATGTAGAAATACTCTGATTAGGTCTTGGCTCAGTGAAAAGTGTTCATTAGCCTAAAGCAACAACTGGAGCCTTTGCAGTGTGACACAGACACAGAGCGATGCAAACTGAGGTGACCGTGAAGATGTCGAGTCCTGACACAGACTCTGAATATCTTTCTGCTGCTCTGCACGAGTGGAAAATCTCATCTCTGTGTGTTTGTGTGTATGTAGAGGAGACTCGGAGGACAGTGGCCATCAGATCGCTGGGGGGCCAGGTGATTGGCTTGGCTTTCTGCCAGTCAAGCCAATCAGAGGACTTCATTTCCCCGCAGCGATAAAACATTTTACATTCAAGCAGAGTCGACCTTTAAAGCGTCACAACACACCTGGAAAAGTATAATTACAAAGTATAATTAATGGAGATTGTGTTGCTGCAGAGACTTTCTGTTTACACTGTAAATTGGGCTCAGATGATAGATGTAATTACATTTATTAATTGCTTTTTGTTGTCTAGTCTCTCTTTGTTCCTGTCAGTCGTGTTGTCAAAGTCACCTGAATGGCACCGCTGTTGTATAATCCTCCTTCAGTGTTGAAAATATCACCTTCTGGCCCCTCAGAGAAATGAGATGGATAAAAGGGATTTTATCCCCTCGGATTTCCATCTCTGTACCCTGCCTTCCTCTTAAACAGATAATAATGGAGGATTACTGCATCTATATGTTTTTATACATCTGTGACAACAACAAAAACCCCAGAAATTACTGAGAGATGGTGGAAGATGACAAAAAGACAAAGCATGTTGAAATTATCAGAAATTTAAGTTAACCGTGGGGCATATGGGAAAGCTGATAGTGGTCTGGGATGTGGCACAATTAACAAGCTACCTTAGCTGTTAGATAAAATAAAATAGTCGAGGCTTCTGGTCAATTGTAGTCATTCAGTGTTTGTATGTTTTCTGGCCTCTCCTGGGAGCAAAAACATGCTTCAGGTAGAAAAATGGCTTCAACTGTACAGAAAATGACACTATATGAATGTGTGAAAGTAGCTGGTGAACTAATGTGAGTGTAAGATGAGCGTATGAATGTACTGAATGCCAATCTTATGAAATTTTAAACAGATAACTTGCCTCCATTTCACCCTATCCCTACCATCCTCTGCCACATCAGCTCACGACATTTGAGGATCTTTTTTTTTCTTCTTCCTCTTTTACTCCTGCCTGGCACCTGCATCCTTTATCCAATATATCCACCATCCTTCCTCTACACATGTCTAAACTATTTCAGGCTGGCCTCTCTAATCTTGAGCGGTCTCTGTGGTGGACTCATTCCACACAAAACATTAATGGCTGTAGAAAGTAAAAAAGTATAAATAATTTTTGTACTTGAGTTAAATTTTCAGTTATCCGTACTTTACTAGGGTCAGTGTCAGTGACACTGTCCTGTGTCAGTGTTCCATGTGTCCCTGTTGGAAGACACCTGAATACAATTAGTAGGTCATTAGCAAGACTCATAGAACTTGACTGCATGCTGAAGTGACAACCCCTAACCCTACTCAAGTAAATTTAAGTAAATGTAAGTGTTTGGGAAAAAATGTACTCCTAAAAGTACTTTTATTGCACCATGTTCATTCATTCATGAGCTACTGTAACATGAATCAAATGGCTGAATTGCCACCTTAGCATGCAGTCAAGTTCTACGCAGTAATTTTATTCAGGTGTACTGCAACAGGGACACACGGAAAAGTTTCAGGACACCGGCCGTCTGATTTAAAAGTACTGATTTAAAGACAAATATCTTCTTTTTTACAAATTTTTCAAAACATCCTTGTTACTTTATGTTGAAAAACTTTTGAGTGAAGATTTGGTTTCACCTCACTGAAGGCCAATTTAAGCCTAAATGGAAAGAACAATAACACAGAAAGAACAATCACACTGGTGTAGCCATCGCTGGGGCTTATCACATATAATGAGATGAAAGTACTTTAGCTTCTAGCTGCTACAGAAGAGAAGCTAGCGTAAAGGGAGTAACATTTATTTCAAATAGCAATGATTTCAAATGCATTGATTTCACAACTATTAACAAACAGAGAAACTGTGGAGCTTGTTACACAGTTGAGCTGCTACATTTCTCAGGGAGAATATGAGGTAACTTCATTCAGAGAAAGAGAAGTATGTAATAAAGACAAGACAGGAGAGGAGAAGAGAGATTTGATTCAAAGATAAGGTCTGCTCAGGGGCATTTAATAAACTGGAAATGTAAACCTAAATGAGATATGGTAGATCACTACCATACAAAGATCACTACTCTCCTCAGTGACAACAATACCTACGAAGCCTTAAAGCGAGACCCTACAAGCAGCTACAAAAAGAAAGTTATAGCTTGCCTTCAAGACTTGGAAAAGGACAAAATCATTGACCGCCTTACTTATCACCGCCTTTACCCAGGGGATGCCATACCCTGCATTTACGGACTTCCAAAAATCCACAAGGAAGCTGTCCCACTCAGACCCATAGTCAGTAGCATAAACTCAGCCACTTATAACATTGCAAAACACCTTGCTACCATCCTTGCTCCTCTCGTGGGGAACACCCCACACCACATCAAGAACTCCACCGACTTCACTGACAAGGTCCAGAAACTTACCCTGGATCCAGATGAAACCATAGTGTCCTTTGATGTAGTCTCTCTCTTCACGTGCATACCCACCACGGAGGCAGTGGAGACTGTCAGAAAACGACTACAAGAAGACAACTCCTTGGAGGACAGGACCAACTTCACACCCGATCAGATTTGCACACTGTTAGACCTCTGCCTCACCACTACATATTTCAAATACAACGAAGGCTATTACAGACAAAAACATGGCTGTGCCATGGGCTCCCCCGTGTCACCTATTGTAGCCAACCTTTACATGGAGGAAGTGGAAAGGAAGGCTCTTGGCTCTTTCAAAGGAAGAGTACCCAGCCACTGGTACAGATATGTAGACGACACCTGGGTCAAAATCAAGACACAAGAAGTGGAATCCTTCACTGCGCACATTAACGCCGTGGATAAAAACATCAAGTTCACCAGGGAAGACACAAAGGACGACTGTTTGCCTTTCCTGGACTGCGCTGTGCACATTGAAGAGAATGGCAACCTCAACATCGAAGTTTACCGGAAGCCCACACACACGGACCAGTACCTCCTGTTTGACTCCCATCACCCTCTGGAACACAAACTTGGAGTAATTAGGACCCTACACCACCGGGCAGAACATGTTCCCTCTAAGCCTGAAGGGAAAAAGAAGGAACACACACATGTAAAGGAAGCACTCAAAACGTGCGGCTATCCTAAATGGGCGTTCTTAAAGTCAGCAAAGAGGCACAGAAAAGAAGATCAGACACCAGCGAGGGAGGATAAGAAGGACAGACGCAACAACATTGTCATCCCCTATGTAGCCGGTGTATCAGAGAAACTCAGGAGGGTTTTCTCCAAGCATGACATCCCGGTGTACTTCAGACCCAGCAACACACTCAGATAAAAACTGGTTCACCTGAAAGACAAAATGCCAAAACACAGACTTAACAATGTGGTGTATGCTGTACAGTGCAGCGAGGAATGCCCAGACCTCTACATTGGAGAGACTAAACAGCCACTTCACAAGCGCATGGCACAACACAGAAGAGCCACCTCCACTGGACAAGATTCAGCTGTCCATCTGCATCTTAAGGATAAAGGACACTCTTTCGAGGATGCCAATGTTCACATTTTGGACAGAGAGGACAGATGGTTTGAAAGAGGAGTGAAAGAAGCCATCTATGTCCACTGTGAGCGACCATCTTTGAACAGAGGCGGTGGTTTACGACACCAACTCTCTGCCATCTATAATCCAGTTTTGAGATCCCTTCCCAGACGCCTTAACGCCCACTCACACCCTGGGCCATCTGACCTCAGGAATTCGCATGATAAGGTGGGGCCAGGTTTCACAATGAACTCACCCGAAACTCTGGCTGATTGGGACCCACACCCAGTTCCACACTTTGGCTCAGGCGATTAGAGGATCATCAGGGGGTCCTTTTGTCCCTCTGTGGGGGGATACTCCCACTAGGGTTATATCTGGGACTCTCCACCATTTGACCTTAGAACTGAAGAAGCCTCTCGGATGAGAGGTGAAACGTCTTCAAGTAACTTAAAGAAGTCCAGACGCTTTTCTTTGCAAGCTCCTTTGACTACAATGACCTGGATGACTGAGAACCTTCACAGACAAACCTAAATGTAATGTCCTCATTTGTTAAACCACATACTGTATGTTATGTAAAGTTGTTTTATGTTCTGAAACTTTGTCTTTTTCAAAGGTTGCATGAAAATATTTGGAAGTGTAGTGTAGGATAAACAGATTACCTCTTTAGTCCTTATACTGCGGCTCCGTGTGGTTTGGGAAAATAAATTACAAGTATTTAGCTGAAGTGTATTTTTTTTGTATTAGTTCTTTTTAAACTTGTAGTTCTAAATTGAAAGATTATTGTGATATTGAAATATAAAAATAAAATTATATTTTATTATTTTTTGTAGCTCAAAATAAGCGTCACACTCGCAGAAGCCGGTATACTCGCTGAAACGGCGTGCATTTACCGAGGCTTTCAACCCCAGGTAGGCCCATTATGTCAGCAGCTCCACCGCGAACTATGTTAAAAACAAACACCACTCCCGCCTCACAGATAACAGCTTACAGTCCTGCGTAAAGATGAAAATGACTTCACTGTGCGCAGAGGTTCAGGAGCAGAAGTTCCATTGTAAACATATCACAGCAGACCCGACGATGTTTTCATGAACATGCTTTTCGGCATCTCTTTATTGACCACTTTTCACACACGGTTGCAGTACGCATACACTCGGCTTTTCAGCTCACAACCTGACAACACAACAGCAAAGAGAGCACAGACTTAAAGGCGGCGAGGCGTGATTGTGGGTGCAGCTCAGGTGCGTACACCTCCCATGCAGCGGTACTGCAGACCACGCCCCGCCACACACATTTACCATGTAAAATAAATATAAGTAAATAAATAAATATTTATGCAGAATTTTGCAAATATTTATTTTTCATTTTTTTAGTAGCATAGTGCTTTTTTCCAATTATTTTTTAAACTTCAGGTCAAGGCTCCAAAAGCCCAAAGGCGATATAAGGGGAGCAGTACACAACAGTTTTTCTTTGCTACATGGATCATTTTAGTTCAGCTGGGTGTCTTTCCTTTTTGTTATATTTATTTAAGAGTTCAGAATGTGTTCATTACATAAATAAAATGTAATTTTCTCTGTAGCACTTCATGGATTTCATAAGCAACACACCTTAGTTGTTCACACAAAGCATAAAGGTAGAAAAAACAATATATACAGTGTTATCTTCATTTTAGATGTCACAAAGTATTTGCGGCTCCCAGTGTTTTCTTTTGCGTGGAAACTGGGTCCAAATGGCTCTTTGGGTGTTAAAGGTTGCTGACCCCTAGACTAGACAGAGCAGCTGTGCTGTTCATGGTCAGTGTTCGGTTACATCAAGTGTAGCAGAGATGAATTTGAATTTAATCTGATGTTGCTTAGATTCATTCACTGAGTTCAACTAGTATCCAGTATAAAGACAGTATAAACACTAGTGTAGGGGATGGAAATCAGGTAAGAAAGCTCGTTAAACATCTGCTTACATCTGGCTGAATTCAGCTGTGTAAATCCACAAATAGCAGTAAACCTCAGAGTAGGTCCAGGTGGTTGGCTGATCACAGCCTGTATACAAAGAAAATCTAATGGAACTGTAATTCACGTTTTACTGTCTTATTCTGAGAACATTTCAGAGCTGGGACTGTTTTAGTACTTCAATGTTTCCCAGAGTACTTTTTTAAGTATTTGCATTTCTACTTAAGGAAAATGATGTCTGTAGTTTTTCTACTTCTGCTGATTATAAGTTTTAAGAGACTGATGCTACAGTTGGTGGTGCAAATTTAGCTGCAAGGCACTGCAGACAAACTCAGCTAAATAGGCGCTACAATGAGAAAAACGGAGTGGAAAATGCATGAGACAGCAACCACAGTTTGAAGATGAAGCCAGTGCAAGTGCTTTAAGGTGGAATGGATGGCATCCATGAGCTGTCAGCTCTATTGAATTCCAAGCTTCAAATGACTCTTTTAATAATATATCAGTTATTCAGGCCTCAACGGCTATTTCTGGATGCTCTGCTAAGTGTGCTGGCTGGTGGTGATTATGGAAATTAATGTTCTGTTAATAAGATTTGATGGCTTATACAACACTTTGATGTCTGCTGTGTGGACTTTGACTGACAGCAGTGACTGACAGTTGAGTCTCCTCCTCCTCCCTGGCTGAATTGCCCTTTCTCAGGATTTCAAAGCAGCTGTTTGAGAATAAACTGTATTTTTTAATCATACAATTTTGTACTTGAGTACCATCCCTTGTATAGGCATCATGGGCTTTCCAGAACAAAAATGTCATTCAAAGCTTCAATGGCAGCATAGCTTCTTTCTCAACGGTCCATGAACCATGACATCAGTGTCATTGGAAGAATTTTTAATGCGCTGATCAATGTGTGTGGTTCATTATACTAACTGACAGTCAAAGAAACCTAATAACTAGCAAACTACAGATGGAACCGTGTATACCGCAACCATACGTAACCTGTCTCAATTTGGAGTGTTTTGTCCGCATATGTTTTATGTTCACTTTTTTCTGTCCACCATGTGAATTTTGACAGTTTTCTCTTAAATGCAAGTTGAGTATTCACCTAAAATATGTGTTTTTATCCACAATGAGTATATTTAAAAAAAAAATCTAAAATCAATACTAATGAAATTATTATAAAAAAAATATTCATGCTCTTCAAAAATCCAGGTAGCCATGAATTAATGAACCGATTAAACGATTCATTATCTTTAACAGTCTTTCACTTTTTAAAACAGTAGTTAAATAATTTACCGTTATTGAGAGACAGACGGTAAAGTTAGGACACCCAAGGCTACAATTTGAGCCAACTATTATCTTAAATCCTGCCTTTGGGCACTGAGTAGATGATTCAGCTGCGACGCTGATGCTGCCTGACACCCATTATCGCTGGCGGACAGCTGTCATACAATTTCCTGCTGTCACGTACCAAGAAAATTAACTACTCCATTATTTTCCCCTGGTGTGGCTGGCATGGTGACACCGAGCGTGGAGTTGTGAAACTGTTGAACTCCAGCAACGGCGAAGACTCGCTTTCAGCAGAAGCCATGGAGATGTTTACATTAGAAACGGTAGAGACGGCGGCAGTAAAGAGGCGCCGTTTGAATACTGCTCCTCAGTCACATCACATCTTTACCTGACAATGATGATGTTAGAGACGGATGATAAGATCTCCGTCTCTCTCAGCAGAGTGAATCTCATTAGTCGGCAGATGGGGTGTTCATATAATGTCTTTATTCTGCTTTTCTTTCTCTCTTCGCTCTTATTTCTCCATCTGTTTTGTTTATCTCCTCATTTTCTTCACTCACCGTGCCTTCTCCTTTCCTTCTCCTCTCGTTCCTTCTCCGTCTGCTCATTTCTCTTTACATTTTGTCACACTGATCATTCTTTCACTCTGCCATCTGTTTCGTGCATCGCACTCTCAGCCTCGCCAACTGTTCCGACTCGGCCGACCCAGCATCAGTCCTGCTGTGTTTCAGCAGCGTGATGACCCTCTGTAAACCCTGTATTGTGGTGGACTGAGTGCGTTCCAGATCTTCAGCATTTGCGGCCCTGACATCACAGCAGATCCTGTGGATTTGTTACAGGCAGCACAAAGCTAGTGTGCTGAGTTTTTTCAGGCTCCTGCAGCGTGTTGATTAGATATCTGCAGAGTCCTAGCAGTGTGGCTAATGATGTATAACTTATACTGAATTTTTCCCTTTAACAGGCTCTAAGAAGCTTTGAAACCATGCTGTTCCACGAAGTTTGAGTCTACAGTCCTCTCTGTGCTGCTGCTATTATACTCCAAGTCACATATGAAAACAGCAGCGTCTTATTTTGCTAATGGAAATGCCAAGAACTTCCCACCACTTTCACATCAGGTGGGAGTGAAATTAAACATTCAGGGCATGTGGTTTTAATTGTTTTCTTTTGTCTATTTTGAGACAAAGAGGCCAAAAATTATTTTATTTCATAAATCTGGTATAAGGATTTCCAAATTTGCCTTTCAAATCATATCACTCAGATAACACATGCTGACTAGACAGTTAAGGTTTTTACAACATGACTTTCCTGCTACTAAGTTTACTACAGTGAAAACCCTCACTGTAAAACAAAAAACAAAACAAAACCAAAAAACAACCTCTACCGGAAAAATGTTCTCCGTGCGTATGTTGCATCGTTGGTCAACAGCTCCATGAAGCCTCATCCATTCTGGATCATCCTGTGAGATCCCACAGTGAAACTGGCAATCCTGACCAAGACAGTTCCTGAGTACTTTGAAATCCTTTGGTACAAGTGCTAGACACTACATAAGCACCATATACCACCACATACCGCATTGAGGGTGACACAGCAGATGACTAAGAGAAATAAAAAAACTGCAACAAACCCAACAAAACTAAATGAAAACACTCAGTGAGAGTAACTTTACTGGACATGCCAAAAATGTTAAGATTTATTTTAAACCTTAAAAGGAAAGCCCGTCTTCAGGCCATGGAAAAAAACTAAACAAAAAAAAAAAAAACTAAAACAGGAGTTTTTATGTGTAAATGTGGCTGAAAAGGCAAAAGGACATTTTCCCTCGATACCTCTTCAAACTCATCACACTGCCAGCAAATTCACAGCCCAAATCTTTTGCTGTGAGGTGGTATGCCAACCACTGCATTCAAAAGAACAGATAGGTAGGATCCACACATCTATTAAACACTCTCTTCTAGAGAAAATTTAACATGATTTAACTTTTGTGCCACTTAGATATCTTGTACACCTCTAATCCTCAGAAAATGGCTCAGTGGGATATTGGTGAATGGAGGAAATCTGGCTGAATTGAAGGATGACCTTTGACCTGTGTCTGTTCAACCAAGTTCATACATAACAACCAACCAGATTTACAAAGAAAGCAAGCTCTGTGGACATTATCAGCCTTTATTAATTATATGTGTATGTAAAGACTTAACACTAGGGGTAGCAATACAAATAATAATGATTTTCTAATTGAGGTGCTTTGTTTTCAGCCTTGAATGGAAATAATGATGCTGCTTAGTGAGTAGTGAGAGCAGCCAAACTTGCAATTGTTGCCAGCTGCAGGTTGCTATGGATACAAGTATGAGGATGTGCAGTTGGGAGTGTTATATCATGGAAAAAGCTGCCTTTTGTTAGAATGAGAGTGAGGTTGGAGTGACAAACATTTTTAACAGAACACTGACTGAATTAAGACAGACAGACAGATGGACAGACAGCTGCAGGTAGACAGAATATTAAAATGATTTATGGATCTTTATATTCTAATGAAGTCTATGCAAACAGCCTCTGTAGTAATAAATTATCCACTTCAAACAAAAACACTGCAGAGACACAGAGAGAGCTAATGGAGAAGATTAATTAGCCTGATTCATAGGATTACACACACACACACACACACAGGGAGAGAGAGAGAGCAGAAAAGTTAATCTCATAATTAAACTTTTTTGTGCTTTTTACTGAACTTTGGGGGGAAATATGACAAAACAAAGAATACTGCACAGCAACAATGTCACCATGGCCTCATGAACGACATCATGTGTGGTGAACGGAGCGCTGACGATTCTGTCTCCACAGACATCTGAAATCAATGCAGGCTTCAGAAGGGTCATGAACAGAACTGATGGATTAGCCAACATTTTTCATCAATAGTTTCAATTTCTTTCACATGCTTCAAACATGCTGGTGTTGCTACATTAGTGCATTACTAAGATTACAGCCTAGCAATTATAAGAGGACATTCACAAGTGGTGTTGGCTGATCTGGTATCCCTGTCTATCCATTGTGTCACAACTTTGTAATTTTGTGCTGGTTAAATATTCAAAGATAGTGGCATTAAGAGCTGAAATCCATCTTTGGGATTTATGAGTTTCCCTGCAACAAAAAGTGGATAAAATAAAAACCAAACATCAGTACTGGGATTGGCCGTCAGCTCATAAGCAGACTCCAGACAGTATAATCATAGCATAGCATTTATGCAAGCATTTAGTCTCTCTACAGATCTGACTCTCCCAACAATAACTTTCATTGAGACAATTTCAACATTTAAATCTTTATCATTCATCTCTTCTATGCTAATATTTTTATTTAAGCCTAATGATAGCAAAGCATCTGCAACACGTCTCTTTGCAATAGGCTCTAAATCAGCCACCTGATTGTGTCTTGGATGTATTCCTGTCAGCCTGCTGCAACTACGTCACTGTCTGTGGACAATTTTCCAATTTTTTAAAAATCTGTGGAATTCTGTCTGGGCTCACTAACTGAATGTGTGTAGTTTATGTGAATTCCTATGTATGCAGTTTTATTACAGTTACACCCATTCAGACAAGCACTTTTTCTGTACTTTAGTACAGGAGGATCCTAAAAAACCTAATGAGGTCACACTCAATAAGCAGATAAGCTGTACATTAACTGGTTACACAAAATATAAGCATAAATGTTGGCTGTTGGTTGTGGGCATGTCCGCACGGTGGGAAATTAGTTCTAGTTAGTCCTTGTCACATTTTTCCACAAGGTGTAAAACAATAAGCAGAACTGCTGCCAGCTGTGGCACAAAAGAAGTTATGAGCACGTTTTTTTGTTTTTGTTTTTTTTTTACTGTAGATGAATTCACTTTTTAGTCTTTTTCTCTTTGAGTCTTTTCTTGTGTTTTTTTCTCTGGTGGTGTGGTTTAGCTCATGCCTTTATTTTGGCTTTCAGTTAGTCTGTACTTGTTTTAGAAGATTAATGGTTTTCACTTAGTATTTTGGCCTAGGTTCATCCTAGAGAAAAAAACTGCTTACACCTATGTGGATAAATAAATATCCCATATTATGCTGAATCAGTGTATTGATTCTGACTTGTAGCCCAGGGTGAGAACTGTTAAGAAATAAATAGATATTTTTTAAGGCTTATCTGCTCATTAGAGTGTTTTATGAGAGGCCCAGACTTGACTAGGTCACAGGCTGACCAGAAACTGCATGTTTTTGCAGAATATGAGGAACAGACAGAGTGAGACTAAGTTCAGACAGGTTGCCCTGGCAACAGACCTTAGAAAGGGGAAGTTCTTGCAAGCTGCACAGGAAGTTTTAGTGCACAGGCATATTAATAAATAAGACACAGAAAAGAGGAACTTGTACCATATAAGGAATGTTTGTATCGAAACTGTGTGACGTGTAAAGTACCAAAATCACACCTATATGTGAGACGTTCTTAGATTCTAATGTTAGAGATCCTGCAACTGGCGTTTGGGCTGTGCAGGGGTCTCTCTCTTCTGGAAGATGATTGAATAAAAAGAAATATAAATGTTTTGACCACTATGAGTCGGGTTTTCTCTGTTCTATCATGGGGACAAAACAATCAGGTTTTAATAGAACTCTGTACAGTCCTTTATATCACACAGGCGTGTAACTCCCACAAAAGCAAAACCAAATTCAATGTAAAATCCACGATGAGTGGAAGAGAACATAATATTTCTGTTTAATGAAACATTAATGCTTTAATACACATAAAATAAGCAGAACACCACCTGACGAAAGGAAACGCTGAAGCACCTTATGCATGACTCTCTGGTCGTAACTACCATTAGGAATCTGTTATTAGAACTTGTGCTCTGACCTACATCCAGCATCCATAACAAAAAGATGTCATCACTGCTGTAAAATTAAAAGAACAACTCTGATTTAATCCACTTATGTACAGTTAATCCTCCTTTGTCCAAGGAGCCTTCAGGCAAGTGATCGAGCTCATTAAGAGGATGTCAGCGTTCAGTTGAAGTGCTGTCCAAGGGGTGTGTATGCATGTAGCTTCAGGCTGAGCCAGTTCTGTTTTCCTTCTCATGCATCTGAACATGTTAACTGAGGTTAACCAGCCTCGAGACAAAGGACCACCGAAAAGTATTTGCCATCATTATTTGTCTGAGAAATGCGATTTGTTTACCCTAAATCTGGACTAATCGCTTTATTTGCCAAGAGATTCAGCAGCAGACAGCTCCCCTGTGTGCTCCCTGAAGGAAACTATAAAGCCAGCTGAGTTTATATATAGTAAGTGGTGTTTACGGTGGTTAAAAACAAATGTGGTGTCATTTATTGTGGTTCCATAAAAGTAGACAGTAACATAAAACATGGAGAATTATAGTAAGGAAGCAATATAAATTTATGATCATGATAAATACACTAATATGGGCAACAGCAGAAAATACAGGCTTGAAATTATGACCATGATTTCAGGTTATACTTTGAGTCTTTATGCTAACAGCTTTAATCTGTCAGCATGCAGGTGGGCTGCACCCACATGGTCAGTGCTGCAAAGGCAAAGCTTTACTGGATGATGACCAGAGTCTGAAAACCCCCAAATACCCAATCAATCGTCAGTCGTAAGGAGCTGCTATGAGTGCATTTTGGTGATGACACCCTGCCGCTGTGTCTGATGGGCTAAGATAAGTGCAGCCACATGGTCATCGTTACATTATTTAAGTTATATAACATATATAACTTAAATAATGTATACATATTTGAGCCTAGTGTGCTAGTGAGCCTGGTCTGCATCGCTGTTTAGCTGGCTGGTATATGCCGGTAGGGAGAACTTCGCGCTGCGACGAGATGACTGATATAATTTATTTCTCCTGTCGGTGGTTTTAATGTTGTGGCTCATCAGTGCAGACTCTCTAGCTGTAATCTGACCTGTTATTTGGTATGTTGGTAGCTGAAATATATTTTAAGCACACAGTTTATATATTCATATATTCATCCCGAGAACACAGTTTTTACTTTGTGGATGGAGGCTATGCATGCGGGGACTGCTGTGAGAAAATTAAATGTATATATATTCATTCTTAATTAGGTACACATTTCCTCCTCTGACATGATTCCCTTTTGATTAAAAACACAATCAGCCATGTCAGTCAGTTTCTGCAGAGAGAGAACAATATTTGGGTCCCATGAGGGAGACGCTGCTGAGATCCTGATAAACATGTGGGCGGATTTTACAGGAAAAAGAAAGCGAGAGAACAGATGGATCCATACTGAGCCAAGCAGTAAAACCGTTTTTGTCAGAGGGTAGAAAGATCAGTTATTGATGGGAATATGAACCGACAAGTTTCTGATCAAAAATCTCCAACCTGGAAATTACGGCGCCACCTTTCTCTTTATCGCCCTGTTGATGTCATTAAAGTTCAATCAAACCGATTCAAACGCCATCTCGTGCTGCTCTTTCCCAAATCAGAACATGTTTGCGGACAGGCTAAGGCCACGATATCATCACAGTTCTCACACGTTCTAATTTGGTCACCAACACGTGTCCTAATTTGTCTGCTTCAGATATAGGGTTAGACAGATGAACCTTATAATCTCCAGAGTGAATGGTGCTCATTAAGCTGTCGCGTTAAAGTAACGAGTTTAGAATTAAACGTTTCTATCTGCAAACTGAGAGGCTTTGAGATATCATTAAGATTTATGGTTGTCACATCCCCAATATTAAAACTGTTTAATCAAAGAGCGACATCACTCTTGGATTGTAAGAAAATCGAGCCCTCTAGAGATACATCTTTCCATTTTTTTAACTTTTGGCAAAACTGAGAGAGATATCTTTTGCCATCTTTCACTTGAACCACCTTTGAGGTGTTCAGATAATTGTTGTTGCTATTATAATGACAGTCAAAGACAAATGAAATTACAATATGAACTTGCTAAGTTAAATAAAATCGGACATAATGTTTCCATATACCTTTGGGAGTGATGAGATCAAACTAAAGATCTACAGAAATCCTGATATTAAAAATATTTGGCTGAAATGCAAATTCTGATGTGTTTAATGAGTCTGAGCCTTTCAGTTGCTGCTGGAATAACAGTCTGCCAGGAGCCGAGGATAAAAAACAACCTCAAGTTTGATGACAGTGCGTTTACACTTAATCTACAGGGTTTTGACAGAAAGTACAAGGACACTTGTACACACTTGTAAAGAAAAGAACCTAATACAATAACTTTGCACCATCAGGAAAATGATCAGCATTTTGTCTAAAGTCGCTTTTTTGATTCTCTTCTGCATACAAATAAGGACTTAATCTGAAACCTTGGCACTTTCATGCTGTAGGAGGAAGGGTGCTGCATGGTTTGGGTCCACCTATCGTTTTAGAGTGATAAGTTGTTGCAAATGAATACAAGGTTGCTCTGAGTAATCAGACGTATCCTCCATTCCAGGATGACCAGGGGTCAACCAATGTTTTTTTAAAGATGAAATTATGTTAATCATATTTTACAGCCTTCACACTCTTCAGATCCAATTCAGCACCTTTGGGAGATTTTGGACTAACATGGTAACACCGTCACAACCCCAAAGAAAGGAATGTCTTTTGGAAGAACAGCATCCGTTCCTCCAGATGAATACCAGAGAGCTGGGGATTTAAAGTAGTCCTGATGACATGTGGTGGCCAAACACCCACCCATTCGGGGTTGGGCCACTTATTCCTAACTGGCTGGGGTGGTTTGTAGGAGGGATGGAAGTAGCCAGGAGTCAGCACCTTTGAGGCTGTGGCCATGATTCTGCGTCACACAAAGGGCAGATTCCTGCCCCAAATGAAGGAGTTCAAGTATCTCTGAACTTTGTTCATGGATTATTATTCTGCAGTCATGCAGGGATTCTAGCAGACTGTTGAGATTAAGCAAGTTGAACACAAAGCTTTCTTTTTACCGTTAGATTCACCCTTTACCTACGGTCATGAGCTAAAAAAGTCAAAAAAAAGCAGATAAAAGAATTTTCTTGGTGTTGGGTTGGTGGGCTCAGATTTAGGGTTAGGACCTCAGACATTTACTTCTTGTTCATATTAGCCAAGTTTCTTTGGGGTCCAAGAATCATGTTTATACCCTTTTAGGTTTGCCCACCTGGCTTAGGAGCCCAGCGTAAATGTGGAAATTGCTGGAAAGATTTTATATGTCATTTGCCTTCAGAGCACTTTGGGATTCACCAGGAAAGTCGTGGGGATAAGGATGTCTGGAATATCCTCCACAGCCTGCTACAGAACCCATCCAGAAAAGGGATGAATTATGATTGGTTATGACATCAGTGAGCCAAATCTGTCATGTCCTCCTCATCATATTCTAACATGCAGGGTTACTGTCGTAAAATGCCTTCTTTACTCCAGATCACAATGTTTTTCTAAACATAACCAGCGAGTGAACGCAAAAAGCAGCAAGGGATGCAAAACTAATCAGAAACTGAAAAAAAGAAAGCAAAACAAAAGTGTTTTTACAAAAATGGAGAAAACAAAGTCAGCCCAGGATGAAAGCATGTTGGTGGATTTGTCCTCTAATATGCCACGCATATTTTGTTTTTTTGGGATTTGCTAAAACATCTCATGCTGTCTCTTGTCTTTTGTGTGATGTCTTTGAAATAACTGAGCACATATTCCACAGCACGCTCAGCATCTCGCTCTTGTTCCTGTCAAATTTTAGCACTCTTACTGTAAGCCGAGAGTTATAAAAGCATCAAAGCGTCTGCCAGAAGAATGTAATGTTGTTACTAACATTTTAACCCAGTTTAAGTCACACAGGCGGCAGAGGTGGAGCGGGATTTTTGTGCAGTATGAAGGTGCTGTGGTGGAAACACACTCTAAGTTTCCCCCCTAAATAAAGACAATTCACAAAGATGGAGAGCATACAGATATGGAGATGGAAAGAGTGGGGAAAACGTAACCATGGCAACCATGTTGGGTCACTTAGTCAGTGAGAGGCCGACGAACTCCCCTCTACACACACACACGCACACGCACACGCACACGCACACACACACACATACACACACACAGTTTTCCGTTGCCGCTGTGTTTCACCTCTGTTATTTTCTGGAACGCCTCCCCCTCGCTGCCCATACACAGATATAGTATACACTCCATTCAGTGTGTGTGTGTGTGTGTGTGTGGTTCTGACCTTGGCTGTGATTCCAGGGAAAGTTTGAGTCAAACTGGCAAATGGCCCGCCAGCCAACGCATTATGCACTCACACCTGAATCGCCCCAATACACACACACACACATACACACACCCCTGCCTACAGGTATGACTTTGGTTGTCATGGTAACTGATCTGTGGACCCACAGAGCTGTGATTCAATTTCGCAAACAAACACAACAGGGTACAAACCCCGCCCAGTCAAGCTCCATAAAAAGTCAGGCATGTCATATCACAGGAAAGCATGTTGAAATCACAAAGTTAGATTTGGGTGACCATCAAAACCTAAAACTGAAAATGGGACCTATTTTCTCACACAGCCCTGTCTGGAGTTTATAGAGAGTGGTAAACTGAGAAAATACCCACTGAGCGGCTGTTTGGCAGGTGAAAAGACCGTGTTGATGCCAGAGGTCAGAGGAGAATGGCCAGACTGCTTTGAGCTGACAGGAAGGCCACAATAACTCAAATAACCATTTGATATAAGAATGGTATGCTGAAAACCATCTCTGAATCCACAGCATGTCCAAGCTTGAAGCAGATGGACTACAGCAGCAGAAGACCACAGCAGGAGTTGCTCTTTTCAGTTAAGAACAGCAAAATGAGGCCACAGTTCACACGGGCTCAGCAAAATTGCAAAGTAGAAGAAGAGAAGAGTGTATGAATGTGAGAGTGAATGAATAGTGGTATTGTAAAGCGCTTTGAGGGGTCCCAAAAAGCGCTATATAAATGCAATCCATTATCATTATTATTATTACAGTTCACACAGCAAAATTGCAAAGTAGAAGATGGTAAATGGACTGATTCTTATATAGCGCTTTTCTACTCTCCCGGAGTACTCAAAGCACTCTATACAACATGCCACATTCACCCAATCTATACTTAGAGCTATCTAACTACATTCACACTCCGATGGACACATCGGAGAGCAACTTGGCGTTAGTATCTTGCCCAAGGATATTTGACATGCAAACTGGGGGAGCCAAGGATCGAACCACCAACCTTCTGATCAGTAGGTGACCAGCTCTACCTCCTGAGCTACAGCCACACCAGATTGTAGAAATGTTTTCTGGTCTGATGAGTTTCAGTTTCTGCTGCAACATTAAGATGGTAGTGTCACAATTTGGTAGAAAGAATATGGTCCAATGATTCATGCTGCTGCTGGTGGGGTCACATTGGGACCCTTAGCCTATCCAAACTGTCATAAGGCAAAAAAACAGGGTATAAACTGGAGAGGTCACCAGTCTATCACAGAGCAAACACAGAGTAAGAGGACCATAACTGGCAACTTAGAATCACCAATTAACCTAACCCCACTAAGTGCATACCTTGGGACTGTGGGAGGAAATTGGAGAAAACCCATGCAAACATGAGCAGAACATGGAAAATCCACACACAAAGGCCCCGGGGTGGTGGATTTGCACCTGGACCTTCTTGAAATTTTAGGTCAAATAACGTCTAAAAAGGTGATTCAAAAAACTGTCATAGTCCGATTTTCTGACTTGGCTGCCTCCGACCACCTGGAGGCAGCCTTTTCAAATATGGCCTTCAATGGCCTGCAGTGCACAGATGCCCCACCAGAGGGCAGATGACATTGTTGGGTGGTGCTGTTTTTTCAGGAAAGTATTGATCATGTTAATGTAGTGGTCTTAAAAACTTTTATCAAATATGATACAAATTGTCTAATGGGGTTAAGAAATTACTGCACACAGATTAATGTTTCTCCATTTGATAATGAAAGTTTTTTTTGTTTGTTGTTAATGACTTACAACCTTTTATTAAAAAGTTCAAAAACACACTTTTTCAGACCTACAATTACATACAAGTCTCTGGTTTCTAAAGCATTTCAGCGGTGTGGCTGCTTTAAAGCCATAATAGCTGCACCATTACGACTTTTAATAAAACCATCCTGTGAGCTTGTTAGAGTTGGTTTAAAAGCATAAAGATACGCACTCTGACTTTGCTACATCGGCACGCTTCCTCCCAGCTTGCTGCCGCTTGCTGAGGTTTTGAAACTCGACACACCTCTCTGCCGAGTAGACGTCAACTAAAGTGTTTTAAAAGTTTAGTTTTAAATCCCATGAAGCCTCATTACTGCAGAGACAGAAGGATCCACTCAGACCACCGATCAATACTCGAATCGATCAGCATTTCCTCAGGTGAACCAGCCTCTGTGTTACTTACAGCATATCTTTGGGAAGATGCTGATCTTTTTCCATCTCCGTCTCCCCTGAATTGGTTTGGTCTCCTTTCTTTGCCTTGTTTCTTTAAAGTCTATTTTCCATCATTCGTTCAGCTGCTTGCCTTTGATTATAGCAGCAGGATAGGAACGTGCACAAGCACACACATACACACACACACACACACAGTGGCACACAAAGAGAAAGTAGTGCTCGCATATACACTAAAGAGGGTGCTGTGTATGTGTATGTGTGTGTGAGTGTGTTACATAATGAGCCCTCATCTTGAAGTGACACTAAAATAGCTGCTTCAGCTTCACGCTCTGTCTTCTGTGTCTTTAAAAGCACCAATTAGAGACATTTAATCACTGCACTGGCTGTCCGGACGAGTCACACACAGTTACACAGAGAGAGAGAGAGAGAGAGAGAGAGAGAGAGAGAGAGAGAGAGAGAGAGAGAGAGAGGTTTCATTTGTCCTCTGCGGTCTCTAGGAAAAAATGTCCTGTGGGAGGGAAATGGGGGAAAAAAGTTTGTCTTTAGAAACATTTTAAATATCTTTATCTGCAAGTTAAGCTGTCAAAAAGTAATTTCACTCTGATCATTTGTCGTTGCTGCATCAAAGTTTAAACGGCGATTGGTGAGACACCATTAATGCTCGCCACTCGCAAGCCATCAATCCCAGAGTATTATCATTCCCAATGCGTAGTATACCGACGATTTGTCATGCCCGTAGGTGTCTCATAGTCAAGCCAAAGGTACCCTTCCACGTCCTTATTGTCACAACCCGGCTCATAGGAAGTGACAATCAAGAGGGAGACCACACACAGGCTTTTAAAGGCTGTAAGACATATTTAATGAAATTAGGTAAAGCAACTTAAAGACCATTTAAAGGACATAACAGCCATAACTGAAACTTCCATGATGGGTGCCAGACTGAGAGAGCCAGAGCCCAAAGCCAGCACCCTGCTGGTTCAGTCAAGGTGTCTTTATATACACTGGGACTGGCCTCTCAGGTGTGCTGCATCAATAATTGGGTCAGCTCCACCTACCTGCAAGAAACAGGTAACAGAAAAAGCAAAATTCAAGGCCAGCCCACTGGCCGTCACACTTCCCCCCATAGAACAGGGTCTCACCCTGAATTGGCAAACACATTTACATTATGAATTAGCAACCAGAAGAACATGCACATATCAAATCCATAACATATATACACACATGCAACCTCACTTTCAACACCTTTTGTATGCTCAAAAGTCATCTTCAGCTCAACTCCAACCTCAGCAACCTTGGTACCTAGGAGCAATTTAAGAGGAAGGAAAACGATACTGGAGAGGACATACTTTAAAGCATATGAGGAGTGAAGCTGCTGGTTACAAAGGGGCACGGGACAAAGCATCTGCCAAGACATTATCTTTGCCCTTAATGTGCTGGATATCCAAATTGTAAGGCTGCAAAAAGAGGGCCCACTGCATGAGCCTCTGATTTGGGTTCTGCAATGAGTTCAAGAAAGTGAGAGGGTTATGGTCAGAAAATACCTCAATTGGCCGAGCAGAATCTAAATATACTCTAAAATGCTGCAAGGCCAAGACTAATGCCAAAGCTTCCTTTTCAATGACCGAATAATTCAGCTGATGGGAGTTGAACTTCTTGGAATAGAAACTAACTGGATGTTCAGTACCTTGCTTGTCAGCTTGGAGTAGAACAGCACCTGCACCAATGTGGCTTGCGTCCACATACAGCTTGAAGGGCTGATCCAGACGAGGTGTTAAAAGCACAGGTTCAGAGCACAGTAAAGCTCTTACATCCCAAAAAGCTTGCTGGCATGCTGCAGACCAAATAAACTTTACTTTGGCCTTCAACAAATCAGTCAGAGGAGCAACCACTGTTGAGAAGTTTTGACAAAAACAGCGATAATAACCGACCAGACCCAAAAATCTCATGAGCTCTCTTTTGGTTACTGGAACTCTTTGATGGCCAACATCTTTGCATCAACTGGCCTCACATAACCTTGGCCCACAACCTTACCAAGATAGGTCACAGTTGCTTTTGCAAAGTCACATTTTGCCAGGTTGATAGTCAGATTTCCCCAAACTAGTCGTTCAAACAGAGTGCGAATACGATCCAGATGATCCTCCCAGGTGCTACTATATACCACCACGTCATCTAGGTAAACAGCACAGCCTTTCAGCCCATTAACAACCATATTCATGAGTCGCTGAAATGTAGCTGGAGCATTGCGTAAACCAAAACCCATGACTGTATATGAATAAAGACCAGATGGTGTGATGAAAGCAGATATTTCCTGAGCTCTGGGAGTCAGTGGCACCTGCCAATATCCCTTCAACAGATCAAACTTGCTCACATATTCTGCTGCACCAACTTGGTCAATACAGTCGTCAATATGAGGCAAGGGATAGGAATCGGGTTTGGTCACTGCATTTAGTTTAGAAAAGTCTGTGCAACAACGTGGTGATTTATCAGCTTTTTCAACCAACAAACATGGGGAAGCCCAGCTTGAAGACGACGGCACTGCAATGTTGTTTTCCAACATGTACTGAACTTCCTTATCAATTATTTTCCTCTTTTCCTCAGAGACCCTGTAGAACCTCTGCCGGATTGGTTTTGCATCACCCACATCAATATCATGCTCTATCAAAGTTGTTTTAGAAGGTGTGTCTCTAAACAAGGTTGGATACCTTTTAATTAATGCAGACAGTTCTGCACATTTGTCAGCAGGCAAATGGCCCAACAGCACATCCAAGCTCTGAAGAGTTTCTGAATTCTTCAGACGACCAAGCAATAAAGGATCATCAGGTGCTGCCACATCCTCCCCCCCACAATCTGACTGCGCCATTGTACAAGCAGTCAACCCTGGACTCGATGTGGAAGGAGAAATGAGAGAGCCTGACAGACCGACGGATAAAGGACGAACATGATAGGGTTTCAACAAACCCTGGAACGGTGACCCTGCAATCGGCAATAAAGCCAAAACCTGGTCACCCGCACTAAACTGCTGCTCTTCAGAACGCTGGTCATAAAAATATTTCATCTTGACCTGAGCCTTTTCAAGGTTCTGTTTTGCCAACTGACCTGCCACATACAGTCTGTGCCGAAAACCATTAACATAATCTATCAAGTTCACTGGTGGTTCACCTGACAACCACTTATCGCACAGCACTGTCAATGGTCCCCGAACTTTGTGGCCAAAGACCAAGTCATTTGGGCTAAACCCAGTACTCTCCTGGCACACTTCTCGCGCTGCCAACAGAAGCCACGGTAAACCTTCCTCCCAGTCACTCCTCATTTCGGTGCAATAGGCACGTAACAAGGACTTCAGTGTTTGATGGAAGCGCTCTAAAGCACCTTGGCTCTGTGGATGATAAGGAGAGGCTTTATTATGTACAATATTCAACAGCTTAAGAACTTGTGCAAATAGATTTGATGAAAAGTTTGATCCCTGGTCACTCTGAATAATCTTCGGTATGCCAAATATAGAAATAAACTGTGTCTTGACTTTTGACTTGGCTGTGATGATACGCAGTGGATATGCAGCAGGATAATGCGTAACCTGGCACATTACAGTCAACAGATACTCTGAACCAGATTTTGATCTAAGAAGAGGGCCCACACAGTCAATGATCAAATGTTCAAAGGGGTTACTCACAGCAGGGATGGGACAAAGTGGAGCAGGTTTAATAGACTGATTTGGCTTACCTACAATTTGGCAAGTATGGCAGGTCTTAAGGTAAGCTGAAACATCACGCTTAAGACGTGGCCAAAAGAAGTAGCGCAAGATGTAATTATAAGTCTTCGTCACTCCCAAATGCCCAGATTTGTCATGAGAACACTTCAACACCTCGTCACGGTATTTAGTTGGAACAACAATCTGGACAACTGGACTTCCAACACAGTCCAACCCTTGCGGAATCCACCTACGGACTAGTACATCCTTCTGCAGAAAATAACCAGAGGCCGCACTTCTAGCGTCATCACTAGGTTGCACTTTGTGAAACAGCTCAGTCAGTGAAGCATCAGCACGCTGTGCTTGAATTAACTCTTGCTGGGAAACTGACAAATGTTCAGGAACAATCAAATCTGGTTCAACCTGACACTCTTCTGCTTGAGCTACAGGCTCTGCATCCTTTTTAGCTCCAGCCCTTGTAACAGCACAAGCTGCAAAGTCAGAAAAACCCTGTTCACACTCATGGGACTCATTCAGAACGCTAGATTTAACAGGTAAAGAATTGTCAGCCCAGACTCGATTTCCAGCCAAATCATTCCCCAAAATCACATGTACGCCCTCAAGTGGCAAAGCAGGACGAACACCAAGGCAGATATCATCATCCACAAAACTGCATGACAGCCTGACTTTATGCAATGGGGCACAGATAGTGGTTAAACCCATGCCTTGAACAAGTACACACTCACCAGTATCAGTAACCTGTGAAAATGGCAACATGGAAGCTAAGATAAAAGAATCCTTCGCTCCTGTGTCACGCAAAATCTTTACAGGAACTTTATGAACATCACCCGGGAGTGACACAAACCCATCTGACACAAAATCCTCAAACCCCGAATAGCTCTCCGAGTCAGACTTAGGCGAAACTGGCGTCTCTCGAGAGACTACTGAAATTTCCCGTGCAGGAATGGTAAGAGCCGCAGGCTTAACCTGTTTGCCTGTATGTGCCAACTTGCTTTTCAACAAGGAACATTCTGCTTTCCAGTGTCCATCGCCATGGCAGTAGTTGCATGCTTGACCAAACTTACTGGGCTTCACACCACCAATGGCCTTCGCAGAAACCGATGACATAAACTTAGTTTGACCAAAAACTCTAGCAGGAGCACCCACTGAAAAACAGTTTCTACCAACCTGCCCCTTATGTGCCAAGATATATTCATCTGCCAATTTAGCAGCGTCAGAAACTGTTGTCACTTCCCGTTCGGCAATGTAAGTGGCAACCTCAGGAGGAACACAATTTTTAAACTGCTCCAATACCATTAACTCACATAAATCCTGAAAAGTTGACACTCCCAGTGCAGAACACCATCTGTTGAAGTGTTTAGTTAAATCCCTCGCAAACTCTATATGCGACTGCTTATCAGACTTCCTCCATGATCTGAAACGTTGACGGTAAGCTTCTGGTACCAACTCGTACGCCTTCAGAACTGCATCTTTAACAGTAGCAAAACTCCGACAATCAACTGCACTGAGTGCTGAATAAGCTTCCTGAGCCTTTCCAGTCAAATCAGACTGTAACATAATCACACAGTCAGCTTCTGGCCACCCTCTCAATTCGGCAATGCGTTCAAAAAGGGAGAAAAAGGCATCTGGCTCTCTTTCATCAAATTTCGGCACCAAGCGCAAATTACGCACAATATCAAAAGTTTCAAGTCCTTGTGGAGGAGACTCTTTAGCCTCAACACCACCTGATAACTTGCCCGCCTTGATTAGGTCTAGCCGATACTGCTCTAGCTCCAACTTTTCCTTTTCTAAAGAATGCCTTACACGTTCTTTCTCAATGCTCAGCTTGTCTCTTTCCACTTGTAAGAGTAACAACTCCTTTTGCTGCTCAAAAGACAAAGCAACGGCAGTTGAGACCACAGACTGATCAACCTCAGCCACTAAGGTCTGCATTTTACCTGGCAACACGACTTTCTTTGCTAATGCAGCCTTCAACACTCCTTTAATCTCATCTTTCAACCGTTTATCTCCAATGTCGACACCATAATGTTCAGCAAGTTTCAAGAGTTGTTCTTTAATACAACTATTCTAGAGTTCCTCCGATGGAAACTGAACAAAAGCATCAACCGTAGCCATAACAGCAAAGTATTGATTCTCGACATGCAATTGAAAACAGCACTTTCCCGCTAACTGCCTAACCAAAATCTACTTAACTAAAGCCTAGTCTTCATGCAGTTACTTACGGTGGGTACTTATGCACTAAAAACCGCCAGAAAGAGAAAGGCAACTGCACAAACAGCGACCCCCTCAATCCTGGGGACGTGCTCCCGAGACAACTGCTCTAACCGTGTTCACCGCAACAGAAATTTCAGTGAATGATTCTCAAGAGAGAGACACTCCTTCAACCTAACAGGGAAAGCACTGATTTTAACACATGCACATCCAACAATCAACACAGCGCATGCTGTAGCTCACACAAAGTTCACACAAGACAGCACACCAACAGTAGCTCCAGTAAACTTAAGTCTACAGCAAAACAACAGTATTAACATGACTGCCTCCACTTAATCTGCCTAACAAAATGGCCTCCCAAACACAATACACCCAGAATATCAAAGCACCACCAATAACCAAACTGATCAGCAATCAACTCAACAATTGCCTACAAGGCAAGTCCTAGCCAAGACACAACTAGACAAAAAGCTGCAAACAGACCAGCTCTCAATCAAATGTTAGAAAGCTCACCAAACCAGGACAATTGCACAGACGATCCCGGACGAGCCCCCATTTGTCACAACCCGGCTCATAGGAAGTGACAATCAAGAGGGAGACCACACACAGGCTTTTAAAGGCTGTAAGACATATTTAATGAAATTAGGTAAAGCAACTTAAAGACCATTTAAAGGACAGACAGAGAGAGCCAGAGCCCAAAGCCAGCGCCCTGCTGGTTCAGTCAAGGTGTCTTTATATACACTGGGACTGGCCTCTCAGGTGTGCTGCATCAATAATTGGGTCAGCTCCACCTACCTCCAAGAAACAGGTAACAGAAAAAGCAAAATTCAAGGCCAGCCCACTGGCCGTCACATTATTAAACGCTCTGGATTCTCAATTGACTCCAATATAAACCCGCTCGCGGCGGTAAGAGACGCTTACAGCAGAGGCTCCAGCCGTCCATTCCACCATAAGCACATGAAAGCATCACTGATAATTCAACAATAAAATAGGTTTATGTTGTGGCCATTACATAGTGTTTTCCAAAGTGATCCAGGATCTGAAAGTGAACAGAATTAATGTACATAATCCTTTGTTAGCTTTATTTTCATTTCACACATAAAACACATTTATAAATTGATTCCAACCTGCTCTCATTCCCAACACGCAACATTTGTCATAATCTTAGGTATTTTTGCATTGGGATGAGAATGCGTTGTCAATCTCTGTCAGCAGTTCCTTTAATGACCACTAGACTCCCACGTTAAACCTCAACCGAGCATTTTTACAGCCTTCTGGCAGCTTCTTAAGGTATCACCTTTATATGTATTTTTTTCCTTTTGTTCAGTCTGTATTAAGTCTCAAAGTGTGCAACATATGGTCTCACACATGCAATGTCAGAGACGGCCAAAATGCCAATGACAAGGTTTTTATTTTCCGTGCCAAAGTCAGGAGATTTATTTTGCTTGTACAGTATCTTCACCAACCACATTGTTGTCTTGGCTGCTACCATGACAACATTTGCTTCTTCTTCTTCTTCTTCTTCTTTCAAGCAAACTACTAAACAAAGTGACCCGATAATGGAGCTAGACAACATTTGTTGCTATCACTTTATGGTAATGCAGTTAATTGGAAGACATGCTACTGATGTAGCGCTGACTCTAATTCCTAACTGACAGCATCATAGTCAGCTCAAATCAAGTTATTTTTCTGTAAACTGATAAATATCGATACAAATATTCAATCTGTGAGACTGAGACTTTTGAGATACCTTAAGACAAAGAATACAATTGAAGGAGCAGTCGGATATTTTTGGAAGTCCCTACAAAGAGCCAGATCAGATGAGTTTTCTCTACATAATGGATGCAAAACTTTTAGTTTAGCTTGAAGACTGACAGCACTGACAGCTTTAAAGCACCTTCGCCTAGAAGAACCGGCTCTTCAAGGTACTCAGCAGGTAAATTGCTCCAAGCATCTTGGTGAACTTTCCATAATTCTTGTGTAGATTTCAGCTTTCTCTCTGTCATTTTTTGCTAACGCAACACCAGATTGAGTCTATGATGTTGACATCAGGGCTCTGTGGGGTGTGTGGCAGAGCGCCTTCTTGTTCCTGTGGTTCACAGAAGGTAGTTTATGACTCTGGCAGAATGTTTGGGGCTGATCAAATGCATTTCTGATGGTACTGATTGACTTTCAGGATTTTAAAACATTGAACATTTCAAACTTTTATCCACTCAGATACTATTATCATGATTTCCGCATTGACTCTTAACTGTGTTCAAGCAAATGGAGCCCAATTTTTAAAATGAAAAACACATATTACAGACTCTCAGTCCCAAGAACACACCTACTGCTGCCTCTATCGAGGCTCCAGGTCTCAGAGGCTGGTTAACAAGCCTGAGATTAGTCCCATCAAATCTGATTCTCTTTCTCTTTCCTCCTGTCTACTTAACTCAGAGTAACTCGCCCAGAAAGTACAGTGATTAAATGTCTCTAATTGGTGCTTTTAAAGAGCTTTTAATGAGCTTTGTCCTCATGTTCAAGTGACACTAATAGCTACACATTCACACAATAGATGGAGATCATGCACTTCTTGAGGTTTTTCAGTTTTCTTTGTGAGAAAAACTGACAGCTTAAAAAAACAGAAATCAATTACACCTCTTAAATGCATCAGTCAAGGTCGGGTATTGACTACAGACCAGAGACAGAAGCGATTCAGCCTGAAACAAGCTGCTCAGATGCAGCGTGGAAAGTTTAACTTGATTTACATGAGTGTGACAGAATGATGGACCCGATCACAGAGTTTTCACTTTACGACATGTTTCATTTGGTTGTTGTTTCTTCCAAAACTCGATATTATTATTTATTTTATAATAAATGCAGACTACACTTCCTGGTAGTTTTCAGCATTGCAGCTGGCTGCAGCTGTGGTGAAGTTTTTCACAACATTATAATAAATATTAATAATATATAATTAGGTGGAAAAATCAATTTACATTGTAATATCAAATAGAATAAATTGAAACTGAGTTTAATTACAGAGGAAATAGACCCTTAGATGTTTGCTGTACTATAAAGCGTTATTACAATGCTAAAATAAAAGTGTAAAAAAACAGTGAGTATTTAAAGCAGCGTCTGGCTATGACTTGAACATATTCTGAGGTTATCTTTTGGTGATGATTATATGAATATCCAGCAAAGCTGCACGATGGTGTGGTGGTTAGCACTGCTGAAGCACGAAGCGCAAGAAGGTTAGGCGAGGGTGTTTCTGTGTTTCCATGGGTCCTCTCTGGGTAATCCGGCTTCCTCCTACACTTCACAGATGTGCAGTTAGTGGTTGAAATGTTTATTCTAAATTGCCTGTAGGTGTGAATGTGAATGCAAATGTGAGTGCAGCCCTGTAACGGACTGGCAATCTGTCCAGGCCATACATCATATGTTAGCTGGGATAAGTTCTGACATCCACGTAACCCTGATAAGGATAAGTAGAAGATAACTGATGGATGGATGGATGGATGGGAAGATCATCACAGTATTATTCAAAGCCAGTTAAACTTCAGGAAAAATCATTCTGACCGGTTAGAAAAGTGGCAACAGGTTCACTGAGAACGCAACGACAACACAACCTCCAAAGAGGGAATGGTTACGCAGGTGAAGGCCACAGATCATTGCTCTCCTCAGTGAAATCAATTCACCTCAGTATCTCCTCAGGATCTGAGACATCCAGTCTCATCTGTGACTGTCATCCTCTAGCTGTTTGGAAATAATCCCCTTAAACTCTTGCTTAGAGGTCCTGGATGGTTGGGCTCTGCTTTGCTCACTGCTGGGAATAAATTCCTCACCTCTGGCTGTTTCCCAAACTGCTTTGAAACAGAGACAGTGTCCTAAAGAGACCCAGCGCTCATCCATCCTGTCCTTTGAACCACAGACTGGGCTCCAAATTACCTTTCAGCAGCGAGGTCATGGAAAGAAATTGTAGCTAAAAGACTTTAGAGGAGGATAACAGTGATAAGATCTTCATTCATTTTCCATCTTTTTTGTACCTGCAGTACAAAGTCAACAGAGAGAATTTATTCTGAGCATCTTTAAAGGACAGAAAAGCAGCAAGAGGAGCTGATAAGTGGAGAAGAAAGGTTTCCAATCAGCATGCAGACTCCAGAAAATCTCCTTTACTTTTATAATTAAAATGAAACAAGTAATGGCTTGAACATTTCACTTGTTCTTAGTTCAACACTGACATTTTTTAACAAGTCCTTTGTAGGCCACAGTAGTCAGGTGGGGTTATAGTTTGGTTGCATTTTAGCTACCTGATAAAGAAACGTTTTAAGAAACTACAAGATGTTGCATTAAAAATCTGATCTTAAATGCATTTTGATTTTACAGTGAAAGACAAAGAAAACCTGTAAAACTATAACTCAGACAAATCACTAAACATTGTGAGGGTCCTGCTTTTAACTGGTTTGGACTTGGATATTTTGCCATATCCATCAGTTAGTTGGAGAAAAAGCCAAGATGTGCAGTTGAAAGAGCAGTGTGTTGCACCATGGGAAAAGCAGATGTTGTGGCACAACCATACAGTAGCAAAGTTTTAATTGCTCGCAGTACAATTTACTATTTTTCTTAGAGTAAATTGTCCCCATATGAGTACTTATAATAGAGTATACATTTTTTTCAGCTCTCTGGACTTTTAGGGCCATGGGACTGCTTGGGGTCCAGATTAAGAGAAGCAAATATTTAAACATGTTACTGCTTCTGTGTTAAATCGGCAATCTCATAACTGCAACCCCTTCTGAAACCCTAAACCCTAAGCTCAAGTGCACCTCCCTAAAAAATCTAACTACACATTGATGCAGATGCAAGCCTCACAGGTATGAATGTTGACGGCCATGTGCAAAGGCTACACTGTGGGCTCTACAAAGATTCACAGTACAAGCATAATTCAGGCACAAGAAATAAACTCTGAGTTTTCAGTATTTGCCAAAAGGGCCCCGGTGAGTCTCAGACAACTTTAGTGATGCAAATGTGGGTTTAAAAGAAAAAGATCCCTTCTCTCCCCCCCCCCCCCCCCCCCCAGTACTGGTGGTGTTATTTCCCCAGCCTATACTGTTTATTTGATTCCAACACTGAAATACTCCATCCAATAATACTATACGTTTATGATTGCACCATTCATCAAATGGATATACTTCAGACGTCCAGGCTGGGAATCATTCAGCATACATTTCTCCAGAGTTGAGCCCGATAAATTCAACATCTTTTGGACGCATTGGGATTTCATCAGAAACTTGAAATGTGTGTTTTTCTAAGCTAGACAATGTACTGCAGGGTAAAATAGGTTCACTTTCTTTTTGTTCTGTGAGAAAACTTTGTAAAGTCTGCATTCTGTAAAAGAATGTCTTCTTCACTTTATTGAATATTAATGCTAAATTCTTTCAAACAGCTCTGAATGAGGCGGATGACTGGAAAAGACTCCGGCTCTCATCTTCACTGAGGCAGCAGCAGGCAGACAGCTGACTGGCCTGCAGCTCTGCACGTGTGTGTGTGTGTGAGTGTATGTGTGCGATTTAATATGTGTGCTCGTGATCATGTGAGCGTTTTAGTCTAGTCCATCTGCTGTTGTGTGTCACCCCGAGGCGACGGCATGAGAGAAAGAGCCAGGGACAAAGAGGAAGAAAACGAAAGACCGAAAGAAAAGATGAAAAGATACAGAAGTGGAGGAATGTAGGTGTGTGTTTGTGTGTTTCGGCGCGTGTGCTGGACCTCAGGCGGTGCTGTCTCTCTGTGGATCCCAGATGGAGCCAGAACTCAACAGAGCACATTAGTCCACTTGGCGTGTTCACACACACGTTCAGACACACTCAGATATTCAGTGTAATTCTCCTGACAGTCGGATCACCTGAGCCTCTGCTCACTCTGCTGCTGCAAGATTTCTGCTCCGCTGGAACAGTCAAATAAATTCCTACGGAAGCCCGGAGAGGCCCCTTATCGCTTCTTTAGTTATCTCGACTTCACGATTGAAAAGAACGAGAGGAAAAAATAACTCCCAGGGTGGGACTGGGTTCGGGCTGAAAGTGAAAGAGCTCAAGTATCTCTGGGTTTCATTTGCAAGCAACAAGAAAGTGAAGTGAAGGAAGTGAAGAAATAGAGGGGGGAGGAGGGGAACAAATAAAAAAGGTATAGGTGTTTAAATTTTACACCTCAGCCGGATTTTAAAACTTAACTTAATAATAAAATACATCATCTAAAGCCTCTCCTCACTACTCCAGAGCATTTCTTCACAAATGAAATCTTATCAGATTTCTGCTTCTTTGCCTTTTTGTGGTAGAAGTGATGGACTTTTTGGCAGTCAGGCAGGAAAGTCACCCTGTACGTCAGTAACTACGAGGCCAGGAGTCAAAGTTTCAACTTTACCCAAGAAACCAGATTTTCATGCTCAACAGGCACAAAAGGTGTTATGTGTTCACAGAAACAGTTGCTTCAAGGTCTTTGAACTGTAAAGTAAACTCTACATTCAGACAATCCCCGTGACCAGCACTTGGAAACAGTGGGGACGAAGAACTTCCTTTGAAATGCAAGAGATCTACAGCAGAACTAGGCCGAGGCAGCAGCACTGCTATGACCGACTGGGAGTTTCCCTCTGAACCATTGTTTGGGGAACAGTAAGAAGAAGGAGAGACTCGTGTAAGTTAAATATGATTTATTTGTAGCCTTTACCTGTGATTATTTTGGGAAATACTTGATAGGAAAGGATGCTTCCCAACCACTTCATTCGTTTAAGTTAACAATCTCAGCTACAAGTTAAAAAGATAGATACTCGACTTAGATTGATTACTTTAGTGTGTCATGCTTCTCCTTTTTTGGTGATTGGAAACCCCGGTCACACCTGCATCATTATCAGTAATGATGATCAGTACTTAAGGACGAGCTTTCCTTCCATTCATTGCCAGATTGTTCCGCTTGCTTCAGTGGTTGGGCTCCAAAGTCTAAATGTTCACAATAATCCTATGAGGCTCTTGGTGGGCTCCACTTAGTTTGCTGGAACCTTGACTCGTGGATTAACTTCAGTTTTCACTGGGAACTCTGTAATTTACCCTTCCAGCATCACTGAAAGATTGCAAGCTGCCTGCTCCTCTTAGTGAAAAATTTCACTTGAGCTGACTTTGCTATTTAACCCTGAGATTGTAAATAAAACCTTTGAACTGTTTGAGTCTGTCGGGAGGTCTTTGGCTACGTTCACACTGCAGGTGTTAATGCTCAATTCCGATTTTTTGATCAAATCCGTTTTTTTTGTCTGCTTGTTCACACTACAAATAAAATGCAACAGCAAACGTGCTCTAGTGTGAACCCTCAAAGCGGCGCAAAAGAAGATGTCACACACAACGCGCTCTGTTTAGACCCAGAGCAAACAGTATTGTTTGACTGATGGCCCTTAATATAAAGACTTCGGACTTTACGTTTCCCAATTTTTGCTTTAAGTTATTTTGTTATTTACATAATAATGTAAATAACCTAATAATGATCCTTATTGCTGTTTTAGAGAAGAGCGGTGCTTCAAAGGATAGTTGCAGATTTCTGCAGATTATACAGTACAAATAAAATGTTCACGTTTCTCCAACGTTGTCTTCCCAACAGTTTCACTGACATCTACGCTGGATGGCCAGGAAGCGTTCGCGATGTCTTATCGAGTGCTTCTCCGGAGCTAATAATTGGCGTCTGTCTTGTGTCAGTGACATAAAAGAAGGATTTAATGCGACATAACCATTCAAACAGCAGTCGCTTTCTAAAACATCGGATATGTATCGGATTCAGTACCACGTACGAAAGTGACCCATATCGGATTTGAAAATATTGGATTTGTGGCGTTCACACTGTCATACCGTAATCGGATATGGGTCGCATAGGGTCAAAAAAATCGGATTTGATGCGCTTTCGCCTGCAGTGTGAACGTAGCCTTACTCTTGGTCTGTAATCATCACATAATGAAAAATTCTGTGGAATGAGTATGCAACTCCACATAGCTGAATGTGTCAGGCCAGTGGATTCAAACCCAGGACCTTGTTGATATGAAGCAATGATCTGTGCTGTCCAAAGACATTCATGGTTGGTCAACTGGTGTTTCTAAACTAGTCATAGGTGTAAATGTCAGCATCTATCTAATGACTTGTTTACAGTGTACCGCTCCCCTTGTCCTATGACAGCTGAGATAGACTCCAGCCACATCTCCACCCTGAATTGGACAAGCAGAAGTGGATAGATGGATGGGTGGAATAAAAGATTTGTGGCTTTTCCATCCTGCTTCTTCTGAAGTTCAACAGTACAGAACAGAGACTGCACCTGACATCTGCTGAAGCAACATTAGATTTAGGCTTTTGAGATTATAACCTTCACTTGGATCCTTTGAAATATTGAAAAATTCAGAACGTCACTAATGGATTTCTACCATGTGTGAAGCGTTTTGCACACTCTGAATCCAGTCAGTGTTTGCAGAAATAACCCATCTGTTGTTATCATGAGAAACAACATCTGACTGGCTAAGCTTCCTAAAACTTGAATTTTGCAGCTGTTGTTGCATCTGTGTGTAACTTCAGCTGGCGCTCTGCTTGAGGTCAATGTGGTAACTTAAAATTCAGACATGATGTAGCCCAGAGCTTCCCAAAGTGTGGGGCCCACCCCCTAGGGGGGTGGGGGGTGGGGGCACAGAGCCATTGCAGGGGGGGCCGTGGTATGAAAAGGGGCAAAAAAAACACGCTTGGACATTGCTAGCGCGGGGCGGCCACACAAACGCAAAGCAGGAGATAAAGCATACCTGAATATGTTTCCAAACCAACTTCATTCCAAGCCAAAGACTAGAAAATATGGTGAAGCATATCTTCCCTTTGGCTTCACCTGCACAAGTGCCGAGGTAGGTCTCCTCTGCAGAATTGGTTTTCCCTACGTCAGGAGCACGCGCTGGGCTGTTCAAATCACGGACAAACAGTATCCCACATTCTTGATTTTTAGTTCACAAACACTTGTTGTAATGACTAACTACTCCTGACATTTTGGAGATGTTAGCTATTTATACAGTAAAGTTACAGTGGGATACAAATAATATCAGGCTGATCCTGCCACAATTTGTTCAAATCCCGGACAAACAGTATCCCACAGTTGTTTATGTTTTTAAACCTATTTTGCACAGAGAGGCATTTTTTGAAAAATGTATTGATAGCAATGTTGAATATTATTACACAGGAAAAATCAACTACACGAAAAAAAATAATCACACCGTGACGCCTTGGCCTTTGTAAATGGAGGGACAGTAACTGCGTGTGTATATGTAAGCATGTAAAACCTGAAGATGGTCAGATTAACAGTATTTTGTCTCTGCCGTTCTGCAATTCATCTCATGTAAACAATAACGTGGCGCACAGCGTGACGTGAAAAAAGGCACATACCTTTGACGTTGCGTGACGAACTCTGTATTCCTCGTCCACACGTAAACGCAAAAAACGGCGTTTTAAAAAATCTCAGTTTTCGGTGATACGAAACGCATTGGCCGAAAGGTCCAAACGCATAGAAACAGCTGCGTTTTCAAAAATACCCATGTAGGTATGGACGTAGTGTAAAAGAGTTAGTAGTTTATTTTCTTACTACCTGTAATTTATTGTAGTTTACTTGTATTTGCTTAATTGTTCACTAAATGTTTGAGCTGTGAAATAAACCGCAATGGAGCAAAATATGAGTGTGTGTGGTTGGAGGATGTGTTTGTGCGTGCGTGCGGGAGGGGGGGGGGCATTTTTCTTGTAAAACAAAGGGGGCCCTAGCAAAAAAAGTTTGGAAACCACTGATGTAGCCAGACGTTTTCCCTGAGCAGGTGTAACTTGGTCCTTGCTTAGAGCTGAAGGCCATATTTGAAGTGAGTTGTATAGCTTCAGTGAAATTATGCACCAGTGAAACCACAGCCAGGTACATTTACTCAAGTCCAGTTTTATGTAGTAAGATCTTTACACTGGAAGAAGATCTATTTATTTGACAAGTATACTGTACAGATGATTTTTGTTTTTAAAATTACAAGCATGTGAAATATAAAGTATGTCTCGTGTTAACGTTGGGATTTGTTGGGAACTTCATCCATTGTTGTTACTTGCCATGTTTGACAAGTAATAATTAGCAGTTTGGCCAAAAAAGTAAACATTTTCTTAATAAATACCACTCTTTTATAAAAGAAAACAAAAACTATGAAAAAGTAATAATAATAATAATAATAGATTGCATTTATATAGCGCTTTTCGGGGCCCTCAAAGCGCTTTACAATTCCACTATTCATTCACTCTCACATTCACACACTGGTGGAGGCAAGCTACAGTTGTAGCCACAGCTGCCCTGGGGCAGACTGACAGAAGTGAGGCTGCCATATCGCGCCATCGGCCCCTCTGGCCATCACCAGTAGGTGGTAGGTGAAGTGTCTTGCCCAAGGACACAACGACCGAGACTGTCCGAGCCGGGGCTCGATCCGGCAACTTTCCGGTTACAAGATGAACTGCCAAGTCTTGAGCCACAATCGCCCCAAGTAAGAAAGATTCCTTATATGGGAACTTTTTCTGTGTCTCAAATTCCATACTTTGGTATTTAAACTTCATATTAATGTGCATAATCTGCACTGTCAATACAGCTCCACGAAGTGCACATTAAGAATTTGGATGGTATATTTATAAAGATAAATAAGAATTCACACCCACATCTCTGACAACTGGTAAATATTTGTGAAATGCAGCAGCTAATGGCCTAAAGTGGAATTCCATATTCCGGGTATCACATTTTCACATCAGTTTGAGCAGGTAAACACAGTGAAGGGTTATGGGCATGCAAACTAAACAGACACATCTGTGTGCAGTACAGGAGTGTCAGCAGGGTGCACCATAAAAATGATGACCACAAAAAACATTAAAGATAAAAAAAAAACAGAGATAACAACACAAACTTTTTTTTAACAACTACTTTGGTCTTCTCCACAGCAGGAACTCAGCCAATCGGCCAACAAAAACACAAATAAAAGCAAGAGAAGCACACAGACAAGTTATTCAGCATCTTAGACAGTGCCCCCTGGTGACAATACACAGGTACAACACATACATGATGGTCTGCTCTAAGTAGGACAAACGCAAATGCAAGTCAATGGACAGTCTTTATAATTCAACAGACGGAAGTTTACAAACATTAGCATCCAAACTTAGAGAGGATTTTGAAAAGTGGAAAGATGGACTGCGCTGTGCACATTGAAGAGAGTGGCAACCTCAACATTGAAGTTTACCGGAAGCCCACACACACGGACCAGTACCTCCTCTTTGACTCCCATCACCCTCTGGAACACAAACTTGGAGTAATTAGGACCCTACACCACCGGGCAGAACATGTTCCCTCTAAGCCTGAAGGAAAAAAGAAGGAACACACACATGTAAAGGAAGCACTCAAAACGTGCGGCTATCCTAAATGGGTGTTTATAAAGTCAGCAAAGAGGCACAGAAAAGAAGATCAGACACCAGCGAGGGAGGATAAGAAGGACAGACGCAACAACATTGTCATCCCCTATGTAGCCGGTGTATCAGAAAAACTCAGGAGCGTTTTCTCCAAGCACGACATCCTGGTGCATTTCAGACCCAACAACACGCTCAGACAAAAACTGGTTCACCCGAAAGACAAAACTCCAAAACACAGACTTAACAATGTGGTGTATGCTGTACAGTGCAGCAAAGAATGCCCAGACCTCTACATTGGAGAGACCAAACAGCCACTTCACAAGCGCATGGCACAACATAGAAGAGCCACCTCCACAGGACAAGACTCAGCTGTCCATCTGCATCTTAAGGATAAAGGACACTCTTTCGAGTATGCCAATGTTCACATTTTGGACAGAGAGGACAGATGGTTTGAAAGAGGAGTGAAAGAAGCCATCTATGTCCACTGTGAGCGACCATCTTTGAACAGAGGCGGTGGTTTACGACACCAACTCTCTGCCATCTATAATCCAGTTTTGAGATCCCTCCCCAGACGCCTTAACGCCCACTCACATCCTGGGCCATCTGACCTCAGGAATTCACATGATAAGGTGGGGCCAGGTTTCACAATGAGCTCACCCGAAACACTGGCTGATTGGGACCCACACTCAGTTTCACACCTTGGCTCAGGCGATTAGAGGATCATCAGGGGATCCTTTTGTCCCTCTGTGGGGGGAAACTCCCACTAGGTTTAAATCTGGGACTCCCCACCATTTGACCTTAGAACTGAAGAAGCTTCTTGGATGAGAGGTGAAACGTCTTCAAGCAACTTAAAGAAGTCCAGACACTTTTCTTTGCAAGCTCCTTTGACTACAATGACCTGGATGACTGAGAACCTTCACAGACAAAGATGACAATCAATCCTAGTACTAAGATATATTTTGTAATGTAGCTCCAAGGAACTAACCATGGGCATTATACTGCAAAACTATATAATATTGACAAATGCAGCTTTGAGTGGACTGAAGCATCTTCTATAAGAATTGCCAGCTGGATGAATGTAAGGGTGTCAAGACTTTGTGACCTTTCTGAAGTAGCTATACTTGAATTGTATTGGTTTTACACAGCTGGATTAAAATCAGTGCTAATGTCACCAATAATGTTACTTCTTTAGTTTCATTTGCCAGTCATGTGGCTCACCACACTTTGCAAAATACTTGGATCACCATTTTTTTTATCCTTTAAATGTACAGTTGTTTCTCCAATGATCACGTTTTCTACACCTACTTTAAAGCAAAAACAGGAAACATTATTTTAGTGGTGTCTGATTTGTGCATAAAACTATGCTACCATCAGTGGACTGTATTAAAGTGATGCCATTGATTTTTGTGGAAACTTCCAGGAAATGCAAGGATGATTCCTGATATTTATCTGTGACTAAAACCATGGTCCAATCTAACCACAACCCAACAGCTCTGAGTTCCATGATGTCCATATACATTATATCCAGAATTTATCCAGATAGTAAAGACACTGTTTGGGTTAATTATCATCCAACAGATACATTCTGTGCTTTTTTAGCTGTAGATGTTGGAATATGTGAAGCAGAAGAAGAGCTGGACAGACCGACTGACATCTTAACGCTTGTCTCTAACAGGACAACTAGCCAAAATTATGCCTGCTATTACTCTGTTTTTATGGCCCGTCATCGGTCTGTGCAGAGCAGTTTTCCCTCTGTCCCTTTAAATTTGTATCTCAGCTCATCATTTCTCTCTCGCTCTCTCAGGGGAGCTTGATGCCCTGCATGACAACAGATGGAGCCCTGAGGCTTTGGGACCATGCACACACACACACAGAAAGACAGAAAGATGGCAACAGTAGGACGGGGTTAGAGGCAAACTGTGGTAAAAACTGATGTCAACATCAGTATGAATGGACACATACTCCATGATTATGTGTATATATGTAGATGAACAGGGGAACGCCCACAAAACTAATTTTTAATGGAACTGCATTCAGTCGCTGCTGACACACACACATTCTGTCCCCCTCTCTCTTTCTCTCTCTCTCTCTCTCTCTCTCTCTCTCTCTCTCTCACACACACACACACACACACACACACACACACATACTTTCATTCACATACAGGAAATATCTGACTCAATTTAAAACGAAGTCAAATCAAAGAGGAATTCACACAGAGGCTTTGCTCTCTTTGCACTCGTGTATTTACCACAGCTGACACTTGAGCTTGGATTTAATATGAGTTTTCGAAACTTCAAAACAGTGAACTGGGAGGACATCTGGGGATTTCTGGACTACTGTTTGGCACAGTAACACAACAGCCCTCGGGTGACTCTTCATCCGTATGAGAGTCTGACTGTTGTTCAGGATCACAGTGGCAGCACGCTAACCGGCCGGTTGTGCTAACCGCCTGCACAACTAGGCATGATGGGAAATGTGGGTTTACTGTGGACTTAAGATAAGTTTTAAAAATTCACAGTGTCTCAAACATAGATATGAGAGAATACTTCAGAAAAGAATTACTCTCGGGCCGGCTAAAATTCCAGTGTGAACATTGCTTAAATCTGAATCCCACCCATAATGCTCCTGGCTGGCACGGCAAAAATAGTCAAGCCTTGCAAATGTTCCTCTAGGTGTACAAATCACTGTTTCAGAAATACTAGTCCTTATTAAAATTCATCAGCTAGACAAGTACGCACATAGGATACAGTCTCCATTGCATGATGTGTACTAATGGGAGTACTCAAATTAAGACACTTTATCCGCACTGGATAATTATTTCTGTACATGGTATTCCATCAGACAATTACTTAACTTCCAAGTTAAATTACAATTTTTCTTACAAGATCTCTGGTACATCTTTTACTGTCATCGTGCTGCAGTCACTGCTAGCCCAGAGGTCTCATGCTCCACCTATAAACTGCATCTTCCTTGGTTCTGCCAGGTCTCTCTTGGAAAAGAGATTTTTAATCTCAGTGAGATTTTTTACCTGGATAAATAAAGGACTAATAAATTAAAAAAAATATAAAAGATAAGACAGATTTGGGAGGCCAATAAAACCCGTTCCTCACAACCTGACATCAAAGAGGTTCAAGCTTTTAACCTGACACTTTTGTGCAGCCAGGTCTGGACCACAGGATGTGACATCACCTTTAACTCAGCATGGGGCAGCTCGTTAATGCTGCTAATGCTGCTAATATCACTGTAAAGGTCAGGGAGGGTGGAATTAAATGTCAGGCCTAATCTGAGGCGATGAAAACAAACAGGAAGCTTTGACTGAAAGTGAATTTCTAATGTGATGGATGAATGTAGACAGCAAGAAAGTGTCTGACATATACAATATGGAGCCTTAGTGATCACATTAGCTTGTTTGGGTGAAGAGAGGAAAAAAGAAATGTACCGCTGTAACACAGCTAATTGATTCTGGCAGGTCAGAAGAATAAAACACAAACAATTATAAAGACACAAGAAGAAAAGAAGAAGGAGGATGAGATGAAATTTGACTGTTCTGAGAGGATTCATTAATCTGGGCAGGAAGAAGCATACATAGCACAGCTACATAGCAAATATGGCTGCACATATATACTGCTGCAGAAAGGCTGAAGGTTTTATAGGAGGAAAGCCCAGGATGCACAGACGAAAAAGGCTCATACTGCTATAAAGTTTCAACTGACTGATTCAGTCAGCTCATGTTTCTGGTAAAGCAGAGGAAGAAATACTAACTAGCATTAAAATGCCAAGCAAAAATATTCAAATGTGTTGACATGACACTTGAAACACTTTAAAGTGGCATGCTTTGATTAAAAACAAGCTTCCAAGTCAATTATGCAAAGCATGACAGCTGTCCTCACTCTAAAAAAGAGAACTTTATTTTGGTATAAGCTTAGAATTACTTTGACTTTAGGAGTTGTTTTTTGGATTTGTTTTTAAAATGACTGGTGAGTGAAAGCACAGTACAGTGGTGAGCACTCACACATTTGGTTGTTTGCTGTATACCACACCACACCTTATGTGGGTATAGGCCCTTCGACAAGCGCCACTGTCTAACCTTTATATTAGTTACTTCTTGTTCTACTTTGGTACTCTTTTCTCCCTTATACTTTTTATTCAGTTTTACAGTGTGAGTATAAAGAGTGCAGACAGGAAGACACAGACAGGACGTTGAAAAGAAGGTCAGTCAGTAACATAACAGCAAAGGAAAATCAAGCACAACATGAACCATGAATCAAATCATATTGTCAAAATAAAGATCAAAGCTTCATATTTTCCTTTAACTAAACGTTTTATTTATCAAAGCACGCTGAAACATCAATCCATCTTGAAGGAAAAGCCCTCAGGAGAGAGTTTGATAGTATGTTTAGTCAGATAATATCACTACAGACTAGTGATGGTGGACATATCTATATCATTAGTTCCTTGCACTTAAAGTAAACTTTCTTTGCAATTTAGTGGATTTTGATTGGGCTGTTTTTTATTCACACAGACATGAAGTCTTAATTTTAATATGACGGTGGACCGTTTATAGCAGCAGGGTTTGACAGCCCTCAGGCAGGTGAGTCTGAGGGCTGGAAACACAGGTAATTGAAGTGACACCATCATATCTGAGACAGCTGTGTCGGAAAGGGTATCAAGAGAAAGAAGTCAATTTCATAGCCAGACGTTTGTCTGACCAAGTGGCAATATATAAAAATGAATTTACAGTTAATTCTAGGAAGCACACATATATTTAATTCCAAGTGTTTATAATTAAATTATCATTTATCATTTATTATTTTTACCAAGACTATAGAACAATGCAGAGGCATTTGTGAACACCACAGTGTTTCTTGGCAGTGATTAATACAATATGGTCTCTGTTACCCTTCAGTCGACACAACTTTTTGGAATAAAAAAAAAATGAATTATGACAGAAAATCTCAAATGCAGCACAGCACCACTGGCTCCCACCACTTTCTTATGAAAAAGTTAATAATATTTTAAAGACAAACCCTGGCTCTCATTTGGAGCTCGCTTCACTTAATCCATAATGTCTGAGTAAAATTTAAATCAGATTTAGAGCAATTTCCTTCTGAATGCAAATTGCAGAATTCTGCTGTGCCCACAGATAAGACATCTTATACACCACTGGAAAGCCTCCAGACCTTTTCTGAATTCTGGGCTGTATACTTAGGAGTTCTTTTATGCAAAACACACTGGACTGGAGGTCATATATTTGGCTGCCATCTCACTGTGTGTCTCTGCTTCAATCTACCACTATCTGCATCTGGAACAAACTCATGGTTATTCAGTCTGCACTTGAGATGCAACACTTCATTTGAAACCCATGGACAATCTTTGGAGCAACATCCCTTTTCAAAACTTGCATATAATACCAAAACCTAAGATTTTCTGGACATTTCTAGCTACTAGTTCTTCTTTTCATTACTTTTGATCATTTCATTTAATTTTACAACCTCACGAATAAAAAACCAAAAAACCAAACAACAACAACAACAACAACAACAAACAGACAAAGTGGCAGTGAGGAATCTAAAATTCAAACATATAGATTTCTTTTATATATTTGCCCATCTGAGCTGACTCTTCATCTCCTCTCAGCATTTGAAAAATGGCTTGACAACACTTTCATTTTCATCTTTTAATAACATGAGCTATCACACATATGTTTTCAGCTTTTGCCGCCACCTCCACGTTTACAGTTCTTCAACTAAAGGTTCAATTTGAATTCCATTAAGTTCCTCTTATCCAGCAATTATGACCACACTAGGCGTTAAAGTGGGCCGGAACGACCTGGAATGATGTTCCAAAACCTTCAATTAATGCACAATTAAATCTGATAGGCAGATTAATGCATGATACTGCCAAGCCAGTTAATTTTTCATGTGTTGAAGCCTGGCATTACCTCCAGTTGATAGCATGGTAAGAGGTGCACTAAATTATTTAATAAGGCAAGGACAGCCCAACAAGTATTGTTTTGTAGTTTTAGATTTTTTTTTTCTATTTGATCTAAACATAATGTGTTGCTTTATATTTAGCAAACATCTCAAAAGCTGAGGTATACTAATTTTGTGTGATTAAACGTTTGATGAATAGGCAGGTTTAGTAGTGTTCATTGCAGACTAAACTGGTTGGTTTACAGTATTGTGGTAAGGACTGCAGTAATGCACTATGCTGGACTGGTGCAGAGCAGGCTGTGGTGTTCATGGTCAGTGTTAAGCTACATTAAAGGGTAGCAGACATCAAGTGGGGGTATCTTATCTTAATTTCAGGAGCGGGACCACACCCACATCCATGCCCCATCTGCTCTTCGGTCTATATATGCCCCTTCACTAATACCTGCTTTTCACCCCCCACCCCCATCTTCTTTTCTTTTACATGTAAAAGTACATGGGGATCTGCCTGGCCTGGGAACTGCTGCCAGTCCCCTCCAAGGCCTTCCCCAAACCGCAGCATCAGTCCACAGTCCCTCATCCATTGTACATCTCAACTGAGGATGTGGTCCCAGCTAGTGAATTTATCTTTAAACTGATGATGCAATTAGATTTACTCACAGAATTCAACCTCTAAAAAGTTTTGCTTATCTTAGGATGCCACTTCAACCCCTGAGTAATTTATACAGAAAAACTACAAAATGTTGACTTTTAAGTGACTCAAAAAAACTACAATAAGAAGACTGTTACCACTTCACCTTCTTCCAACTTTAGCTTTATCTTCAGTTCCATTATGTGCTGATTTTATTGAAGTCATGAAGTCATTTTACCACCTCATTCAAAACTTCTTTCAAACTTGTTTCAACTTCAGGTTCAGCTTCAGTTACATTATTCCACTCGTTTAGCTGTTAGCAATCTAAACACGGAGGACAAAACAGTGTTAATCAATTCAAAAAAAATAATAAAAATAATTGTCAAGCAAGCTGATAGAAGTCCTTTCACTACCACTTACAGCTTACATTTTAAACGCCGTAGTTTAGTTTCATGTCTGAGCTGCAGTGCACCAAGGTCAGCTGTCACTGCCATACAAATCTATTCAGAAGCTTCAAAGAATTAACTATAGGGCATTTAAACTATTTTATGTCTGTAGTGAGGCAGTCACATTTTTTACACTTTTACTGTAATTCAACCAGTTATATAACAGAGTCTAAAAATATAAAGGATGAAGGGACAAAGTTGGCATTGAACTTAAGTACTTTGAAACCTTACTCTGATGCGTGTAAAGACAAACCCTTTTCTCCTTTAATAAAAATACCCTCTGACTGTGCTTAATGTCTACAACTGCCATGAACTGGCTGAGGTTCAATTCCCAGACCTATTCTCTTTGTAGCCCCCAACACGCAAAAGGAAAAGGAGGACAGTGTGCTTTCTTTGCCCCATATGAGTAAAAATTGATGAGCCTAACAGTAATTGTACAAAGGACAAAGAGTTGGCTGACTTCCCTAAAATGAGACACCCAGGAAGTGGAAGCTGTTTTTCCTTTCCTAATTTGGATCGGCAGAGGGATGGTAAGTACACAGTGTGGTTTTTATTTAATGAAAGCTGACAGGAAATCAGACTTCAGGAGAACAAAGAACAAAGTATTTCGTCCCAACTTTACTTCATCTCCACACAGTCAGAGAGCTGCGGTGCACACTGAGCAGATCCTGGCAAGACAATGAAGGAGACGAGCCCACATAACGTCAGAGGAAGGACAGCACGTCAGCAGCCTTACCTAGTTTAGGCAGAGAGTACTGCACTTTGAAGTAGTCCTGATAAAATCCGAGGAGCCTCTTAGTAATGTGGAGGGCGTAGTCCCCTGCTCCGCTCAAAATGGCATCTGGCCGGGCATAGAGACGGATCTGAAGACAAATAAAGAGGAAGAAATGGAATTAAGCTGATTTTAATAGAGATGGATCTAAAAACAGATACAGAGAAAGGAAATTGGAATTAGTGTATGCTCAGCTCTACAGAGAACAAAATGAAATTAAGCCACTTTTTTTCAAATCTATACAGAAAAGGAAATTAAATTTGGCAGATACAAACAGGAGAAGGCTGCGTGTATATTAAACTCTTCAGGGGAAATAATACGATCAGAGAGAGTTTAAGTTTAATCTGCAGACAGGAAAATTTATATTTGAGAGATGTTTTCTTCAAAATTTGCAAAGAAACAAATGGAATCAGGTCCGTGTTAGGTGGGTCACATCTACAGACAGAATAAGCGAATCAGGTCGACTTCATATTCTGCTCTCCAGACAGAACAATTGAGTCTGGTTGATTTTGTTCAAATATAAAACAAGAAAAAAAAATTGATTTACAGCTGTGAGCAAGAATATCGACTGTAGATGGAAGCAAAAAAATACAAGAATGCTAAATGTTCTGCTTCAGGTGAATTCCAGTATTTCACACAGTCTAATGATCAGTGTGGGCTCATTATTGGACAGGGGTTGGAGCAGCTGCATCATTTATTTATAAAGGACAGTTCACCCAAAATCAAATTTACATATTTTTATTTGAACATGTAGCAATATTTATCCATTCAGACTGCTTACTCAAGCCCCCCGCATTTCTTTATATTTTTTGTCCAGGGAGCCAGACATTTTGCAACCTTTAAAGTGCTCCTGAGTAAGAGTTCTGGAGGCTTTTTGGTCTTTTTTTTTTCTTCAACATAGTCTGTCAACATAGTTTTATAGGAAAGCAGGCATTAAAAAGGAATGAACCAGTGTTGTGTCTGCACTTAACAAAAAATTTATTAAAGATTGAATTTTAAGTTGCATATGCAGTTTGTTATTAATAGCCTGTCACATAAACAAAAAAACATAAAAAAATATCCCCATTTCTTTAGCTGAATTGATGACAAATGCCAAAGATTACACAGTTTGAGTGGAGTAAAATAGTAATTTTATACCAGCAAAGTAATCCTCACTGGGAAGCCTGAATGGGCTATTAGCCAAAAAAATCCTATCCTTCAGTGCACAATAGGGAAAACTGGACAAGTGGAGAACAAAAGTAACAACCCCCTTTGCTAGGAAAAATTCAGCAAAGACCCGACATGGGGCCCCAGAGTGGCATCTGGACTCGAACCATGGCCACACTGGAACTGAACTTAAGATGAAGGTCAGCAGGTCTTAGCTGGTGGTCAAAACTAATAGAATTATAAATGCAGTGGTCAGGCTGCTGACCTCTGAACCACTGCAGGATGACATGCTGACAAAGTGTGTGTGAGATACACTCCAACTCATCACTGTTGCTGGGATTAAAATGATCATCTGCTCTTTCGAAAGTGATTCTATTGTTTGGTGACGATGGCAATTAGTACTTGAGAAGAGGTTCTTTTTTTGTGCCTCACAGCTCCTGACAAGCTGTGTGTAAAAGTAAAATCACAGCTTTTTCATTGCAGAGCTGTGACAGCAGCTTCACTTCTTTTTTTTTTTACCCCTTTCACACCTTCACCAAAACACAGTGTAACATATTGACTGACTTCTAATGAAATCCATTTTAATTCATGCAGTATGGACTCAAACACTTGTACGCTCATCTGTACACAAATCCAAAGTGGGCCATGGGGCATTACGAGATCCAGGTTGAAGTGCCCAGTTTCTCAGTGCTTTGGCTTCACTCATTTAAATATTACTTGCCCTTATACATCAATCAGCATAACATTATGACCAACTGGCTATTATTGTTGGTCTCCCGTTTGCTACCAAAACAGCTCTGACCAATTGAGGCATGGACTCCACTAGATTGCTGAAGATGTGCTGTGGTATCTGCACCAATATGTTAGCAACAGATCCTTTAAGACCTAGAAGTTGCAAGATGGAGCCTCCATAAATCAGACGTGTTGGTCCAGCTCATCCCAAATGCTAGACTGGACTGAGACCCGGGGAAGTTGGAGGCTCATGATTGTGCTCCTCGAACCATTGCTGAACCATTTTTGGTTTGTGGCAGGGCGCATTATCCTGCAGTGTAACATCCACATGGATGGCACAACTCAAGTTTTCATAGCAGAAGACTGCCCAAAGAATCACATTGCCTCCACCAGCTTGCCTTCTCTTCTGATACTGTTGTATCAGAACAAGCATTACATTTTTCAACAGTTTGAGCTACAGCAGGTCCTCCGTTGGGTCAAACCACACAGGCCAGTCTTCACTCCCCCACATGCATCAGTGAGCCTTGGCTACTATGACTCTGTTGCAGGTTCACCACTGTTCCTTCCTTGGACTGCTTGGCAGATGCTGACCCTTGCAGACTGGGACCACTCCACAAGAGCTGTAGACTTGCTCAAATCCTTACACTTGCCTACATTTACTGCATTTAACACTTCTTCTAACATAAAATGCTTATTTGCTCTCTAATATATCCCACCCAGGAACATGATGAAGAGAGGATCTGTGTTAACCTGCCAATGGTCATTGCAATGTTATGTCTGTTTAAATTCAAGTTTGATGTCAAAGTTAATGCCAGCAGTTTGACATGATCCTAAATTTTAAGGTTGACTATAGATAAAAATTCTGGCTTTATCCTGAAGAAAATATATATTTGAATCCAAATTTTACTGCAATTGATTCAAAAGTTCTTGATTACTTTTAAACTACAACCATATCCAAGCCACAACTGTGAACCTCGTGGTGGTGCCACCAGAAAAGTTGGTGTGCAATCCTCCCATCAGTACAGTATCTTAAATGTTTAGCCTTTTAAAAAAAACTAGGCTAAACGTCATAATCAAATCATCTGACAGACCATCCTACAGGCTACAAGCCTCCGTGAAGCCAACCAGAAGAAGGACAGGGATTTCAAATAATGCTGCATTGTGGTTTTTAGTGTTTCAGCCACCATCAAACAGAAGTTCAGGTGCACTGAAGTTCAGTGTGATTATTTACACACATTACCAATCACACTGACCAACACATTAGGAGTCTGTGTCCGACTGTGAAGGAAAAATAAAAACAGATTTTGCTCTTTTTTTAATCTGACTTTGATGCCAACTTAGTGTTTGTTAGTGTGCTGTCAGTCTGCTGCCCTCTTGTGATTCTGAAGCTCAGTCAAAAATGTTTCACTTCAATGACTCCCAATGGACTCTTTAAACTAAAGTGATTCTTTCAAGCTCACAGACAGACAGACAGACATCTGCTCCATCTGAGTCAATTTTCATTTTAAAAAAAAAGCAATTTGGCAGGTCTGCAAAAGAAAATTAGCTTCTGCTGCCGCTTTATTCAGTAGGCATCCGGTGTTTGAGGTCAGCTGGTCTAATCTCTGGTGCAGCTTTCATACGGAAACAGCAAAGCTCTGTTAGCAGCAGCCACCATTACTTTATCATACAAAACACTGAATTATGAGGCTCAGTCTCATCGGTGGTGAGTCTAAAGTCTGTTTTTGTCTGTCTGCAGGTGGAGAAATCTCTGTGTGCAAGAGACAAGACTGAAAATGTGTGGTCCCTTGGGCGACACTGCATTAAAAACAGAGATGATTCTGTCATGGAAATCGATGCATGGGCTCAGGAGCACTTCCAGAAGTCACTGTCTGTCAACACAACTCACCGTCCCATGCACTGACGCAGGTAAAAGCTCCATCATGCAAAGACAATTCTGTCTCTTTAAGGTTCCTTTCCCTCCGAATGAACCCTCTGATCTAATTGAACCGTCTAGGCCATAGTTGTCAAACTCACAGCCTAATTACATTTGGCCCGCGAAGCCATACCAAATTACTATTAGAGCTGGCCTACTGGTATTATACAGCTAATATATATATTGTTTAGTATTAAGCTTTGCTTGTTCCATATTCAGTTTTTCAGCAAAACTTGTTTGAGTCCATAAGAAAAGATTCATTCTTATATCTAGAAGAAGATTTTTTTTTTCAATAAATATTAATGTTAGCCCACGACTTTGTTCCAGTTTTGAATTTTGGCCCACTGTGTATTTGAGTTTGACACCCCTGGTCTAGGCAATAAAATACATGGCCCTTTAATTTTATTTTTTAAATCATTCTTTGCTTAAAACTCCTTAAACTCTACATGTTCATTTCTGACTCACAGACCATTCTTGACAAAGTTAGCAACAAGCATGTCAGGCATATTCAAACAGCCTACAGCCCACAAAGCCAACAAAGCCACGCAGTGGGACTCATATTCAAAACCAAACAGAGATCTGAAGCAGACGGCACTTTCCACTGCAGGAAATGAACCTTTGTTCTGCTTTTGGTGTACTATACTTATTTTCAATTTGATAAATGCAACATCAAATTGCACTGTGTCTGAAAGACAGAGGACAAAGTCAGGACTGGGCTTCAAACCAAGCAACAACCAACTTTATGACTTCCACAGAGATAAAGCTACTTCTCTGCCAGCAGACTTCAGATCAGTTACGTTTGTCGAGTTCTGCAGTTACCTTGTGAACTTTGCTGATGGTATCACGTCTTGGTATCACTTGGTATCACTGAATAGCCGCTTCAGTCACATTCTCTACAAATACTTGATGGATTTGTTGATCGAGAATTAACAACTACTGTAACTTATGGATTAACCTTCAGCACAGACTGTAATGTTGACATGGGACTTCAGTACCTTCAACTCGTCTCTTACGGTCTGCGATTACAAAGAAGCACGGTGGTAAGATAGTTGATGGGTTTAGATTTTATTATTGTCATTTGTATTAGGAAATATTTAACCATATATGCTTAGAGGTGTATAATCAATTGTGTAGTGATAGGATGTGTGATCTTTAGCAGGCTGCAAAGGCTTGGTGTGCATTCCAGAGTGTTCTGGAATCCACACCTACATCCTGGGAGCATGGGAAGAGGTCGTACTTTGTTTTATTGTTTTATGGTAGGATAAACGTGGCTATATCTGTTTTCGTCTGAGTGCCTTTTGTTTAGATGAACTGCTGGACTTTCCAGACCAGTAGGTTTAGGGAAGTCATTTATGGGGTCACACTCTGACCCCACACACACACACACACACACACACACAGTATTCTTTGTTCACATGTTTACCTATGTAAGATGTTATATGTTAATGACCCTATGCATATTCATGTAACCACAATAAAAGGAGTGCTATGGTGCTCTATGCTCTGACCTCAGATGGTTTAAGTAAGTAAAATGTTATTCTTCTTAACGTGTAAAGCTTTATGAGCTGATGAAGCCACAGAGGGAGCACGGTGGGTAGAGTTTAATGTGTTTCATGGAGCTTAGCGGTGAAACACTGACACAATCACACGTCTGTGATGTTGCCGTTTCTGGTTTCAGGACTTTTCAGGTGGACAGATGTGATAATTTGATCACATGACTTGATAACACGTGAGGAATTAATTCATTTTGAGTTAAAAGTGGTGAGAAGTAACATTTCTGTGTCCTGAATACTGAACTGTATTAACTACATTAACTCACTTGGAGCTTTTGCTTAGAGGTGTTTTATTTCTCACAGTTTTCTGACTTTGACCATCTTTAAGAAGCTGACTGAAACTGCAGAAACCTGCCAGAAAGACACAAAAAGATTGAAACGTGCCCTTAAAATAAGCTGCCAGCTCTCCTCTCTGTGTTTGTGTGATGGATGGAGCAGTTAATCAGACTGATCCTCCAGACTAATTATACACAAACAATGTCAGTTGATAGATAGGGGTTACCATAGCGACAGGCAGCAGTGATCTCACTAATCAATACACGTGAATCAGCGTGTGTGAATGAAAATAAAGGACAAATTAAATGCGTGTGTGTGTGTGCTGAATGGTTTCACTGTCAAGGAGAAACCAGCTCACTGTCAGATGAAGGACAACAGAGACTGGCTATCAAATACAGCACACACACGCAGCAGCAGCGGCAGGTAGATGTACACACAAGTTAAAATACACGTGTTATTTTCCCCATGAAGACACACAAACTCACTATGATGTAATACTGCTGTATCACTGCTGGCTTATCACTCATACACACACACACACACACACACACACACTGTCCCAGTACCTCTGCTGTCTCTCCTCTCTGAGCTTCACTTCCACTCTAATAAATTCTGTTTTCAGAAAGCTGTGAAAACACGTTGAAACCTGTTCAGTGGTAACGCTGCAGATCTGCTGCTACGTGGTGTCACAGTGTTTGTGTCGCACACGAGCTGCTGTAAACCTGCACAAATACCAACAAAGACCGGTAAAAGAAAAAGTACTAAGCTGCCTTCTACTGAAACTACAAGCAAATTTTTCAGGCGAAGTCGTACACACAGCTGCAAATATTTTTTCACATTTTCGATTGTCGCGTTGGCCTAAAATTAATAATCAACATCTACTCGATGAACATTAGTTCATTCCGAGCAGAAACATCCAAGATTCAAAAATGAAGCCAATGAAGATGTGCCATAAACTGCAGTTCCTCCAATTGCCACTGGAGGCTGCTCCAGAAGTGAGTCAGGTGGCTACTTTAGGTTTAGGGGAGAATGAGGATAGTTGTAACACTCTCACTTCCTCACACTGCCAAACTGTGTGAGGAAAATCAAGTAGGCTGATCAATCCAAATATCGACAGCATCGACACCAATGCTGGTATTGGTACTGGACTGATACCAGGACAATAGGACCGATAATTTATTTCTATCCTCACAGTTCAGCTTGTAGCCCACTGAAAATATTTTGATCAGTACTGATGGATTCAGAACTATGTTACCTTTATTTTTTATAGAGTAATGCCTTAGGTAAAATGTAAGACATATTATCTTAGCTAATTTCAAACGACCATGCTGCTGCAGCTATGCAAATTATAGCTGACGGGGTGCAGATGGTTGTAACACCTTTTAAAATGTGCTGAAACTATCCCCATGATGGCAGCTAAATACATTTTCCCTGTCCTACTGTCTTTTTTCCAGTGTGTCGAGGCAGTGGGTGAGAAAAACATTACCACTGTGAGGGCTAAATAAACCAAATGATACTGAGCTTCTTTTAGCCTCGTGCAGCTGAGGTGATTAAAAAAGACAGAAGTGAGGAAGACACTGACGTGTTGGTCAGTGCACAATAATAATAATAATTAAGACGTACATTTTGTGGAAGGAGGTTAAATTCCCTGTGTTTGACATGCATTTATTAATTCAGGGATGTTGTTGAACAGGTTAAAGAGACTGCTACTTGTGGAGGACATCTTAAAATTCTAGCTCAATATTTTGTTATATATTAGTTGTAAATGCTGAAACAACAACATCCTTGGTCTCACCAGGTTCATCAGCACAGCTGGAGCCATTTGCTGCCATCAGTGTTTCACTTCTCTTAACCAAACTGAACTCATGTCTGTGTTTATGGTGTTTGAACCTTTTGGAAGATTTTAATGAAATTATCTTATTGCAGTTAATTGTACTCACAGACTCTCTAAAAAGTCTGTTCCCATAGTGCTAAGTGAACATCGAGTGTTTAATTTGCATGTTATTTAGCACAAATTAGCAGATATGTGCATCTGTGTGATCTGCTTAGAATTTATGAATGCAGCTTGCTAAACAACTGTTAACTAAACATGCCACTTTCCCATGAAAAAATGCTGACTCCAGTGCCAATACATCACAGTGACTATATCCAGCTTTCATATATACACTGCAGCCCAGTTTTATTAGCCAAATAGGTGGTTTGTGTGGGCCACCACATCATGGACATGAAGTCTGGACCAATCTATTGGATTACATCAAATGAAATTGTACTAAGTTATCTCTGGAAGACTGTTATAATCCGTCTCTGATAGGGGAGGTAACATAAACGAGACCCACATGAGGGAGATCAGTTTAGAAAAAGGTTTATTACAAGAGAACTCAGGACTTACAAGAAAACCTATAGCGCAGATTACCACAAACCAAACAACCAACACAAAACAACTAGCTAAAGTAAGGCTTAACCAGTAGAAAATAAAACTGTCCTCATGGGCTGTAATACAGCTAAATACCACTCAAGCCAAATCTCACCACGTAAACAGAATTTCACAAGCAAAGCTCACAGAAGGAAGCCTACAGGGCAGACTGCATACTCAGTTCAAAGCAGCAGCCCCTGAAAGTTCTTCAGCCTTTTGAAGACACAGGTGTGTACAATCGGTCACTGATTGGTCTCTCTCCCTGGAGGTGCAAACCACAGGTCCTCAGGCAGCCAATTGTCTGTGTGGATTGTCACATTTGAATTTACATGGAGGAAGGCTGGCACGGGTTCCCAGCAAGCCAATCGTCTGTGGGTGTTGTCATGCTTGAATTTACTTGAAGGAAGGCCGGCTCACTTAAAAGGCCAGGGGCCGTAACAAAGACTATAACCACACTGTTGATCCCCTGATGTTTAATCCTACACCATGAAATTGAGACCTTGTTTTTAGCAAACTCTCACACATGGACAAACTGCTTCGCATGACACAAACTCTTACAGAAAATGCATTTTTATGACTTTTCATCAAGCAATGTCTTGGAAAAACAAACATTTTGATTGCAACAGTTTCACTTACAATCAAATAATTTTCTATCAGACTCAGCTGCCCATTAGCTTCTATGCTAAATTCTAAATTATTGAATGATTAGACACCAAACTAAGATGTTAACTTTCATTAGTTATTTGGGTTTTACCCATGTATGGTAAAACAGAACTGCTGGTTTAATCCTGAGTTGGTGTTTGGATGACCTCGATCCCCAATTTTAACTCCAAACCTAGCCTAGGTCTAACCTCAGCACCTCAGAGAATATGCAATAGTTTTTTTTGTTGTTTGTTTTTTGTTTTTATCAATTCTTGTCAAATAGAAATGAAATTAATATTTTTTCTCACCGACTCAAAATATTTTTTCCAAAATGTCCATATTGCCTTTCTGCAAAAAAGGCTCAAGTTGAATTATCACCTTTGAAGACTTTCAGCTTAGAGGGCTGAGAGGTGAAAGCCACACTGCTGTTGTGTGACAGTTGTTTGAGTCAGGACAATTTGACTTTGAGGCAGCTTTTGAGCCAACGCTGTTTCTATGTATTGATCCGTCTGTTCTTTTTTGGGAAAGGAGTGTCATTCATCACTATTCCTCTCGTGATGCTGCAGCTATCTAGTTTACAGTGAAAACAATGGAGGTGGCCTGCCTGTATGCTCAGAACATGCCTGAAGTCCAGCTAACACTGGACAAGGAAAATACAATATGACCACCAAACTGCACACATTTTTGTCTTTGAGAGTCAAGAAGGAGCAGAAATTGCACAAGTGGGTAAACACAGGAACAGACTGAAGAACTGGGCAGGAAAGAGCAGAAATTCTGGCAGGAAAACGTCCTGTGAATCCTGTAAGATTCAGTCTGTGCGTTCCTCTACCAAAGCAAACACGAACAGCCTGTACTGTTTATTTGCACAGAAGAAAAAGAAATGAATGTAAAGGCCTTGAGTTTGGTTGAGATCCTACTTAAAGAGGCATGCTGGACTGTAGAGCCTGTGGAGGGAATTTGAGGCAGGATTCAGGTATTTACTGCAGCACTCAACTAACATCTTTAGTCAGTGTTGGCTGCCCATATAAACATGTTTTTAAAAGATTTTCACCGAGTGAAAGCAGCTGGAAGACTTTGGATTTATTGACCATAATCTTTATAGACTTTAAACACCATCTGACCCAGACTAGCAAAGACAGAACAAGAATCACACCGAAAACACTAGCCCATATTTAAACTATAGAAGTGAAAGTTACAGATGAAGGAGAACAAAATCAACAGAAACTGTCCTGTTAACATAATATATATTTTAAGCTTTGTAACTAACAGATCTCCTGTCAAGCCTTTTATCCCTCTGTAATCACTTCAGCCACACTAGCAACATTGCTCTTGGAATTGTAATATCAGCTGAGTTTATTACGTGTGCTAGCAACATGCATTTTGTGATACATTCATGAAGCAGACTTTAAATTTTGGCTGGCATTGACGGATCCTTTTGGCGGGAAGATTGTGAAAACATCCTCTGCAGTATCAGCTGTAGGTGATTAATAGTAATTCTCTAAAGAATAAATTCCATTTTCTGCAGTTTTTTGCAGAATAGGCATCTGTACTTAGACAGGTCCAGGATCTCTGCAACACACTCTCACCACGACCAGCATCTTTCCCGTTACCTGATCCAACTCACCAGCAGGTTGTGATTTATTCATAGCTGCACACAGCCGAATGTCCACAATGTACATCTGCAGATCTGACTGCAAGATTACAAAAATCAGTCATCGATCTGGAATCACACCTGACTGCCTGACTGGCTGGGAAGTGTCTTGGAGGTGGAGGCCAGGGATAAGAGATGTCGGTGCATCTTGTCACCAGCTGTTTTAACAGGTGGTGCCATTTAACCCAGACCAGGGCGACTGGTAGAAAATGGATGGATGGATTTAGACAAACATCTGTAAACTGTAGACTACACATGGAAAATTTGCATGGAAATTGTGTGTAAAAATAGTCTTAAGAACACACACGCACTTAAGAAATTCAGTTGCAAGACTATTTATGAGGTATGCATATGGGCCAGTGTTATTTTTACCACAGAGAATATGTTATTGAATAAGTAATTCTAAATCTGTATATCTGTGCTTACAGTCAGTGCGGGTTAGGGTTGGCCACATTTGTCTACATAAGGAATAACCTGTGGTAGATCATCCTGAAATGCAGTGACGGAAGAGCATGAAAATTTTACAACTCAAAAACGGAAATTAAAAAAAACCTAAGGAGGAAGCCACAGAGAAGAGGAAAACATTTTGTATGAAAGTTTGAATAGTTGCATGAATGCTTTTGTATGAAATATTTAGAACGTCTCTTTGTATTTTTCTGTTTTGTATAATTTTTTTAAAACTGAAACCAAGTAGTGACAGAGTTACTTAATTTCTATTACATTAAAGGGTACTCAGGTTAAGCTCGAACAGGGATTCTAAATTAATCTGGAAAATACTGTATTTTTCGGACCATAAGGCGCACCGGATTAAAAGGCGCATTAAGAGAAACAAAATAGTCAGATAAGTTAAACTTTACTCAACTCATTCTTCTTGCTTCCTCCACTTCTGTACCCTTGATTCATTAATGTTGAATTATCTTGCAGCTGCTTTATTCCCATGTTGTTGCAGTATATTATAACTAACCTTGTATTGTAAATGGATTATTTCAGTTGTTCTCCTGACTGAGGCTTGGTCCGTTTAGAGCACCCTGCATTGTGATCGCCTTTGTCCCTAATCATTGGGAACCCTCCCGTTAACAAGTGGAAAAAGTTAGCATTCATTCGCTTGCTTCACTGTGTTTATGTTATGCTAACATAGCTGTGTCGCTATTGATCATGTAGCACATCATTATATACCAGCTAGTCCAACTTCAGTAACCCTACAAAAGTCACAGGTGTTTAGTTTTCTGTCTTCATTTATGTTGGAAGTGATAGCAGAGCTGTACGTTTTGATTTTTTCAGAAATCTCTCAGTCAGAACTGATGCTATATCATTTTTAGGTGGAAACTAGCGAGCTAACTTATAACTGTTAAATTTAATAAATTCTGTTTTCATGGATGAGTGGATGTTAAACGTAATTGTTACATCTAGTAAAACAGCAGCGCTGATCATTTTATCAAAAATTTAAGAATTTAGACAGTTTTTAACTCTCAGTGATGCCGCAGTGTTCGTTTGACTGTGGGACCTGAAACGGAGTTTGGACCCGGATTACTCCTCGAGGCTCCTGACTACAGTAGCCGTAATGCTTCGACAATTCATCAAGTGGTGTGACTTTGTAGCTTACCAAAGTCGTACTAAAACATTTTAAGACAATTGTTGTCATAAAATCGGTTACAGGTCAGTAAGCACAACCAGTGTTGCCAACTTAGCGACTTTGTTGCTATATTTAGTGAGTTTTCAGACCCCCTTAGCGACTTTTTTTCTAAAAAGCGACTAGCGGCAAATCTGGAGACTGTTTCTGGTGTTATTGGAGACTTATTTATGATGACTTTTTGAGGTGAAAGCAGGTATTGCTTTTACTCTCAACAAGCAGCGGGTACTGCCGTGGGCACCTCGCCTGTTCCAAAGCGCTCACAGGCGGAGGATAGTCCTCCCCCAGCTGCTATCAGGGCAGAAGATGTTCACACCTATGCGTCCAAATTGCAAATGAATCGCACATGAGCGAAGCCGCTGCTCCCGCACTGACTGTAATGCAGTCAGTTCTTTTTTTACTGTTATCCTGTTTTGTGGATCACAAGGTTTAAAACTACTCATAAACACACACACACACACAGAGTAATTCCACCAGAGTGCCTATTTCGGGTCACTTTTGCCAGTCCAAGCCCGGATAAAGGAGCAGGGTTGGAATTGTGACATTACAAAAAACAATAATTGGTAAAATAAATTTAATTTGTAGTTCTAAATAAGTTCTAAATGCATTTAGGACGTTTTTTTACTCACTTTATGTCTCTTCCATGATGTTATTTCTCTCTCCGTAGGTTACAATTATATTAGCATGACCAATTATGCAAATTAGGCGATGACATCATTTAGCGACTTCTAGCAACTTTTAGGACAGCCAATACCGATTTTCCTTACTGAGGAGTTGGCAACACTGAGCACAACCAGAATTCATACATAAGGCACACCGGATTATAAGGCGCACTGTCAATTTTTGAGAAAATTGATGGATTTTAAGTGTGCCTTCTAGTGTAGAAAATACGGTAATCACATCATCTGACAGACATGCACACTTTGATTTATTACTTGAATATTTAGTTTAATCAGAAATGTGTCTGAGATTTGGGATTTTGTTTTGTTTTTTTACTCATGATTTATTCCATGTAAAGCCCTAAACCATCTCACACGTACTAAAAGATGTGAACACATTTCCCCGGTGCTTGCCTCTCTTCATTGACTCCCTGTCCGCTTCAGAATTAACTTTAAAATTTTATTGTTAACTTACAAAGCCCTGAATGGACAGGCTCCCGGGTATTTGTCTGACCTCTTGCAGACTTATACCCCCTTTAGATCTCTTAGATCAAGTGATCTTTTGCTTTTAGCTGTACCAAGGTCGAGGCTGGTTCATAGAGGCGATCGAGCATTTGCAGTCGTAGCGCCTAAGCTGTGAAATAATTTACCCCTATACATCAGACAGGCTTCCACTGTCAATATTTTTAAATCTTATCTTAAAACGCATTTTTATTTACTGGCTTTTAATACAGCATGAGAGTTATTTGTTAATTCATATTTGGTGTTTGCTATCAATACTCTAAGTTATTTTATTAGATATGTTGTATTCTTGTACAGCACTTTGGTCAACGTTCCTGTTGTAATTAAATGTGCTATATAAATAATTAAACCATTAAACCATCACAACTTTATAACCTTTAGTCAATAATAATCACATACTCTGATTTAAGTTCTACAAGCCCAGCTCACACAATCTGTTTTTCAGGCCTAAAGTTACTGCTGGTAAATGAACTTCATTTACTACAGCACATATTGGTAGCATGGGACACTGAACAAAGCCAAATGGATCCTGATCTTAAAGCAAAGCAATGAATCTTTAATGTGTACACATGCCGATAAGTCTTACCTGAGCTGTTTCATAGACCTGAACATGACAACTTAATAGCTGTGTAAGAAGTTTCATTAAACGGAAACTTAAAAGCTCTCTGATGCTGTAGTTGACCTGTACCAAACAGATTAGCTTTCTGTCATGCAAACATAATGGAAACCTCCCTTTAGAGCTCCATCAGTTCGAGATTTGGCTTGTGCTGTAGTTACAAGCCTCTGGTTCAGTGACATTCTGAAGCTTCTGTTCCCTGAATAGGACTCCATATCTCTGCTGGCACAAGCATCAAATAATGACAATTTTCTTTGAAAACAGAAATTGTCTCACACCAAATAGATACACTGTCTGCAACCCCATTTGAAATGTTCTACCTTCTGCATCAAATCCTTTTTGTTGCATCCTATGTTAGAAACTTGTAAAGCTGTTACATGTTAGCATGTTACATGTTGAAGACCGCACTGAGTGCCACTTCTGTCAGCTGAGGCTACAGTTCACTCACGATCACCAAGACTGGACAACAGCAGATGGAAAAAGTTTGCCTGGTCTGATAAATCTTTGCATCGTAGGATCACAATTTGGCATAAAACAACATGGAAGCTTGGATCCATGCTGCCTTGTTTTGACACTTCAGGCTGCTGGTGCTCTAATGGTTTGGGGATATTTTCATGGAGAGCCTTGGACCTCCTTACTTCAGCCAGCCGAGCATCATTTAAACAAGTATTTTAAAGTATTTTCAGTGACCATATCCATCTCTTTGTGATCACAGTGTACCATCTTCTGATAGCTGCCCCCTGCAGGATTCACAGCCTCTCCACAACGCTAACAAAAACTCAGGTGAGCATACAGTATTTTGTAAGCATGTTCTTTATTGAACTGAAAACTACATATGGCTGAATAATAATATTTTTTATTAGACTTAAGTTTAAAGATGTGTGCTCAGTAGTAGCAGTAGTTTTTAATTTGTCTGTAGAGGTGACAGAAAAGAGGTATGAATCTCAGAAATGTAAGTGACCACACAATTCAAGCAGAAAACTGCTGCTTTTCTTGATAGGTCATCAAACAGCTTGTACCACATCTATTTTAAGAGGTTCTCAGAGTTAAACTTTCATGAAATTAATATAAATTTTTAATATACTTCTGAGCTCCAGTACAGGAAGGATATAGCTTATGTAGAAAAAAAAGGGGGGGGCGGGGGGGGGTGTCTCAGTCAGCTTATTGGGTTAAATTGAGTAAAGATATGTAATCTGGAGTTAGACTTTTTAACAGATTTGAGATTCGTGTTCAATAAAATACCATGAAGTTTCCAATCCCACAAAAATAACTGGCACGATAATATTAATACCAGTGCCTACATTAGGAAATACTGCAGTTTATTAACACTAACCCAAATAATAAAGCTACTGTGATCACAATGCCACTGTGTTGCTGTACTCCTCTCCAGCTTCCTCAGCAGGACTGGTTTCTCGATGAAAATTCTGACTTTTTAAGGCTCTTCTCCTCTTTTACCCCACATTCTCCTCCCTCCACCAGAACTCATCTCAGAACGCGGCAGCCAGCAGAGTGAATATCAGCTCAGAAAGTGGAGGCTTTATTGAAATCGTAGCTTTTTTCGGCGCACTGACAGCAAGTTTCTGAATTGAATATCATCTCTTGAGGATTCCTAAATTGCCTCCAGTCATGTTCTCCTGGGTGACGAGAAACCCGGATGTGTTGCATTTGCTCCAACGGAGGGGTCGAGGTGTGACGTCTGACTTCAAAGCATCATACGAACATGTTTGCCGTGTCTCCTAGGACCGAAATGTGCCGCTTTACCTGAACTAAAATGGACACACATTGGCTAAGTGGTTAGCCCGCTGCCTCACAGGAAGGAAGTCCTCCATTTAAACCCGACCAGTCGAGTTTGGATGTTCTCTCCGCGTCAGCCTCAACACGCTCCAAAAACATGCAGGTCAGCTCAAGCAGAAACTTTAAATTGCCTCTAGGTGTGAATGTTGTCAGTCATGTTTCTTAACTCTGTGACAGAGTTTTCAGGGTGTACTCCCCCCACCCACCCGGTGCATCCTGGGGTTTGCTTCAGCTCTTAATTCCCCCGCTGAGCAGTCTAGAAAATGGATGGAAGTATGCACAACCTGCCATTTTCTAAGCCTGAATAATGAGGTGATAAAATATAAACATGAGGAATATTTCATTTTCAGCCCTGATACATGCTGCCTAAAGGAAAGCGTCTTCAATCAAATAACTCAAACCAAATGCAATCAGTCTCTTTGGCGGCTGCTGCAGCGTTCTTTTTATCCCATCCCATCCCGTTTTGTGAGAGCTACAGCTGACGCTCATGCCTAATAAAATCAAACCTACATCAGCAAACCAGCGGGCCCATAAATAAGTGAGGGTGCGAGGGATTTTACTTCCTCGGAAGTCAACAACTCGAGGGGAAATGGACCATGTATTTGGGAAACTGTGATGTAACATACGGAGATACACTCTGTGGGCAAGAAAAGAAGGAAACAAGAGAGTGTAGCGAAGCTCTGCTCAGCGAACCAGGCCTCAGGCCAGGAAGGCTTCAAACATCCTCATGTTACAGCTTTGAAGACTCAGCGTTAGCGTCATGGATGCCACCATCTTTGTTTATTTGGTACATTTTGGAGGATTTTTTTTCTTTGGAGCCAGAAGTGACCATCATTGTGAGATACCACTAGCAAACTTTGTTAACCAGCTACATCCGCAGACTGCTAAGTAATGGAATTTCACTAAGACTTCGTACAGTCAGTACAATTAACCAAGCATGAATGTGTGTGTTATTTCCAGATAACCGCATTAAAAATGCCCCAAAAGGCACAGAGATTTTTCAGCTGCAGAGGCTGTTGCTTGCCACTTGTGTTGTTCACTATCTTAATTTAAGATTTAGCTTTCAAACATGTGCAAAATTAATACAAACCCTGAAGTCAGGATGATGGGACCGTTACTAACACTCATCTCAGCCTGATGGTAATTGTTGAATTAGGAGAAATATGATTCTTTTGTGTCCATGCACATGAAATGTCAGTTTTAACCTCTTAAGCCCCAAGCCTAACTGATCTCCTGCCTTTATCCCCCGTATCAGGGGGCGTTGGGGCTTAAGAGGTTAACTGCCAGACAGCACAGCCAATGTATTTCAGCTCAAAGTATATTTCAAGCCAAGAAAGAGTAGACTGACTTGTGCCACAGCCTCCTACCTCCTAATCTGAAAACAGGCAGACCCACAATTTGTGACCACGAACAGTGAAAAAAACAATATCAACTTTGTGATCATTTCATAAACTACTCTGAGACTGTACTGGAGTTGTGTGTTCTATTTTGTGGTTTATATGGCTATAAATAAGGTTGACATACTTTCTGTGATCAAAAAATATTATTACAGGTTATCCTGAGTGAGGCATGAACACCTGTACCTAAATCCACAGCAATGGGTCCAAAGATATCAGACTAGTCTCTCACAGAGCCAGTAGAGATCAGTGGGTGTCATGGTTCACGTGCCTCCAGATATTCCTTTGGTCCTCACATTTCCTCCCCTACTCCAATCCCACTGTTTAAAAGAAAATACATTTGATATCTCAGATGTTGGAAAACGAGGATGACTGGACAGAAACGGCGATGTGTTTCAGAATTTAAGAAATAAGTTTGGTCTTCAGAGAAGTGAAGCTAATGTAAGGTGGGTGTTTTTGTCCTGAAATCTACAAACTGATGCTTGACGATGATTTAAAAAGGAAACTGAGACCAAGAGAATCAGCAGCATTGAAAGTGTTTGTGCAGGATACCAATATTGTGCGAAATTTAAACTGAGCATGATGGGTGCATGACGTTCTTAAAGAGCCAGATATGCAGCATAAGTGCAAAAGCAAGTGGCACAAAATTTTTTGAGCACGCTAACCTGATTTTCTTTCGAGCTAAACTGACAGAAATTTGCTTTAAATAATCTTTGGTACCGTCTTCCTTAGTGGGAAACATTTTAAATTCAGACATTGTGCGATATGTGTGATTTATTACATTGACAGCAAAAAGTGTCAAAACATCCATGATATGCATCTCAAAAATCTGATGTTCAAGTTTAAATAAGACTTCATATCATCGAAAAGAAAACTAGATAAAACTATAAAAAGGGAGCAGCCAGCAGCAAACAAAAACTTTTTTGTAAGTGATGGATATGATCCCAGTTTGTCAATGTGATTCTAAAGTATTGCAGCACAGGGTGAGTGGCAGCTTCTGCTTCTCTGGAGAAAGAGGTAAAAGCATCCCGGAGCTTGCAGCAGAGGTTTTCTCCCTACAATTAGCCTGTAATTAGGAGATTGTGATACACATGATTATAGCGCCTCCTCACCTATATCCTAAAAATCAGTCAGACTCTTGTTTCTTTTGTTTATCTGTGAAGTCCAGCATTCCACATCTAGGTGCAATATCTGATTCTTTTCTGGGCTTTAACTCTGTATCTTTTCTTTAAGGAACAATTCTGATGGTCTCCTCAGCTGAACTAAAAAATAATATTGATGCATTTGTGCATTTGTGCTAGATTATTGTTGTGCCCTGTTTAACAGCTTGCACAAATCATCTCTTTCACGCCTCCAAACGATACAAACACGTTTGAGCACACAAGTTCAGATCACTGCTGTTTTATACTCCTTATGTTAGCTCCAAATAGATTTTTCTGTTTCTCTTCTTTGTTATGGGTCAGGCTGGAGTCAGGCCAATGTGTGGGTGAGCATTGAAGAGTGACTGAGCTCCAGGTCCTGCTAGATTCTGGCTGACTTCACCTGATGACCATCAATTATCTACGCCAGCTTCCACAAAAAAATCTTCGCCAGAATCAGAAAGATTCAGACTGAACTCAAGTCCATTTTAGGATCTTCACTGATCTCACCTTTTATCTCACTCTCAGCTGTTAAAGCACACTTGTACCTCATCAGGAGCTCTTAACTTCAGCACATATATGAACATATATCTGCTGGTTCTTTGTGTGTAAACTCTAGCAAGTTTCATCCTCCTGAATGCTTTAAGCAAAAATGGCAAGGCAAAATAGTTTCTAGGATATTTTGTTCTGGACCAAAGTTGCCTGGACAACTCATTAACGTTATCATCTCTTAAGAATTTAGCACTGGGCATGTTAAATTCACATTCAGTTCAGCATAATGTATATATCTTATTTCCCATCAGTGCAATAACAGAGTCTTCCAATCCAGCCCACTCTGCTGCTCTGAGCTTTTCTTTTTCACTGAGATACCATTTCCATTCATCATTTAAGTCCGGTGGAATCTACTTTGCTGCTTGAATTAAACCACTGTCAGTGAAAACAACACTTTCTGCAAATATTCCACAGTAAAATCCTTTTGAGGAGGTGAAGGGATTATTCCTCCTGAACTGGTGGGAAGCTTTTAATGTAAAACAGATTAACAGCAAAGCGCAGCAGCAGCAAATTATCACAGCAAACTGGAGCAGATCAAAAACACCAAGGCTTCTTATTAAAATATGATCAAACATAGAGAAGTTCTCAAACAACTGCAATTAGAATGGAAGCTCTGTCTCTAATAATAGCTGGCTATATGTAACCCTGCTCCTTTGCATTCAAAGGAAATAAAGATCTCAGCTCTGTGTTGCGTCATGTTCTCAGGACTCAGTTTTAGATATGTATAAACAGGTATTACAATAACTTCCCTGCAACTGTTAACAAACCATTCAGAGTCTGGAACATAATGGAAGAGGACTGAAATTACCAGATTCAGCTAATGCCCCAATCTTGGACTGTGCCTCATTAAACATGCATTATAATTAATAGATTATTTTATGTCATATTTAAAGGAACAGCCTCTCTACTGTTCCTTTAAATATAAGCTAGCAGCTAGTGAGCTAAACCAGGTTCAGGACTGTTTAATGTCTGCAAACTTCCAGGAATGTAAAAAGTCTCTTTACTTCTTCCTTTCAGAAAATGTTCAGTGATGTTCCAGAGAGTAACAGAGATTTTTCTCCATCAGACTTAAAAAGGGCTGAAATTTGTAATCAGTCAGCCCATCGCAGGACTTTACTATGCTGGAGAAGTTTGCAAATCAGCAAACCTTTTGTGTGTGTGTGTGTGTGTGTGTGTGTGTGTGTGTGTGTGAATTAATTTTTTCAATGTGATATTACAGCCTCATGTCACTCACGGGGTGTCAGATACTGTCTTTTGTTGTAGGCAGCTGGTGCCACAGAGATACCTGCTGTAATGGTTTCACATGAAAGTCAGATACAGGGGAAAAAGGCAAAGTTCAAAGTGAAGCTGGCTAGAGAAGGCATACAGATTTAGCTGTTTTTTGGCAAACAATACAGGAAAGACGAAGGTAAACGTCAGGTAAACCAGCCAAATGTCGAAAGCTCAAATGGGGACATAAAAAACTAAGAAGGGATCCAAACCAAGTGCCTGAAATAGATAGAAAGGTCAAAACAAGCTGCCAGTCAACCAGTGGGAATACCAGGGAATTCCTGATCCATCCCATAACCAATTACCCCTCCATTACCAATGCTCCATTCCCATAAACCATGGCATACTGTCAACAACACAATAAAGCCTTAAACAGAGAAGCTTTGAGGTGCTGATGGTGGATGCTATTGATGAAAGACTGGCTGGTCCAATTTCTGCATTACAATTTACTCCAGTAATAAGTATACATTTTATCACACACAATTCTGGAGAAATACTAAGAAATATGTAACAGGATGTTTTAACAGCTACCCATTGAAATATGCATCTACAAGTCCTAAAAGGGGTTAATACATCAGTGCAACAGCATCACATGACACAAACAGACTCAGTCTGCAGCAGTAGGAACAAGATCCCTCTCAAGATACTTGAACGGTTTTAAAGCACCTGGTCAGGCAGACAGGCAAACAACTCGAAAACATCATTTTATTCTCTGCAGGAAACCACAACATTAGACAGTCAGTCAAGCAGTCAATCAACCTGAGAAAAGTGAGCAGAAGAGCCTCTGTGACTTTTTCCTTTCTGCTCAACGCTGAATAATATCCAGACTTTGGGGAGTACAAGCACAGAACAAGCACATAAATGCACCCTTTTACCGTTCCCAGTGCTTTTTCCCCCCCAAGTCCCTTCAATGCTTCTCCGCTGCTTTTCTCCTCCTCCTTCTCTCTTCTTTCCCTCCTCCCTTCACCCCTTGTTATCTCTTCGCTCGACCGTGACATCTCTCGCTGCTTTCTGATGCTCCATCTGTCGCCCTTGGATGATGGATGGGGTGGTGGACGCTCAGTTGCCACAGTAATTTGATGGATGGTTTAGCAACTGATACGAGCGCCGAGAGGATGCACCACCGCATATACTAAGGCACTCTCCTCCCGCCGTCATTGGGTCCTTGACTTTGAACTCAACGGGCCTCAGAGAGTCACTACTCCCTCTGTAACAAACACCACTGACCCGTGAGCCACGCGCCACACATCTGTCCAATCATACCATTGCTTTTGCTGAAGCTGCCGCTTTGATGAAGCGAGACAGCTGCAGAGCCAAAGCAAGGATAACAGTCTCCATCTTAATGCTGATAAAATAAAACAAAGATGATTCTTGGCTGGAGGAGCAGAAGAAAAGGAAGAGAAAGCTAGACAGCTCTCACTGCTTCATAGCTCATATCCTATATGCATCATATCTGTAAAACATATGTCTAGTTTTAAACTTATCACCTTTGTGCACACATTCTAGGATCACCCAGGTAGCTCAGTGTCTATGCAAGTTTACTTGGCCTCTTTGATGTGTAATGCCTCTTTTCCTTTTGTACCCACTCAGCTAAGCTCGACTTGTTTTTTAGTGGTGTCTATTAGGTGGTAGTACCTGGTACTGTTTTGGGGGGTTCCAAACGAGCTGAGTCAATTGGGAAATGTGACATGAACAGAGTGCAGTTTAGTTTAAAAAAAAAAAAAAAACTTTCTTGGGGTACTCCTAGCAGACCTTCAAGATGTAAAGACTTAACAGCCACCAGAATACTATCGTAACACCTGCTGGCTTTACTTCTAGAGGAAAAAAATGTCTAGCCATCAAACTTTCTCCGTTTTAGCCACTCATGGTTCTCAAGCTGTCTGTGTGAACATTGCGGAACCAGAAGAGAAACTGTACAGCTGCTTACTGAGATCACAACATCTTATCAGAGTGCAACATTAAATGATGACAATAACTCCCATTTGCCAGGGTTGACAGTTGTTCTGGTGGAAATGCTTCTGAAATTCAGGTAAATGCAGCATTGCTAAACTGTTGAATTTGTACGAAGAATGTCTGCAATGTCGATCTATGTATGAACATTCATTGTTTTTAGTCACACTGACAAACCAGTTGGCATCTTCCCTAGGATAACTGTCCAAAGGTTTAGTGAAACCACTGCCCACCTGGATGTAGAGCATCCATGTCAATCTACATCCATCTGTCTTCTTTCTCAATGCAAGTATAGAAATAAAAATAAAAGGGTTTAAAACTACAGATTCATTTCTTACTGGCTTACTGGAGTACTGGCTCGTCAGCTGCATTTGACAATCCATCAGAATTTTTTTAGTTAAATGGCTCATTACAAAGCAGCACCTCTGTTACACACAAAACCAGCGATTTTGTCCACAGTAAAGCTCTGTCCCTTAAATGCATAACTGTATGAGCTGTATGCATTTAAATCCATATTATTAAACTTTAGTTAAAGTAAATGATGCCACACAAAAACTGAATTTTATAGAAGCCTGTTTTCATTAAAAACATTAATCTGACCTGCAGTATATTAGCACTGCTGGACATTAATGTGACCTTTATTATCACTATTGAATGTAAATGTGACATTTAATATTATTACAGAAGTCTATGGCAGACGGACACCCCAAATTTTCTTTTTTTTTCCTACCAATGTGTTTAATCATAAAGGAGAAAACGTCTGCCTGTGTACTCCTAAAGCGGTTTCATTACTGTGTTATTGGAAGAATGTAACATTACTTTTTGTTACAAAAAACATTATTTCATAGTCCTAACATTACAAAGCTTTAAACATAATTAGAATTCATGCAATGTTTCTTTATTGCAGCATGTTAATGTGACATTTATCTATCAGAGTGTGACCAATAAACAAGACTTTACAGTAATTTTCTGCAATAAATGGCTCTTAAGAAAATCTGCAGATAATGCCTTTTTTGCTGACTTTTTACAGGCTGTTTTGGGGTTTTTCAGATTTCTGTATTTGAGGTTCATTAAAGCGGAACCTTTTGGGAACACAATCACAGAAACCATCGTCTGCTTTGTCACTGTTGAGGCCTTAAGGAGAACCTCATTGTTTTCCTTTACCTGGAATGGTGAGGATATGTAGGAAGAGGAACTCCCTGTAGGAGAATTAACATGAGAATGGGGATGGCTATGCTCTCCCTAATTTCCATACTACATGTCTCTATATTACAGGTATTTTACATCTTTACCTCCTGGGAGATTAATTCGTATGAGAAATACCTGCTCTTGCATAAATTCCTCAACACAGTCAAAACAGACCATAGGCAGTATGTTCACAGTGATAAAGGAACATATTACCCATAGCAACAGTCACTCATGGATGTGTTTAATAGTGTTTGGACAACAGTGGAGCTTTATGCTGCAGAGGAGTGTGCTGTGGGCCTTTGAGTGCCAACTCCTATCTTGGAGGATATATTTCTGAATACTAACCCTTTAAACATAAATCACTATTTTGAAAGAATTAACACTGATTTACAACATGTTTGCTTCAGATGAAGTTTGGTCAAGGTGGCTTTGGGAAAAGCAAAAACAAAACAAACTCAGACTTGATTTAGTCCAATGTGTTCTTGCCCTTGGGTGGCAGTCTTGCTTTGCCATCTGTGGTTTGGGTAACCATGGCACCACCTGAAGTGCAATGCTCTACTATCAGCTGACACGTTGTGTGTGCACTCAGACAAAACTGCATGTTTTATTCTTGCCATTTGGCAGCCATCTTGGCACCATCTTGGAAACACCTCTGGGCATTCCTTTTGGGTTCCCAGGTAAATAAGGTGGGAGAATGTTATTTTAAATCACAGTGATTAGCATAGCATAAAAATTGCATGATGGAATCACTCATCAAACCTGAGAGAAACCATTTAAAGTTTGGTTGGTTTGCTCCAACATATTGTTTAAAATTAGTTTTGCCCATAAAATTTTATTTTACTACTCATATAGACCTACAACATTAAGTGGCACAACATTAAAGCTCCATTAATGCCTCAATCCAGAGAGCTGATGTGATTAAAATCTCTGCTTATCCCATGATAGGTAAATGGACTGGTTCTTATATAGCATCATATCTTATATAGCACTTTCTACTCTACTGGAGCACTCAACGTGCCTTTTAGAACATCCCTCATTCACACACATGCCTACAAACACTTTTCTATGCTCTTTCAACCTTTGCTGAACAAACATCACAAATGCTATGTTAGGGAAACGCTGTTATGAAAAGTAGACTTGCTCACTTACAAAGAAATGAGCAGTCACTAATTTTTGGTAGTTTCTTTTTAATGGAGAGACAACGATTATCAATCAAAAAAATTCAGGAAAAAAAACACACTGCAAAAGAAAGTTATAAATTCCTTTGTGTGTCACTGTGTAAAATAAGTATTTCACCTTCTACAACCCAAACAGAACCACACAATAAGTCAATCAATGATTATTACTCCTGATCTCAAGTCATTGTATGTATAAAGCACACCTGTCCACAGTATCAGTTTCTTCCATGTCAACCTCTCGAGAGCGACACCAAAGAGCTGTCAAAGGCTGTCAGGGACAAGATTATAGACCTGCACAAGGCTGGAATGGGCTTTAAGACCTGAGAAGCCTGGTGAGAAGGTGACAACTGTTAAGCTTGTTAATACCCTAATGGGTACAGGATGACTTCACTGCATGGTGTGGCCAATGAACAGAGTGATGGACTGTGAAATCTAGGAAGAACCTCCTTCAATCAGCCAGAACACTGAAGATGGGTCTTCCAGCATGACAATGATCCAAATTAAACCACCAAGACAAAAAAAAGGAGAGGCTGAAAAATGAGCACATTAAGACAATGTAGTGGCCTGGCCAGTCTCCACATCTTAGTCCTATAGAAAATTTGTGGAGGGAGCTGAAGCTGTTGAGTTTGGTTGTTGAGTATTTAGAGAGTTTCTGTAAAAAGTGGACCCAAACCCCTTGTGAGCAGTGTGCAAACCTTGTGACCAAATAGAAGAAATGTTATACTGCTGTGCTTGCCAACATGTTTTTTTTTCTATCAAGTCATGTTTTGCTTGGGGATCAAATACTTTTTCACTCAGTGACATACAAAATAATTCATAACTTTTATGTAATATTTATTTTGTGGATTTTATTGGTTTAAATTTTATCTCTCTCTATTAAACCGAAGCTACCACTGAATTAGAGACTGCTTAGCTCTTTGAAAGTGTGCAAACTTACAAATTAAGCAGGGGAGGAAGTCACACACAAAAACAGTGAATATGCATCAGTGCAAGAACAACATTGGCTCATACGCTTCCACAACACATCACCTCTCCCAACTCATCACATAAAGATAAAAAAATCTTCACAACAATCAACAAGACTTTCAAACTAAAAACAAGAGTCAAGTCCCGTCAAAGTTTACGAACTATATATTAGGTTTAATTCATTACTTTGTAATGTTTTACACCCAGCATGGGTCACAGTGAGAAGCTGGCGATGAGACGGGTTTGTTTTCTGGCTCGTAACGGTCAGCACAGCCGGTAGCTTTGCCATTTAGGAATTCTCCCATTGATTTCTATTTAGATTTCCACATTTCACTCTTATATTTTCGTTGGTATAATATAAGAGCATGTTAACAATGTCTTCATTATGATTATAGTCATCAGAGTATTACGATACAGAATTAGGAGATCAGCATTACAGAGCATTTGCAGAGACCATTAACATCAACATCTATTATTTATAACATTAATGTAATGGCATCAATATGGAAGACTTACATAAACTTTAATTAGAATACTACTATAACGTGAAGCCATGCTTATGCAATATTGATGACCTTTATTATGCCATTAAAAATATTTTTAATATATTTGTGGTCATTACTTTTGATCAATTCTGTCAGCCATAATGCCCAAAATGCATTTTGTAATCTTCAAGTGACAGACCTTCAGTGTCTTGAGCTTTTTGTTTGGTTCTTGCTGAACAATCCCATTCAGATTCCAGCAGTGATTAGGTGGTAGATAAACACCAAAAGGCTTTGCTTTATAGCGCTGCCAGTGGGTGAAATGACAGAAAATGGAGGAATAACGAGCTAAATGGCTGAAAGATGGAGGTTTTATTGAACCGGGGTCTGCTCGCAGTGGGTCATCACACTGTTTTGTTTGTTTGTTTGTTTTCTGTCAGGCTTTAATCCTCCCTGAAGGGAAAGTGTCTCATTACAGGAACAGAGATTCTTACAGAGGCACATTATGCCATACTACAATGCAGCACAAAGACAAACAGCTGTTTTTGAAGTAGGTGAAGAAAGAAGAGGAATTTTGTGTGACAAAGAAGCCTGGAAGTGGCCCAGCCTAACGGATCTGTTTGTGCTGCTCAGATGGTCTGGAAGATGGGATCCTTTCTTTTAAGAGCTTACTGAGAGAATTTGCTTCACACTGATTTTTTATGACCATAACGGCTCCTTCAAGTGTTTTCTGCTCACTTTAGTTTTTAAGCATCAACTGGATGCTAAGCTGAGGGTCATAATTTTCTGACCCATTACTTAGTATGCGAGTCTATGACAGCGTGTCAGTAAATAGCCATAGCCCTGCTGCTTGCGCCTATTTATGGTTCTGTTTGTAGGCTCTAAAAAATCTGGTTAAGTCCTGAATATAGCATCATTATTTTTACTGCCACTGCAGTATAAATCTTGTTAATGCATTTTATGCTGCTGCTAATCAGGCTTGCTAATGCTACCAGCAGCTATGTGTGAGAAACATAAAATGGGGCTTTTGGTTAGGCAGTGTCTTTGTACTTGGCACAGCAGCTGCTAACACAGTTGGTCTATGAATTAAGACCTCCATTTGCCAAACAATAATGTGATTAGGGGCTAAAAAGAAATGTTATTGTACAGCTCCTCTATAATAGGAGCTGGACAGCCACAGAGGAACACTTTGCCAAGGTGGGATTGCTAATTGACCAGTGGTGGAGCCAATTTTCATTGGGCTGGCCAGCACGAGCTCAGCATTTATATTTGGTGGCACAAAAACTGATGTATCAATATACTTTTTTTGTGACAAATCACTAGAGGCCAAATAGTTTGGTCACTCCGGCAACTCCTTGGGCACAACTAAAATCTGGAATAGTTGCTACAGTAATTCTTATTACATTTTTTAATGTCCATGTGGTTTCACTTTAAAGAAAAAAATGGGATACTTATCATAAAATAATAAAAAGATCAAGGCATTGTATGAAACTGAACTGCAGGACACCACAAATTTAATACACTAAAATTTGTGGTGTCCTGACGGTGTCACTTACATGACATATTAATTATTTTACTCAAGTTCTTCAATAAAAAGTGGAAAGTGATCTTGAGCATTCTTAGAGTAACACCGCCTCAGGAAACATTTGGTTTATCCTCATCGGTCAATTAACGGTCATTAACAGGTTCTTACTGCTGCTGCAAGCCTGGAAGCTTAAACAGAACAGTTCACTTGAAGATTCGAGCTCTGTTAAGCTCCTGTCTGCATTTTATGATGTAGCACTTGGAATTGCATCATTTATACACAGAATAACAATTCTTGCTCTCAGTCCAGCGCTCCTTCAGATGCCTTCTTTTTCTTTCTGCAGTTTTGAGGAGGTAGGAAGAACGAATGTCTCTGTCAGATGAAGCTGTTTTATCACTTATGAAGGGGACAGAGGGATGTTTTTGTCATATAAAGCTGTTCCTTTTGGAGGTTTTAGTGGAGGAGGATGGAGGGATCCGAGGATTAATGTTTCTGTCAGAAGAAGCTGCTCTGCAAACAGACAGCAGCCTCTCCACTGCCTTCAGGCTCAAACAAGGGTTTTAATATGAGAGCGATGCTGTAACACAGACATAGAGAGCATAGACAGCAACTGTTTGTAAATATAAAAATATGCTGTGCTGCTTCCTGGATGTATTTCATGCCCAGCACATTCATTGTCTGTAAATAGAACCATATCCTGTTTTTTTTTTTTGTTTTTTTAAAAACGTATCATTCAAGGAAGACAATCTCACTCTTAATCTGAAATCTGTCCTTCCACAGTGTTCGGGATGATTTTGGCAGCTGATGTGATGGAGTCTTCGCGAATTATCTTGGTGTAACAGCGTGCATACGTTCAAGGAAAGAAAAAACATTCAATATTTAAAGATGGGGAAAATGGAGGTATTTCATCATCACGACTGCTGAGCCCATTTTCTTCTTCACAGTTTCCTGACCAGAGCTTGTGTGCCATTATTCCCATCATTGAATCATAATTAACTGCCTAATTGTTCCTTCTTTCCACTGATGTACAACAGGTTTTCACTGATTCTTATTTTATAATTTAATTTTTTGTTTGGTATAATTGGAATTTGATTCTCAGTGAGCTGCAGATGTCATTTGCAAGTGTGTGTGCATCAGTGAGACTGTACCATATGACTGTTGAGGAAGAGATCAGTTCCAAAATCACATTTTACAAAGATGTAGTAAATGTATCTCACCCAACCAAAAAAAAAAAAGTCTCTATGGGTGGAAGAACATCCTCACGCGTGCATTCATATTTAGATTGTATTCTGTGTGTAGGATCACACAGGAGTGCAGCTGATGTCACACCACATGCACACAGGACTTGCCGTAATACCATTCAGGCTGAGTCATAAATAGAATCTTATTTTAAATTATGATTATGAAGAAAACAAAAAACTTAATGTAAAATGATTTTTGTTGTGCACTGATTTTCACAGTCTAACGTTATTATTCCAGTACACCTTAGTTTCTTTTTTATTCTTGGCATTGAGGATTTAGAGACAAAGAGATTAAGTCCACACTAAGAGACTGGTGGGCACAGGACCTGAACCATCAGTATCCTAGGACAGAGCAGTTTGTATTCCCTTCAAGGATACACCGACTTACTGATCAGTTGTGATCGATACCTAGATATCAATATGGATTCATTTTGGTTATGTATTTTGCGATAATGAAAGATCCACAGATTCCCTGACAGGTAAAGCCTGACTTTTATATATTTGGAAGCCAATGCGAGAATCAGGGGAATGAGTATGTTGACACACAACTCCAGATCCAAACAAATTCTGCCTGAAATATGGTTAAAGAAAAGAAAAGAAAAGAAAAGCTGACACTGAAGCCAAAACACTCCCATCTGTCTGTAATGTTGCACTTATGTGTTTGTTTGTGCTACTGTGATTTGTGCAACTACCAGCTGCTCCAAACAAAAAGTCCCTGGTGAGATTAATAAAGTTGCATGCATTGTATGATGTTGAATTATTTAACCCATCATGTCACAAGCATCATTTGAGTCTCAGGTCCACCATATCTCCAACAGCACTGTCATGTCCACTGGGATGGTAGCATAGCAGCAGCATAGAGTTGCTCTGTTCATCTCCCTCACCTTTTGTGCTTTAACCACTGAAGCCTGAGGCTATGTTTTAAATTTCCACTTGTTAAGCGCCCACAATTTTAGGCAGTAACGGCTCCACAACTGTTAGCCTAAAATCAACAGACTTTCCATCTATGGCTGAGAGACACAAGGGAAACAAATAAAAAAGAAAGAGTCTCTTTGTATCAACTTTAAAGTCATGCTGACATTAAAAAAAACAAAGTACATTAGAATTAAATAAAAATATGTCCATAAACATTGATGTGACTGAACCGAAAGCAGCAAATCTGCTAAATCATGAGCCGTTTTATTTACAAGGATGTACGAGAGAATACAAAGGATGAATGCAATTGGCAAAGTAAATAATATTCTGTTGGCAGTGATTTCCAAGACAATTGGGAAAACTTGATTTAAATTAAGCTTTAAACAAGTAAAAACTTCACAATCCTTTAAATCCGCTATAATCAAATTTCCTTCAATCATCTCTCAGTTGTTTTCTAATAAAGTTTTCTGACAGAGTTAGAGTTTAACAGAAAGCATGTACAGGCCTTTAGTGGAAAGCTGAGTATGTTCTAACGAGACATGATTGCCCCATGATATGACAGCCACACTGAAGCACATGACTGAGTGGTGGGGGAAAATACTGTAGCTAACAAACTGGACTCTGCGTTCTAGTGTGATCTGTGGCTTTTGAGTTTTTTGCTTTTTAGAGTTTTTAGTTTGCTTTTCATTCTTAACCTTGATCTTTAGTTTTGATTACTATTGTAGGCTCCTGTGTTATTCATTTGATATTACTTCCTTTGTATCATTTAGCTTAATTAGTTTCAGGTGTTCCTCATTCACCACCTGTTTCCTCTTCACTTCATTGCCATCAATGTGTCTGTGTGTGTACATAGTCCCAGTTTCCATCCGACCTTTGTCAGCATGTCTGTTATCCTGTCCTTGTGTGTTCCCTGTTTCACTGAGTTCTGTTTACTTTTGCCTTATGGACTTTTGAACGATGTCTCACATAATCACAATTTTGCATTTTAAATGTTATGGTGATTATTAATTCGAAATAATATTTTTCCCCAGAAAAGAGGGGTTCAGACCTTCTTCTCTTGCATATAATTTCTACTAATAGTTGATAAATAAAATGTTGGGGCAGACTCCGGAGGATGGCAATCAAAATTTTTGGCAGCCAAAGCAATGCATGGAGGGTCGGGTTGCTGCACATAAGAACTGTGCACACTGTTCATTTTTATTAAATATGATGGTGTTAAGTTACAGGTTTAGTTTTTTATATTTGTTTGTTTTTGTAGAAATAGAGTTATAATGTATTATCACTGTCATTTAATGCAATAGTGAAAATAACAATAAGAAATACTAAATTCTTGAAAATAAAAGCCTAGTTATTTCTGATTTGCATAGCTGTGCACTGCTGACTGGACTGCACAATCTCTCCACCTGGATGAGTGGAGTTTTGGAACAGTTTGGCCTCCCGTACAATTTTAGGGGTTGGTGAAAGGGCTTTCATTAGGTACACCCCTAGCCAAAGGCTCTACTTCTGAACAATTACTGTGATAGTTGGTGAGGGTCCACTTGCTCTTGTTCCATTAGACTGAGGGTGCCTGGAGGCGGAGTCTTCTCATTTATCATATCTAGCATTCATTGCAACAAACTCCAGGACCTCAGCCAGCAGGGCCACATCATGAACATTTGCTACGATAAAGACCTCCTGAAGGTAGGTGCATGAAGAAGTGCATGGGATACGTGAACAGCCTTTGTTTTCCTTTATCTGCTTCTGATGAATATGAAATAATGTATCTATATTTAGTGCTTTTGGTGAGCAAAAAAGGAAAGTACAAAAATAAAGATAAATTTATTCATTACAAAGACTAAGACAAGCCTGACTGATTCTCCCTAACATCACTCTACACACAAAACACACTCTTATACACACACAGTGTTGGAGGCTGGTGATGGTTATAAATGACCCAGATAGGATTTGTCATTAAAACAGCATTTCACCAAAATTCTCTTGCAGTAACAAGATGACACAGGCGGAGCGTGTGTGTGTGTGTGTGTGTGTCCGTATGAGGGAGAGAGAGAGAGAGAGAGAGAGAGAGAGAGTGAGTGTGTGTGTGTGTGTGTGTGTGTGTGTGTGTGTCCGTATGAGGGAGAGAGAGAGAGAGAGAGAGAGAGAGTGTGTGTGTGTGCGTGTGTGTGTGTGTGTCCGTATGAGGGAGAGAGAGAGAGAGAGAGTGTGTGTGTGTGTGTGTGTGTGTGTGTGTGTGTGAGAGAGAGAGAGAGAGAGAGTTGGAGTGCTGTCCTTGAGTTTCTGGCAGACGAGATGGATGAGCTGTAATTACACTGATAGAGTGATGATTGGAGGAGAGGAAAAAGAAGGAGGATGAGAAACAAGGTCGTGCATGTATTTGTCCTTGCATAAGAACATGGACATGTGCATGTGCATATTTCTGTTTTAAATGTTATGGCTGTTACAGGATGACGGGATAACAGGCAAATCCAGATTTGACTTTCAAAGCAGAAACAGGATAGACATGATAAACACTAAAGCTCAGGAACCAAACTGCAAAAGTAGCTGGAGACACAGACCTGTAGGTGGACTCTCTCTAGGCTCAGCCACAACATTTGGCTACAGTCACTGGTCTTGTTCTTGGTTCCGATACTGGCTCAAATCTGGCTCAAGTTTTTATAACTCAGGATGATTTTTTTAAAGCACAACTTGGAATGTGCTTAGCTTACTTGGATGTGGATTGAATCATAAATGTAGAAATGCACAGTCAGATTTTGATCCACCATGCAATACAGCATGAAAATGATACCAAACACTGACAATGCCTGGTATAAGAACATGTAATTAACCCTTCTCCACTAGCAGGTCCTCAGCTCAACTCGACTTGACTCGACTTGTTTTTAGGGATTACTAGGCTGTAGTATCTGGTACCAGGTACTTTTTTAGTACCTACTCGCCCGGGGGCTCCAAACAATCTGAGACAAAAATGTGACATCAACAGACTGCATGCCACCAACTGGACAGTCAGTGGGGATCATTCGATGAGTCAGGAGAATGACACCTTCAGAAAAATCCAAACTGAATCCTGGCAAAGAGAGAAATCGCTGCACAGAAACCAACACTGTGGTTCAATAATGAGGTGCTGCCACGTACCATTGGTTTGGCAGCAGGTATACATTGTTGTGTTATTTATGTTGCATACAAATAATCTCACAGGACTTTGGGCCACACAGCTATATTGAGGTGGTTGAGTGGAGTCAACCCAAGTAGGTGCTAGTCGAAAAGTCACAAATGTAACACTATCAGTCATGGATTGGCCTCCCCAGAGCATGGACTTTAACATTACTGAAGCAGTGTGTGATCATCTTGACAGGCAGTGGAGCAAAAGGATAAAAACCAGAAGAGCTTTGAATGTCCTTTAAGAATCCTGGAGAAATATTCCCGAAGACTACTTAAAGAAATTTTAAAGAAGTCTGCCTAAGACAGTTCAGGCTGTGCTGAAGAATGAAGGTGGGTATACCAAATTTTGGCTCTCTTTTGCCTTTCCACATATGTTTACACATGTTACATGAAGGGTGACTTTTGCACAGTACTGTACATGGTCCTAATATATTTTCAGGTAAAATTAAAAAAAAGTAATAATTTGTATGAGCCACACATGAATAATAAATTACGTTGCATTGAAGCCTTAAAGGAGTTTTCTAATGGCAACATAGTTCACAAATAAGAGGATTACAAAACATTCTGCTCTATGATTTCCTGCACAAATATTTGCTGTTTGTTGAAAATCGACATTGCAGGAAAGTGGGATTGATGTTGGAGAAGCTCAGGGAGTCCATGTACCCACATTTGGCAGCCACAGATTGTTCACGTGTGTCTCAGATTTGGTCCACTGGCCTCCTAACACATTGAGCTATATTGACACAACTCCAATGAGGAATAAGAATGTAATAAAACCATGTCGACCTGTAAGGAAGCAAGCTAATTATCTGTTATCTCAAGACACCAAAATGGTATCTGAAGTTCACATCTTAATTACCATGTCATCCCTAGATAAATGTTTCAATCCGACTTAATTACATCATATTCGGATATTAAACTGTTGTCTCTATATTTAGACTTTAGAGTAAATGATTTTAACCCAGCAGTCCTGATACAGCGATTTAACCACAGCATTAGCTTGAGATATTAAGCATTGTTGTCTTGCGACAGCATGTTTAAAGTATCATTTTATCAACATGACAAAGTCTGTTAACGTCAACCATGATGACATTATTGCCTCATTATATCAAGGTAAGAAGGAGCTTGTGTATTTTGTTGCTGAAAGAAGTACTCTAGCTATTAGCACTGTGGCTCTACACTGTAAAAAAAAAATGTAATATAAAAGTATTTTACTGTGTATTTTACAGTTTTGTACTGTTCTTCTAGAATATCATTAAATTTACATAATTTTCTTGTTTTTTAAATGTATTTGTCTGTACATATGCATATTTAGACTGTTAAAATACATTCACACATGTATCATGATTTCACAAATATTTGTCCGTTATTTGAAAGATTGAACTGTTAAATTCAAATGTAATGCTATGGAAAAATATATAAAATGATTCTTATAAACTTTTTTTACATCAGTTCGCCTTGTAATCAGAAGGTTGCTGGTTCGAACCCTGGCTCGGACAGTCTCGGTCGTTGTGTCCTTGGGCAAGACTCTTCACCTACCGCCTACTGGTGATGGCCAGAGGGGAATTATAAAGTGGAATTGTAAAGCGCTTTGAGGGTCTCAAAAAGTGCAATATGAATGTAATCCATTCTTATTTAAACCAACTGTTAACTGTATATTTCTGTACATTTAAGTATTATTATTCATATTGCCTTGACCTTGTTTATAGGTAATTTCATTATTTAATCACATTAAAATGTTCCTAATTTAATGTTTAAAAGCACTTGAAAAAGGCAAAATCCCATGTAAAATTAGGGCAACAAACTGTATTGTCATTACTGAAAATAACCGTATTTTCATGAGAAAGTTATTTTCTGTTATTTTATGGTATTATTTTGGCGCCCCAGCTGCCGGAATATTACTGTTATTTTAGGATTTTTTTTTACGGTGTAGAGATGAAAACGCATCACAGCAACATCAGCAGAGCAAGGCCCAGCAACAAAACTAGGTCTTTTTGCTATTATACATTTATTTATAGATGATTACTATTAGTTTTTCCAAATAAATTTACATACACTACCAGTCATGTAAAGTCCTGACAGACCTGCTGAAGAGTTTTCCCTCATTTTTAACCAATTTCTGCATTGTGGATCAATAGTGAAGTGAATAAAATATGGAAAAAAATATAGAAATATCTTCAAAGGACAAACATGTTAATAACTGGAAATTGGTTTTAAATTGTAGGTTTCTTATTTGGTTTAGAAAAGCTCTGCACACTCCTCAGTCTCTCAACCAGCTCCATGAGATTCTCTCCTGGAGTTTCTCCAACAGTCTTGAAGAGACTCCAACACATGCTGAGCTCTTGGCAGAGGAGTGTCTAAAGCAGTGGAACCTCCCCCTTCAAGTATAATTGCCCCCTGGGGTCCTCCCAAAGCTACTAGGCTGCAGTATTGTCAGCCTGTCAGCCCAATGCTACTGGATAAGAACATGGAAAGCAAGAATGCTTGAAAGTAACTACTGCATTTACTCAAGTGCCGCACTGTAGTACAGTTACATTTAATCACCATGGAGTCAGGGTAGCTTGGAATGAGTCATATTTCAAAATAATCCACCACAACTTTCTCCTGATTGCCTGCTCCTCTGTAAACAGAAGATTTGAATCGCAGGTCAATGAAGCACACCAGAGATGTCCACATAAGAATTATCCTTTCTATGACATCACACTCAGCTAAAAGTTGAAAAACCTGTGACAAAGTTATTACTAATTCTTATATAACTTAATATGACAATTCACAATTTTAAATTAGTAGTACTAATGCTAATCTTATACTTTGTACTCCTTAGACATGCTTGACATGTTCGATAACTGGTATTGCAAATAATTTAAAATAATAATATTTGATACAAATCTAACATTTTGGGATATGATATATATTGACATAACCGGGATTAGTACAAAAAGTAATAAAACAAGCTCCAGCTTTGAAACAGAAGCAGCTTACTCATTCATGAATCAACGACTGATGCAATAATGACATTGAGTATTGCTGCTTTTCTTCAGTACAGGATCTAAATGCCTCTTCTGCTGTTATGCTCTGCTTCCATGTTACCTGTAGCAGGACAGAGGAGAGTGCAGTGTTCCTTAAGCCAATTTTCAATGCTGTCTTTATTTCTGATTGAATTTTTCTGATTTCCCACAGGCCAGCCGTGACTGGTTCTTGATCCCCTGTAAGCCACCGTTTAAAAAGCAAACAAACCTGGAATTGCCCCTGCTTGTTGGCTGCTTTTCCTTCACTTTGCCATCCAACTCGTCCCAAACCATGACATTTGGATTAAGACTGAGTGACTGTGGAGGCCAGATCAGCTGCAGCAGTACTCTAACTCACTGCAGGTTTTCATTATGTATGTTTGAAAAGAACTTGACCTTTGTGTGTTAAAGCACTGATGGAGTGTTTTGGTTGTTTGTTTTTTTTAATAATTCGAGCGATTGTCATTATATAGAAATGTCCTAATCTTTAAATTCCACAGATTTTGATTACGATATATTGCTAACTATAACCCACTCCGTGTGTGGATAATTATGGTTACAATAATGTCAATATTATCTAAAAAAGCCAAAAACTGTCTGCTTACTACATACTTGCATATCTCTTGGTTCACAGCTCCTGTGTCTTCAATCTAAGACATTTTGTGTTTGAGCAATAATCTCTAAGCAAACTTAAAATTTGGAATAAAAATAAGGCAGAGAAGACGACAATGCATCAGGTGCTGTCATTGTTAAAGATGGAGATTTACTGCCAGCTGCACTGCCTGATATAGCAGACCACAAAGGACTCACTTTATGGCACCTTCATGATATGTAGACCTAAGATTAAGCAACAATACTTTAAACTACAAGATTTGGTCAAGTCCTAGATACGTTTCACATGACAAAATGGCAGAGCTTAAAGCAAACGGCACCAGCTAATGTCACAATCATTTACTTTCAGCTTGACCCCAGACTACACCATCCACATTCAGTCTATGACATGAAGCAGATTGACGGAGTTGGTGCTGGTCAACATGAATAAAGGCGACTCCATGTTTATGGAAGTTAAAATGTTTAAACATGTTTAAACATCAGAGACACATTTGGCCTAAGTTGGTACTGGTTGTTGAATATGATAGCAGCCGCAATGCTGTGAATTTTTTGGTTTATTAAAATTTTATCCCAAGACTTGGTGACTGGAGAACAAAGAATAAAAAACAATTTTAACTGACATTTTCACTTTTTTTCAGTATAGGATCCGAATGTGAGGTCTATGTGAGTGCAGGTAAACAGATGCTCAGACAAAAGACAAACTGGATATGTTCATCACTGTACACAAGCTAACAGTGAAAATACCAAGGTAACAAGACACAGCTGAAACTAATTAAGACAAAACCAAATAAAGTCAAACCAGTGAAAATGCACAAGATAAAAAAGAAACACACAAAATGTGGCCATTTCCACTTTTCCACTTTGACTTTTTCCAAATGATAGGCTCAGGTAGGGTAGGGTTACCACCAAACATTCTATAGTCTCACAGATATCTTCATAACCACATTTAGATAGCAGTTTATTTATTTGCATGAGCATGATTATGATACATATTGGCACTAACATCACTGGTAAACTGCCTTAATTATGTTGAATTCAAAAGTGATATTCTGTCCTCCTTTTCTCTGGGTACACTGAAATATAAAACCCGTACTCCCAAATCAGGACTTCATTATGCCAATTACTGTCTGAAGAAAACGGTTGTGCTCATATTTAGTGTCTTAACTCCAGAGATTAGGATTCAATGATATGAAACTTAGTCTGGAGATGAACGGGGAGCTAAAATGTGACATTATGTTGAGAAAACAGACTGCTGTATTTCATGTTTTATACACACAGGTTTCATCATAAGAGTTTTTTCTCTCAGCCTCAAGACAAACACAAGTCCCAGAAGAAAACAGAGCAGCAATGACAGAAGAAAAGAAGAAAGGGGCTGCCACCGAATCAACAACATTTGGTATTTGGTACATAATGAGACCATTAAGTCAAGATCACAGCAGAAATGTTTTTAAAAAAATAAATTAGAGCACCACAAAAGCTTAATTCCCACGCTCTGTGAAAAGAGATATTTCAATTCGGATCATGAGATTGTTATTTTGACTCCATGAATTTAGTCTCGTGTCTATTTATTGTGTTTATTAGACGTGTTTACCTTTAGATGAGCTCGTTTGTGCTTCTGCTCTCTTCGTTCAATTTTTTACGCCTGTAGCTGTGAGTCTGTGAGTTGTGTTACAAACCTCATGCTTTCTGAAAATAAGCCATCACTAGAAGAGATATAACTTCCTCAACAGGCTAATACAGCATCAACAGCAGTAGTGGTCAGTGTTTATTTGTGTGTTGGGACTGACCGTCACGCCGCTGTCCGTCTGCGTCTCTCTGTAGGTGAAGTTGCAAACAGCCCAGGCCAAGTAGTATGTGGACATGCGAGGCGTCCGGGCAAAGTGATTGGTCAACCAGCCGTCCTCATCCGACAGCGAGCTGCTCTCCACCGGCATGTTGGACAGCGAGGTGTACTGTGGGTCATGGCGGAGGGTGAGGGAGAATGTGGCCTTGTAGACAGGTTCATCAAAGCAGGGGAAGGCCTTCCGGGCATGGATAGGACTGAACTGAGTTACTGCCAAGTAGCTATGAAAAGAAAAAGGATTAAAAGGATTATTACCAGGAAAAAAAATTGTAAAGATTATAGAAGATGACTTCACCAGTGAACCACTTTCATTTGGGAAATGCCAAACATGTATGAGTTCCATATAAAGAGCTAAATGTGAAGGTAATACAACCCTTAACAGGTCACTGGCAACGTAGCTGATGTTTAGCGGTAAATAAACATAAAGAATGAGATATCAGCAATTATGAATGCCAGTAAAAATGAAAGGAAACACCTCAACATCGACAAGTAAATGGAAGTGCTTTATACAGCACCAGAAAGCACTTTACAAAGCTCACACACATTCATACAACTCTTTTGATCTGCACATGCAGGACTAACAGAGCCCAGTAACTGAGGAATGCATCTTTTTGTTTTAGTGGGTTTCAATATCCTCCCCAAGCAGGCTTTGGCTTGCAGACTAGAGGAATAAAGTCAAGATGAGTGGCGGCTCGAACTACCAACCTTTAAATTAAAATATGACATGTTGAAAACTATGGCTAAAACAACAAGACTGTGACTGTGAGCCTGTACCACACAGGAGACTAACCACAGCTTCCTGAGGCCTCTCACTTAATAATCCACAGACCAATGTCTCATTGTTGTAACTATGTCACTGCTGGTGCTGTTTCTGTTGGTGTTGCAGACTGCCACAGAGAAGAGAGATGTCCGACGACACAAAGACTTTTTCTGTTATGAATTAAAGGCAATTTTGAAAACAAGGAAAACTGTCCTCTATTGTGTGGTGTGATTTTTTTTCCCAACGCTTCTTCCTCTCTCTTATAAACTTCACTGATTTCTCCTTTCCTGTTCAAACCAAACTGTCAACCAACCGACATTCAGTTTACATATCAAGTCTTCGCCATTGGCTTGAGTGCTGTTGGCATTTTGGAGGACTGCACAGTTGGAGTGCAGTCCTCCAAGTCCAGTAATCTTAAGAAGCAGAGTAGGTTGTTGTTGCTTTGACTTCACCTGCTTTCAAAGTTAAGAGAAAAAAGATCTGAAGGGAAAATTAATTGCTAGACCAATGCATTCAAGTTGCAGTCTTTATTAAGAAATGTGTCATAAAATAGGAACGATGCGCATGACCACAGTTCTA